>NC_088410.1:60866898-61556898 GCF_034236695.1 Oncorhynchus nerka | reverse complement strand
CAATTTCTTTTCTGAGGTCTTGGCTTATTTCTTTTGATTTTCCCATGATGTCAAGCAAAGAGACACTGAGTTTGAAGGTAGCCCTTGAAATACACCCACAGGTACACCTCCAATTGACTCAATTGATGTCAATTAGCCTATCAGATGCTTGCTTCTAAAGCCATAACATAATTTTGTGGAATTTTCCAAGCTGTTTAAAGGCAGAGTCAACTTAGTGTATGTAAACTTCTGACCCACTGGAATTGTGATACATTGAATTATAAATTAAATCTGTCTGTAAACAATTATTGGAACATTACTTGTGTCATGCACAAAGTAGATGTCCTAAGCGACTTGCCAAAAGTATAGTTTTATAACAAGAAATTTGTGGAGTGGTTGAAAAACTAGTTTAAACGACGCCAACCTAAGTGTATGTAAACTTACGACTTTGTGTGTGTGTGTGTGAATAAACAAAATGGTAAAATCAGAATGCCACTTTTGAGAAAGATTTGTTTTTACAATTCAGAGGGTGCCAATGTAAATTTTTATGCAATCCAATGAAAATTACCTTTTCATTTTACATTTGTCTCAGGATAATAACAATGCTCAGAATGCTGCATTTTAATAGAATTTTAAAAAGAGGTATGGGAAATATTAAAGGCCCAGTGCAGTCCAAAACGTGATTTTGTTGTGTTTAATATACAATATATTTCCACACCATCAGGTTGGAATAATACTGTGAAATTGTTCAAATGTTGATACTGCCCTTTTGGTGTAAGAGCTGTTTGAAAAGACTGTCTGAAATTTCAGCCTGTTTTGATGGGATGGAGTTTAGGTCTGCCTGCTGAAATCACCAGGCGGTAATTTAGGTAATAGACCAATAAGAGTTCCAAACCTCTGCCAACAGCTACAGTAGTTTTCAGTTTTCCCTTACCCACTCAGACCAATCCCAGAAAGTAAAAGTAAAATTCTTGCTTGAAAATTGCTCTTGCTAAATCTTAGACAATTTTAATTGAAAACAATCGCAGTAAGGTACTTATATGTTACACTGAAATGATTTGAAATTGAGATTAAGTCGGTTTAACACACACACGCCAAAATGCAGTTGTCAACTCCAGAGTTAGTTTTCAGCTATTAATTTCCGTAATTGGTTGAGCCACCCAAAGGATGATAATGTGGGACAAAATATGTTCCACGTCTTGAACTCTCCTCCCAGCCAAATAAGAGCTTAGCCAGCCAGGAGGATTCTGGAACCTATTACAAACGGCCCAGTACATCACTGGGGCTAAGCTGCCTGCCATCTAGGACCTCTACACCAGGCGGTGTCAGAGGAAGGCCCTAAAAATTGTCAAAGACCCCAGCCACCCCAGTCATAGATTGTTCTGTCTACTACCGCATGGCAAGCGGTACCGGAGTGCCAAGTCTAGGACAAAAAGGCTTCTCAACAGTTTTTACCCCCAAGCCATAAGACTCCTGAACAGGTAATCAAATGGCTATCCGGACTATTTGCATTGTGTGCCCCTCCCCCCAAACACCCCCAACCCCTCTTTTTATGCTGCTGCTACTCTCTGTTTATCATATATACATTGTCACTTTAACTATACATTCATGTGCATACTACCTCAATTGGGCCGACCAACCAGTGCTCCCACACATTGGCTAACCGGGCTATCTGAATTGTGTCCCACCACCCACCACCCCCTCTTTTACGCTACTGCTACTCTCTGTTCATCATATATGCATAGTCACTTTAACCATATCTACATGTACATACTACCTCAATCAGCCTGACTAACCAGTGTCTGTATGTAGCCTCGCTACTTTTATAGCCTCGCTACTGTATATAGCCTGTCCTTTTACTGTTGTTTTATTTCTTTACTTACCTATTGTTCACCTAACACCTTTTTGGCACTATTGGTTAGAGCCTGTAAGTAAACATTTCACTGTAAGGTCTACACCTGTTGTATTCGGCGCATGTGACAAATAAACTTTGATTTGATTTGAAATACAAATCATTATGTGAAAACCCCCGAGCACCCCACGGCATTGTCTCCAATCCCTTTGCTACATAAACAAGCAGGATCATTGAGGCACACACACAACAGCAGGGGGGCACTTTGAGGATCCTGTCTCTTTCTTCTGTGTGTGAAAGTAGATTAGATTAGAATTTGTTGGGCTGGAGACTGAGGAGAGTGTGGACAGGAGATAAGACAGAGAAAGGCCAGGCTTGCTGGTTTTGATGGACAGTCACTCTGAAGAGAAAATGCCGAGAGGTAGCCAATAAGAGCGTTCGGCTGAGCAAATATCCCTAAATCTGACCACAGACTGTTATAAAAGGAAACAAAAGGAGATCTCTTTGGGGAAACGTCAAGTTATTCACAGACGTCAGTTAGGGCGTGAGTGTTTGAGAATCAAACCATGTGAATTAAACCAAGAATTGCCCCTAGAAGAAGGATTTGCGAGACATCCTTTTGTTGAAAACCATTCAATATGTCCTCCTCTCTCAGGGTTCTGGATGACTGACAGTTTAAGTGGATAACAAATGGAGTGATCATCCCCTGCAGCCAAAACAGCCAAACCTGATTTATAAAGTTAATTAGACGAGAGCATAGATTCATGTCTCTTATAAAAAACGTTGTTTTAGGTTGCTGAGAGCTAACGTGACCAATCCTGCTTCTGGTGGCTTTCCATCTCCTCTATGTTTCTCCATCCATTAATCAGCCATCATCATTTCATTCGTCATTACCTGGACAATTGGGGTGAGTGACATCCGAACCAATCAATCAAATCAATTTGTGTAGCTCTTTTTTAGAAAGTCATTCATCACTTGAGGCTAAACAAAATCCTACAACTCAAAAGAGCAACAGTGGCAAATATCCTGACAAGACTGACAGATAGAGAGTATAGCTCATTCTATCTGGTCGGCACAATGCATGAGTTTGCATGACCGTCACAGTCATGCCCAATCTATTGTGTCAAAAAGGATTTTGTCCCACAAATGCTGACTTTAATAAACCAACCCAATGCTTGGATGACTGGATCTTGAATGTGAAGACGACCATGGCTCACTTGACCAAGGCTCAGGCTGCCAGGTTTGATGCAAAATAGATCCAGTCTTACTCTGCAACCATAGGGCTCTGGTCAAAAGCAGTGCACTATAGGCTGTAGGGAAAAGGGTGCCATTTGGGAATCAGACTTACTCTGTGTGGATCTGCCCAGTGCCTGGGGGATGCTAGAGGCATATTACCTCTGCACTGACCAATTTTATTCATGCCCTGACGGGTTGTATGAGTGGTTGCCTGGTATTGATCGGTGCAATCCAGATGCACTTTTATTGCACCTCAAGAGCTTTCATGTGCAAAGGCAAATACAATTACAATTGGTTAATGCATTTGCGTGCCCATCGTAAATACCCAAAGTGCTTCCTGCGGCATCAAAAAGTCTCCAATATAAATCTCCAATATAATCCTAATCGCGTTACATTGACCACAATGTCAAATAAATCAGATGTTACCGGGGCCTGATCTGGAGTGGTAGCTGTCACAAGGCACACAGGTCCAAAGGAAACGCACAAGTCACTGCAGACCATATCAATATGCTGTTATGGCATTAGTTGCAGGGGCCCTTCAGATCAGTAGGTTATGCATAAAACATGACGAGGAGTCTTGCGAAGTCTTAAGCTACAAAGCATTGGGCACGCGAGTGCATTAACCAATTGTATTGGCATTTGCCCTTGCACATGAAAGCTCTTGAAGCGCAATGAAAGATCTTTTGGATTGCACCGATCAATATCAGATAATTGCGCCGGAGAGGATGGCTGCTGTTTAATTGGCTCTTAACCAACCGTTCTATTTTCTTTGTTTATTCTCATTGTTTGTATCTTATTTTGTACATAATGTTGCTGCTACCATCTCTTATGACCGAAAAGAGCTTCTGGACATCAGAACAGCGACTACTCACCTTGAATTGGACTAATCATTTTTCTTTAATGAATCGGATGAGAGGGATTTACTCCAGACACCCGACGAGGCCCTCATCCCCGTCATTCGCAGGAGAAAGATGATAAGCTGTAGCCCACACTATCTACCTCGAGAATTTTCATCTGTATTTTTCATAGCTGTCTACAAACCACCACAGACTGATGCTGGCACTAAGACCACACTCAATGAGCTGTATTCCGCCATAAGCAAACAGGAAAACTTTCATCCAGAGGCGGCGCTCCTAGTGGCCGGGGACTTTAATGCAGGGAAACTTGAATCCGTTTTACTTCATTTCTATCAGCATGTTAAATGTACAACCAAAGGGAAAAAAACTCTATACAACCTTTACTCCACACATAGAGACGCGTTCAAAGCTCTCCCTCGCCCTCCATTTGGCAAATATGACCATTATAATTATATCCTCCTGATTCCTGCTTACAAGCCAAACATTAAAGCAGGAAGCAGCAGTGACTCGGTCAAAAAAAATGGTCAGATAAAGCAGATGCTAAGCTACAGGACTGTTTTGCTAGCACAGACTTGAATATGTTCCGGGATTCTTCCGATGGCATTGAGGAGTACACCACATCAGTCACTGGTTTAATCAATAAGTACATCGATGACATCGCCCCCACAGTGACTGTACATACATACCCCAACCAGAAGCCATGGATTACAGGCAACACTGAGCTAAAGGGTAGAGCTGACGCTTTCAAGGAGCGGGACTCTAACCCGGAAGCTTATAAGAAATCCCGCTATAACCTCCGACGAACCGTCAAACAGGCAAAGCGTCAATACAGGACTAAGATCGAATCGTACTACAACGGCTCCAATGCTCGTCGGATGTGGCAGGGCTTACAGACTACAAAGGGAAGCACACCCAAGAGCTGCCCAGTGACACGAGCCTACCAAGCAGGCTAAATGACTTCTATGCTTACTTCGAGGCAAGTAACACTGAAACATGCAAGAGAGCATCAGCTGTTCCAGATGACTGTGTGATCACGCTCTCCGTAGCCGATGTGAGTAATACCTTTAAACAGGTCAACATACACAAGGCTGCAGGACCAGACGGATAACAAGGACGTGTACTCTGAACATGCACTGACCAACTAGGTAGTGTCTTCACTGATATTTTCAACCTCTCCCTGTCTGAGTCTTTAAAACCTACATGTTTTAAGCAGACTACCATAGTCCCTGTGCCCAAGAACACTAAGGTAATCTGCCTGGATGACTACCGAGCCGTAGCACTCACGTCTGTAGCCATGAAGTGATTTGAAAGGCTGGTCATGGCTCACATCAACCCCCTTATCCCAGAAACCCTAGACCCACTCCAATTTGCATACCGCAGATTATGCAATCTCTATTGCACTTCACACTGCCCTTTCACACCTGGAAAAAAGGAACACCTATGTGAGAATGCTATTCATTGACTACAGCGTTCAATACCATAGTGCCCTCAAAGCTCATCACTAAGCAAAGGACCCTGGGACTGAACACCTCCCTCTGCAACTAGATCCTGGATTTCCTGACGGGTCACCCCAAGGTGGTAAAGGTAGGTAACAACACATCTGCCACGCTGATCCTCAACACTGGGGCCCCTCAGGGGTGCGTGCTCAGTACCCTCCTGTTCTCCCTGTCACTCATGACTGCACGGCCAGGCACGACTCCAACACCATCATTAAGTTTGCCGCTGACACAACAGTGGTAGGCCTGATCACGACAAAGACGAGACAGCCTATAAGGAGGAGGTCAGAGACCTGACCGTGTGGTGCAAGGACACCAACCTCTCCCTCAACGTGATCAAGACAAAGGAGATGATTGTGGACTACAAAGGAGGACCGAGCACTTCTCCAATCTCATTAACGGGGGAGGGGGGGGGGTAGTTGAGCAGGTTGAGAGTTTCAAGTTCCTTGGTGTCCACATCACCAACAGACTAACATTGTCCAAGCACACCAAGACAGTCGTGAAGAGGGCACAACAAAACTTCTACCCCCAAACCATAAGACTCCTGAACATCTAATCAAATGGCTACCCTCTTTTTTGCTGCTGCTACTCTCTGTTCATTATCTGTGCATAGTCTCTTTAATAACTCTACCTACATGGTACAGCATTTATATATTACCTCAATTACCTCGACTAACCGGTGCCCCCGCACATTGACTCTGTACCGGTACCCCATGTATATAGCCTCGCTACTGTTATTTTACTGCTGCTCTTTAATTATTTATTTATTTATTATTTTTTTTTCTTAAAACGGCATTGTCGGTTAAGGGTTTGTAAAGTAAGCATTTCACTGTAAGGTCTACCTACACCTGTTGTATTCGGCGCATGTGACAAATACAATTTTATTTTATTTTGATTGTATAGACCCTTCCCTATGCTTTTTGTCTATCTCTTCCTTGAAGTGTTCCTTTTGTCCATTGAAGCACTCTCTGTTCTGAGAGGATGGCTACTGTTATATCACTTCCTGAAATGTTATTGGTTTATCTCTCTGTGTTGTTTGTGTTAGATCCCATTCTTCAACGATGTGTGTACAGGAAACAACAGGCCGATATGCTCGTGGCAATTTTAGGGTTGAATAAGGGAACACAGTCTGCATTAGCTATGCTAGTTATTGAACCAACCCTCATCGTATCTCTCCCCGCCTGCCCTCTGCTTCCCATTGCAGTGATACACTTCCCTTAGAACTGACCTCCCTCCTCACACCAATATCCACCCATTTTAGCTCTTGAAGCTTAAAGTGACAGTAACGCCATTGTAGTCCTAGGTATTATAAATGTCTTGAATATTGCGTAAGCCACCCCCCGGATATGTATCATTGACTGTTATTTATACTGGCAAAGTTGAAACCGAACATGGCCAATTGGTTTTAACTGTTATAACTGAAAGAAAATAACTGTATATTTTTTATAGTGTTGTCTGTTCCTTTGCATTGCTCATGACCCAGCTCAATAGGTGGCCTTTCAGAAATCTGTGTCTTATGTCCTGGTTGAGGCCCCCCCCCCCCATTAAACGGGAACTGTCGTAGTCTGGTAGTTGAGACATTTTATGTAACCCTAGTCGGCAGGTGTTACATAAACCTTGCCATAAATCGGACATCACACGCTTCCCTTTAGATGGCTTAATCCGTAAACATATCATAAGACACCATGCTGATTATAAGCCACACTATTGGACAATTACATGGCCCTCACTGATCTATGGCTTTTGCCATCAGTGATGACAGAGGTGGACAGGAGGTCATGACTTTGGTTATTTCTTGACAACATCCCATTGATTGATCTGAGCGGAAAAAGTTATTGATCAAGGAGCAACATTTTGATCAGCATAATAGTGTCTTAATCAGTGTGTAAAACCTCAGGTGCGTGAACTACACCAGGTGTGTGCAGACAGTCAACCAGATGCAGAAAGTCATCTTGACAGCTTTAAGAAAAACACAACTCAACATGACACTGTCAGTTCATTTAGATGTACTGTTATCTAAGAGTGAGACTTACTGTTAGAGCAGGACAATGACCCTGCTGCAACAGGAAATGTGGATTATAATGAATGGACATTTTCTGTAGGGATTGATACATTTTTATTAAGGGAAAATAAAGTCTGACATTTCAAAGTGGAAATTAGAAACTTCAGAAGCCTTTTTAGACCTCAAATACACTGCAAGTTTGACATTTCCTGCATTGCAGAAAAGTTATCCTGCGACAGGGTGATCAAATTAAGATCCTACATCTGCATATATAATCCCATAATCTTTCTTCCGCCTAAAAGACAGATCAGCAGCTGCTTCTAGCTGCACCCCGAGTGTGTAAACACTAAACAGAACCACGGCCCAACAGCCATGTTAGCCAGTCAGGTCACCACCATGAGACCCCGGTCAGCAACATGTCACAGGGTCATCATTATTCATCAGACAGTGTGGCCTGAGTGGTGCTGATTGCCAGTGATGTGATGCTGTGATTGCACCAGTGAGCAGGGTCGGAGCCTCCACAGCTGTTGACAGCCAGATAAACACTCACAGACTCCTGCATGTAGAGTTGCTGCATTCACTGAGAATATGAATTTTGAATGTGGGTTTGTGTGTTTGCGATAGTGTTTGCACAGCACATAGATCCCACTGGGGCTGATGTGTTCATCTGGAGGTTCATTGATGAGTGGGTTGGAGCCAGACCCATGCCGACTGACTGCAGTGCTGTGATTGTGAATGAACTCGACACACACACATGACATGCAATCGTCTCGCTCTAAGCAGCCCTTGAGCAGCAATGTAGCAATTGCTCATCAGACTGCAATATGTTTAATGCCCTTGAAGGGTAATGGATTGAGACACAGTTCAGTACAGTGAGATCAATACAAACACAGTGCGTAAGATGATACCATATGGACTTCTCACAGTACACTACACCAGTAATGCTTTGCTTACAGATGTTTAAAAGCAAAACATCAAAGAGTTTGAAAAGGAACACAGAAAAAAAAAATCTTACTGTTTCTTTGTCACATTTGAAGTATGAAGATATTTTTATTTTTTTGAATTTCTTGACTCTCACTGGGGAACAACAGGAGCACATCAGGGGCAACACACGACAGGGGCAACAGTGAGAAAGGACGGACTAAAACTGCTTACCCTGTGGTTCTTCAAAGTCCTAAATTGTCCTGTTTCCATTTTTAAATCACATTTTTACCCAGTCGTTCTACTAATTCCCCCTAATATAGCAACAGTGTTATAATAGTACATCGACAAACAGCTAATATCATGCAAAGTTACAGTGATTAGCACTCACCGGTGATGAACACTCTCCTCTATCTCCCTCTTTGAATCTCTGTACAAGAGCTATGACTCTCTCTCTCTCACTTTACCTCTCTCTCTGTCTCTTTCTTTCTCACTCTGCCTCTCTCACCCCCCCTCTCTCTCTCACTTTGCCTCTCTCTCTGTCTCTTTGTTTCTCTCTCTGCCTCTCTCACTCTCACTCTGTCTCTCGCGTTGCCTCTCTTGCTGCCTCTCTCTCTCTCTCTCTCTTTCTCAGAGGATGCTCTTCCTCCCCTGCCTCCACACCCGAATGACCCTGTTTCTACTGGGACCCCGTTTCTATGGAGCTGTGAGCCATACAGTCAGCCAACCAACCAGCCAGCCATCCAGTGTACAGTCCTAGATTCTGTATGTATAGCCTATTGCAACTGCCCAGGGGCAGGTACTTCAGCCAAGCCTAGAGAGCAGTTACAAGCGTTTAATAAATAACCCATACAACTGATCCACGTGGTCATTACATATGCACTGGCTCCCTTGTTATATGCATTGCATATATTTGGTTATTTTCTTATTATGTGGTGAGCAGGAAAAACACATGTTCATTCCTTTGATGTCCTAAAGAGAAAGAGTCTAACAAAAGAGAAAGGTGCATATGTTGGAGTGCATGCACACTAATGAAATATCCTCATGAATATCAAACACATCCGTGAAAGGGTGCCTCGGATATTACACCAGGGCTATTAAAAAAAACTGGAAGGAGGAGGAGAAAATCATCAAGCACAGAAACAGGGAGCAACTTGGAGGAGAGCAAAAAAGATAATGACCGTATCAATTGTATACACATGCTTATATAATCAGCAATGATTAGATGAACCAATGGGGACACTGTGCGTGCGGAACATGTATATAGTATGGTCTGTGAAGCGTGTAATATGGCATTGACATGCTTCTGAGCAGCAGCCTTCATTCTTTAGTCTTCTGCAGTTATTGTTATGTACACTAGTAGGTTCCACTGCCATGCAATCTTCCTGCTCTGGCTCTGCCTGCCTTTCTCTGCGTGTTGTGGAGATGTAAATGTACACTGTTCACCATCTGAGGGCAGCCAGCTGATGACCCACAACAGTTATCAGGGAGTAGAGTGAGATGGGAAGGTGGGAGAGAGTGTCATGCTTCATTGGGATCCACAACAGTTATCAGGGAGTAGAGTGAGATGGGAAGGTGGCAGAGAGTGTCATGCTTCATTGGGATCCACAACAGATGAACTGATGTCGTCAGTTCTTTTTGCGTCAGCATGCAGTAGACACATGGTTGGAAGACTTCATCTGCTGCTCTCTCTTACAGTACCCGTCCAGGAGTGGTGCAAAGTACTTAAGTAAAAATACTTTAGAATAATACCTAAGTTGTTTTTTGGGGTATCTGTACTTTACTTTTTAGTGACCGGTATTTGCCGGTCATTCTGTTGTTGGGGTATATTTGTTATTTTATTTTTACAATTTAACAATCATCAGCAAAGCATAACAATCAGAAAATGCCCAGTTATTCCCCACATACACAAAACAACTGGCTACATGGGAGCACATCATACACAACCCTTCCCTCCCCATCCCATGAACACCCCTCTCTGTCCCCTCACCCAGTATTAGTTTCAATGATTAACAAAAACAAAAATGAAACAGAATGTCCAACACATCCAATGCTAGTAAATACATTTTTCAACCAAAAAAACAAAAATATAATACTAAAAATACAATCGTGAATAATTATAATGGTAATAATAATGAGGCAGCTCAGGTGGGGCTGAAGGCTCTGAAAACTAATTAAAGTCCCCCCAGACGTCAAGAAATGCAAAGGGTTTATTACATAAATTGTACGTTATTTTTTCAGAATATAGAAAGTTAGTTATTTTAGCCACATCTGTTTGTTTGGCGAAGTGTTACTCTTCCATTTAAAAGCTGTGCATTTATTGGCTGCAATGACTGCCAGTTTAATAGATCTTGTTTTGTTACCAATATTAACTGGTCGAATGGGGTCATCTCCAAGAAGAATAAGGGAAGGATCTTGTGGTACAGTCATATTAGTGACCTGTGATAAGATCTGAATGATGTCTTCTCAGTAATTGCCTTGTTCGGGGCAGGACAAAAACATATGCATAAAGGGTGCCCACCCCTGTTTTACTCCTTGGGCAAAATTTGGAATATATAGACTTTCTCTCTCTAGTGTAAAGTATACCCTATGTAAAATATTGAATTGCATCAACTTGTGCCTTGTGTTAAATGAAAGACGCTGAGCATCTAAAAAGAGATTTTCAAATTTCTCAGCCTCAAAAATGAGACCAAGGTCATCATGCCACTTTATGCAAGTCTTCAGAGCTTCACCATTCCCCATCAGAGCTTGAAGACCAGAGTACATGTACAAAATGAAACCTTTTATAATATGCCATTTAGCAGGCAGTTTTATCAAAAGCATCTTACAGTCATTTTACATATGGGTGGCCACAGGAATCGAACCTACTACCCTGGTTTCACAAGAGCCATGCTCTACCAACTGAGGTACGAAGGACAACCTTTCTAACCCCTTTCCTCTCCAGCCACAGTTTATCAGTTGTTGGAAGGATAAAAGTGAACCATCTCTATACAGATGACCAAAAGTTTTAATTATTTTGCTGAACCATACAAATATAGTACCATCTCTCAGGGCTTTGGATAAGATGGGGTTATTATAGAAATGTGTTTGTTCATATATAGATCTATGCCCTCCTGTTTGTTTAAGGACTTCAGTCAATATGTTTAGAGTGTTTTTAATTAAAGGATTACCTGTGAGACCTTTCAAAGCATTAGGTGGGCTAATACAAGGTATAGATGCCAATGAATCAGGGGATATACACGATTCCTCTGTCTCCAAGAGCGTGAATTTGCTCTTGTATCTTGTCATACCCACACTCTCTTTAACTGAGAGGCCCAGTAATACACCTGGAAGTCAGGTAGAGTAAGCCCACCTTCTGAATATGGTCTGCATAAGGATTTACAGTTCCACAGAAATGAGGAGACCTTCCTGTTCAGTTGTTTGGAGAGAAAAAACTATGAGAATAGGAAAGGGCAAACTTTGAAAAAGGTACAGGATTTTGGTAATACGTTCATCTTTAAACAATTGACCCGCCCAATAAGAGAAATTGGTAAATCCCGCCATCTAGAAAAGCTGCTTTTTAACATACTTAATTTTAAAAAATTTAGAAGGAAAAACATTTCACTCATATTGTAATTAATTCTAGGTCATATTTCATAGAAATCTGGAAACACTTGACAGTTACTTTAATGTATTTGGCCAATTTCACTATAAAGGTGTATTAGTGTAATGAAACACTGTTTGATTATGTTTGCCTATACTCTGACGAAAAAGAAAAAAGGTATTCACCTTTATGCTTCCCTATGTTCTTCCCAGCTGCGGCTGTTAGTTTCTCACCTCGAGCCTGAGCCTAAATCTCACACAGATCTCGAGGTGAGACATGATTGCTGCTGTGAAGTGACTAATATCTGCCTGCCAGAGTGAAAAAGTGATGCATTGCACCTAAAGCCAGTCTCACAGAGAGAGAAGCCGAGTATCTAGCTATCTGGCAGATGAAGGTCGTGGCTCGTGCTGAGCTGTAGTTTCAACCTGATGTACCTCCCTGCGGGGATCTTGGACGAGAAGGCTTATTTTGATGTAAATCAATGTGTAATTATGCATATACTCGTTTACATGTCCCAGGCTTTCTTATGCTGGGTCGATCCAGATGGCTGATAGTAGAATGTGGAAGAAAATACAACTATGGGATTTTAATTGGCAATCTGTGTCACTTGGCCTTCGGCCTGAGAAGGCTACACAGGGGTTAACAGAAATCTACTTGAAGAAAAGGCAACTTCTGATTGCAATAACCTCAGGGCTTGGTGTTTAATGATAATGGCTGAAATAAGCAGAATAAGGATCCTTTGGAGGACCTATGGTTAATGTGTCTTGTACTGTAACTCATTGTTAGGCCAGGTACAAGTCATTACACTCACTCCCTTAGGCTCAGCGAGATATCTAGTGAATTTACTGCCAGTAACCCAAGTTTAGCCATAGATGGAACCTAAATAGAAAGTGGAAATAAAGGGCTTGATGTATTCATCTGAGTTGAGCAGTGCCAATGACTGCCATGATTGAACGTAATTATGGATCTCCAGTGACTCAGTAGCCAGACCTACACTGACACAACACACCTCATTAAGAAAATCCTGGTTTCCCACAGCCTCACTGCTTAAGGGGCTCATCCACTGCAGTAAAGGTTAAACCCCCATCCATTCTCTCATGCAGCCAAGTGGACTATAAAGAGAGTTCATGTAACACAAAGAGGGAGTGGGATGGAAAGGAGGTGGCTCACTCAGGCTCAGCACACAGATTACAGACAAAGCATGTCCACAGAATACTGATTGATCGGATGAGAGGAGGAAGTGTCTTTGAATTGGTACCCAGAGAACCCGCATTGTTGCTGTGATCTTTGTTTCCGAGCATCGTGGTCTGTGTTATAAACCAAATCTTTCCCGCAGAGATGGAAGGTGGTGCAAAGATACAGTACTGTATTTGGAGGGCATCAACTACCACAGGGGAAATTATGGAGAGATTTCAGTGTCAACAGTGAATTCCATCATTTTGAATTTGCATTAGGACATTGAATTTGAATTTCATATTTTGTATTAATTGAATTCATAAATTGACCTTGTATTTCATTATTTGAAATTGAATGTAATGAATATTGCATTCAGTTTTATATTCAATATGTATATATTCAGTTTCAATATGGTAGATATTGCATTCATTGTCTGTGTATTCAGATTCAGTGTTCTAATTCAGTTCTCTAAATTCCGTTTCAAAACCAGAGACAACATCCTGGTGCTTTGCCAGCAAGGAATGGTAGAAGAGAACCGATAGAATCAAAGGCTCTCCGTCTTAAACAGTATTTTCTTCCTATGAATTTGTTTGGGCTATAAACTATTTTCTCCTTCCTGAAAGCTATGACTCTCTGGAACATGGTTGTGCCTTCTATTCCCCTCCATGATGCTCAAAGGACATGTTTACAATGGAGTGTGACAAACCTCACAACTTGACCCCTATAAGAAAAGAGTTGAATAGCTCTGTCATAGCCCTTCTAAGGATAGCTTTTTCACTCACTAATTCATCTTTCTCTTGTGACTGACTGGGTTCAAACCGGGTCACATGCATGTCACAAGACTGTGTAAGCCCACTTAGCTAAAGCCCATAGGGATTAGTCCAGGAAGCTAACAGCCCACTGGGCAAAAACTGGTTGAATCAAAGTTGTTCCAAGTCATTTCAACCAATCAAATCAATATGATGATGTTGCAACAACTTGGAAAACTGATTGAATTTGCAAAAAGTAATTAACTTAAGGGCATTTCGTCTTTTTTACACCCAGCTTTTAAACTAAATCCAATGATATGGAGATTTGTTGTTGTTGTCACGCCCTGGTCTAAGTATTTTGTGTTTTTCTTCATGTATTGGGTCAGGCCAGGGTGTGGCATAGAGTTTTTGTATTGTGGTGTGTTTTGTCTGGGGGTTTTGGTGTGTATGTTAGTGGGATTGTAGCTTAGTAGGGTGTTCTAGGAAAGTCTATGGTTGTCTGAAGTGGTTCTCAATCAGAGGCAGGTGTTTATCGTTGTCTCTGATTGGGAACCATATTTAGGCAGCCATATTCTTTGGTTGTATTGTGGGTGATTGTCCTGAGTGTCTTGATGTCCTTGTTAGAGGTTAGTAGACACATGTATAGGCTGTTTTCGGTTTCGTTTCGTTTATTTATTGTTTTGTAGTGTTAGTGTTTTGTCGTGTTTTACGTTTGTAAAAGATGAATCGCAATCGACACGCTGCAGTTTGGTCCGTCTCTCCTTCACCATATGAAAACCGTGACAGTTGTTGATTTCATGTTGAATTCAAGTTAGTTTACAACTCAACCAAATGTATATCAAAACTAGATGTTAAACTGATGTCTGCGCCCAGTGGGAGACGTCTTCAAGTCTCCAGCAAGGTTACTCATCAAAAGAGCGTGGACCTCAGTTACATTTCACCCCCCTTTGACCTCTTACTCAGAGATCACGGCACCAATATAACTGACTGGGTTCTAAATCAGGCCTACTGCATAACAACCCTTTCTGTGGCAAACAGAAGCAGAAGGATCTGTGCACCCCATTTAATGAGAGCGCAACACAGGTGGCTTTGTGATCCATTCATGTGATGAGCGACCTGAAGACGTGTTAGTTTGACTGATGGGGTTCTAACCCATGTCTCCTATGCGCCAGACAATGCAAATGTTCAGGTCTCTGAGAAGTTACTCATCATGCAAGCGTGGTCCCCGAACCACCTGTGTTACACTTCACCCCACTTTGACCTCATCCTCGAAGAGACTCATCCAAGTCACAGAACCAATGCCTAGGCTTTAGCTCAGCAGGCTAAAAAAAAAGTCTTAACCCAGTCAGTCACATGCTACCTTTATAATGATGTCTTCAGGTCTCAGGCAAGGTTCTCATCACGTAAGCATGACTCACCAAACCACACTCTTTTGATGAGTAACCTTGCTGGATCTTGAAGACTTGTGTAGCAGATGGGAATATGTGAAATTCACTCCTCAGCCTGATGTTTCGCCCCTTGCGCAATTGAAGAATTAATTTTTTTAAAGTGTGATGGGTTGGAACGCTTCAGGAGGGCGGTCACGTGTGTTTTTGAGGCAGAGGTCCTGAGTTTGAGTTGCACTCAGCTCAAATGCCAGGGCTGCTGTGGAGTGAGTTTCGGGGTGAATGTAGCAGATGGGAATCTATGAAACTCACTCGTCAGCCTGAAGTGTTGCCCCTTGCGAAATTGAAGAAGGCTTTTTTTCAATAGCGCAGTTGGTTGGAATGTTTCAGTAGGGTAGTCACGTGAATTTGCGAGGCAGAGGTCCTGAGTTCGAGTCTCGGTATGAGCTGAATCAGGGGGAAGCGATACTCGCTAAGCAAGCAACGTGTCATCCTTCACATTAACTTCCTGAACTCATCTCTATAGGCTGTAGCTAAGTGGGCTAACACAGTATTGTGACATGCAGGAGACCTGGTGTGAACCCAGTCAGTCACAAGAGCAATAAATAAATAGGGAGAGGAAAAGCTATTCTGTGACAGGGCTATTCAACTACTGTATATTCTTATGGGGGCCAAATTGCAGTGTTTGTCACACTCCCTTTTAACGTGTGCTTAGTGTCCTGTAAGCACCATAGAGGGGGTCACGACCACGTTCCAGAGTCTTGGCTTTCAGGAAAGGGGTCATAATAGCTTATAGCCCAAACAGTTCAAACTCTAGAGCCAAATTCATAGGAAGAAAATAAATTCAACATGCCACATTGGCTTCAGAAACCGCCAGAAACCTGTTTAACACAGAGAGCGTTTGATTTTATCTGTTCTCTTCTACCATTCTTTAATGCAGAGGTGGCACCCGAAGTTCAAAGGTGATGTGGCAAAAGAGCCAGAGACAACAACTTCAATGGACAACATACTCTGTAGTTTAGTAGTTTAGTGAACTACTATAGCAGGGCTGAGCGTTATGCAGAGAATGGTCACAATGTCTTTAAATATTAATTTCACTTTATACACAATGTTAAGCTGTGGACTTTGAAAAATCAAAAAGACGGACAGGTTTCAATGTAAAAAAGTATTTGAATTTATGGCGTGAAACCTATTATTTGTTCATCTGATTACAGTGCTCTCCTGCAATTATTAATTATTACATTTAACACTATACACAGTAGACTTTGTAACAAAGTTTTAATGTCTAAGTCATAAAAGCACTGTTGTTCACCTGGCCCACCAGAGGTTGGTTCCCTGGCACTCACTGTAGGAGCAGATTGCCTGTAAAACCCATACTGTATTTTCAAGTATTGACTTAAGGGTGTGAATACTTATGTAAATTTGATATTTCTCTATTTAATTTTCAAGAAATTTATGAAAAACATTTAAAACATGTTTTCATTGTGCCATTATGGGGTATTGTGTGTAGATGGGTGACAAAAAATATATATATTTAAACCATTTTGAATTCAGGCTATAACACAACAAAATGTTGAATAAGTCAAGGGGTAAGAATACATTCTGAAGGCACTGTATATCAGTAGGTGTCACAATGAACTAGCTAGTTAAAAAAGACTGACGCCATAATGGCTACCAGTCTCTGTATTTGTGAAAGTTATGGTGCCACATCAATTCTCTTGTTCTGCATTATCCATCCATCTCTTTTGGCTGGACAAATGTGTTCATATTGTCTGTGTAGACTGCTCTGTGGTGGAATTTGTAGTTTAAAAAAAAACTTTTAAGACTTGCAGTTGAAATAAAATAATATGCCAACATTACTAGACTAACAAACTGGCTGTCTAACCATTCAGGAACTTCAGTACCCCTTGGCCTTGGGTAGCAGCAACAGATTGTTTAATTTTCTATATCCTGTGACAAACACATTTATTCAGTGAGACTAAATTATTAACGTTAGCTGCCTGCCGCATGTTCGCATCAAACTAGCTAGTTAATGTTAGCTATCTAGCTAGGCTACTAAAGCTAACATTAGTAGTTTTGTTAGCTAGCTATAGATTAGATCATTCTAGCTAGTTCTAGAGGACGACTAAATTGCTTTTATTAACTGCTTTTACTGACATACCTTGTTTTCCATTAAATGTGTGTTTTCTCTCTCATGAGGCAGGAAACCAGGTAGGCAGGAGAGGAGCGTGAGCAAAGAAAGAAACCAAGTCAAACAATGAGGTGCTTGTGCAACCAAACGTAGTTGTTGAAAGGCAGGGTTGATGAGGCTCCGTAGGCTGTAGCTATTATAGCACTGTGACTGACAAATGAACCCACCACAGTGAGTGTGGGGTTTACCGCTTGAAATCCCAGGGACAGGGTTGTATTCACAAAACAAAACAAAGGCAAATGGGCTGAAATTGGGGAAGGTATGTCAACGTGTCAAATAAGAAATGCCTGCTTTCTTTTCCTTTACAAAACATGTTATATATATTTTTTTACATTTTTCTATGACATATGAATATGTGAATATGTCTGACAAATGAATATGAATATTGAATATGTCTGGCAAACGCATCCGATGCTGCTGCTTTGAAAGTGGTGTGGTGGTGCCACACCAGATTCCAATCTACTGGGGCAAATGCGGCTCTGCCTTGCTGGTAAGGATGTTGTCTCTGGTTTTGAATCTGAATTTAGAGAACTGAATTTGAAAACGGAATCTGAAGTTGAATATATGACATTTATATAAACTTGCTTCCCGACTCTCAGCGCACTCGTTACAAAATTATAGTTTGTAAACTTGATACACAGATAATGCAATGTCTAACATATTGAAATTGAATATATAGTAAATATTGAATTTAAATATTAAATTAAATAGAAATTGCATTTTAAAATGAATGCAATATTCATTCAATTCAGTTTGAAATCATGAAATACAAGTTCAATTTATGAATTCAATGAAAAAATGTGTGCATTTTCAAAATGATGGAATTCAAATACAATTTCTGTTGGCACTGAAATCCCTCCATAGAAGGTGACTTTCATTTCTCCAACCATGACTCCTCAGTTTCCACTGTTCTTGATTTTTTACTGTCTTTAATTGTATTATTTTAGTCAGTGGGTTGGACTTTCCCCCATCCCCTTCCGTTTCCCCTCCTCTCTACGATTTCCAATAATATAACCACTGACAAGGCTGTTGCATCACTACTGGGAATACAACACATGCTTCCCTTCGGGATCATTATACACACATCATTGAGGGTCACCTTGGGAGAGACTAAGGGAAGTTACCTAATATGTCACATTTATGTTCAATAATATACGTATTTGCTTGTATTGAGTGTGAGATTGTGTTATATCATGACATGTATTGACCCGAGGTTCAAGGCTCGTATTGATCGTGTTCATGTATCTGTGAGCCATGTTCGCTGCTGAGCAGGCTCTAGGAAATGTGTCTATTAGAGGCCTCTGGGTCGTATTCATTAGGTTGCTGTTAACGTTTTCTACTGTGTGCATTAATGAATATGAACATGATGCAGTATACATGTGTCAGTTTCTAGTAGAATATCCAGGCTTCATTAGAATGTATGCTTTGGTTACCAAGTCATCCCCACCCCCACAGCAATACAGCCCTAATTGGCCAGTAGCACATGGTCATAGATAGGAAATAAGTCAGTTGATAGGAATATGTCCAGTTGAAATCTAGTAAGTTCTGTCTGGAAGGGTATCTCCATTGTCGAGCATTGCATTTTTCAGGGAAACGAATAACACGATTAGCTAGGAAACCACAGTAAATGTCATATTGATTCCACAGTATTTAAAATCAGGATATTTACAACCAATTTCAAATGTCAACAACAGGAATCCTTTCAACACTAGGCTACTTAAGTTTTATATATGTACAAATATAGATTTGACACAATAGATTTTAAAGTTACAACAACCCTCCTCATTATAACAATGTAACTCTTGTATAACATAGATGAGTGCAAAACCTAAACCGTTCGTTTCCCCACACACTTAGCAGTTGATGAAAACACTCTGGGAAATATTTTCTCTCTCTTATTGAGCTGGCTGGCTTTTGAGAGGCAATAAAAGTGTCAGAATCCTCATCTCCTCCACAGACTCGACAATGTCTATGAGCCATGTTAACCTCCATCTGCTGCAGCTTAGCAGAAGAGAAATTTAACACAATCAAGGATAAAATGTCAGAGAAGCATTTGCCATGCAGCCCTAGGCCGAAAATTTGATTTCTGATATCAGTCAATTTGGTTGTACCTCCTCCACCCTGCCCCACACACCCCCTTCCTCTCATCTTCTGTCCCTTCCCTAGTCTTTCCCCCTCTTTCTTCGCTTCCTCTCTCTCTCGCTCGCTCCATCCCTCCTTCGCCTTCCACCAGAAAGGCTTATTACTCAATTTACCTCTGAGACCGACCGGCTGGTCTCAGGCTTTTCTTCAATTGTCCTTTTGCTTTCTTCCCAAAGATAGCCTCAGGTCCTAAATGGTGTAAAAAATAAAATAAAAACAAAGCAAGCACAATATTTTCCTGTACATTTGGAGCAATGTAAAAAAAAAAAAATGCGGTCATCAGGGCTAAGATACTTCAAAGGTCTCGCCGGTGAATACTAAGCACTGTTGTCTCATTCTCATTACAGATCTGTTTGTGAGACATAATGCACTCACAATGACACAGAACTCCCTGGCCAGTGTGGATATCTGAGCATAGGCATATCTGATATCTGATATACTCATATGACAGTCCTCATCTTGATGCTAAAGTAAGCATGGCACATCCACATCCCTTCCTCTGAGCATTACACATCCCCATCCCTTCCTCTGAGTATTACACATCCCCATCCCTTCCTCTGAGCATTACACATCCCCATCCCTTCCTCTGAGCATTACACATCCCCATCCCTTCCTGTCAGCATTACACATCCCTTCCTGTAAGCATTACACATCCCTTCCTGTCAGCATTACACATCCGCACCCCTTCCTGTCAACATTACACATCCCCATCCCTTCCTCTGAGCATTACACATCCCCATCCCTTCCTCTGAGCATTACACATCCCCATCCCTTCCTCTGAGCATTACACATCCCTTTGGTACATCCCTTCCTGTCAAGGTGTGGTGTGTCCATGTACAAATCCCCATTGCATCTTGTCCACGCGTCTGCATTTCCACATCCCTTCCTGTCAGCATTACACGTCCCCATCCCTTCCTGTCAGCATTACACATCCCTTCCTGTAAGCATTAAACATCCGCATCCCTTCCTCTGAGCATTACACATCCCCATCCCTTCCTGTCAGCATTACATATCCCTTCCTGTAAGCATTACACATCCCTTCCTGTCAGCATTACACATCCGCATCCCTTCCTGTCAGCATTACACATCCCTTCCTGTAAGCATTAAACATCCGCATCCCTTCCTCTGAGCATTACACATCCCCGTCCCTTCCTGTCAGCATTACATATCCCTTCCTGTCAGCATTACACATCCCTTCCTGTAAGCATTACACATCCCTTCCTGTCAGCATTATACATCCACATCCCTTCCTGTAAGCATTACACATCCCTTCCTGTCAGCATTATACATCCACATCCCTTCCTGTCAGCATTACACATCCCTTCCTGTCAGCATTACACATCCGCATCCCTTCCTGTCATCATTACACATCCCTTCCTGTAAGCATTACACATCCCTTCCTGTCAGCATTACACATCCCTTCCTGTCAGCATTACACATCCGCATCCCTTCCTGTCAACATTACACATCCCCATCCCTTCCTCTGAGCATTACACATCCCCATCCCTTCCTGTCAGCATTACATATCCCTTCCTGTCAGCATTACACATCCCTTCCTGTAAGCATTACACATCCCTTCCTGTCAGCATTACACATCCCTTCCTGTAAGCATTAAACATCCGCATCCCTTCCTCTGAGCATTACACATCCCCATTCCTTCCTGTCAGCATTACATATCCCTTCCTGTCAGCATTACACATCCCTTCCTGTAAGCATTACACATCCCTTCCTGTCAGCATTACACATCCGCATCCCTTCCTGTCAGCATTACACATCCCTTCCTGTCAGCATTATACATCCACATCCCTTCATGTCAGCATTACACATCCCTTCCTGTCAGCATTACACATCCACATCCCTTCCTGTCAGCATTACACATCCCTTCCTGTAAGCATTACACATCCCTTCCTGTCAGCATTACACATCCCTTCCTGTCAGCATTACACATGTGATGATCAAGGAAAATGCTGAATGCTTACAGGAAGGGATAGGGATGTGTAATGACTTTATTGAGGAAAAATTTACTATGCCTGTGATGTGGTTGTCCCACTTAGCTATCTTAAGAATAAGGCACTAACTTGCTCTGGATAAGAGCATCTGCTAAATTACTAAATTTAAAATCAGAAATGTAATGCTTACAGGGAAAGGGATGGGGATGTGTAATTCTTTCTCTGTCAGAATTACACATCCCCATCCCTTCCTGTAAAGCATTCAGCATTTTCCTTGATCATCACATTCACAACACAAGGTATGATATCAAAGCCTAGCATTTTGGGTAGCAAAACAACAATCCACTTGGCTGCCAGCTCATTTCTCCCAGTGCTCAGCTATAATTCAGCATTAATAGTAAAGCATTTATACTGACACTCCACACAATCCTTTAGTGTACAGGCTTTTAAAAAATCACATTCTGTAAGTGGGCTTTTACCCACTGGGCTTTTGTGTCACCTCAACCAAAGCCCCTCTAAAATCCATACCGGGAATACAAAAGTAGCTAACTATCGGCTTAGGGTGCCCAACCAGGTGTGAGCCATACAATCCATGCCATTGACATGACTTGCAAGCAGAGCCTCAGTCAGCTGAATTATTTATATGTGGCTCAATAGGCCTGCTGCCTAACTTCACTTTAATAATCCCCCATGCATTACAGAGACTAGACTACTCCACAACAGTCTCCCACGACCTGTACACGCTGTATGAATGCTATTTTCTCTGCTATCGTACTCTCAGCCCAGCTGCTTTATTTATTCATGGTAACATATTGCAGCAGCAATGGCAGTGGTAGGGACCACACTGCACAGCTCTGCAGCTACAGCATCCTCTAGATGTGACACTCCAGTCATCTGTGATATCTTCTGTTTCCAGACGCGTTTTACAACCAGAATGGGAAAACTAAAGAAAAGCAGTGGCGGTGCAGAGATGTTCTGATAAGAGGGCGGATGTTTATCCCTCCTCCTACCTTCTGTAGGATTTGTATTTCGTTCCTTCTCGTCGTCCATAACAGTTTTCATATAAACCCAGGCCTCTTTTCTCCTCCATTGCCCTCGGTCTCTGCTCTTGGTTATCCCTCCTCAGAGACAGGAAGTGATTGAACTAATGCTCCTAACGCTGGATCACACCATGACCTAATTTCACTGCTATAACAGCTAATGCAATAGAACATAATACAGATCCTCATAAGATACCGGAAAGCATATTACCATTAATTAATTATCACATTATTGAACAATCTGAATTATTGAGAAGACGTGCTTTAGCGGGAATTGGATTTGATCTACACCAAGATGTATAAAGTCTATTCATCCAAACTGGCTCTATATCGAAGACTTTTAAAACAAGGACAGAGAGAGATGTAGACGTAATCAGAGAGAGAGAGAGAGAGAGAGAGAGAGAACAGCCTGGGTTATCATGGTGACCTTTGGGTGAGAGGAGACAGACAGCGCCATGATAGAATCCCTGTAATCCTCACAGCTTCTGCTCATTCAACATGCATGTGGCGCACAGCAGAAATAGAAAATGAACAAGCACATGGACCACAGCCATCTTTCCTTTTGATGTGACATTGTACAGAGTTAGTCTGCTTCATAGCACTACTTGTACTACACTACCTATGCTAATACTACTTTCCCCCATTGTCAAATAAAATTGCTGAATGGTTTTTGGTAACCTATTAATACCAAGTAGACTCTCCTCACAGATGCTAACAGAGTGTGTGTGTGTGGGGGGAGCAGAACAAACTGAAGCAGCCAGTTTAGTTCATCTACATCCAACTCTGACATCCCCAACTGCCACTCCAAATCTGTAACCTTTGGATTTTGACAGCCGGTGTACAGCATTCTGCAGGGGCATTTGGGGACGCAGTGGCAGTCTTCTATTCATGTGGTATTACTACCTGTGGACCGGTGCACCCTGGTCTCTTCCTGGCTGAGCTGCGGGCGCTCACTTTCACAGACACAGCACAGCTCTTTAATTGGAGCACTATCAGCGTGAGCTAATGCCACTTCAATTACCTGCCCATAAACCCCATGGTTAAGACAGAGCAGCACTGCAGAGCCCACAGCTGACAGAGAGAGCAAAGAGAGTGAGAATGTCTGTGTGTTTGTGGCATCATTTGGAACCGGACACCAATGTGAATATATATATTTACACCAATATTGTGTAAAGGGAAAAGCAAGGCAAGGCAACTCCCATGATGACTAAACGGGGTAATGCTAGTCAGTCAGTTTTCCCATGTCATAAAAGGCTTCCTAGAGTTGAATAGGATAAGTGTGTTGTAGGGAAAAAGTGACCCTAAGCTTAGTTCAGGGAAACATCCTATTTTATGATACTAGGATACAGGATATAATTATGGCACAGAGAGGATTTCCAGATTATCTCCCCCGCATGTCTGAGAAACACACACAGGAAAATTTGATAGAGAAAAACAGATTTGGTTTGGAATCGTTGTCTGACAAGAGTGATTCCTGTTTGTTTACTAGTAACGTGGTGGCATTTGGTGACCCCTATGGTTCGGTGCTGGACACTGTTGGCACTGAGTGGTTCGTGTGATTTCGCCAGTGACTAAATTCGGAGTGACAATCAGATTCTGAGACTTGCTGTATGGTATCCTCTCATTAACATGACTCTGTCTTAACTTATAAATCACAAGAGACTCCAGCATTGAAAACCGGCAGAGAGATTTCTCCGGCTATTCCATAATATCTGATTCTGAGATGCCCACTTTTCCATTCAGACTAGAGGAAAGGGTTACAGGGGTCATCAAAAGTTAATCTGCCATCAAGGAACAGTATGACATCAAGCCCATAGTAAACTATATGATAGAAAAAACATATTTCATCAATTCAATTCAATTTCATGTCATCTATTTCCCTGGGGAAATACATTATCTGTCAAAAAATATTTCCATTTTTTTTTTTTCATTCCAGGATTATAGACTATCTTTCAAGGAACATATCTTTTCGATTTCAACAACTGTGCATTTTCTTTAAATAAATCACCCTCGCAACTGACAGATTCAACTTTACTTTCCTGCCATATTGCAGAGAGAAGTAATTAAGTCGAACAAAGTACCTTAGCTCAATTAGCCAACTTAGCCAACCTCTGAGTATCCCCAGGTGAATATCCTGTCGGAAAGGAATGATAAATTACCTGCAATGGACCACTAACCAAAACATAGCAGTTAGTATGTTCAACACGTCATATGAGTCACAACACACAAACATATCAGTGGCCATGTTTAATACAGTCACTCACAACACAACACAACACAAACAAAAAGTCAAGGCCGGAGGGAGGGAGGCTGTTTGTTGGGCTTTTGAGCATACCTGACCCTGCAGAGTTTGGGTTCTGGTTGGTGGCTAGCAGTGTGATGAAGTCCTGGCAGGTATTGGGCTGCAACAGTGGGCTGTCGTCCAGACAGAGGTCAATGATGAGGGCTACCGCCTTCTCACAGTACATATCATGGTCCTCTCTCTCCTCCGCAGAACTCATTCTCCTCTGTGAGCCTGAGTCCCACACAGTCTTTAGCTCTCAGCCAGGACCTGAGAAGTAAAGTGGAGGAAAAGCTAAGGCAGAAGAGGGATGGTGATGGTGCTGCATGAAAAAATAGATGCAACTTCCCGCTCTCCTCTTATTCTTGCTCTCTCTTTGCCTCTCAGGCTCCTGGATGTACAGCCAGTCAGTGTCAGTATGTGTGTCTTTGTGGGTGTGTGTGTGTGCGTAAAAGAGAGTGTGTGGGAGGGGTCTTAATGAAGCAGTGGGACCCCCCAGGTATTCCCAGAGCAGGAGTGTTGCATCATACCATATGCATGCTGAGAAAAGAAGAGAAAGAGAGAGGGCTGACCCTCACATGTGCTCTCTCTTTCTCTCTCTCTCTCTCTTTCTCTCTCTCTTTCTCTCTCTCTCTCTCTCTCTCTCTCTTTCTTTCTCTCTCTCTCTCTCTCTCTCTCTCTCTCTCTTTCTTTCTCTCTCTCTCTCTCTCTCTCTCTCTCTCTCTCTTTCTCTCTCTCTCTCTCTCTCTCTCTTTCTCTCTCTCTCTCATAGCATGTGGTAGGATACAGTATGAATATAAAGGAGCGATTGCTCTAGCTCTCCTCCTCTTTTTGTCTCTAGAGGTCTTTCCACAGACTGTGCATGTATTTATCTTATGCTCATGGGTACATAAATGTGCAGTATGTAGAAGACTGTACATATTACTGTATTGTTACTGTAAATAGGGATGGGATTTACTGCATTTCATCAATTGAACTCAAATACTGTTCCCACTTTACATGTCTGCTGCATTTTTAATCATTCAGGTGTGATGTGCATGCAAATTAGTTCCCAGTTATTCCAAATAAGGTGTTAGTGGTGATAAGGTGAAAAGTATTTCAGTGTGAGAAAAAATGAATATGAAAATGCCAGAAAATGCATACACATGCAATAAATTAACAAATTAATTACATTTGTGCTGCTTTACTAGCTAATCCATTTATTTCAAAAACAGATAATGATATCAAATACAGCTGCTAACCCACTAATACTGCACCATGCAATTGACATGATACAATGTGAAAGCAGAGAGAGAGAGAGAGAGAGAAGAGAGCAAGAGAGTGTCTAGAAGGAGAAATAGAGAGAGAAAGAGAGATGAGATGCTCCAGTCACAGAGGTCAGATGTACAGTATTCCTTATCTGAGTCAGGATTACAGAAATTGGAGTCCAGGTTAGGAATATATTGATTAATCGGCAACTACCGCAAAGATGATCGCCAGCACTCAGCAAAACATGCCCTCTGACATGGTAAAGTCACTTTACATATATGTGCTTTCATTCTTCTATTCAATAGTATTGTTAACGAAATACTGTACATAGGGAGCATCCATTGTTGAAAAGTCATACAGGGAAACTGATTTCTTCAGAAGAAGTTCTAAAGTCTGTTATGAGTGTCATGTCTTGTGTTTCTCGGGTTAAAGTCACATTTCCGCTTGAATCTGTCTCCAACGGTATGCACACTGTCCATGTGCATAGATCTATAGGCAACCATAAGGAATTGAAGTATCTATGTGCTGTTGTTCCTTTCTTGCCCTCATAGATACTGTTGTGCTGTTGACCTTTACTTGTTGGCCAGCTTTTGCATTTCTGGCATACAATTTATTATTATTATTATTATTTTTTTTGCTCATTTTAGTTATCATTAATGTTGTTCTCCTCTTTAAATCTCTCCTCCTCCATCTCTGTAGCATATTGCTGTGTTTTAATTAGCGGGAATGCCTGTAGCTTAAATCTTCACAATGGGATCTGATAGGCTATGTCAGTCCTTCCTTATCTACTCTGACTGCTATTATACAAGGCACAATTCGGAGATTATTATGCAGGGTGTCAGGGTTATCCAGGGAAGCGTTTGAATCACATTAATTGACATGGATGCGACACTCGACGGTGATTACATTTGTACTATACTTAATGAAGTGTCAGTGATTTGTTCAAGGTCTTGATGACTTCTTTTGTCGTCAATGGTGCTAATGACACAATGAAACCAACTCCCTCTCTTCTTCACTTTCTTTTGTAACTCAACCTACCTACGTCTGAACCTAACAACTGTAGTGTGTGTGTTTGCACGTGTACACCGGTATGTGTGTTTTCTCCATCAGAATGGTGTGGCTTACCATGGTCCTCCACGTAACTGGAGAGGCATTGGGATAGCTTTGATGGTGATCCTGATGATCATTTCACTGGTCATCCTGTCTGTCATCATGCTCACTCCTGGTAAGAGGAAAACAAGCTAGGCTCAGAGGCAGATGAGACTACAGTCTCTGGGTCTCCCAATACCCCCAACTAGCATACTCCTCAATACTATCAGTCCCAAGCCAAATCAGTCGGGTTTATGTCTGCTATATATTTAGCCTTACATTGAAATGCTTTACTATTTGCTTTTCAAGACATCCAGTAGAATGAGAAACTATTTGACATAAAAAGTTACATTCATGAGTTTGATTCACTTTTGCCACTACAAAAATGAGATCCACCAAACAGAAACCTGATAGAAAAAAAGCTTTTTATGAGAGTAATGTAATTACAGGAAATGTTGGCTCAATGGGAAATTAATAATCAAAAAGTCTTCTTCAATTTGTGTTCAATTTGGAGTTGGTGAGAGCAACTATATGAGTCTATTACAGTGTTAAATACGCAATTTCCTGGGTGAAAACGGATGAAATTGACCGGTATATCCACAAAACATCACCCATTGTCTTATACTCACCTCTGGGATCTGTCTGTCAGTGTTTGAAGTCTGTCTGGGAGTTGTAAGAAAGCTCAGGAAAACATCTGAAAACATCTGGAATGATCACACATATTCAATGTAGAAAAAGACCTTTGCGCAGAGCAAAGAGCAAAAACGATAAAACGTGTGTGTTAGTGAGAGTCTAAGCTTTTCCATCATGGGGTCATAATGGTTTGTAGATCAAACTGTTCGGACTCTATAAAGATGTTTTCATGAGAACAACCGATTTCGGTGTCCTCTTTGGTCTTACAAACACCGCTCTAAGTCAGCCTTCACCCATAGCACAGAATAATGTTGGGTAGCCACAGATTCAGCAAACATAGATGCATCCAGACGATTTTTAGAAGCACACAAAAATCGTCCACAAAATATTGGGACTGATTGTTAATATGGAGAAATACATTTGGCATACATTATGCAGTATGGAAGCAGATTTATGCCATGTTTTATTTGTATTCATTTTGCCATGAATCTGCTTCCATATCAGAGTGGTATACTGTAGTACTAGGGGCATTTGTACCATTTCCTCCATTTGGCCCTTTCTTCCTGCTCCTCATCCCTCTCTGTCTTCATCTTTGTTGCAGATGATTCTCTTCTTCTCCAGCGCTCCCGTCTTACTCTGGAGGACCTGGACAAAGACAATTTCAAAGTTCATGACGCCCATGTGACCTGGCTCAACGGTGAGGAGAGGCAGGCTTCCATGGCACAGATTTCATTTACAAAACATGCATGTCAAGCCTTAAATGACTGATATACTTTTTGACAGGCTGCCCACCTTGTGTAGCATACTGTACACCCTGTGGCTTCACTGTAACTTGACAGGATTTACGGAGCATTCCGACTGCGTCCCAAATGGCACTCTATTCCCTATATAGTGTACTACTTTTGACCAGGGCCGATATTGTAGTGTGGTAAATATAGATCATATAGGCTATATCATATATACTTGTACCTCACATGCAATCCATAATAAGACTATGCAATTAGCCTATTAAAATGTTTACCTGACTCCATAATGACAATTTATCAATATGCAAGAGACTCCAGTTGAGTTACAGGAATTGGAAGGTCAAGAAAGTTCTGTGAATGGAATTCTAAATCCAAGTCTATTTTATTAACATTGTAAAATAAACGGATTCACATACAAGGCATAAGCTTAATTTACAAAGCATGAAAAAGTATTACAAGGCATTATCCTAGACATGATCAGAGAGGGAGAGAGAGAGAGAGAGAAAGAGAGAGAGAGAGAGAGACAGAGAGAGAGTGTATTTTTTAAATTGAACTAGGCAAGTCAGTTAAAACCTGTTAGGGAAGCTGCGAATTTTCGCAGCTTTTTGTTAAAAATCGCGCAACATTTCAGCGCCCTGCTATTCATGCCAGGAATATAGTATATGCATATGATTAGTATGTGTGGATAGAAAACACTCAGACGTTTCTAAAACTGGTTAAATCACGGCTGTGACTATAACAGAACGTGCGTTTCATCGAAAAGTGCAGGAAAATCTGATCACTGAAAATGGAAATAAATATCCATGCGCCACTTCCAGGAATTGTTAAAGGTGAATCGGATTAAATGAGGTTGAGGTTGCAGTACCTACAGCTTCCACACGATGTCTAGAGTCTTGTCATTTGCTTCCGCTTTGTTTCTTGGTCAAACCGACACAAGGGAGCCGATTTCCTCCGGTCTCCGACCGGATGTTTTGGTTGAGATTTCTCCGGACATTATTTCCAGGCAGACACCTATAGAATTTACATCGCCTCCTGATGAATTTTATCGCTTATTAACGTGTACTAATACCTAAAGTTGCATTACAAAAGTATTTTGAAGTGTTTTGTGAAAGTTTATCGTCGACTTTTTTAATTTAAAAAAATGACGTTACGTTAGAAAACGCTATTTTTTTCCGTTGTTCACATAGTATTCATAGATCGATATCTAGGCTATATATGGACCGATTTAATCGAAAAAAGACCCAAAATGATGTTTATGGGACATCTAGGAGTGCCAAGAAAGAAGCTCGTCAAAGGTAATGAATGTTTTATATTTTATTTCTGCGTTTTGAGTAGCCCCCGGCTATCGCAAAATCTGTCGTTAGGTGACGTTGCTGTATTCTGGGGGATACATGCTATCAGATAATAGCTTCTCATGCTTTTGCCGAAAAGCATTTTACAAATCTGACTCGGTGGATAGATTCACAACGAGTGTAGCTTTAATTCAGTACATTGTATGTCCATTTTAATGAAAGTTTGAGTTTTATCAACCACTATAGGTGGCGCTCTTGAACATTTCTGCTGATTGATGTTCCCACCACGGGACCACGGCCCTAACAAGTTTTAAGATCAAATTCTTATTTACAATAACGACCTACACCGGCCAAACCCGGACGGCGCTGAGCCAATTGTGCGCCGCCCTATGGGACTTCCAATCACGGCCGGATGTGATACAGCCTGGATTCCAACCAGAGACTGTAGTGACGCCTCTTCAAATCAAATCAAATTGTATTTGTCACATGCGCAAATACAACATGCGTAGACCTTACAGTGAAATGCTTACTTACAAGCCCTTAACCAACAATGCAGTTTTAAGAAAATACTTATAAAAAGTAACAAATAAAAGTAACAAATAATTACAAGAGCAGCAGTAAAATAACAATAGCGAAGCTATATACAGGGGGTACCGGTACAGAGTCAATGTGCGGGGGCAGCGGTTAGTCGAGGTAGTTGAGGTAATATGTACATGTAGGTAGCGTTATTAAAGTGACTATCCATAGATAATAACAGAGAGTGGCAGCAGCATATAAAGGGGGTAGGGGGGAATTGCAAATAGTCTGGGTAGCCATTTGATTAGATGTTCAGGAGTCTCATTGCTTGGGGGTAGAAGCTGTTTAGAAGCCTCTTGGACCTAGACTTGGCGCTTGCCATGCGGTTTGTAGAGACAACCGTCTATGACTAGGTTGACTGGAGTCTATGACAATTTTTAGGGCATTCCTCTGACACCACCTGGTATGGAGGTCCTGGATGGCAGAAAGCTTGGCCCAGGTGATGTACTGGGCCGTACGCACTACCCTTTGTAGTGCCTTGCGGTCGGAGGCCGAGCAGTTGCCATACCAGGCAATGATGCAACTAGTCAGGATGCTCTCGATGGTGCAGCTGTAGAACCTTTTGAGGATCTGAGGACCCATATCAAATCTTTTCAGTCTCCTGAGGGTGAATAGGTTTTGTTGTGCCCTCTTCACAACTGTCTTGGTGTGCTTATACCATGATAGTTTGTTGGTGATGTGGACGCCAAGGAACTTGAAACTCTCAACCTGCTCCACTACAGCCCTGTCGATGAGATTGGGGGCGTGCTCGATCCTTCTTTTCCTGTAGTCCACAATCATCTCCTTTGTCTTGATCATGTTGAGGGAGAGGTTGGTGTCCTTGCACCACACGGTCAGGTCTCTGACCTCCTCCTTATAGGCTGTCTCGTCTTTATCGGTGATCAGGCCTACCACTGTTGTGTCATCTGCAAACTTAATGATGGCGTTGGTGTCATGCCTGGCCATGCAGTCATGAGTGAACAGGAACTACAGGAGGGGACTGAGCACGCACCTCTGAGGGGCCCCACGTGTTGAGGATCAGCATGGTGGATGTGTTGTTACCTACCCTTACCACTTGGGGGTGGCCCATCAGGAAGTCCAGGATCCAGTTGCAGAGGGAGATGTTTAGTCCCAGGGTCCTTAGCTTAGTGAGGAGCTTTACATTTACATTTTACATTTAAGTCATTTAGCAGACGCTCTTATCCAGAGCGACTTACAAATTGGTGCTTTCACCTTATGACATCCAGTGGAACAGCCACTTTACAATAGTGCATCTAGGTCTTTTAAGGGGGGTGAGAAGGATTACTTTATCCTATCCTAGGTATTCCTTAAAGAGGTGGGGTTTCAGGTGTCTCCGGAAGGTGGTGATTGACTCCGCTGTCCTGGCGTCGTGAGGGAGTTTGTTCCACCATTGGGGGGCCAGAGCAGCGAACAGTTTTGACTGGGCTGAGCGGGAACTATACTTCCTCAGTGGTAGGGAGGCGAGCAGGCCAGAGGTGGATGAACGCAGTGCCCTTGTTTGGGTGTAGGGCCTGATCAGAGCCTGGAGGTACTGAGGTGCCGTTCCCCTCACAGCTCCGTAGGCAAGCACCATGGTCTTGTAGCGGATGCGAGCTTCAACTGGAAGCCAGTGGAGAGAGCGGAGGAGCGGGGTGACGTGAGAGAACTTGGGAAGGTTGAACACCAGACGGGCTGCGGCGTTCTGGATGAGTTGTAGGGGTTTAATGGCACAGGCAGGGAGCCCAGCCAACAGCGAGTTGCAGTAATCCAGACGGGAGATGACAAGTGCCTGGATTAGGACCTGTGCCGCTTCCTGTGTGAGGCAGGGTCGTACTCTGCGGATGTTGTAGAGCATGAACCTACAGGAACGGGCCACCGCCTTGATGTTATTTGAGAACGACAGGGTGTTGTCCAGGATCACGCCAAGGTTCTTAGCGCTCTGGGACGAGGACACAATGGAGTTGTCAACCGTGATGGCGAGATCATGGAACGGGCAGTCCTTCCCCGGGAGGAAGAGCAGCTCCGTCTTGCCGAGGTTCAGCTTGAGGTGATGATCCGTCATCCACACTGATATGTCTGCCAGACATGCAGAGATGCGATTCGCCACCTGGTCGTCAGAAGGGGGAAAGGAGAAGATTAATTGTGTGTCGTCTGCATAGCAATGATAGGAGAGCCCATGTGAGGTTATGACAGAGCCAAGTGACTTGGTGTATAGCGAGAATAGGAGAGGGCCTAGAACAGAGCCCTGGGGGACAACAGTGGTGAGAGCACGTGGTGAGGAGATGGATTCTCGCCACGCCACCTGGTAGGAGCGACCTGTCAGGTAGGACGCAATCCAAGCGTGGGCCGCGCCGGAGATGCCCAACTCGGAGAGGGTGGAGAGGAGGATCTGATGGTTCACAGTATCGAAGGCAGCCGATAGGTCTAGAAGGATGAGAGCAGAGGAGAGAGAGTTAGCTTTAGCAGTGCGGAGCGCCTCCGTGATACAGAGAAGAGCAGTCTCAGTTGAATGACTAGTCTTGAAACCTGACTGATTTGGATCAAGAAGGTCATTCTGAGAGAGATAGCGGGAGAGCTGGCCAAGGACGGCACGTTCAAGAGTTTTGGAGAGAAAAGAAAGAAGGGATACTGGTCTGTAGTTGTTGACATCGGAGGGATCGAGTGTAGGTTTTTTCAGAAGGGGTGCAACTCTCGCTCTCTTGAAGACGGGAGGGACGTAGCCAGCGGTCAGGGATGAGTTGATGAGCGAGGTGAGGTAAGGGAGAAGGTCACCGGAGATGGTCTGGAGAAGAGAGGAGGGGATAGGGTCAAGCGGGCAGGTTGTTGGGCGGCCGGCCGTAACAAGACGCGAGATGTCATCTGGAGAGAGAGGGGAGAAAGAGGTCAGAGCACAGGGTAGGGCAGTGTGAGCAGAACCAGCGGTGTCGTTTGACTTAGCAAACGAGGATCGGATGTCGTCGACCTTCTTTTCAAAATGGTTGACGAAGTCATCTGCAGAGAGGGAGGAGGGGGGGAGGGGGAGGAGGATTCAAGAGGGAGGAGAAGGTGGCAAAGAGCTTCCTAGGGTTAGAGGCAGATGCTTGGAATTTAGAGTGGTAGAAAGTGGCTTTAGCAGCAGAGACAGAGGAGGAAAATGTAGAGAGGAGGGAGTGAAAGGATGCCAGGTCCGCAGGGAGGCGAGTTTTCCTCCATTTCCGCTCGGCTGCCCGGAGCCCTGTTCTGTGAGCTCGCAATGAGTCGTCGAGCCACGGAGCGGGAGGGGAGGACCGAGCCGGCCTGGAGGATAGGGGACATAGAGAGTCAAAGGATGCAGAAAGGGAGGAGAGGAGGGTTGAGGAGGCAGAATCAGGAGATAGGTTGGAGAAGGTTTGAGCAGAGGGAAGAGATGATAGGATGGAAGAGGAGAGAGTAGCGGGGAGAGAGAGCGAAGGTTGGGACGGCGCGATACCATCCGAGTAGGGGCAGTGTGGGAAGTGTTGGATGAGAGCGAGAGGGAAAAGGATACAAGGTAGTGGTCGGAGACTTGGAGGGGAGTTGCAATGAGGTTAGTGGAGGAACAGCATCTAGTAAAGATGAGGTCGACTGTATTGCCTGCCTTGTGAGTAGGGGGGGAAGGTGAGAGGGTGAGGTCAAAAGAGGAGAGGAGTGGAAAGAAGGAGGCAGAGAGGAATGAGTCAAAGGTAGACGTGGGGAGGTTAAAGTCGCCCAGAACTGTGAGAGGTGAGCCGTCCTCAGGAAAGGAGCTTATCAAGGCATCAAGCTCATTGATGAACTCTCCGAGGGAACCTGGAGGGCGATAAATGATAAGGATGTTAAGCTTGAAAGGGCTGGTAACTGTGACAGCATGGAATTCAAAGGAGGCGATAGACAGATGGGTAAGGGGAGAAAGAGAGAATGACCACTTGGGAGAGATGAGGATCCCGGTGCCACCACCCCGCTGACCAGAAGCTCTCGGGGTGTGCGAGAGCACGTGGGCGGACGAAGAGAGAGCAGTAGGAGTAGCGGTGTTGTCTGTGGTGATCCATGTTTCCGTCAGAGCCAAGAAGTCGAGGGACTGGAGGGAGGCATAGGCTGAGATGAACTCTGCCTTGTTGGCCGCAGATCGGCAGTTCCAGAGGCTACCGGAGACCTGGAACTCCACGTGGGTCGTGCGCGCTGGGACCACCAGATTAGGGTGGCCGCGGCCATGCGGTGTGGAGCGTTTGTATGGTCTGTGCAGAGAGGAGAGAACAGGGATAGACAGACACATAGTTGACAGGCTAGAGAAGAGGCTACGCTAATGCAGAGGAGATTGGAATGACAAGTGGACTACACGTCTCGAATGTTCAGAAAGTTAAGCTTACGTAGCAAGAATCTAATTGACTAAAATGATTAAAATGATACAGTACTGCTGGGGTAGGCTAGCTGCGTTGTTGACACTACCCTAATCAAGTCGTACCGTTGAGTGTGAAGTTTCTACAATGCTGCTTTTCGGGAGCTAGCTGGCTAGCTAGCAGTGTTGGTTACGTTACGTTGCGTTAGGAGAACGACAATAGCTGGCTAGCTAACCTAGAAAATCGCTCTAGACTACACAATTATCTTTGAAACAAAGACGGCTATGTAGCTAGCTATGTAGCTAGCTACGATCAAACAAATCACACCGTTGGGACTGTAATGAAATGAAATGAAAATGTGATACTACCTGTGGAGCGAAGCGGAATGCGACCGGAATGCGAAAGTTCTATTCAGTAGAGTTGGCTGGCTATTCAGTAGACGTAGCTGGCTAGCTAACCTCGGTGAATTAAGATAATCACTCTAAGACTCTAAACTACACAATTATCTTGGATACGGACAGCAAAGACAAAATAGCTGGCTCAGTTGAGTGTGATAGTTACTAACCTCGGTGAATTAAGATAAGATCACTCTAAGAATTATCACTCTAAGACTCCACACTCTAAACTACACAATTATCTTGGATACGAAGACAGCAAAGACAACTATGTAGAGGGCACAGTGGTGTTGAACACTGAGCTGTAGTCAATGAATAGCATTCTCACATACAGTTGAAGTCGGAAGTTTACATACACTCAATTAGTATTTGGTAGCATTGTCTTTAAATTGTTTAACTTGGGTTAAATGTTTTGGGAAGCCTATCCTAAGCTTCCCACAATAAGTTGGGTGAACATTGGCCCCTTCCTCCTAACAGAGCTGGTGTAACTGAGTCAGGTTTGTAGGCCTCCTTGCTCGCACACACTTATTTAGTTCTGCCCACACATTTTCTAAAGGATTGAGGTCAGGGCTTTGTGATGGCCACTCCAATACCTTGACTTCGTTGTCCTTAAGCCATTTTGCCACAACTTTGGAAATACGCTTGGGGTCATTGTCCATTTGGAAGACCCATTTGCGACCAAACTTTAACTTCCTGACTGATGACTTGAGATGTTGCTTCAATATATCCACATCATTTTCCTATCTCATGATGCCATCTATTTTGTGAAGTGCACCAGTCCCTCCTGCAGCAAAGCACCCCCACAACATGATGCTGCCACCCCCATGCTTCACGGTTGCGATGGTGTTCTTCGGCTTGCAAGCCTCCCCTTTTCTCCACCAAACATAACAATGGTCATTATGGCCAAACCGTTCTATTTTGTTTCATGAGACCAGAGGACATTTCTCTAAAAAGTACGATCTTTGTCCCCATGTGCAGTTGCAAACCGTAGTCTGGCTTTTTTATGGTGGTTTTGGAGCAATGACTTCTTCCTTGCTGGGCGGCCTTTCAGGTTATGTCGATATAGAACTCGTTTTACTGTGGATATAGATAATTTTGTACCCGTTTCCTCCAGCATCTTCACAAAGTCCTTGGCTGTTGCTCTGGGATTGATTTGCATTTTTCGCACCAAAGTACGTTCATCTCTAGGAGACAGAACGCATCTCTTTCCTGAGTGGTATGACGACTTTGTGGTCCCATGGTGTTTATACTTGCCTACTATTGTTTGTACAGATGAATGTGGTACCTTCAGGCATTTGGAAATTGCTCCCAAGGATGAACCAGACGGCCTACCAGATTTTTTTTCTGAGATCTTGGCTGATTTCTTTTGATTTACTCATGATGTCAAGCAAAGAGGCACTGAGTTTGAAGGTAGGCCTTGAAATACATTCACAAGTACACCTCCAATTGACTCAAATTATGTCAATTAGCCTACCAGAAGCTTCTAAAGCCGTGACATAATTTTCTGACATTTTCCAAGCTGTTTGAAGGCACAGTCAATTTAGTGTATGTAAACTTCTGACCCACTGGAATTGTGATACAGTGAATTATAAGTGAAATAATCTGTCTGTAAACAATTGTTGGAAAAATGACTTGTGTCATGCACTTAGTAGATGTCCTAACCAACTTGCCAAAACTACAGTTTGTTAACAAGAAATTTGTGGAGTGGTTGAAAAATGAGTTTTAATGACTCCAACCTAAGTGTATGTAAACTTCTGACTTCAACTGTAGGTGTTCCTTTTGTCCAGGTGTGAAAGGGTAGTATGGAGTGCAATAGAGATTGCATCATCTGTGGATCTTTTGGGGCGGTATGAAAATTGGAGTGGGTCTCGGGTTTCTGGGATAATGGTGTTGATGTGAGCTATGACCAGCCTTTCAAAGCACTTCATGGCTACAGACGTGAGTGCTACGGGTTGGTAGTCATTTAGGCAGTTTACCTTAGTGTTCTTGGGCAAAGGGACTATGGTGGTGTGCTTGAAACATGTTGGTATTACAGACTGAGACAGGGAGAGGTTTAAAATGTCAGCGAAGACACTTGCCAGTTGGTCAGCGCATGCTTGGAGAACACATCCTGGTAATCTGTCTGGCCCTGAGGCCTTGTGAATGTTGACCTGTTTAAAGGTCTTACTCACATCGGCTGCATTAGAGCGTGATTACACGGTCGTCCGGAACAGCTGATACTCTCAATAATGTTTAAGTGTTACTTGCCTCAAAGTGATCATAGAAGTAGTTTAGCAGTATGCTTGTGTCACTGGGCAGCTCTCAGCTGTGCTTCCCTTTGCAGTCTGTAACAGTTTGCAAGCCCTGCCACGTCCGAAGAGCGTCAGAGCCGGTGTAGTACAATAAGATCTTAGTCCTGTATTGACGCTTTGACCATTTGATGGTTCATCGGAGGTTATAGCGGGATTTCTTATAAGCTCCCGGGTTAGAGTCCCGCTCCTTGAAAGCGGCAGCTCTACCCTTTAGCTCAGTGCGAATGATGCCTGTAATCCATGGCTTCTGGTCGGGGTATGTACCGACAGTCACTGCGGGGAAGACGTCACAGATGCGCTTATTGATTAAGCCAGTGACTGATGTGGTGTACTCCTCAATGCCATCGGGAAGAATCCCGGAACATATTCCAGTCTGTGGTAGCAAAACAGTCCTGTAGCTTAGCATCTGCTCCATCTGACCACTTTTTTTTATTGACCGAGTCACTGCTGCTTCCTGCTTTAATGTTTGGCTTGTAAGCAGGAATCAGGAGGATATAATTATGGTCAGACTTGCCAAATGGAGGGCGAGGGAGAGATTTGTACGCGTCTCTGTGTGTGGAGTAATGGTGGTCTAGAGTTTTTTTCCCCTCTGGTTGCACATTTAACATACTGATAGAAATGAAGTGAAACAGATTTAAGTTTCCCTGCATTAAATTCCCCGGTCACTAGGAGTGCCGCCTCTGGATGAGTGTTTTCCTGTTTGTTTATGCCAGCATCGTTCTGTGGTGGTATGTAGACAGCTACGAACAATACAGATGAAAACTCTCTAGTTAGATAGGGTAGTCCACAGTTTATCATGGGATACTCTACCTCAGGCGAGCAAAACCTCAAGACTACCTTAGATATCGTTCACCAGCTATTGTATACAAATATACATAGACCCTTGTCTTACCAGAGGCTGCTGTTCTATTCTGCCTATAGAGTGTATAACCCTCCAGCTGTATGTTATTCCTGTCGTCGTTCAGCCACGACTCTGTGAAAAATAAGATATTACAGTTTTTAATGTCCCGTTGGTAGGATATACGTGCTTTTAGTTTGTTCCATTTATTTTCCAGCGATAATAGTACGGATGGCAAAGGCAGATTAGCCACTCGTCACTTGATCCTCACAAGGTACCCCAATCTCCTTCCACGAAATCTCCATGTCTCCTTCTACTGTGAATGACGGGGATGAGGGCCTGTTCGGGTGTCTGGAGTAAATCTCTCTCGTCCGACTCGTTAATTAAATATTATTTGTCCAATTCAAGGTGAGTAATCGTTGTTCTGATGTCCAGAAGCTCTTTTCGGTCATAAGAGATGGTAGCAGCAACAATATGTACAAAATAAGTTACAAACAACGCAAAACGGTTGGTTTAGAGCCAATAAAACGGCAGCCATCCTCTCCGGCGCCATTATTCTCATCTCAATGCATCCTCTTGCACTGAGATGCAGTGCCTTAGACCGCTGCGCCACTCGGGAGCCCTTATCTCACCAGCACAGGTCAGGGGACAAAGAAGAGAAAGAGACAATGAATCTAAGACCCTTTTATAAGTGTTGAATGGATTCAACATCTGAGTTATTGACTAATAGCATTGCTGTTGAGTTAACACCTAATCAGATATCAGACATACAGGATGTAAAGACAACTGAACCTCTGTAACTCAGAGGTGTGACAAAACGGGGGTTGGAGAGATAATGCAGCATTCCTAAGACAACACAAAGGAAAGCCTTGCATACAGTGTAAAGAGTCACTTCGGGGCTGCCCTGCAATATGGCTCTGGTCAAAAGTAGTGCAGTATGTAGGGCATAGGGTACCAATTGGGACACTTCATGCTGCTGTTGACATGCAGAGCACAGCACAGCTCATCAAGTCAACCCAAATCATGAAACTGTCCTCAGGTTTGCTGTAGGGGACAACGTTACAATGTGAGAAAAGCTCAGTGTAAGTTTTATGGAATGTACTCTTGTAATTAATACATGTTGATGTTGACTGTTCTGCATCGTAGCTGCACTCTAGGGAATCAAATAACTCCCCCCAAGGGACTGACTATACTTCTGCCTCAAGGACCCCCTGCTATCTGTTCAATAATGGCCCAATTTTGACCCTAGTTAAGCGCCCTCAAATGTAACATAATTCCCTTTTTATGCATTTTTCTCTATATGCATATTCCGAACTTGAACTTAAGCATGAGAATTGTGAGCTATTCACCTGTTATTAGTTTTGGGTAGAGATCGAATAAATGAAGGTGTGGCAGAGGTGCCTACAGATACCTGTATTCTGACCTTGACTTAATTCCCTCTGAATTTCACCACCTTTACACGCCAGGAAACCATAAATAAGGTCTAGTGAACCAACCAGTTCCAAATAGAAAAAGCATCTACTTTATTTTTTCTGAAATAACACCATTCTCTGTCATTTACAGCTCTATAAGAGTGATTGATAAGAGCTAGGTAAATTAGTAATCCATTTGGATAAGGGAATTGTAAATATAAACTACACTTGTTTTGGATATGTTTGACCTTATAATTGCTGGAGACAAATGTGAAACCAGTCATATGGCACCAAACTGAAGCATATCAACATATCAACTTTCCCACACTAATGTTTATGAAATGCTGTGCCATTATGCAGAATTTAAATTGTACTGCCTTTTAACTTGCAGGGATGGGCACTCTCAAATATCCCAAACTATCACAATTCAGAATAAGACCCAGATGCAGACAGCTAGAGTCACATACATTTATTGACCCAAACAGGGGCAGGCAAGAGACAGATCAAAGGCAGGCAGAGGTGTGTAATCCAGGGCAGATTCAATAAGGTACCGAACAGCAGGCAGGCTCAGGGTCAGGACAGGCAGAGGTTCGTAAACAGGTCAGAGTCAGACAGGTACAGAATGGCAGACAGGCTCGGAGTCAAGGCAGGCAGAATGGTCAGAACTGGGGAAACTAGGAAACAGAACTTGAGAAAGCAGGGAGGCGGGAAAACACGCTGGTAAGACCTGACAAGACAAACTGGCAACAGACAAACAGAGAACACAGGTATAAATACACTGGGGATAATGAGGAAGATGGGCGACACCTGGAGGGGGGTGGAGACAAGCACCAAGACAGGTGAAACAGATCAGGGTGTGACACAAACATTCTTTGTCTCCTATTTCTATCATTTTGTTTAACTTCATGTGCTTCTTCTGAAAACACCGTCAAAGCCATGTGGTTGTTGCTGACGATCATTAGTAACAGTTGACAATATAAACAAAAGACATGTAGCCTAATTAAATCATTTTTTATTTTTATTTCACCTTTATTTAATTAGGCTACATGTATTTTGTTCATATTGTCAACTGTTACTAATTCTCCCTATTATAATCCTATGTACTCTAATCTTCCAACATTACATTGGAAGAATGTGGCAATCAGAATGAATCAAACCACCATTTTCTTTCATGCGTAAAGGCTCTCCAAACCTGTTCCTTTTTAATTCATAAATACTTTCCTAACCCTAAATAATCTACAAGTATTTTCAAATCTACCAATTGCTGCTGAAACAAAGACAGATATGCAGATATTTAGATGGCTTTCTTTCATTTATCCCTAGTATTCTGAACCCGTTCTCTCGATATAGTCTTCTGAGTCTGTCGACAGAATTCGAACTAAAACGTACACTGTATTTATAGGGATGGCTTAAGATAAATATACTGAAAACCCTATTGAATGAAAACTCCACGAGAAAATCTGTCGGCCTGCAAGTGGGAGGGTTTTCAGCGCTTCTCCCTCCTGCAAAGCCTGTTACACACCTTCATAAGGTGAGTTTGAATACCAACTACTGAGAAGTGCGTAGGAAAAGCGTACGTAAGAAAGGTGTAATTTCCTAAATTGGAATTATTAGAACCATTTCCAATCCCTAACATCTGAGGCATTGATGAAAGGTTGCTCATTGAATTAAGAAATCTATTAACAAAATACACATATGTATGTCACATACAGTACATGTACAATACATGTATATTTGACATAAATCCAATGGCCTCTAGATTACATTACACTTTGCAGTATATTCGTTTAGCAGACACTCTCTTTACTTTAGGATAATCAGGACGGTTTCCGGATTAAACATCATTCTCAATGGGAAGTCTCAATCCAAAGTGTTTTTGTTGTTGTCCACGACTAGGCTTAATCTGGGTCTGGGAAACCAGTCCTTCATGTTTCAACAACAACTCTGTCTTCAGTCTATTTGCCAGTCTCACCACTGCATGGCTTCTACTCTAACTCCCCTCTGTAGATGATGAGGTGGCCTTTCGCACCAGGGAAGGGCACATCCTGAAACACAGCCTGAGTGAGAACCTCACCATCGCTCTGCTGGGCGGCAGCATCCTAGTGAGTACAGGCGGAACAAACAAAACTCTGCTCCAAGGTGGTTGATTGACAGACTGATGGATCTTTGGCATACATATCCATACTCCCAGTCTCCCACAGGTGTCAACTTGAATTTGAGAAATAATCACTCCTCCCACTGCAGTTTTGATTTGGATTTTGATATATTTGTTTCTGTTTTACAAGAATCTGAATGACACAAAGTTTCAGGTGTCACCAGACCAGAAGTATATTCTGCTGGCGTACAACTTGCATCTGGTAGGTAATGTTTAACAGTCAGCGTATCTATTGAGGAATATTTCAAGACAAAACTGGCAACTTACTGCTGATTTGTATCCATACCTCCACCCCCGTTTAAATAGACTGATTTAATTCTGCTCTAAGCAACGTCTCATCTTTTAACAGGATATTTGAATTAAGATTATACAAACAAAATCAGAACACTGTTATGCTCCCAAAGGGCTTGTTTTATCCCATTCAGAATCTGGCACCGTTTCTCTTTTGGGATGAGCATTTATTGTTCTTAAAGACTTGGAAATGCCTCAATGCAAAGAATATAAAATATGTGGCAGCACCAGCAGCTATGTAACTGAGTTACCGTTCTATCCATGGTAGCTATTATTGGAAACTATTTGGACTGTGTAGTCATTTTAGGCAAGTTCTTTACTGTTGATTTGATACTATTCCTCTTCTCTGCCCTTGATAGGTGTTCTCAAAATCATTTTCAGCTTCCTATGTAATTTACAGTGTGGGGACAGGGTAAGTGTTATTGATAGCATAATAATGTATTCCTATATTGTGCAATCAATCCAAACCAACACATCCAAATGTAATATGATGCATAACAGGTCATCTGGTAATTTAACAGTTTATTTCAGCCAATACCATGAATTAAAAAAAGAACTTGTTGTGTATGCATGTATTTGTGTGTATATTCTCATGCATTTCTGTGTTTGTTTCTCGCAGGGAATTTCTTGAGCTAAACCCACACGGAGTGAAGCCATCTGCTCTTCAATATGCCGCATGGGGTCCCCATGGAAATCATTTGGTGAGGCCCTAAGGCAGGAGTGCACAACATGCGGCCCACAGCCCAAATACGTCCCGAGAGATGCTCTTTTTTGGCCCATTATGTTCACACACTGTATGTTCATTTGTGTGTGTTATATTTACACTGAGTTACATAGGCACTCTGTTATTTTGGCAGATCTACATATTTCAGAATAACCTCTACTACCAGCCCGGTGTGTACAGTGGTCCTGTGCGTCTCAGCACTACAGGCAGTGGGTCTGTTATCAACGGGCTGTCAGACTGGACATATGAGGGTGAGAGAGACGCTGCCTTTGTGGAGTAAAATCATACTTACTTACTTAGTCCTCTTCTTCCCGGGTAGGACATAAGGCTGCAACAATCTTCTGCCACTGGAGTCTGTCTTTGGCCACAGCTTGCGCCCTGTCCCATGAGAGACCCAGCTCATCCGTTTTTAGCATGCCTCGTTTGTGCTTTTCTGTTAGTGTCCACCTGACAGAACAACACCATAGACATCACATATATATTTTGTCATATACTATACTTTACCTCATAAATGATAATAGATCTATAATATGCAATGTATATGAATGTAATGTACTTGAATGTGCCCATCATCACAAATTAAGTTCCCATGTAGAAACATTACATTCTTATCAATCTATATTAAGAATTGGCGAGCTAGAGTCTGTATACTATATACAGTAGATGGGCCCATTTACACCTGCTACTGCATGTTGACTGTCATGTCATGTGTTTCCAGAAGAGATCCTCCAGACGTACCCTGCCTACTGGTGGTCTGGAGACGGGGTACGGCTGGCGTACCTGTCCATCAATAACACACACACACCCTATGTGGAGATCCCTCGTTTTACTGGAGAGCCATACCCCACAGGAGCCTACTATCCATACCCTAAGGTGAACTGTATAATAACAATAATAATAATAATGTCAATAAAGACTACTTTTATACACCTTAACTTAGATCAATTCCAAGGTCATCTCCTCTGCAATAAACCCTCTTGGCAGAGGCTACAATAAGATGAATTGAGGTCAATACAGAATGTCTTTGAACACTGTTATCTATTCAGAATGTGTTGATGTGCATCCTTCCCTTCCAGGCAGGAGATAATATCCCTGCAGTTACTCTTTACGTGGTGAACATCTTCAGCCCTGCTCACACTCTGAGGATGACTGCTCCAGTCTCACTCAAAAACAGGTACTGTAGGTACTCATTTAAATCAGTGTATTTATTCTCTCCATATGTAAATAGTCAGACCTAAATCTCGGTGTTTCTCCCTTGTCTTTCTGTCTGCCTGCCTGTGTCCAGAGGTCATTACATCTCCATGGTGAAATGGACCAGTGGGACCAGGCTGGCTGTGCGTTGGTTGAACCGGGTCCAGAACCAGTCTGCTCTCTCTGTGTGCGAGGCCACCACTGGAGTCTGCTCACAGGTGATACACTGATCAGTTGTATAGGGAGTAGATCCATCATTTCTAGCAGCTGGATGTGATCCATGTGATTCATGTGGATGCTTACTGGTTGTCAATGATATGTATGAGTGAATAAATCAGAGATTCCTTCTATATTTTGAATGCCTTTTTTCTGTTGCAACCCTCACAGAAACGCAAAATGACCATGGATGTCTGGCTAGGGCAACCACAGGTAAATTCTGCCTACTAATCACTTTAACCAAGATCAACCAAAAGGCTGAATCTATTCAGAGAAAATGTATAAGAAATGGGAAAACTTGCTGTGTTTCATTACACTTTTCAAGACCGTCATTATATGTAGCGAACCTTAGTCTGTATTAAAGCATTTAGAGCTCCTCAATTTTCAACTGCTGGTTTTAGTTTTCCTGGACAAGTAAGAACCCTGAGGGGAGGAATTGCCTATTCTAATCATTAAGTGATTCGATTAAATTAAATTAATGTGGTTGCATGAAGACAAGATAAATTAAGACAAGAGGAAGACATGAATACAAGATAAATGGATTTCAGTGGGACTTGGAGGGAGAGAAATGGAATACTAAAATGAGTAGTGTTAAGTAATGGGAATGAGTCGAGATGATTTGGGCCCACAGTTTCTCTTCTGACCACGTGGCCTTCGGGTCTGGTCAGATCACATTGCCTGGAAAACCTCTACTAGGCCCTAGATCAAGGATGGGCAACTCACGTCCTCGGGGGCCTGATTAGTGTCACACTTTTGCCTGAGCCCCAGCTAACACACCTGACTCCAATAATCAACTAATCATGATCTTCAGTTTCAAATGCAATTAGTTGAATCCTCTGTGTTTGCTCAGGATGGGGAAAAAGTGTGCCACCGCTCTGACCCCCGAGGACTGGAGTTGTCCATCTCTGCCCTAGATACTGTATGATGACTAACAACTGTGGAAATGACTCTTTCCGGCCAACAGGAGGTGCCCCTCTTCTCTAGAGACGGCTCCATGTTCTATGTCACTCTGCCTGCGGCACAAGGGGGTCATGGAGAGTATCGACACATAGCTGTCCTCCCTACTCAGGTCAGAGTTGCGTTTCAGCCTTATCTACCTTGCTTTATCTTATTTGGCCCAAGTCAGTCTATTTTGAATGGCTAGGGTTTTCTCCTCACTACCCTCTTTCACAATGACCCCTTCATCTACCTTTAACTCCCTCGCTCCCTCCCTCTTACACGGTCTCTATCTCCATGTCCTTGGCTTGTCTCTCTCTCTCTCTCTAACTCAATTTCTCTCTCCCTGCAGCCTTTGACTACCCCAATGTCTCCACGATTCCTGACATCGGGCCACTGGGATGTGATGTCACTCTGTGGCCTGGATGAAGATGCAGAGAAAATGTAAGAGGAGTAAAGAGATTTGCTTATCCCTAGCATTTGCTGGTGTGACTGCAGATGGCATTAATGTGACCACAGAACATCAGTCTGATGTGGTTTCTGTCTGTTTGCAGATACTTCATCAGCACAGAGGCATCCAAACACAGCAGACACCTTTACAGGTAAACATGCACAAGGCCCTATAATTATACCATAATCCATAAATAGATCAATATGTTTTTCCTGACCACGTGACCTGACCAGCAAAACTCTAAGCACTAGCCAAGACTTTATCCTGGTAAAGTCCCTTGGTCGGGAGTAACTCAGGTCCATAAGAAATGTTTACATCATTCAGTCTGAATGGTTTCTATTCACTGTTCCTCTCTCTCAGTGTGAACCTCTGGGGTTTTTCTCAAAGACACTGTCTTACCTGCACACTCTCAGAGACCTGCCGCTTCTACAAGCCACAGTTCAACCCCAGCCTCACTCGCGTTATCCTCCACTGCTTGGGTGAATCTCTCTCTCTCCGTCTCTCTTTCTCTCTTTCTTTCCTTTTTTTCTGTCCTTCACCTTGATCTCTTTGTTGTAGGCCCTGGCATCCCCAGAGTGACTGTCCACAGCACCAGAGAACATTTCAGTGAGTTCTACACAAGTTGTTTTTCATGTTTTAAGATGTCTACTAGGTCTCATAATTGAGCTACGGTATATACAGTATACATGCTTCCTGTATGTATGGCCCCACATTCTATCTTTACTCATTTTTTCTAAACAAATGGGATGGGAAAGGCTAAGGGGAGTATTTGTGTTGGTGGCCATTTTCGAGCTGATTACATTGAACACTGTTTGACTATAGCCTTCGTCATGTCCTTAACTCACAACTTCAATTGGCTATTTGACAATATATTATCTGAGCAGAGGTTGATATTGAGCACAATCGAATATGTCTTACAATGTCTGCAGCTGTAGCCCTAAAACAATTGAATGATTGTTATTTCACCCAGATGTTTTATGTTCAGTATTCAGTCACTGGTGAGGATGCTTCCCAAACAGCACACTATCCCCTACATAGTGCATTGCACTCCTTTTGACCAAAGTCCTATGGGCCCTGGTCAAAGGTAGTGCACTGTAAGGGGGATAGGGTGCCATTTGGGACACAAACTGAGTGTTGTTTTCTTAGGGTACAAGGTTCTGGAAGACAACAAGCCTCTGTCTGAGGCCCTGAAGGGCAAACGGCTCCCCATCACACACTACAGCACCATTACAGCTGACCGCTATGGTACAGTAAACACTGAGGAAAACACTCTTTTTCTTAGAGAACTTATTATGACTTACCATGATTTGAGAACAACTGTGGTATCCATGTTGCAGATATGCATCTAAAGCTGGGTCTACCACAGGGGTATGAAGAAGGCCTACATCCTCTCCTCATCATCGTGTAAGATCTGCAAAAAGAAGCAAGCATGAAAATGTGAAACACAAATGCAAACTTTAACGGTTTTGCACTGAAATAAGAAATGGGCATCGAAACAAAGACCTTGCAAGCTAACATTTCATAACGATAAGATCAATATTTTTGACACAGGTGTCCTCCAAATATGAATATTTATTAACACAAAAGCTCCATAACCTCCTACATTTTTTATTTAACCTTTATTTAACTAAGCAAGTCAGTTAAGAACAAATTGTTATTTATAATGGCGGCCTACACCGGCCAAACCCGGACGACGCTGGGCAAATTGTGCGCCGCTCTATGGGACTCCCAATCACCGGTTGTGATACAGCCTGGAATCGAACCAGGGTCTGTAGTGACGCCTCTAGCATTGAGATGCAGTGACTTAAACCGCTGCGCACTCAGTGTATTCACTTCTCCTCCACCTAACTTTGTTGACTTCCTGAACCCATTTCCTTTCTTCTCATCTCTGTCTGTGTTTCTCAGGGATGGAGCCCCTGACACTCAGGCAGTCACAGACCGTTTCTCTCTGGGCTGGCCCCAGGTCCTCTCCAGTATCCACAGTGTAGCTCTGGCCTGGGTGGACGGCAAAAGTGGGGCGGCACACGGCCTGAGGTCACCTAACCTTGACCCCAGGAAACTCAGCTCCCAGAGAGTCAAAGACCTGCTGAGCGTTGTAGAGTGAGTAATCAATGATGACTACAGTGTAGATTTCAGCAGCATCTAAATAATTTCTTCGTCATACTATATTTAAGCAATGAGTCATTCCATGTCATCCAAAACTGTTTCAAAGCAAATTTTCTGCAATTCTATACATTTGATCATTGGGGCTGAGAGAAAAGAATGCAGTTTTAAAACAAATTTCAGGTTTTCTACACATTTTGCCATGGGATTGAGTGAAAATGTGCAGTTTAAAAGCTAATTTCCTGCAATTTTACACATTTTTCCATGGCTAATGTCGTGTTATTATGCTAACTGAGTGATTCAAACATTATAACAAAATCAATGGGGACATGACATTATTTTACTTTAGATTCTCCCCCTGACTGTCTAGTTTTTATTTTGGTGATTGTTCATTTTCAAAGACGATCTTATGAAAAAATATATAGCTCATTATCTTTTCTACATACTTTATATCTGGTTTTAGTCATTTAAGTTTACACTAAAGACATTTTACTATCCTGAAATGATTATACTTTTTTAAAATATAGAGGACACCCTGTATTTCAACAGAATAATGTTTCAGGAATGCTGATCATATGTCACTAACTACAAAAACAATTTCAGAACAATCTGAGATTGTGGGTGTCGAAATCCTCTTTCTTGTGCTTTTTGAGGTGGAAAGACCCCAATGTATTCTTTGCTACAGGTGGTTGTTGGAGTTGCCGTACATTGACAACAGAAGAATTGCGCTGTATGGAAAGGTATAGGGTCTATTTCCAACTATATTGCTGCATTGATTCTAGCAGACCCAGCCAAAGTGAGAAAAGAGCTTAAAACATCCATGTTAGATCAAACAGTATTCTGTATGTAGTCACCTCTGGATATGAGTACCCCACCATTTATCTTTTCAACAGGCATTTGGTGGACTTCTGACACTGAAGATGATGGCAGCAGCCAACATATTTAAATGTGCTGCAGTGATGGCTCCAATCACAGACTTCAAAATCTACAGTACGTCCACCAACATTTAGGAGTAATCTGTGTTGCTTTTCATCTTTGTTCTTGTGATTAGACGTACTGTGTCTGACAGTTTGTTACACTATTATTCAAATCCTATACCTACCCCAGTTCTTACTTGGTTTATCTTTTAGAGTTTGTTATCGATTTATAAACAATAATGACTTCCATAATAGATGCTGCTTTCTCTGAGAGACACCTGGGTCTTCCAGCCACTCAGGAGAGCTTCTACAAGGTAAGTCAAGATCTTGTTCTTCAAATTGATTGTAAAGTATAAGATGGTGTAACATCGTCTCTCTCACATGCACTCAACTTGTCCCTTTAGTCTTCCTTTGAACGAAAAACAGGTTGTGACTAGACGGAGTACATCTAAGACCAGAAGTGACATTTCGTAGCAGGTTAGGAGAGCATTTTTGCTAACCCTTTCCTAACTTTAATCTAATTCTCCTAACCTGCTACGCTAATTCTCCTAACCTGCTGTGTAAAGTCTCCTAACATGCTACGAAAAAGTAACTTCTGGTCGTAGCTGTATTCCACCTAGTCAGCATTCCAAAAACCTGGTTCTTAGTTCAACATTTCTCCTCAGGATGCCTCTTTGCTGGATGATGTGGTCAATCTGAGGGACAAGAACTTCCTCCTTTTACATGGAACCGCAGATGGTGAGAACCTGTATGATCTATTCAACTAATATTTAGGGGAACACTTTCAGAAGTGCCACAAAAATAAAGACATACCCCACATGAGATATTGAATGGATCTACTTGCACATATTTGTGAAGTAACACTTCCATCTTGAACTTCCATCTCGTCTGTTTTCTGTTTACTTTTTTCTTGTAGCACATGTCCACTTCCAGCACACTGCCCAGCTCATAGACCGTCTGGTGTCAGCAAAGGTCAACTACTCTCTGCAGATTTACCCTGACGAGGGCCACGTTTTGAGACGGAGCCACAATGAACAGCACTTCCGGCGCACCCTAACAAACTTCCTTCAGGACTGTCTGGCTCCTATGCCACCTCAAAAGTCTGATGGACAGGAGGATGACTGAGAGCTACCCTCCCAAACATTTACATCCAACAACAAAACACCATACTTCCATCCTTTTGACCTTGAGGACCTTGAGGATTTTGCATGAGGGAAATGTGAAAAGCCATGTAGTGTGAAGGGAAAGTATGCTCTGAAATGTCTCATGTTGAGTAGAGTTTGCATTTTTGTATTTAAATAGCTGACTAAACTCAACTCCATGGTGAAGGAAGTTAAACTTCCTTGGAGTTTAGTCATCTAGTATTTAGCATGACCCATATTGCAGAACCTGATTATTTCAAAGATCCTTAAGAATTTGTTCTTGTTTCCTAAGTGCATTTGAGATGGTAATAAATAGTTTGATGTTATCTGGTGGTGATAGTTTGTTTAAATCAAATCAAATGTTATTTGTCACATGCTTCGTAAACAACAGGTGTAGACTAACAGTGAAATGCTTACTTATGGGCCCTTCCAGATAGCATGGTGGGTAGGAGTGTTGGGCCAGTAACCGGAAGGTTGCTGGATGGAAACCCTGAGCTGACAAGGTAAAAGATCTGTTGTTCTACCCCTGAGCAAGGCAGTTAACCAACTGTTCCCTGGGCCCCAATGACGTGGATGTCAATTAAGACTGCCTCCCACACCTCTCTGATTCAGAGGGGTTGGGTTAAATGCAGAAGACAGTTGTACAACTTCCAAACAATGCATAGAGAAAAATAATAATACGAGGAATAAATGCACAATGAGTAACGATAATTTGGCTATATACCAGTTCCGAGTCGATGTGCAGGGGTACAAGGTAAATGAAGTAGATACAGTATGTACATAATGTCACAATGTTCGTAATAATGATGGTCGGACCAAGGCGCAGCGTGAGTATAGTTCCACATCTTTTAATGAATAAGTGAAACTGAAAACAAAATAACAAAGACCCGTGACTACGTAGTGTTCAAACACACTATACATAAACAATATCCCATAACCCACAGGTGGAAAAAATGCTGCTTAAGTATGATCCCCAATTAGAGACAACGATAACCAGCTGCCTCTAAATGGGAATCATACAAATCACCAACATAGAAAATCAAACCTAGAACCCCACATAGAAAATATAAACTAGAACAAAAAACCCTAGTCACGCCCTGACCTACTCTACCATAGAAAATACAGGTTTTCTATGGTCAGGACGTGACACATATAGGTAGGGATAAAGTCCCTAGCCCAGGTAACAATTTGGTATTTTATTAGGATCCCCATTAGCTGTTGCAAAAGCAGCAGCTACTCTTCCTGGGGTCCACACTAAACATGAAACACAAGACAGCATGACGTAATACAGAACATCATTAGACAATGAGAATGGTATCCTGCTTTCACCGGAACAGTCCCGGATCCACACCTTTTGCGTGAAGAAAAGACATCGGGAAAGGGGGCGCAGATCGGGGTACCTTCTGAGAATCCGGAGGCGAGCGAGTAAACTCCCAATGCCTTCCATTCTTCTTGCTAACGTGCAATCATTGGAAAGGAAAATTGATAACCTACTATTAAGATTATCCTACCAACGGGACATTAGATACTGTAATATCTTATGTTTCACCGAGACGTGGCTGGATGAAGATACGGACAATATAGAGCTAGAGGGATTTTCCATGCACCGGCAGAACAGAGACGCTACCTCTGGTAACACGAGGGGTGGGTGTGTGTGTCTTTTTGTAAATAACAGATGGTGCGGCATGTCTAATATTAAAGAAGTCTCGAGGTATTGGTCGCTTAAGGTAGAGCACCTTATGATAAGCTGCAGACCACATTATCTACCAAGAGAGTTCTCATCTGTATTATTCGTAGCTGTCTATTTACCAGGCCATAAGCAAATAAGAAAATGCTCACCCAGATTTAATGCAGGCAAACTTAAATCAGTTTTACCAAATTTTTACCAGCATGTTACGTGTGCAACCAGGGAGAAAAAATCCTAGACCACCTTTACTCCACGCACAGAGATGCATGCAAAGCTCTCCCCCTCCATCCATTTGGCAAATCTGACCATAATTCTATCCTCCTGATTCCTGCGTACAAGCAAAAACTAAAGCAGGAAGTACCAGTGACTTACTCAATACGGAAGTGGTCAAATGATGTGGATGCTACACTACAGGACTGTTTTGCTAGCACAAACTGGAATATGTTCTGGGATTCATCTAATGGCATTGAGGAATACACTACCTCAGTCATCAGCTTCATCAATAAGTGCATCGATGATGTTGTCCCCACAGTGACTGTACGTACATATCCCAACCAGCAGCCATGGACTACAGGCAAAATCCACATCGGAATCCCGCTATGCCCTCAGACGAACCATCAAACAAGCAAAACGTCAATACAGGATTAAGATTGAGTCCTACTACACTGGCTCTGATGCTCGTCGGATGTGGCAGGGTTTGAAAACTATTACGGACTACAAAGGGATACCCAGACGCGAGCTGCCCAGTGACATGAGCCTGCCAGACAAGCTAAATGCCTTTTATGCTCACTTTGAGGCAAGCAACACTGAAGCATAGCCAATGTGAACAAAACCTTTAAACAGGTCAACATTCACAAAGCCACTGGACCAGACGGATTATCAGGACGTGTACTCAAAGCATGCGCTGATCATCTGTCAAGTGTCTTCACTGACATTTTCACCCTCTCATTGATCAAGTCTGTAATACCTACATGTTTCAAGCAGACCACCATAGTCCCTGTGCCCAAGGAAGCAAAGTTAACCTACCTAAATGATTACCGCCCCGTGGCACTCACGGCGGTAGCCATAAAGTGCTTTGAAAGGCTGGTCATGGCTCACATGAACAGCATCCTCCCAGACACCCTAGACCCACTCCAATTCACATTCCACCCCAACAGATCCACAGATGACGCAATTTCAATCGCACTCTACACTGCCCTTTCTCAACTGGACAAAATGAACACCTATGAGAGAATGCTGTTCATTGACCACAGCGCAGCGTTCAACACCTCCCTCTGCAACTGGATCTTGGACTTCCTGACGGGCCACTCTGAGGTGGTAAGAGTAGGCAACAACACGTCTGTCATGCTGATCCTCAACACTGGGGCCCCTCAGGGGTGTGTACTTAGTCCCCTCCTGTATTCACTGTTCACCCACGACTATGTGGCCAAACACGACTCCAACAACATCATTAAGTTTGCTGACGACACAACAGTGGTAGGACTGATCACCGACAATGATGAGACAACCTATAGGGAGGAGGTCAGAGAACTGGCAGTGTGGTGCCAGGACAACAACCTCTCCCTCAATGTGAGAAAGACAAAGGAGCTGATCATGGACTACAGCAAAAGGCAAGCTGAACAGGCCCCCATTAACATCGACGGGGCTGTAGTGGAGCGGGTCGAGGGTTTCAAGTTCCTTGGTGTCCACATCACCAATGAACTATCATTTTCCAAACATACCAAGACCGTTGTGAAGAGGGCACAACAAAACCTTTGCCCCCTCAGGAGACTGAAAAGATTTGGCATGGGTCCCCAGATCCTCAAACGGTTCTACAGCTGCACCATCGAGAGCATCCTGACCGGTTGCATCACTGCCTGGTATGGCAACTGCTCGGTATCTGACCGTAAGGCGCAACAGAGGGTAGTGCGAATGGTCCAGTACATTGGGGCCAAGCTTCTTGCCATCCAAGACCTATATAATAGGCGGTGTCAGAGAAAAGCCTAAGTTATAGACTTTTCTCTGCTACCGCATGGCAAGCGGTACCGGAGCACCAAGTCTAGAACCAAAAGGCTCATCAACAGCTTCCACCCCCAAGCCATTGGACTGCTGAACAATTCATAAAAATCGCCACCGGACAATTTACATTGACCCCCCTCCCTTTTGTACACTGCTGCCACTCGCTGTTTGTTTGTTACCTATTAATCGTCACTTCACCCCCACCTACATGTACAGATTACTTCAACTATCCTGTACCCCTGCACACTGACTCGGTACCGATGCCCCCTGTATATAGCCTCGTTATTGTTATTCTTATTGTGTTACTTTTAATTTTAGCCTACTTGGTAAATATTTTATTATTCTTGAACTGCACTGTTGGTTAATAAGGGCTTATAAGTAAGCATTTCACGGTAGAGTCTACATTTGTTGTATTCGGCGCATGTGGCAAATAAAGTTTGATTTGTTGTCTTATGTCTTTCTCTTTACGTGGTGTTGTGTTGTCTCTCTTGTGTGTTTTGACTTACATTTATAATCTTTTTATTTTTAAGCCACCGTCCCCGCAGGAGGCCTTTTGCCTTTTGGTTGGCTGTCATTGTAAATAAGAATTTGTTCTTAACTGACTTGCCTAGTTAAATAAAGGTTAAATCAATCAAATAAAAATGTAAAATGGTAAAACCAACCTCTTCCATGGTGCCCCAAATTCCTAATGAGTTAAACGCTACATGATTAATAAGGTAACAAACATAGTTGATTAAATAAATAACAGTCATCAGATTAATGAAAGTAAAGTCATGACGTCAGTATATATTGCTAAGAATGTGAGAGTAGGGTGACTGACTCCCCTAGAAGGTCACAAACGCAGGCCACTAGCACAAATAACAAATGCCCCAGAATAATAGTAGAGAATGATTTATTTCAGATTTAATTTATTTCACCACATTCTCAGTGGGTCAGAAGGTTACATACACTCAATTAGTACTCCCCTTTAAATTGTTTGACTTGGGTCAAGCGTTTCAGGCCATTCCGCCTGACAGAGATGGTGTAACTGAGACAGATTTGTAGGCCCCCTTGCACACGCTTTTTCAGTTCTGACCACAGATTTTCTATAGGATTGAGGTCAGGGCTTTGTGATGGCCACTCCAATACCTTGACTTCGTTGTCCTTAAGCCATTTTGCCACAACTTTGGAAGTATGCTTGGGGTCATTGTCCATTTGGAAGACCCATTTGCGATCAAGCTTTAACTGATGTCTTGAGATGATGCTTCAATATATCCTCATACTTTTCCTTTCTCATGAAGCCATCTATTTTGTGAAGTGCACCAGTCCCTCCTGCAGCAAAGCACCCCCACAACATGGTGCTGCCAAAGTGCTTCACGGTTGGGATGGTGTTCTTCAGCTTGCAAGCCTCCCCCTTTTTCCTCCAAACATAACGATGGTCATTATGGCCAAACAGTTCTATTTTTGTTTCATCAGACCAGAGGACATTTCTCCAAAAAGATCGTAGTCTGGCTTTTTTATGGCGGTTTTGGAGCAGTGGCTTCTTCCTTGCTGAGCGGCCTTTCAGGTTATGTCGATATAGGACACATTTTACTGTGGATATAGACACTTTTGTACCGGTTTCCTCCAGCATCTTCACAAAGTCCTTGGCTGTTGTTCTGGGATTGATTTGCACTTTTCGCACCAAAGTACGTTCATGTCTAGGAGACAGAACGCATTTCCTTCCTGAGTGGTATGACGGCTTTGTGGTCCCATGATGTTTATACTTGCATACTATTGTTTTTACAGATGGACGTGGTACCTTCAGCCATTTGGAATTTGCTCCCAAGGATGAACCCGACTTGTGGAGGTTTTTTCTGGGGTCTTGGCTGATTTCTTTTGATTTTCCCATGATGTCAAGCAATTGGCACTGAGTTTGAAAGTAGGCCTTGAAATACATCCACAAGTACACCTCCAATTGACTCAAATGATGTCAATTAGCCTATCAGAAGCTTCTACAGCCACGACATTTCTGGAATTTTCCAAGCTGTTTAAAGGCACAGTCAACTCAGTGTATGTAAACTTCTGACCCACTGGAATTGTGATTTGGTGAATTGACTGTGAAATAATCTGTCTGTAAACAATTGTTGGAAATGACTTGTGTCATGCACAAAGTAGATTTGTATTTTACCTTAACTTATTTAACTAGGCAAAACAGTTATGAACAAATTCTTATTTTCAATGACAGCTTAGGAACAGTGGGTTTAACTGCCTGTTCAGGGGCAGAACGACAGATTTGTACCTTGTCAGCTCAGGGATTTAAACTTGCAACCTTTCGGTTACAAGTCCACCGCTCTAAACACTAGGCTACCCTGCCTAGTGATTTGCCAAAACTATAGTTTGGTAACAAGAAATTTGTGGAGTGGTTGAAAAATGAGTTTTAATGACTCCAACCTAAGTGTACGTAAACTTCCGACTTCAACTGTAGGTTGAAAGCACTGTGTGTGAGTATCCTTGCCAGCAGACAAAGATATATGAATGGATCAGTGGTTTGCCAATGATTGGCTTGGCAACAGTAACAAGACGTGATGTGTAAATAATTTTTCTTTGGACACAAATATTCTTGCAATGTTTCCATGAAACTTGTCTACAACATTAATGTTTTGAGAACATAGTAAACATCTTCTGTGTATATTTTGTGGGACATTGATGGAATATTCTCCTAACCCACAGAAAACTGGACGCATGAATGTTCTTACAATGTTCCCATGAAATGTGTCAAGAACATTCCTATCTTAAATTCTGGTGTTCCTAATCTGGGTAAATTGTAGTTGACATCAAGGGAATGATCTCTTGGAAACATTCCTTGCACATCACAGGAACATTCTTTTGAAAATTTTAGTTAATTGGGCGGCAGGTAGCCTAGTGGTCACAGCGTTGGGCCAGTAACCGAAAGGATCGAATCCCCGAGCTGAAAAGGTACAAATCTGTCGTTCTGCCCCTTAGCAAGGCAGTTAACCCACTGTGCCCGGGCCCAGAAGATGTGGATGTCGATTAAGTCAGCCCCCTGCACCTCTCTGTTTCAGAGGGTTTGGGTTACATGCGGAAGACACATTTCAGTTGGAAGCATTCAGTTGTACAACTGACTAGGTATCCCCCCTTTCCCTAATGAGACTCTTAAGGGAATGTTTTCTAAAGTTGTGGGAGCGTTTGTTGTCAACTGGGAGGCAACATAATAGCATGCACTGAGCGTACAAAACATAGCTCTTTCCATGATATTGACTGACTAGGTAGATCCAGGTGAAAGCTATGATTCCTTATTGATGTCACTTGTTAAATCACTGTAAATGAAGGGGAGGAGACAGGTTAAGGAAGGATTTTTAAGCCTTGACACAATTGAGAAATGGATTATGTATGTTTGCCATTAAGAGGGTGAATGGGCAAGACAAAATATTTAAGTGCCTTTGAACGGGGAATGATAGTAGGTGCCAGGTGTACCGGTTTGAGTGTGTCAAGAACTATAATGCTGCTGGGTTTTTCGTGCTCAACAGTTTCCCGTGTGTATGAAGAATGGTCCACCACCCAAAGGACATCCAGCAAACTTGACACAACTGTGGGAAGCATTGGAACTAGTGCAAAGAGGTTCAATGAAGATTGTCCAGGTTTTGCGGTCGGATGCCAAGCAGTTGCCATACCAGGCGGTGATGAAGCAGTTGCCATACCAGGCGGTGATGCAGCCAGTCAAGATGCTCTCAATGGTGTAGCTGTATAACTTTTCTCAGATCTGAGGGGCCATGACACATCTTTTCAGCCTCTTGAGGGGGAAGAGGTGTTGTTGTACCTTCTTCACAGCTGTATTGGTGTGTGTGGACCATGTTAATTCCTTAGTGATGTGGACAACAAGGAACTTGAAGCACCTGACCCGCTCCACCTCAGCCCCGTCGATGGCCTTCCGTTTCCTGTTGTCCACGATCAGCTCCTTTGTATTGCTGACATTGAAGGAGAGTTTGTTGTCCTGGCAGTCACTGACTTCCTCTCAATAGGCGGTCTCATCGTTGTCGGTGTTCAGGCCTACCACCGTTGTGTCATCAGCAAACTTAACGATGGTGTTGGAATCATGCACGGAAATGCAGTCGTGGGAGAACAGGGAGTACAAGAGGTTGCCTACTCTTGCCACCCTCCCAGTTGCAGAGAGAGGTGTTCAGTCCCAGGGTCCTGAGCTTAGTGATGAGCTTGAAGGGCACTATGTTGTTGAATACTAAGCAGTTCAACATCATGCTGTTGATGACATAGCAGTGAGCACTCACCCAAATGCACCTTCAGCAGTGTCTACTCAGATTTGTTTTTGGACAGAGAGGAAGAGGCGAAGCAGACCAATAAGCAGATTAATAAGATAGCCAATAAGCAACTAGGCAATTGGCAGTTCCAGCCTTTGAGACAATGGCCCCATTGATAGGGCAGAGACAAGACCATCTCGTCATATACATTATCTTTGGTTTGACGGACCAAATGCAAACAGGCAAAACGAAAGACAGCCATAGATCATTGCACATCAGTGATTTGAATGAAATCCACTTAATAGTCTAAATAAAACCTTTGTTTCACTAATTGTGATGCATATGACTTTTTACATTGAAGACCGTGGATATTTTCCATGACATCAAGAATCGAAGGTTCTTCGCTCTCTGATGACATTTGGTTTGGGTCCTAATTGTATCTGGCATAAATTCAGACAACTACCGGTAGCATCCCGTTGCCTACGTCACCAGTTTTTACCGAATGCGATGGAACAGCGTGGAATGAAAATCTTAAAATCTTTCTAGCGGTGGCTGAAATTCACAAACAGGTCATTACTAATCATTGAATGTTGAATTGCATTTTTGTTACACGTTAGAAACCGTTCAGCGCAGTAGCATGCATGCATGTTCAGTGTGATTTACCATTCATTTCTTTTGATTACGTTACTTAACTGGCACAGAGTTTCTAAACCCAGACGCGCAACATCGCGAGACTTCCGGGAACAGCCATGTCAATGGGAGAAGTGTAATTTGTTCCCGTGGTTGTACCTTTTTAAGATTTCGAGACAAGGTACAACCTAGATTCGAGCCAAAGTCTTAAGTGGTTGAATTTGTAATTACTGCTACCTCGTGAAAGTGATTAACAAAGTTTTAAAATGTTCGTCAGCACCTGAATATTGTAGTGCCTTTGAGTTTACTCCGTGCACATGCGCAGTTTGTCGCCCGATGTTTCTCTACGCATGAGCAAAGATAGTCAACGTCGTATAAGTGTGATCGGGGATTTCTATTTATAGAAGCAGTTTCAGACGATCTTCATACTGTACTGTCTTTGGTTATAGTCCCTGAACATGGAGGAAAATAGCTGTTCACTGAATGTTATGCAAGTCCTTCTCAATGAGTTGTAATGTTTACATGATTTTATTTCAGTATAATTGATATTTTCTGTGGTTTTCTTCCTCCCCAATTTTGCTTAGATGATGTCTTATCACTTGCAATCACTTGCTCGATGTGTGTTACTTGTTCTCCTTGTATGCCACTGCCAAGGAGCCAGGCAGGGACAGGATCTCAAATGTGGAGGTAAGTATTTGGACTTAATACCAATTTACTACACTAGATCCCATTTATTCTCATAATTTTATCCCAACACCCTGAGTTTCTACAATGTGCATCCACTTTTGGTCCACATGCTTTTGGTTATTCTCCGTCAGCATGTAGGGCCATGGTGGATGAGATGGAGTGGGCGATATCCCAGGTGGATCCTAAGAAAACGATCCAGACAGGGTCTTTTAGAATCAACCCGGATGGTAGCCAGTCTATTCGAGAGGTAAGGGTACCTGATGGCTACTGGGTCCTACATTGGCCTTATTTTACACATTCAATGTTATTTATTTGTAGGATTCTACAGTTGATTAGTGTTTAATGTTATCTGGTTATAATTGTTCTTTTTTTAAGCTCGCCAACATTGTGTCCCCCCTAGGTTCCCTTCGCCCGCTCGGAAGGTAACCTCCTAGAGTTGATGGAGGAGGTGTGTGAGCGGATGAAGGATTACGGGGAACGCGTGGACCCCACCACCAGCAGGAAGACCTACGAAAGGGTCACGTCTCGGAACGGCAAATCCATGGACCTCTCAGAGGCTAAACTGGATTCCAGAGTCACATCCAGCCTGAAATATGCTGTGGGTAGCTTTTTCAATTTCACATGTCGGGGGTAGGGACTAGGGATGATGACATGCTATAGCGCATCAGTGTGACTTTCTAGAACCTCTGATAATATAGTGAAGGATAATCGCAACAATGACTGCAGTTGATTGCAACTTTCACCCAAACATACCAATGCAGTAAAGGGGAAACGTTCCATATGTTTTTTTTTATTGTGGCTTGCAAGCCAATGGCTCCAAGCTCCTGCAACTCAGGGAAATGTGTCCCACTACGTCTTATGAAACCATCTTCTCCACCTTACCCCCAGTGTGAGACCATCGTTGAACAACATGAAGATGAGGTCATCGAATTCTTTGCACATGAAACGGACAACGTCAAAGACAAACTCTGCAGCAAGAGAACAGGTATGCCACTTTATTACTTGATCCAGTACATGATATTGACCACCAGAGATTACGGCACAATCCCAATACCCCCCTTAGCTCTCCCCCTCGGTGGGGGAGTGGCACTCAAACGGAGCAACTAGTGGTAGGGAGAGTTGAATAGCCCTAAGGATTGGAACATTTTCTACATCACTCACATCAGAATTTGCCAACTGATAGCCTACAACACAATTCATTGGTGAAGAGCCTTGTTTTTCAAAATGCCTGAACCGGCGGCAGTAATAGCTTTCCTTACTTCTCATGCAACATGTGTACATACCATATGAGCAACAAATGAGAACAGCAAAACAATGTGGCTGTAATGTACCCATCCTCTGGCTGTGGTTCAAAGTGGAGCTCAATTGACATTGAAATTACTAAAACCAATTCAAAACTGTAAAAATTATAATGTACTTTAGGCCTGAGGTGTGGTATATGGCTGCACTTTGGTAACAACCTAAACATTTGATCAAATAAGCCTCATTTAGCAAAGAGAAAAAAGCATTCACTTTTTTAAAACATATTTATTGCCTGTTTGTTAAATTGTAATCAGCAAAACATGACAGATAATGCGCAGTTATTCCTTCCACCTACAACACCATGCTACATGGGTGCACATTGTGCAAAACCTTTCCCTCGCCAACACATGAACACCCCCCTTCCTCCCGTCTACTGGTAGTAGCTTCAATGATAAAAAAAAATGGAGTGACCTTCACATTCAATGCTAGAAAATAAATTATTCAACGCATAAAAAAAATGCATTAATGAAGAAAATGAGGCAGCTATGGTGACGACTCTAGAAACTGCTGAAAGTCACTCCAGGCATCAGTAAATTCAAAGGATTTATTATGTAAATTGTACATACTTTTTTTTCAGCTGGAATGTAGGAAGTTCTTTCAGCCATATCTGCTTGTTTGGAGACGTCACTCTTCCATATAAAAGCTGTGCATTTATTGGCTGCAATGACTGCCAGTTTAAGGAATCTGGTTTTGCTACCAATATTAACTGGTAGAACAGAGTCATCTCCAAGAACAATAAGGGAAGGCTCTAGTGGTACCGTCATATTAGTGACATGTGATAAGCTCTGAATAATGTCTTTCCAATAATTGCTTAGTTAGTTCAGGGCAGCACAAAAACATATGCATAAAAGTGCCCACCCCTGTTTTACACCTTGGGCAAAATGGTGAATATTTAGAATTTATCTTATGCAGTCTCTCTGGTGTAAAGTAGACCCTATGTAAAATATTGAAATGCATCAACTTGTGCTTTGTGTTAAATGAAAGACGCTGAGCATCTAAAAAAGGGATTTCCCCATTTCTCGTCCTCAAAAATGAGACCAGGGTCATCATGCCACTTCATTTAAGTCTTCAGAGCTTCATTGTAACCCAACAGAGCTTGAAGACTAGAGTACATGTAAGAAATTAAAACTTTGACCCCTTTCCTCTCCAGACACAGTTTCAGTTATAGGTTTACTCATGGGCTGAATCCTACCTCCCTGCTGAGTGGCAATATAGTGCCTAACATGTAGGTACTTGAAGAAATGTGGTAACTGAAAATTAGATGCCAGTTGTTGAAAGGATGGTATGTTCACCTTCTCTATATAGATTACCAAATGTTTTAACCAAGAAATGTAATACCATTTCTCAGGGCATTGGGTAAAATGGGGTTATTATAGAAATATAAGTGTTTTTAATGAAAGGGTTTGAGACCCTTTCCACAAATGACAAAACCATCCTATTAAGTTGTTTGAAAAAAAACGTTAATAGGAAAGGGCAAGGTTTGAAAAAGGCACAAGATTTCTGGTTTGAGGTATAGCAAAATGTCATATAGCGAGACAATGTTCACACCCACCTATACGAACACCATAGATGGATGGAGATCGAAAAGCTTCTGCCAGTGGCTCTAGTGTGGTGGTTAATATCTTCACTATCAAATGAGGAGAAACTTGACACAAGTCAGTTCTACTTAAACAAAATCTTTATCAAATTATCCATTAAAGATACCAACTCAACCTACGTACGTCTACATATGGGTAGTGTAAATTGGATCTAATTATATTCCCAGTATTACTTTATCAAATCTCTAATCGATTATACACACAATTTATAATTTTCATAATCACAATCCATAAAATACTTTTAGTTACTCACAAACATTCCATTAGCTTTTTCAAGGACTCCGCAGCTATGAAGCAGTTCTCCAAACATACTCCCAGCAGGAAAAAAACAAAACTTTTTGTTTCCCGGACAATGACCATGGGATCCTCAACGGTTCTGAGTACCACTTGGTAGGAAGTTAGCAACTCTATTTGTTTTTTTTGGGGGGCCAACTAGAGGACTGAAAAGGCACCACGCCTTGCTCAAAGTTGAATTGAGACACCACTCCCACTCCACATGGCTCACTGGGTCGTCTAAAACTGAGGGGGAGGGCTAAGGGGGCGCGTTGGGATTGAGCCTTCGGACTACATGACCTACTACTGGGGATGCAGCACTTACCAAATTGTGTTTGCTGTAACGAGTTAATACAATATGTAAAAAGCAATACCAAAATGACATAACTCAATGATTTTTCTCTGCAGACCTTTGCGACCATGCTCTGCAAATCCCTCATGATGAGCTATAATTCCGTCGTGCACTGGACGCAGCTCAGCGATACGCACATCTACCTTCTACCGCGTTACAATGGGGACGAGGACTATCCGGAGTTGCTCCAGCACCAGTTGCTTAGGGATGAGGGGAGGTGAGGATTGTAGACCGATTGAACAATCTTGTAATGTGTTACTGCAATGAAGTGCTGTTTCTTACACAGACCTGTAGTAACAACAAATCACGCTGGATGATTTCACGAGTTTAAACACTCACGCTTACTCTTGAAGCAGAATGGTGAATAAAATTCTCTAACAATAGTTAGATACTGTAACTGTCCAACGTAGTTGCTGATTTTGTTATGCTTGTTGCTTTGATTCATTGTATTCTGTGAATGGAAAGGTTCGATTACACTTACGCAACACCAATTTGTTTTCTATTTTGTGTAATCTTGTCACTGTCATCTGTTTTTCATACTTTGATGGAAATATATATTTCTACAACAATCTGGAGTCATTGTTTTCAAATCAAATGTTATTTCTCACATGTGCTGAATACAACACCTTACAGTGAAATACCTACAATAAAAGTAACTAAAGAGCAGCAGTAAAATGACAATAGCGAAGGTGTGTGTATATATCTCTATGGGGTACCGGTAGAGTCAATGTGCAGGGGCACAGCTTATTTGAGGTAATATATACATGTAGGTAGTGTTATTAGTGACTATGCATAGATAATAACAGTAGCAGCAGTGTCAAATAGAGGTGGGGGGGCAATGCAAATAGTTTGGGTAGCCATTTGATTAGACTTTCAGGAGTCTTATTGCTTGGGGTAGAAGCCTCTTGGACCTAGACTTGGTGCTCTGGTACCGCTTGCCGTGCGGCAGGATAGAAAACCATCTATGATTAGGGTGGCTGAAGTCTTTGACAATTTTTAGGGCCTTCCTCTGACACCGCCTGATATAGAGGCCCTGGATGGCAGGAAGCTTGGCCCCAATGATGGTAGTGCGAACGGCCCAGTACCTCCGTAGTGACTTGTGGTCGGAGGCCCAGCAGTTGCCATACCAGGCAGTGATGCAATCAGTCAGGATGCTCAGCTGTAGAATGTTGAGGATCCATGCCAAATCTTGTCTCCTGAGGGAGAATAGTTTGCCCTCTTCACGACTGTCTTGGTGTGCTTGGACAATGTTTGTTGGTGATGTGGACACCAAGGAGCTTTAAGCTCTCAACCTGGTTCACTACAGCCCTGTTGATGAATGGGGGCGTGTTTGGTCCTACTTCTCCTGTAGTCCACAATCATCTCCTTAGGCTTGATCACGTTGAGGGAGAGGTTGTTGTCCTTGCACCATATGGTCTGGTCTCTGACCTCCCTATAGGCTGTCTTGTTGATGATCAGGCCTACCACTTGTCATTGGCAAACTTAACGGTGTTGGAGTCGTGCCTGGCCGTGCAGTCATGAGTGAACAGAAAGTACAGGAGGAGACTGAGCACACACCCGAGGGGCCCCTGTTGAGGATCAGTGGCGGATGTGTTACTTAACCTTTCCACCTGGGGGCAGCCCATCAAAATCCAGGATCCAGTTGCAGAGGGAGGTGTTTAACCCCAGGGTCCTTAGCTTAGCGATGAGCTTAGAGGGCACTATGGTGTTGAAAGCTTAGTTGTCATCAATGAATAGCTTTCTCATAGGTGTTACTTTTGTTCAGGTGTGAAAGGACAGTGTGGAGTGCAACAGAGATTGCATCATCTGTGGATCTGTTGGGGCGGTATGCAAATTGGAGTGGGTCTAGGGTTTCTGGGATAATGGTGTGAGCCATGACCAGCCTTTCAAAGCACTTCATGGCTACAGATGTGAGCGCTACGGGTCGGTAGTCATTTAGGCAGGTTACCTTGGTGTTCTTGGGCACAGAGACTACAGTGGTCTGCTTGAAACATGTTGGTATTAGACTAGACAGGGAGAGGTTAAATGTCAGTGAAAACAATTGCCAGTTGGTCAGCGCATGCTCTGAGTACACGTCCTGGTAATCTGTCTGGCCCTGCGGCCTTGTGAATGTTGACCTGTTTAAAGGTCTTACATCAGCTGCGTAGAGCGTGATCAGTTGTCTGGAACAGCTGATGCTCTCATGCATGTTTCAGTGTTACTTACCTCGAAGCGAGCGCAGAAGTAATTTAGCTCATCTGGTATGCTTGTCACTGTACCGTTCTCGGCTGTTTTTCACTTTTGTAGTCTAATAGTTTGCAAGCCCTGCCACTACCGACGAGCGTCTAAGTTGTGTAGTACGATTCGATCTTAGTCCTGTATTGAAACTTTGCCTGTTTGATGGTTCGTCGGAGGGCATAGCGGGAGTTCTTATAGGGTTCCGGGTTACAGCCCGCTCCTTGAAAGTGGCAGCTCTACCGTTTTAGCTCAGTGCGGATGTCTGTAACCCATGGCTTCTGTTTGGTATGTTGAGTCACTGTGTGGACGATGTCATTGATGGACTTATTGATGAAGCCAGTGACTGAAGTGGTGTACTCCAATGCCATCAGAAGAATCCCGCAAAACATTCTTGTAGCTTAGCATCTGCGTCGTCTGACCACTTTTATTGAGTTATTCACTGGTGCTTCCTGCTTGAATTTTTGCTTGTAAGCAGGAATCGTGAGGATAGAATTATGGTCAGATTTGCCAAATGGAGGGAGAGCTTTGTACGTGTCTCTGTGTAGAGTAAAGGTGGTCTAGAGTTTTTTTCCTCTCCTCTGGTTGCACATTTAACATGTTTGTAGAAATGAGGTAAAATGGATTTGTTTCCCTGCATTAAAGTCCCTGGCCACTAGGAGCACTGCCTCTGGATGAGCATTTTCCGGTTTGCTTATGGCCATATGCAGCTCATTGAGTGCAGTCTCAGTGCCAGCCTCAATTTGGTGGTATGTAGAAGGCTACGAAAAATACAAACTCTAGGTAGATAGTGTGGTCTACAATTTATCATGAGATGCTCTACCTCAGGCGAGCAAAACCTCAAGACTTCCTTAGATATTGTGCACCAGCTCGTGTTTACAAATATACATAGACCGTATCTTACCAGAGGCTGCTGTTCTGTCCTGCCGAGACAGTCTATAACCTGCCAGCTGTATGTTATTCATGTCATCGTTCAGCCATGACTCTGTGAAACATAAGATATTCGTTTTTAATGTCCTGTTGGTAGAATATACATGCTTTTAGTTCTCCATTTTATTATCGGTCCTCCTTTTCCTGTAGTACTGATGGCAAAGACAGATTAGCCACTCGTCGCCAGATTCTCAAGGCAGCCCTATCTCCTTCCGAGAAACATGAGTCTCTTTCTCCTGCAATTGAGGATGAGGGCCTGTTCTGGAGTAAATCCCTCTACGGAATCATTAAAGAAACATTATTTGCCCAGTTCAAGGTGAGAAATTGATGATCTGATGTCCAGAAGCTCTTTTCGGTCATAAGAGATGGTAGCAGCAACATTATGTAGAAAATAAGTTTAAACATTGTGGAAAAAACTAACAATATTGCACTGTTGGTTAAGAGCCCATAAAAAGGCAGCCTTCCCCTCCGGTGCCATCCCGAGCTGTGCAAAAGTGATGTTTTAGTGTTGCATTTCACACGTTTGAAGAGCAGACTACTGTACTATTAGATCATGTTCACACAGTTAAGCCATTGTTTGCATGTTACACACAAAAAAATGTCTGTAAAGACCAGACTATTTTGTAAACCTAATTTAAAATCTTTGATGCTTGATTGACACACCTACCAACATGGGTAGATTATGGCCAAAAACGGTACAGTGTGAAGATAGGCTAAACCTGCTTCTCCAATCAAATTCCCCGATCACACTTGTAGGCGATGGAAGGGCGACGTTGGCTAGCTAAACTAGAAACACGTCATCGGGTCCAGTCGTCTCGCGCCGAACTGCGCATGTGCTTGTCGTTAAATCAAAGGCAATCCTTCGGTATAAAGTTTTTGTTGAAAATGAAAACGTGTCACTTTCGAGGTTGGAATAGTAACATGTTCCACTAATGAAATTGGCTCTAATCTAGGTTGCGCCTTCAGATTGAGAGAATTAACAAGTCAAAAATAATTGTTCGCTTCTCAAACTCTTTCGCAAGCGTTGCCGGAAGTCATGCGATGTTGCGCCTCTGGGTTTAGAATTCCAGCCAATCCACTTTGTAGGCCTGTTAATCTCTCAACCTTCACCAATCAAACTCAGTAGGGGCACGGTCAATGAGGTATGAGATTTTTAGCAGTACAGTAGGATAATATTTATATACCAAGACAAACCCCTCACATCCACCATGTCCCTACTGTCCGCTTTGCAGGTGTTCCCCGAAGCTCTTTGCATTCAACAAAGGTAAAGCCGTTATTTAAAGGAGATTCTATAATATGATTTACTATTAACAATAAATCAATACATAAAGCACATGAGGGAACATAAGCATACATAGATGACAAACAATGGACAATCGAGCTAGAGGGTACAATATCGTATTACAATTACATACATATACTTACAATTCTAACAGCTTTTTTGTTAGTAGAGCATTTAACCGTCTTAAAATAAGGTTCAATTTATTTTTGTAGGGTACGAAAATGTGTTTTTCTGTTTGTAAATTTACATTTGTGTAAATGAAATTTGGCCAAAAGAATAATGAAATTAATCACAAAAATGTTTCAGTTTATTTCTATTGTATGTAAATAATCCAAACAGTACATCTCTCCATAATAGTGTAAAATCTTCATAAATGTGTTCAATTATAAACCTACTGATGTCCTGCCAGTTTTCTTACATGCATACAATGCCAAAAAAAGATGCAATTTGGAGACGCTATCTACTTGAGGGCGCTGCATTGTCCCCATGTCATAGATGGTATGCTAAAAGGTTGGCTAGCCACATCGGCTTTCTAGCCACTTGCCAATCAGTACCAAACGTGAAGCTAGCATTTAGGTAGCACGTTAGTTAAATAATTTAGGCCGTGGCTAACCTTGACGTCTGCTGTATTTAGTTAACGTTAGGCAGCTACACACTTTTATCCGTTAGATTTGTCCTTGAGTTGAAGCACAAGTCTACAAACATAAGGAAGTTATCGAAATATAACATTTTCTCTGTAGCCTTACCTCACTAGAACAAGTTTAGCATTCAGATAACAACCCGAGGTTGGATTTGGCTATTAAGCTAGCTGGTTTAGCCAATTAAACAGGGTCGTTTACTCAATGGCTAACTATTGGTAATTGTAACATGTCATGTTATTTTCTTTGTAATTTACATTGTAAACGAGTAACGGCTAGCTAACAAAGTTAACCAGCTATACTATGTAACCAGCTATGTTAACGTTACTATTAAAGATTGGTTGTGTCTGTACTAGTACCTAGTTATTATTCTGCCAGCTGTGTATCTAGCTAGTTACCGACTTTGCTAGCCCTAGCTCACCCCCTTTCTCCATTTGAGTTTGTAATGAGATTTGTCCCAGTTTGTCAAATAACATCTAGTTAATACTGTATCGACCTCAAGTGGACCTTCGCTACCTTGATATTGTCCCATGGACTCAGGAGGCAGACTCGGAGTCGATCAGAGACCGGCTAGCTGACTTTAGTTGCTGTAGGCTACTGCATGTTTCAGACAAAGACAAAGTTCACATCTCTTGCAACGCATTTTCCATTAAAACAGTGTTAATCTCAAAGCTGGAGGCAAATCACACCGTCTTTGGCTGTAACTCCACTTGAAAAGGTATCCATTGCTTGCAAAGCAAAAGAGGACCAGCCATGATTGAGCTGCTGTGTTCCAACTAATCAATCATTTGAGTGAGGCTACCTACTTTTTCCAATGAGCTTATGTCTTGATAATGTGAAGGCTTCTTTTTTCCAGTTAGGCAAAGATCTACCCTAAACAAAAATAAACGCAACAATTTAAAATATATATATTAATTGAATCTGTTTTGATGCCAAAGACCCTGATGAGGGCGACGAGCATGCAGATGAGCTTCCCTGAGACGTTTTCTGACAGTTTGTGCAGAAATAATTTGTTTGTGCAAACCCAGTTTCATCAGCTGTCCGGGTGGCTGGTCTCAGACGATACCGCAGGTGGAGAAGCCAGATGTGGAGGTCCTGGGCTGGCGTGGTTACACGTTGTCTGCAATTGTGAGGCAGGATGGACGTACTGCCAAATTCTCTAAAACATTGGTGGCGGTTTATTGTAGAGAAATTAACATTAAATTATCTGGCAACAGCTCTGGTGGACATTCCTGCAGTCAGAATACCAATTGCACACTCCCTCAACTTGAGCCATGTGTGGCATTGTATTGTGGGACACAGAAGCTCATTGCACAAGGTGCACCTGTGTAATTATCATACTGTTTAATCAGCTTCTTGATATGCCACACCTGTCAGGTGGTTCATGGCATTGGAGAAATGCTTGCTAACAGGGATATAAATAAATTGTGCACAATTTGTGAGAAATAAATATTTTGTGCGTATGGAAAATTTCAGGGATCTTTTATTTCAGGTTATGCAACATGGGACCACAACTTTAAATGTTGTGTGTTATGTTTTTGTTCAGTGTATTTTTATCTGTCAAGGTCAGATCTGTGGATTCTGACGTGAGTTTCAAAATATTAATTTTTAAGGTTTTACTCTACAGTAGGCTGTGTCCTTATGCCCTTCAACATGGATGATCTTCACTCAGTGCTGTGAGCAAGGAGTCAATTAAAACATTGTTCAATAAGTCATGTTAGAATACCTGTAAATGTATTTGCTACTGCACAAATGTCTATCATTCACAATTGTCTGTTTATTATCCTTTATCGTGGAACTCAAGCTTCAGTCTCTCTTGGAGTGATGAGGTAGGCTAGGTCATCGTAAGGGGATACTTTGCAGTGCATTGTGGCTTGCTGATGTTTTAAAGTGAGGACTAAAGCCCCTCTGAATAGTTGAAACTTGATGCCTTTCTATGCTGACTTTCTGTCCATGTAACGTGTCAGACACTCAACCTTGTTTGACTGATTGCCTCTCCTGACACAGTCCTCCTTGTGCCTTTCAGAATGTAGCATGTCTCATCGTGTCTTCCAGAAACGCCACTACATCAACAGTAAGAACTCTGGCTGGACATCCTTAATTTGTCAATTTTATTTAGGCTACACATATGATTTTTACCTCGCAATGCTGTGATGGGGTCATTTTGAACTAATAATAATATCTATTTTATATACCACTTTTCAGTCGCTTTAAAAACAAAATAAATGAAACAATTTAACAACAAATGTAGGGATCTGGCGGTTCTTGGGCAATGGTCCTAGATGATAGGCAGTTCAGAAAGATAGTATCTTGAGGAGGGAGCGTAAATGGTACAGCCAGGCAGGGCGGTAGAAACATCTGACACAGGCTACGGAGCTCTTCATTGGACACTTTGTCCTCTTCGATAGTACTGAAATGTTGCACCCACCTGGGTGATGCTCCGGTGACTGTAAAAGCACCAGTAAGAGCACCACAGCATTGGTCCAGAAAAAGCCCCCTCAAAGTGAGCCTCTGCATCCCCTCCCACTGCAATCCACTTCCCTTCTAGGAACTGGGGCAGGGGGCCAACAATCTGATGCTGTTGATCTGGTGTTGCTGCATCACTCAAATAATTTTAGCTAGCTAGCTAGGCAAGCCAAATATGAATTAACTAGCCATAATTAGTCCTGCAAACTGGGTGGCCCTAATTAAAGAGAGCTGTTGTTTTTTTTAAACTTACGTCGTCTTTCTAAATGTGATTTTTAAACAACTTTTTTTTGTTGTAGAACCTGAGAGATGTGCTCTCGAATCTCGTTCCCAAAGAACAGAGTAGGATTAAGAACTTCAAAACGCAGTATGGCAAGACCAACATCGGCTCGATCTCTGTGGATATGGTAATTTCAGCTCATCTGTTCATTTGTAAATGTTCTAGTACCCTTTTCAGTGCCAGTTGTCGTGTGAAATATGGCACCGCTGTGGATATTAAGAATGCCTAAGCAGAATTGTGTGTGTGTGCGCCATTGTCTTTACAGATATACGGTCGGATAAGAGGTATGAAGGGCCTGGTGTATGAAACCTCAGTGCTGGATGCAGATGAGGTAAGTTGGTCTATGACGGGCAAGAGGATTGAATGCAAAGTATCAGGTAGGATAGCTTGGGTGTTTTTGTCTCTACTATTGCTTGTTGGTATCTTAAATGGCTTAATTTTGCTGGATAATAGATGAGATTGTTTAAACAGTCTAGACAATGAAAAAAAGAGCGGCATGCCCTCTTATTTTCTAAAGAGAAGTCCCATATCTGAGGCTGTGCTGAAGAGAATAGCTTTGAAACCGATTGATTTCCATGCTTGCTCAGCACTCCCCTGAGAGAGATGGCAGTATGCAAATGTTGTGGATAGTACTGAATGAAATGGAACTAAATCAAAACCCTCCTGTGTCTGATGCTTGAAGCTAGACAACTACCTACTTAAATAGTGAATTGAGATTCTAAATGGCTTTCTTTGGGGAGCTTTGTTTTTCAAGTCCCACCATATTCATCAGCTTATATTAGCTGAGAATAAGAAGGGTGTAATTTTTCAGCCAGTTCAGCATCACTTATGGAGATTGGCCTAACTCATAACACTCATGTGACATGGAGCCTATGTAATATCAATATGGGGAGTGGGATCAAAGGTATTTCATTAAGACTTATGGTAGAATTATGTAGATACCTAGTTATGGCAACTATTACTACTATAAATAGCTTTTATGGGTCTCTTAAATTTTTTTTAAAGGGAATTTGTTTCTGTGGCTACAGCATTCCGGAGTGCCAGCAACTGTTGCCCAAGGCTCCAGGACGTGCTGAGCCCCTGCCCGAAGGTCTGTTCTGGCTGCTGGTGACAGGCCAGGTGCCCACAGAGGAACAGGTGAGTGTTAGCTTGGTAACGCATTATGGAGAGAGAGTATGGCACCGCAGCTTAGCAGTAGGTCTAGGTAGCATCTTAATTTATGATACAACAATAATGGTACAGAACACAGATAACATAACGCTACAAGACCATGGTGCTTGCCTACGGAGCTGTGAGGGGAACGGCACCTCAGTACCTCCAGGCTCTGATCAGGCCCTACACCCAAACAAGGGCACTGCGTTCATCCACCTCTGGCCTGCTCGCCTCCCTACCACTGAGGAAGTACAGTTCCCGCGCAGCCCAGTCAAAACTGTTCGCTGCTCTGGCCCCCCAATGGTGGAACAAACTCCCTCACGACGCCAGGACAGCGGAGTCAATCACCACCTTCCGGAGACACCTGAAACCCCACCTCTTTCAGGAATACCTAGGATAGGATAAAGTAATCCTTCTCACCCCCCTTAAAAGATTTAGATGCACTATTGTAAAGTGGCTGTTCCACTGGATGTCTTAAGGTGAACGCACCAATTTGTAAGTCGCTCTGGATAAGAGCGTCTGCTAAATGACTTAAATGTAAATGTTAAATAACATGATGTACATATTCAATGAAAAGGGTTGACCCATAAACCACAACATAAAGCTTTTACAACAGACAATAACTTTTTGAAATGATTGAATATTAAAACATACAATCTACCTGCAGTAAAGCCGCTCAACATTTACATTACATTCAGTCACCTAGCAGACTCTCATCCAGAGCGACCCACAGGAGCAACCAGGGTCAAGCGCCCGGCCCAAGGGCACGTGGACAGATCTCCCACCAAGTCAAATTCGGGACCAGATGATAGCTTTTGATCCTGTTTATCTGTGAGAGCAGGTTTGCTTCTATTTTTGTTTAATGACATCAGATGATAATTTGCATAGAAAACTATATTCAGTGGCCCTTTTTGTGATCGTAAGGCCTTAAACCATTACGTTTGGTGTGAATAGTTTGACCAATTACCCTATTGCTGATTCTGTGTATTGTATTTGTCCCCAGGTGAACTGGCTGTCCAAGGAGTGGGCCAAGCGTGCAGCTCTTCCCTCCCATGTGGTCACCATGCTGGATAACTTCCCCATCACAGCTCTGAACAGCGAGAGCAGCTTCGCCTAGGCCTACTCTGAGGGAGTCAACAAAGCCAAGTACTGGTGGGAGGTGAGCTCAGGAAACATACATTGAAGAATGTTGAATGGCACATGCCATTGTGGGAAATCATGTTGCTCAGTAGGATGAAATTAAGTAAAAGTTTTAATCAACTGAACGCGTCCCAGTTGTAATACGATCTATTGAAAGAGTGATTTTGTCCGAATAGAAAATTGTTTCTTCTTTCAGTTTGTCTATGAAGACTCCATGGATCTTATCGCTAAGCTGCCTTGCGTGGCGGCCAATATTTACCGCAACCTTTACCGCGAGGGAAGCAGCATCGGTGCCATTGACTCCAGTCTGGACTGGTCCTACAACTTTACCAACATGTTGGGCTACAGGGACGCCACGTTCACCGAGCTCATGCGCCTGTACCTCACCATTCACAGGTCAGTTTAGAGAATGCTACTTCATTCATAATGATGTAGTTTAACGTCCATTAGTCTGCACATTGTTAACGTTTGGGTGTGCATATTCAGCTCCTGCTCCGTCATTGCATCAGTGCAGTTATGTGGTTGCATTACTCATTCATTCACACACTTCCCTTTCTCCTTTGCTACAGTGACCATGAGGATGGTAACGTGAGTGCCCACACCAGCCACTTGGTGGGCAGTGCCCTGTCTGACCCCTACCTCTCCTTCAGCGCAGCTATGAACGGTCTGGCTGGACCCCTTCATGGATTGGCTAACCAGGTGTGTACGGGTGCTAATGTCCAAGTTAACATCCAACCTACTACTGCTGATAATACTGTGATTTAAAGCAATGCTAATCCTAATTGCTTAGAAATAGCACATTTTCTGTTATTGTGATTGTTAACATAATGGCGAGATGGGAAAAATATGAAACTATAACAGCAGTCGTGGTAATGGCGAATGAGAGCAGTGATTTGACTAGGTTGGAGTGAGCCCCTGCCTGGTCTCTGACCTGCTCCCCTTGTAGGAGGTGCTGGTGTGACTAACAGCACTGCAGAAGGAGATGGGAGGAGAAGTGTCTGACGAGGCCATGAGAGACTACATCTGGAACACCCTCAAGTCTGGAAGGGTGAGTGGACTGGTCAGGAGGGCGGGCCAAGTTGGGTCAATGAGGGGGATGAGTCTACGTAAAAGTGAAGTGAACAGGTGCACAAAAAAAGACATTTACATTTGAGGAATAAGCTGCAAGGGGAATGATATGTAACCTTAGAAAGAGATTCAACCTACCTTTTTGGCCTTCTGTTTGTGTTCGCAGGTGGTTCCAGGCTACGGCCACGCTGTCCTGAGGAAGACAGACACCAGGTACACCTGCCAGCAGGAGTTTGCCTTCAAGCACTTGCCCGACGACCCCATGTTCAAGCTGGTGCACACACTCTACAAGATCGTGCCCAATGTGCTGCTGGAGCAGGGCAAGGCCAAGAACCCCTGGCCCAACGTGGACGCCCACAGTGGAGTGCTTCTGCAGGTTTTTTAGGAGGTTAGGACAAACCTATTGGAGTACACCTCCAACTGACTGGGAGGGACACAGGGTGACGGTTACAAGAAAGGCCTCCACCCTCTCTTGAAGGGGTGAAGAAAAACGTACAATGTCAAATTTCAGCTTATTTTCTTAGTTTGTTCCAGCCTAGTGAATTGTCAAAGCCATAAAAAAAATATATACAGTGGGGCGAAAAAGTATTTAGTCAGCCACCAATTGTGCAAGTTCTCCTACTTAAAAATATGAGAGGCCTGTAATTTTCATCATAGGTACACTTCAACTATGACAGACAAAATTAGATTTAAAAAAAAAATGAATTTATTTGCAAATTATGGTGGAAAACTTTTGTTATTGACCAAATACTTATTTATCTCAATACTTTGTTATATACCCTTTGTTGGCAATGACAGAGGTCAAACGTTTTCTGTAAGTCTTCACAAGGTTTTCACACACTGTTGCTGGTATTTTGGCCCATTCCTCCATGCAGATCTCCTCTAGAGCAGTGATGTTTTGGGGCTGTTGCTGGGCAACACAGACTTTCAACTCCCTCCAAAGATTTTCTATGGGGTTGAGATCTGGAGACTGGCTAGGCCACTCCAGGACCTTGAAATGCTTCTTACGAAGCCACTCCTTCGTTGCCCAGGCGGTGTGTTTGGGATCATTGTCATGCTGAAAGACCCAGTCACGTTTCATCTTCAATGCCCTTGCTGATGGAAGGAGGTTTTCACTCAAAATCTCACGATACATGGCCCCATTCATTCTTTCCTTTACACGGATCAGTCGTCCTGGTCCCTTTGCAGAAAAACAGCCCCAAAGCATGATGTTTCCACCCCCATGCTTCACAGTAGTTATGGTGTTCTTTGGATGCAACTCAGCATTCTTTGTCCTCTAAACACGACGAGTTGAGTTTTTACCAAAAAGTTATATTTTGGTTTCATCTGACCATATGACATTCTCCCAATCTTCTTCTTCTGCATCCAAATGCTCTCTAGCAAACTTCATACGGGCCTGGACATGTACTGGCTTAAGCAGGGGGACACGTCTGGCACTGCAGAATTTGAGTCCCTGGCGGTGTAGTGTGTTACTGATGGTAGGCTTTGTTACTTTGGTCCCAGCTTTCTGCAGGTCATTCACTAGGTCCCCTGTGTGGTTCTGGGATTTTTGCTCACTGTTCTTGTGATCATTTTGACCCCACGGGGTGAGATCTTGCGTGGAGCCCCAGATCGAGGGAGATTATCAGTGGTCTTGTATGGCTTCCATTTCCTAATAATTGCTCCCACATTTGATTTCTTCAAACCAAGCTGCTTACCTATTGCAGATTCAGTCTTCCCAGCCTGGTGCAGGTCTACAATTTTGTTTCTGGTGTCCTTTGACAGCTCTCTGGTCTTGGCCATAGTGGAGTATGGAGTGTGACTGTTTGAGGTTGTGGACAGGTGTCTTTTATACTGATAACAAGTTCAAACAGGTGCCATTTAATACAGGTAAAGAGTGGAGGACAGAGGAGCCTCTTAAAGAAGAAGTTACAGGTCTGTGAGAGCCAGAAATCTTGTTTGTAGGTGACCAAATACTTATTTTCCACCATAATTTGCAAATGAATTCATTAAAAATCCTACAATGTGATTTTCTGGATTTTTTTTCTTCTCACTTGCACAATTGGTGGCTGACTAAATAATTTTTTGCCCCACTGTGTATATATATATATATATAAAGCATATAGCCTCTCTCCTACTTTACTTTCGCTGTCCCTTACCTTCCCGCAAAGCCCTTGTAGATATCACATACAATTGGGTGTACTATAATTAAGCCTTCCTCTGTGCTGTGAAATTAACTCCATCTCATCTCTCTCTCCTGTCCTAACAGTACTACGGCATGACAGAGATGAACTACTACACGGTGCTGTTCGGCGTGTCCCGAGCACTGGGGGTGCTGGCCCAGCTGATTTGGAGCCGAGCCCTGGGCTTCCCCTGGAGCGCCCCAAGTCCATGAGCACAAACGGACTCATGACCCTGGTGGGAGCCAACAATTCCGGGTAAAGATTAAGTATCAAAGGAAGAGGGGAGGAAGGCAAAGAAGAACAAAAGGGGGGAGGTAGAGGGTAGGGGGATGCATAAGATGCAGTACACTTATGAAAAGAAGGGCCTTTGCTGGATTTACTCGGTTCATGTCAGTGACACTAATGTCGGGCGTACACCACACGACTTTCAAATATCGCTGAGCCTCTCACATTAATACCACTGTCTTTCCTGTAGTTTTCTGTCTTGCCAACGTAGTGATACTCACGACACTAAATGATGTCACACATTACAAGATTCTTCATTTGGTTGTAAGAATTCTCGATACCACGCTGTCTCGCAAAAAGAATGTGATGTGATTGTGCAGCTAGAACGAGCTGTGGGCCAAAGAGCCTCAAAACATTTTGTTAGACATTCACGCTTGCCATAGAGTTGAAATATTTAACCAATACATTTTGAATTAAATAACATTGAACTTCAGAGCTGTACTGATTTGACACTAGCTTTGGTTAAAGGGAAGTACAAACGTAGGCTAGTAGTCATCACTCCTGTTCGAGAGTCCGTACACACATTCTGATGCGATACAACGCCATCATCTCACTGGCTTCTCTGGTGAGCTGTTGCTGATCACAGTTCTCAAAATGTTTCGTTGCACATCTCACACTACAGGAGCATAGCAGAGTTTGTGCTGATAAAATCAAACGTTTGAAAATATCAGGATGACTCACAGACAGGATCGGTAGCCCTCAGATTGCGTTTCTGGCCCGCTCACATTATACGAGCGTCAGTAACGGCCGTGCGCCCCGACTACGCAACGACTTGAGAATTTTGTCTCCGATCTCAAACTTGTCTGGGACAGGTAAATCGGGCCAAAATCATGTAGTGTACTTATGGTTTATGGTAATATTTTTTTATTTTGTGATACTGAGCCATGCTAGTTGAGTCTTATATATTTAAGCTGACCTGGTTTTGTAAAGAACTCAAAATATCATGTCGATTTTTCAGTTGGAGAATCTGGGGCACTTGCATTGTCAGACGGAATTTTCCAAAATAACGAAACAAAAGACAACACTCCATGGCAGGCAAGGTCCTTCTTTAATATAACCACAGAAGAATATGTACAGTCTGCAAATGACCAGGGTCTGTAGGTTCGTAAAAGTATACTGCTGCCCCTTTCATCAATGATTGATGTCACACCACTATAAATCAAGGCCAAGTTCACTTATTACACCATTTTTTTGCCAGTGTTCGCCAAACCCATTGCACTTCTGGTAAATGGAATACTATGCAGGTTGCTTTGTACAGTGCTTCACAAATAGCTCTGTTCTATTGGGAAGGGAGGTTGTTTTGAAAAGTGATCAGGGTAAGAAGACAGCACTGTTTTCCATTTTTATTTTAAATCTACCTGAGATGAAAGGGTTGTTATATCACACATGGGGGTAATCTTTCTTGTAGAGTTTTTCTTCAAGACCCGAGGGCAACTTAAAAACATCAATGGAACATTTCCTTCTAGTCAGAAAAATGAATGTAATTCGAGAGCTGGCAAGCATTGACTAAATAGTACGCGTGTCTCAATCGATGTACTATTAGAATGTTTTGTAAATGTTTGTTTTAGAAAGTCTGCTGGTTTTACTATGTCCAACTGTAATGTCTCATCTTGCTCATGACGCAAGTACACATCTGAAACACCATACCAACTAATCATTAAATAAGAATTTGTTCAAATGACTTGCCTAGTTAAAGGTTAAATTTAAAAAACTAAGAAATTGTGTTCAACTGGATTGTTATTAAGGTACAGATTTGCTTGGTTTAGTTTTAAGGTTGCTCTCAGGTCTAGTGGGTGGGGAGAGGGCTTGTTTGTAATGGTCTGTTTCAATGCAGACCATATCCAATACACTCTAATTGGGCACAACACCGACAGTACCCCCTGGCTATTCATTTAATTTGTTTTCAAACAGCCCCCCCTCACACTGTCTACCCCCTGTAGTGTATTTCCCAAATAGTACATATGTATTTTAGATGTATTTTAGTTTGTCCTGTTCCTGTATTTGATCCTGTTCTAACCAAACATTTTGTTATTCTGGTATAAAGATAAATATATCTTATGTGAGATCATTGTGAAGTGGAGAAATCTGAACTTTATTATCTAGCAGAGCTGGACGTGGGACAGAAAGTGGAAAACAATTTTAAATAAAAGGCAAATGTTAACAATTACTGTTCTCGAATTCTGTTTTTTTATTGCTGTCTGTTTATGGAGATGTGGTTGTTGCACATTCTTTACCTGAATGCATTTACATTACCACAGAACAGTCATGTTATTCTGTGCCGGCTGTGTATGATACGTATGTGTTGGCAGGAGTTTTGAGGACATCGCAGTTATTAATAGTGTTCCAGACAGGTCTCCACAGCACTCAGGTTTCTGCTTCCCTTTGGCCTGGTCAAGTCGTCATGGTACGGAGACTGGATTCCAAATAAACAACATCAGAGTGCTTTGGTCAGAAAATACAAAATTGCTATGTGTTGCAACTGATTTGAACTGTGGCTTCAAAGGATCAATTGGCTGACAATTGATACGCTTTCTCCTAATTTGCCAAGCACTCATGTGACAACCTGAAATTTCCTGATATTGACAAAAGAGTTGTACTTTAGTTTATTGGCTTTTGTTTTAAAGTCTAAAATACATACAAAAACAGGGTGGTAATGGCTGGCAGGACCTTAAGAGCCCTGATTCCCACCAACAGAATCACCCCTTTTCAACATCTCCAGCACCACCCCAACCTATGTGAAAATGGGAGTGTTTATGTTTTGAGGTAAAAGATGTCTTCCTCTAAGTGTTTCCAATTAGTAGGCAATGCCTACTCATAATTGGTTAAAATCACAATGCACACGGGATGTCATTGTAAACTTTACCAAAACATGCTGTTTTCACATTTGTTGGGGTGGTGCTGGAGATTAATATGACGTTAAAATGTAAAATGTCTCTTTACCCCAAAATAAACATTAAGGCAAATCAGGGGAACGTTATAGGAAAGCGATATAAATCTCCCTTTCAATGGCGGTGGGGTAAATTGCAGTTTATTGATGGAAATTTGAATGCACAGAGATAGTGTGACGAGATCCTGAGCCCTATTGTGAGGTCAATTTTTTTTAAAGCTATCTGACCAACAGATGCATATCTGTAATCCCAGTCGTGAAATCTATAGATTAGGGCATAGTGAATTTATTTCAATGAACTGATTTCCTTATATACACACACTCAGTTAAATTGTTGTGTTTATATTTCTACATAGATTTAATGTGTGGACATGATTCAAACCAGTTAAAACATCTTATGAAAATCAAATGGGTGTGACATGGTAATTCTGACCACCCAAAATATATTATGTTCAGTTCTCTTATGAGTCCCCAGTTAACTAGCTGAAGTATTTACTGGATTGGTAAAAATAATCTTGAAAGCCTGACAATTCATTACACTTTACAAAATATGGAATTTGCTTCAGTAAATATTAGGCTCTGCAACAAATTGGCAATAAATAGGAGAATGGCCTAAGAATCCAGTACATACGGAGGACGGTCCCAGTCTGAAATGATGCTCTTCTCACATGCAAGTGGTGGCTGTGTTGTTCAAGCAGTCAAGCTGGAGATCCATTCTCCACTTCAACCGTGTCCAATAACAGTCATCTATCTAATGGTCGTCCACAAAATGCAATGGGTTGAAAGTGGGGAAAACGTGTGAATTTCCCATATATGTACAAGCACATGGAGGCTCACGTTTGGTTCACCTCATGGAACATGAGTTCTCTGGGTATTTTAGTCTCTGGGCCGTACTTGATGCAAGCTCGGCCCTCGAAGGCAACAACCATTTGCTTCACGACCTCATCAAAGAAGACCGTCGCTAACTGCGAGTGTAGCAAAGAGCGAAACTCAAAAGATATCTGCAAGACAATAAGCATAGATGGAAAATTGTTGAGGTTCTGTTCATAATCATGTTTCCCCAATAGATGATTAGGTCATTAAACCTGCAATTATAATTGTCTGTTTAATCAGAAGTTCATACCACTATAATATTCAAAGTATTAAATAGTTTGTTGCATATAGGGCTGTGGCGGTCACAAAATTTAGTCAGCCGGTGATTGTCAAAGCAAATAACTGTCGGCCTCACAGTAATTGAATGTTAATTAACACATTTAGCATCTCCTGGATTCCACATAGCCTACAAGCCACTGATGTAGACATTTGAAACATCTACATTTTAAAGTCTAATAAATCCATGTAATATAGCCTACACCTTCACAATAAATCCATTATTTATTTTAGACAGGTCTAAAGAAGCATGATATGAAGAAAATGTAGTTTATTTCAGAAGAAAATAATAGCATACTCTGAGTTGCCCTGTACACATGGTAATAGGATAAGCGTGAATGTTCCATTAGCAGGAAAACACCATTATCAAAAGTGACCGCAAATGCAGTAATGCATGTAATGCTTTTATTATAAAGGTGCATTTTTATGGTGAAAATTATCTACCCCAAACTTGAAACTCACGCGCTGCTTTTATATGCCAGTTAGGCTCCACAACCCTTGTAACGCGGATTAATGTGCTTAATTTTAAGTTATTTGGCCACTTTCGTTCTGATTCAAACCTTCCGGTAGCCTAGTTGTTAGAGTGTTGGGCCAGTAACCGAAAGGTTGCTGGATTGAATCCCAAGCTGACAAAAATCTGTCGTTCTGCCCCTGAGCAAGGCAGTTAACCCACTGTTCCCTGGGCACCGAACACGTGGATGTAGATTATGGCAGCCCCCCGCACCTCTCCGATTCAGAGGAGTTGGGTTAAATGCGGAAGACACGTTTCAGTTGAATGCATTCAGTTGTACAACTGGCTAGGTATCCCCCTTTCCCTTTCTAAAACATATAGGCCTATGGGCTAGGCTACATGAGGTGTGCGACTAGGATTAGAAAAAGTCGCAAAAAAAGGCATAATTTCTTATGCTGAGCATCATTCACAAGTGATAGGCTAATATTGTCACCCATCAGACTATTCTTGATTCAATCTTGTCTTTACATATACTAAATAATGTGACATTTTTGTTTTGATTTAGAATGGACCATTATCATGCACCTGTATCAAAACAGGAGCAAGTGGAAAAATACATGTCACCTATGCACTTAAATAGCGAATGGAGGATGCTTTTCCCCGTGGTTTATTTGCATGCCAGCCAGGTATGCTGTACTCCTGTTGTAAATATAAGCAATCTGCTTAATATTAGGAAAGTTGAGAAATAAATATAGTAGGCCTAGCCTATAGAAAGCTGATGGGATCCCCTTTTTATTAGCGGCCATCACTCTGTTTTCTCCCGCAATTCCATAGCCTATAGAAATGTTGAGCAACATGAGCTCATGGGCTCTCATGAAGTGTTTGATTAGATTTTTGAACGCATTTGCATGGATGTCAGAGTGATTAAAGGGACAATAGAGAGCTGAGTACCAGGCAGTAAGCAAGTTTGGTAGACTACGAATGACCAGCAGAAACATCAGAGCTTGAAGAAGCCTAATTACCGTGACTAAACAGTCATGTGGAATTTGACTGCCTTCATGGCTCAGGACCGCCGGTGTGACGGTAATATGGTCACCGCAACAGCCCTAGCTGCATAGCAATAGTATTGCATGGTGCGACAAGGAAACACTTACAGAGAAATCAACAGTACAGGTTCTGGGATAACCAGGTATTCCAGGGCTGAAACGCCATATTGTCTCCAAGTGGTTGAACAGTTTACCATCTGTGCATACAGCCTACGGGAAAGGGGAAGTGCCAGTAAAATGAGATGCAGTGCATGTTATTATTGGTGAATAAATTTTAAAGAATAACTTTAAAGCACTGCAAAACAATAGACTTATAAGATCATGGAGTTGATTGAGCTTACGAACCTTGACTAGATGAGGGCGCACATTGGTGATCATGGAGGTGTATCTCTCGACTATAGGGGGGAAACCCACTTCTAGTTTGGCTTTAGCATGACTGGCTCTCTGCATGATGAACTGAGATTTCTTACACCACGGAACAAAGTGCTTATAATCGTCCACGTTGGCCACCACATCATACATCTCCTGCATCGAGTAACTACAGAGAAAGAAAAGGGGGAAATAGTATTCTTAGCATATTTGCACGAGACCATACTTTGCTGATATGACGATACAGCTAATCTTCACACTGAATAATGATGCAATGTGCTTGATTTGATGTTAGTATATTTGTCATTTACATTAATCTGTTGTTCAGGGACAGTAGTAGGCTCTTATCAAAGTTCAAAGATAGAAAACGCTAAGTATGTGGCCCTTGCCATGTGTTTTCTCAATATTGTTATGGGATACAGTACATTTCATAGAACTAGAGCACAAGGGGATGCTTTGATTAAAGGCCTAGTGCAGTCAAAAACGTGATTTCCTGTGTTTTACATTTCCACATTGAGGTTGGAATAAAACTGAAAATTATAATAATACAATTTTAGTCTAAGAGCTGTTTGAAAAGACAACCTGAAATTTCAGTTTGTTTTGGTGCGCTGGAGTTTTGGCCTGCCTGGTGACATCACGAAAATGGTTGCAATGGACCTTTAAATGAATCAGCATTTAGCCATGTCCACTGAAGCAGAAGCACAGATGCAATGTCTACATTACCCAATGATTCTTCGTTCTGAATACTGTTTCCTCTTGTTGGCCAGACTAAGGAAGGTTCTGCTGGGGGGAATGATAGTTGTCCTTCTGTCCAAATGGATAAGAATCCTGGGGTTTCTGGTCATAAGGATGCCACAAGATGTCACATATCTGTTGGTCCAAGAATGATCAGTCACAGACTTGCAAAACACCACTTTAAAACACGGCTTCATTGCATTCTAATAAACCCCATCCATAAGACCCTTGTTATACAATGTTACCAGTTGAAACCCAACGGACACCCAAATTACCGTAAAACGTTAATTAAACGCTTGTCTCAAATAGCCTCCTGTCCCTTTTAATAGCCGGGCAACTTAACACATTTCTGCAAATAAACACTGGTTTTAAATAAATGCTGTGTTTAAATGAATAGTTAACGAGGTAACCATGAATTGTTTCATGTTTGATTTTCTACATTGAATAATTCAGTAATGACTTGAAAGAATGATGGCAAGCATCTATTAATATCACCAGTAAAAAACTTCTAGCCATTTTGGGGCGGAAGGTAGCCTAGTGGTTAGAGCGTTGGGCCGGTAACCAAAAGGTTGGTGTATTGAATCCCCGAGCAGGCAAGGTCAAAATCTGTCATTCTAAATCAAATCAAATCAAATTTTATTTGTCACATACACATGGTTAGCAGATGTTAATGCGAGTGTAGCGAAATGCTTGTGCTTCTAGTTCCGACAATGCAGTAATAACCAACAAGTAATCCAACTAACAATTCCAAAACTACTGTCTTATACACACAAGTGTAGGGGGATAAAGAATATGTACATAAAGATATATGAATGAGTGATGGTACAGAGCGGCATAGGCAAGATACAGTAGATGGTATCGAGTACAGTATATACATATGAGATGAGTATGTAAACAAAGTGGCATAGTTAAAGTGGCTAGTGATACATGTATTACATAAAGATGCAGTAGATGATATAGAGTACAGTATATACGTATACATATGAGATGAATACTGTAGGGTATGTAAACATTATATTAGGTAGCATTGTTTAAAGTGGCTAGTGATATATTTGACATCATTTCCCATCAATTCATCATTTCCCATCAATTACTCTTGAACAAGGGGCCGTATTTGTAAATAAGAATTTGTTCTTAACCGACATGCCTAGTTCAATAAAGGTTAAATCATTTAAAAAAATAGGCTACTAACAGCTGAGAACTGCTAGCTAACTGGCAAGCACAAAAACAAACTACTTCGTGACTACAGACCCCTAGAAAAGCTACGATCGTCTTCTAGTGGCGAAAGTAAGAACTGCCCAAAATGCACAAAGGATAATAATTATTGTTAAGAGCTTCTTTTTTTAAATAGACAAACGTGGCACCGTGTGTACATGATAACACTGTGCAGGAAATGAATAAATGTATTCAATTGCTGGAAGTGAATTCTGGAATTAAATGTTTAACTAATGCAAATTAATAAAAGCTGTACGCATTAAGGAAATATAAGCCTGTCTAATAAGCGCCTGTTGTGTTCAGTGATTTAATCAACTAAAGCCCAGGCTATTAATTTTAGTTTCTCGGTGTGTACTTTTTAACCGCACCATCATCACCCCTAACCCCACTCGCTTACCTGATTGGCTGTTTAATCCGTATTCTTGGCCCCAACACTGTATTCAACCGTTTTTTGCCAAATGCAGAGACATCTCGCAACTCACTGAATGTCCGTATGCCTATAGGCAATCGAAGGGTGGTCACAGTCGCCAACCCAGCCATTTGTTATTTTATAAGACAGTGATTGGCAACAACAATCTAACCTAGCAAATTACCTAACCTAAGCTAGCTCACGCTACACAGCCAAGTTATGAGATGGTCGCTACTAGAACGCTAACTGGCTGATGCTATACACATTTACGTATAATTAGTAACGTTAATTCAGAATGTAAAATGTCTAACTAGTTAAATAAGTAGTTTGTAACAGGACAATGTTAGCTAGCTAACGGTAACTAGCCAGGTAGCCACAAGTTAACGTTAGCTACCTAACTAACATTTCCGAAATGTCATTTATCGCTTTCTAGCCTCAATCGAATAAACTGCCATAACTGTTTAGCAAGCTAGCTATATAACGTTTCGTCTGCCATCTTCTTCCTTTATTATTACTTTATACGGACAGGTCAACTGGTGGCAAGTAGGATCTATTATATTGAAAAGATAGTCGATTGACCCCTCTAACAATGGAAATACATGTCCGCAAAGGCGGAAGGAAGGTAGGAACATACGCGCGTGAATAAGAAACACAACTCTTATATAACATTGTCGGAATGCCATGCGCGTCCACTTTTATATCGGTACGTTCGTAAAAACGTAAACATTACGAAACTTATGTTCGATCAAATAAGCTTCACGTCGTAAATTCGCAATTACATTTTTTGTTAACCAAGTTCGAGACTCATAGACCTCCATACCAAAAATCCCCACTTGGTCTGCTTATCAATGTATTCTCGCGCTGACATATTTTGGGCGCGGAGTTGATCCTCTCGCTTCGGCTTTTCCTCTTTGCTGATAGTAACGTAACGTTATTCTGCGTTCATAACCAGGTGTGAAGGTGGGACTACATGACTGGGAAAAATATTATTGAACTCTCCTCCAGTTGGTAATAGAGATAAATAGCAATGGGGTATTTTTTGTAAGAACCAGCAATTGTTCGTTGGAGAAAGCCTATGAGGAAAGTTAAGAGTTTTTGGATAATCCCCGAAAATAAGGTTAGTAGTAAACACAGGTTTAGGAGATCTTATATGTTTATGTGCTTTATTACAGATGACAATTTTAGGACTCATCACTGCATTCTCTACCAGAAAGTTTTTGGGCCGTCTTTGATGTCACTTAGGTTGATACATTGCTATGTTTTCATATATAAAGCACTTTTACATCATTACTAAACTGTAGACATTCAAGTTACCACACCGGTCTTGGGGATGGCTAAATCTACACATGAATTTGGTCTCTACTGAGTTAGGTAAATCAGCTTTTAGTTTCATTGCACTTTATTTGTGGAAAAACCTTCAAAATGTTCTTAAATTTTATGTTCTGTGCCTCTAGGGCAATACAGGAAGCTGATTGAGGACCTTATTACTGATTGTGTTTGTTTTTTATGACCATGTTTTTCTTTCTTTCTGCTTGCATTTTGTATTTATATTTTGCTGTGTCTCTATATTCTCAAATTGATGTAATTCAGGGCTCATCTGTGAAAGAGACCTTGGTCTTAGTATGACTCCCTAACAAGGTAAAACAAAAAAAAAGTTTTTTTCTATGAGATTTTCTTCATCACTTAACATTTTTTTGTGAATTTTGAAGAATTTATGTATGAATAAAAAACACATTTATAGAGGTTGTGTAAACCTCAGATCTTATTTTCTGTGTTTATTCAAAAGCCTATTTTCCCCATGGGGATGGCTTAATGAACCAAAGGTAACTTATTTCAGGGTTTTAGGACTACAAGCTGGCGAGCTCTATTACTAGTAGGGAACTTCTCCCACATGCTGACCTCTGACGTCACCTACTAAGGAAATTACATTGACTTCTATATCAGATGGTGTCAGAGGAATGCCCAAAAAATTGCCAAAGACTCCAGCCACCCAAGCCATAGACTGTTCACTTTGCTGTACTGCAAACGCTACCGGAGCATCGGCTCTCGGACCAACAGGCTCCGAGACAGCTTCTGCTCCAAGTCATAAGACTGCTAAATACACTCACTCACACACACTATGCTGTCACTCCTACACAAATCCCTCACACATTCAAACACTACACACACACACACAAGCATACCGACACACACACATAAGCATACACAATTTTACATTAATCATTTGCTGCTGCAACTCTGTTCTTTATTTTACTCTTACCATTATCTATCTGGATGCCTGGTCACTATACCCTGCCTGGTCACCTCGTACCTTTGCACATTGATGTGGTACTCCCTTTATATAGCTCCATTCTTGTGTATTTTATTTATGTCATTCCTCTTGTGTTAGTTACTATTTTATTTATTAATATTTTTTAAACTCTGCATCTTTGGGAAAGGTTCATAGGAAAGCATTTAATTGTAAAGTCTACACCAATTGTATTTAGCTCATGTAATAAATACATTTCTATTTGATTGATAACAGCATTTTCTAGAGTTAAATGCAACGAAAGAAAAATGAAAAGCAATCAATGAATGTGTTTTGAACACTGTAATTTGTTTAAAAGCATAATATCTGTACTTTCATTTTTATGGTTCACGCAGCTTGTTGGACATAAGCCAATCAGCGTTTCTTAACGCGTTCAAAGCACCTGAATGTATCCAACTGGTATTTACGACTTCACAACTTTACCACTTGGTTATGAATGCAGCATTCGATTCTTCTGAAATGTCATCGTGACTAGATTAGGCCACTCCCACTTAAACTAGGTAAATAGCTGCTAATCACGTGATTTATTAGTAATTTATTTGGTCAATGAATGTACTTATCACAATAATCAGGCTTCCATCCAACCCTTTTATGCTGATAAAGTACATGTCGGATAAAACATGTAATGACAGGCCTCATGGAAACAGACCATTCTCTGGTAAACTTTCCAAATGTCGACAAAACAAAGTGCGCTAGACAAGGTGGGATCGTTTTGTGTAGGTAAAAATAATTATGCGAGAAATGTTGGTGGAAACGCTTTTATGCACAAATGTTGATATAATAACCATCATATAGGTGCGATGACATGTTGTGTGGTCCTCCGTCCCACTACAACTCGTCGGGAAAGCATGCAGTTTATTAGGCTACAGATTAAATACATTAGATATGATTAACTTCACAGGGTTGAAAGTGCAAGGTGATGCTCTTGATGCGCCATTCCAGTAAATATCGAGGGTTTTATTCTGGTAACATGATCTTCGACACTTAGCTGCTGTTTGACAAATACAAATGATCTCGCTCTTTTGTCCATACTAATCTCATCATGTAGGCTATATGTGAGCTCTAGCAAACAGCACGCACATATACTTTTGTATTTGCTGTTGGCAAGAGAGTACGTGTCAATAGCAGAATGGACACACTCAGTAGAGTTGAAAATGCGATTGAAATCGCAAACGTTTTTTTTATGTGCGCTATGCACAGCCTTTTATCGACAAGTCAATTTGACGCAAACATCTCTGGTGGGAAAATGTGCGTATTGTTTGTATGAATATTTTAGAATATTTTCATGAGAATCTGTCGCAAATTAGATGGAAAGATGGCAAGGTTGACAAAACTACAAAAGATTGTAAAAACAAAAACATGCATGTTCTCAACAACAAAAATTAGATACAGCTACCCAACACACAACTAGTCCAGGTAGTTTTCTTGGAGAAGACCGATATAGAACGGTATAACATTCATTGCAGACATATTTTTGTGACATAGTTACGATATTACCATACTAAAGGAATAATCTGGTGAATCATTACATTTATGGATAGATGTTGGTACACTATTCAAAGTGACCACTGTATGTCGCTGCTGCACTAGCTAGCTTTACCAACTGCAGCCGTTCTGAAACGCACACTTGTGTCTATCAGAGCAATAACAACGGCGAGCAAACACGCCATAGAACAAACCCTTCCCCGAATAATTGCCCCTATAACACATATCGCAGTTACATCTCCACCCGATCCTAATGAAGAAGCTTCGGCCTGACTGACTGGGAGATGGGAGTACAAAACATAACAGACCAGGTGGGTAATGCAAATTAACGTTAGCTAGCTAAAACATTCCTTTTTGAAACCGTTGCTTTATCACTATTTCCTCATGAGGGCGGGTTTGATAGCTAGCTCACGCTAGCTGCGGTGCTTGGCCTGAAAAGTAGTTTATGGCTATTTAAACGATGCAGTCTGATCACATTCTACATGCTCCAATAAAGTATTCTAATGTGGGACTGTTTGCTAAAATGATGTCACCAATTACTTGTTCGCTTGCTAATGCCAACTAGTTACATTTGGCAATAGGATTTTACACGCGAACGTTAGACCAGTTTGCCTAACCAGTCCAGTCTACTTAACTAAATGATTTATGATGGAGTTGAGCGGCGACTGAAACGCGAACGTCACATACAGTTTAGTAAAAAAATAAATAAATCAAACTACTGATTTCAGCACCCAACGAATAGCCCCCAATTACACATAATAATGTCGTGTTTAATATCGGGCAATTCGTTGGGTGCTAAAATCAGTAGGTTTCAATAGAAACGTCATTTTATGTGAGGTCGGAGCTCCAGTCCGTCCACACTATTTGCCGCTCAACTCCATTATAAATAGCGGAGTTGAGTTTAATCGGCTAGCTAGGCTTCCATTCCATGCGGTAGCTAGTTAGCTAGCATTGGCGATGAGTCATATTCAGATTTGTAGCCAGCTAACTGTCTAATCATTTGGGATTTTATCATTTTCGGCATGCACACCTTGTTCAGACAACAACCAACCAATGTATTAAATGCTTAGCTAGCTAACGGTAGATAGCTGGCAGCGAGGGTACGGACTTAGCTACTGTAGCTCGCTGCAATCAGCTAGCTAGGGACTGGGCTGTCACTAACATTTATTGGTAAGGTCTCTTGCTAGTTGCACATAAATGCTAACTAGCTGCACATTGTGTATTTACCTAGTTAACGAGACACTACGTTAATCTATAATAAGCGAACTTCACTTCCATCAGCTGTTACGATTGAATCACACTGCGTGATGAGGCGTTTTCCAAGTACGTTGTGTTAGGTGCATGCAGCTAGCTAGTATCTGTCTGCTAGTAATTCCCAATCAAGTTCAAATGGCTTGCTAATGACAATCATCCATCCTGTGTTATCAGGGAAGCATCACACCAATATCATGCTGACATGTAGTCTGACTATGACATAGTTTTATGTGATTCAGGAGAACATTTCAAACAACTTTGCAAGAAATATTCACAGGAGGATCGGTATGTCATTAGGGTGGCTTGGGGATAAACGTCATTAGACTAGAATGTATGCGTTCACTGCTGCCCGCGCGCGTCTCTGTGTCGACCACTGATCTCTGCCTTGGCAAACATCCGTTTCCTCGAACCACGTTGCATTTAGTCTCCCAGGGCAATGAATGCAAGTCAATGATACCTATATTAGTATTTCCCAAATCATGGCAATACGGCCAGAGGAGGTATGTTATATGGCCAATATACCACGGCTAAGGGCTGTTCTTAGCAGGATTCAATGCATAGTGCCTGGATACAGCCATTGGGTGCCTTATTGCTATTATAAACTGGCTACTAACGTAATTAGAACATATTTATTTTTGTCGTACCCCTTGTTATATGACCCTTGGTGCATTGTCTGATATACCACGGGTTTCAGCCAATCAACATTCAGGGTTCAAACCACCCAGTTTATAATAATTTAAAAGTAACTTTGAGTTACACAAATTTGAGATACTTTAGGATGATTTTGACAGGAAGGGCAACAATAAAATAAATACATTAAAACCTCAACCCCGTCTAAATAAAAGTTCAATAAAAAAAAATACTATAAATCATAGTGAGGATATTAATAGTGAGATGTGCAATGTCATTTTGTTCCTATATTTGATTTATTTAATTAAAACAAGATAATTTGACTTCTGTTTTTAAGAGTCAATTACTCAAATGCCAAAATAAATTGTATAAAAATGTGTTAAATTCAATCTTCAGGGAGCATTTTGTCCCATAGAGGGGGGTGTTTTCCCCCAATGATTTCCCCCGATAGCTGGGCAAACCCCCTTGTTTTTTGACTCTTAATAACATGGTATTTATTTGAACTCAGAATATTTCTTGTGTTTATATTCTCTTCCAGACTCCACTGGTCCAGGCTATATTTAGCCGAAATGCAGAAGAAGTGAAGTTTTTGTTGCACAAGAATGAAGAAGTCAATGCACTGGTAAGATGGCTCGCTACACATGAACATGACCCCACATCTCGCTTAACGGGTCAGCCAGTTAAGCAGGAAGGGATTACCTGTCAAATCCTCTACATGCTTTGACCTTCCTGTCAACTTTGAATCAGATATAGTTAATATCACACAGTCAATCAATCATCCTTTGGACCAGTAATGTTATACCCACAATATTTTGCACTTCACATTCTTGGTTTCAGCTTCCAACAGTAGCTATGCATGTTGTTCTCTTAAAGAGCCATCTTGTGAGTGTAAGCTGTATTTTGTGTGTGTGTATGTGCACTGGGCGTAAATGCACGTGGCCCATGTATTTGAGGACAAGGAGCAGATTAGCTTATGGTTAAGGGATTGATGGGAGGAAAAGCTTAGCAGTAAGGGATTTTGGGCATCTTCCATCCAAGTAAGTAGCTGGTCAGTTCAGGTTCCTCACTCATTCATTCTACCTCTCTGGTAATCTGACCAGTTGGCTGTCAGGACCCACCCTCCCCCCACCGAGAGGAAGTTGCAGCCACTATTTCAATGTAATTTCCTGTCCTAAAGAAGAAATGCACATTTAGGTTCCACCTGCAAATAAGGCTACTTATGTATATTAAAAAATTGGGTGTGGGAATATCCAAGTGGAGTTAATAACCATCAACAAATAGGGCAATGACAGCTGTCGGTGTAGCTAGCTAGCATGATAATATTATCTAGCTAGCTAATGTTATCTGTTGTTGCTGTTTTTTGTTGTTGATTACACCATATTCAAAAGATTAGCCAGCTTGTGCTATAGCAGGTTCTGGAGCTGGATTCGTCATAATCATTGCTGTAGGGAAAACATCGCTACAGATGGAAACCACTGGCCTATCTTTGACTTCGCCATCTATTATTATCTCAAGTTTTGGCATCTTCCTTAAATTGCATCAGCAAATCCGCCATAGAAATAGTTAGAAAGAGAAATATGAAGCTCCGGTAATATGGACAACTATTGAAAGATAGTTGATGTGTTTTTCTATATTGTGATGGACACGGTGCAACCTTTGGTAGGTAGGCTGCTGGCATGATTCGGCTGTAGTACAAATCCTATCATATCACACAATTTATAACATTTCTAAAATGGTCAGGTGTATGTATGTGTGTATCCAATTTGTAAGTCGCTCTGGATAAGAGCGTCTGCTAAATGACTTAAATGTAATGTAAATGTATGTATGTATATTATATATATATATGTGTATTTTAAATGTTTTATTATACAGACTAGATGAAAAAATAAGTGAAAATTGGCAATTTTCAGTTTAAAATAAAATATAACGGAGGTGCAAAACGTATGTTTATTTTGCTCCATGGCTGAGGAGGTCAATTGGACACAAGGCTGTTTGGCTCATCTCAGTCATGAAGAGGAAGAACTTTGCAGCTGTTTCTGATTTAATAAACACATGCCATGCTTGTCGTTGGTAACATTAAAATAAAACCCAGCCCTAAAAATAAATGTAGGTTGAAATTAATTTTTGTCATATCATAGGAAAAGACACTGCATTCACATGGATTTGCACAAAGTGGGCATTTCGGATTTGTCACAACAAGGCCAAATATACATTGAGCCCCGAAGTATTGGGGCAGTGACACATTTGGTTGTTTTGGCTCTGTACTCCAGGACTTTGGATTTGAAACAATACAAGGTTAAAGTGCAGACTGACAGCTTTAATTTGAGGGTATTTTCATATATATCGGGTGAACCGTTTAGAAATTACAGCACTTTCTGTACATAGTCTTCCCCCATTTTAGGGGACCAAAAGTATTGCGACAAATTCACTTATGTCTATTAAATTAGTAGAAAGTAAAAGTGTTTTGGGCCTATATTCATAGCACGCAATTACTACATCAAGCTTGTGAATCTACACATTTCTTGGATGCATTAGGTGTTTGTTTTGGTTGTTTAAAATGTTTTTGTGCCTAATAGAAATTAATGCTAAATAATGTATTGTCATTTTGGAGTCACTGTTATTGTAAATATCAATAGACCACGTTTCTAAACACTTCTACATTAATGTGGATGCTTCCATGATTAAGGATATTCCTGAATGAATCATGAATAATGATGATGATGATGATGATTTAGAGGCATAAGTATCATACCCCCCCCCCCCCCCCAAAAAAAAAATATGCTAACATCCCCTGTTATTGTAAGGGTGAGCGGTTAGCATGTCTTGAGGGTATGATATTTGTGCATCTGTAACTTTCTCATTCATCATAGTCATTGTATTATTTCAAATCCAAAGTGCTGGAGTACAGAGCCAAAACAACGTGTGGAAATCCAAAACAAGTGGATTTCGACTTATGTGGTATATTAAAGAACCCTGACACAATGCTCTAGGTCCACTTTACACACACACAAGCACACACAAAAAGGCAGCCTCACAGGAGCTAAAACAGGGAGAGGCTAGAAACTTCTACAGTGAGAGGAAGGGGTGTTAAATTGAGTGCATGCTTTCAATCAGCACTGGTTCAAATATGGTTTGGTGCCAGTGTGTAAATTCAGTAGCTGCATTTTGTCAAATGTCACAACAAAAACTTAAATCGGTTTGTATTATATGTTAATATACTTTGCATTTGTCATGGAGTCAATATTTGTCAGAGATCAAATATTATACCACTGTAAATACTCAGTTGTGGCCACTAGACCTGGGGCTGTATTCAATCACTACTTAAAGTCAAAGAAGATTCTGTTCAAGCACAGCAAAAAAAAAAAAGGTTTTTAATTAATATGCTGTTGAGCTTCCTGTACTTCACTTTCACATAGTTAACAGAGTTTTGTTGCCTTAATGCATCCAAACATGAATTCTTGCAATGCAAGACAGATTACATATTTGACTTGTACGACCAAAACCCACAGGGATCCTTGTCCTTAAACAGCCTCTCTTCCCGGAGGCCTAAAATTCTCACACAGCCTCCAGTCAGTCAGTCAGTCAGTCAGTGATTGAATGATGCGTATGGAGAATAAGACTGTGATTTCCTTACTAGGGCTGCAATGAGTAAGGCCTGAGCCATGAGTCATTCACTTGTGGGTTTACACTGACTGCACACATTCCAGTACGGAGGACAGGGTCAGATAACAGGCTAGAGATGCCTGAGCAATTTTACTCACCAAGGTGGATTTCAAGCCCCACTTTTGTTGCCTGGCTACTCAGACTCCTTGCGCTGCCAAATGCTAACGTTAGTTTCTTATCTGCAACGAGTCTGGATCTGAGTACCTCCCAATGATTTCTAGAATGCAATCACATTCGGACCATTCTGATTGGTCACAAAAAAAACGATTGGTTAGTCCAGAGCCAAAACGCGCGCGGGTGTGCCGCGTTTTGAAACGCGCGCGGGTGTGCCGCGTTTTGCTAACTGTTGTTTCTCTGTCTGCTGTCTCTCCTCAGGACCAAGAACGCCGTACCCCCTTACATGCTGCTGCGTGTTTGGGCGACGTTCACATTATGGACCTTCTCATTAATTCAGGTAACGTTCTCCAGCACGAGACAGACCGTTTTCAGAGGGATTCGCATTGTTCACTCAATTATCCCTATCTTATTGTTTAATAAAGGACAGTTAATCATATCTTGTTAGAATATACAACCATCATTGAAACCCTTCCCTCTTGTCAATGAGGATAAGAAGCCCTATCCTAAAGGCAAAAACTGATTATGAAATCAGAGAAGTGTGCAAATGTTACTGACCATCTGAGATCTGAGGCCCATTGTGATTGGCTGAATTGGAACAAATTTTCGATACTATCTGCATATTTAAAAAAAAAAAAATTAAGGTTGAGCTGAGCTACAGAATAGTTGACTGAGTTCGTCCTTTATCTCTCACTCTCTCTCTCTTGCCTGCTTGCTCCTCTCTCTCAGGTGCTAGTATTAACGCTAAGGACCAAGGCTGGCGGACTCCCCTGCATCGGGCAGCTGCCTCACAGAACGAAGTAAGACTATCTTTGCAGGACAGTGTCGTCTGAAGGCCATGTCAAATACAATATGTAAAACCTGCTACAGTCATTTACCTGGAATTCCTCATCAGTCTTAATAGCACTTCTCAGGGCTCATTTTCTTAGGTAATCAATATGGCAGATAAATTCATCTTCTCTCCTTCCTTGAATGAGGAGCTATATGAATGTCGGGTGATAAAGTTGCACTCCTCATACTTTTTATTTATTCTCCTACCGTCTTTCCCAGAAGGCTGTGGGGCTGCTGCTGAGACAGGATGCGGAGGTCAATGCCCGGGATAAATTCTGGCAGACGCCATTGCACGTGGCTGCGGCCAACCGGGCCACACGCTGCGCTGAGGCTCTCATCCCCAAGCTGAGCAGCCTGAACGTGGCGGACCGCTCCGGCAGGACTGCTCTGCACCACGCTGCACACAGTGGCCACGTGGAGGTCGGGTCACAGCAGGGTTTTACGGTCATAGGGTGGAGGGTTTTGAGTAATACTGAAATGGCACCCAATCCCCTATAAAGTTCACTATTTTTGACCAGGACCCGCATAGTATCCGCTATACAGGGAATTGGTGCCATTTCAGAAGCAGCCTATTTGCTGAACTGGTCTTCCTCTCCTCAGAAAGGTGTCTTACTGTACCCATTTTAACTCACTATCTCCTGTCTGTATCCAGATGGTGAATTTGCTCCTTAACAAAGGGGCCAACCTGAGTGCCAGCGATAAGAAGGAGAGGCAGCCAATCCACTGGGCCGCATACCTCGGTGGGTGGGACCTTAGAATGGACACTTCCTTAAATTGACACACTTTCCTCTCCTTGTTCAAGAGGCTTGGCCTGAGCAAAGGCACTGATCTGGAAATCAACTTGCAAACCTCCTGTCAAGGGATTAGGGTTGTCACGATACCAGGATCCCGATACCAGATTTTCCATGGCAAAAAAGAAAACACAAATTGGACTAAACTCTATTGTCCTATTAAAAATCGACTATGTAAAATTGTGGGTGCTATAGCTTGTAAAATAAACAAATTTGACTAGGTGGAAAATTAATGCTGTTTGGTTCTAACTTTGGTCGGTTTTCCTCAAGAAATGAAATCCTCCATGTTTTGTTTCCTTGCCACGATACGTCCGAGTTTTGTGATACTGGTAGCGTGACAACCCTACAAAGGATCCTTGTCTACAAAGAAAAGCAAACCTGTGCCAAATTGCATATCCTCACACACAAACAGAAAATTGCCAAGGCTTTCGTTAACCTGTCTGTGTGTCTGTAGTGTCTGTATGTTCCATGAATGTACGGTTGTCTCCTCTTCCCTCAGGGCATTTGCAGATCGTGAAGCTTCTTGTGTCGCGGAGCGTGGACGCCATGTGCAGGGACAAGCGCGGTTATACCCCGCTCCACGCTGCAGCTGCCAGCGGCCAGATTGAGGTGGTCAAGTACCTGCTGCGGCTGGGGTCAGAGGTGAGGTGCCAGGGGGTGGGGCTCCATACGGTCACCATCATACGGTCACTCAATTTGTCGTGTGGCTTCCTATTGTTGAATTCTTCGCTTGTGTGTTTTTTTACATTTTTATTTATTATTATTATTTTTTTTACAAAAGTGCATTCCTAGTATAATTTAGGTTAGGGCCTATCAGGGAAGTCTTCAGGCCCTATAACCATCTCACCATCTAATTTCTGCCTTTTCTTTGTCTCCACGTCAGATTGATGAGCCTAACGCCTTTGGGAACACAGCGCTCCACATGGCGTGCTACACGGGCCAGGAGGCGGTGGCCAACGAGCTGGTGAACCGCGGCGCCAACGTCAACCAACCCAACCACCATGGTGGCACGCCGCTACACCTGGCCGCTGTCTCAACCAACGGGGCGCTCTGCCTCGAGCTGCTAGTCAACAACGGCGCTGACGTCAACATGCAGGTCAGTCGGAGGACTCCCGGGAAATGAGGGAATAAGGGATTGGTTGCACCCCAAATGGCACCCTATTCCTTATATAGTGCACTATGGGCCCTGGTCAAATGTAGTGCACTATATAAGGAATAGTTTGCCATTTGGGAGTCTTAGTCAACAGATGGCAGAAGTGGCATTTATAAACAAGGATATTTTGAAAAACATCCCAAGTTGTTTTGTGTATGTTTGAGGTAAATCGATTATTTTCATAACAAGAAATGTTTTTGTTTCTCTCTTTCTCTCACAGAGTAAAGAAGGGAAGAGCCCTTTGCACATGGCCGCTATTCACGGGCGCTTCACCCGCTCCCAGATCCTTATCCAAAACGGTAACCACACACACATCATAAAACACAATATTATCACACACTTCAAATACAAGGATAGTGTGTTTGTGAAAAGTGCCTGCAGTATTTCAGGGACAAACTTCAGTTGAAGCGCACCAGCCAAACATACACAACACTCATCCTCCAGCCCATAGCAACCACCACAACTCCAACAGCCGGATGGCATCTCATAACTGTGTGAAAAACAATATGGTGCAAATCTCCTCTGCCCCTAACCCCCCCTCTCTCTCTCCTATGTGCAGGTGGGGATATAGACTGTGTAGATAAATATGGCAATACTCCTCTTCACGTTGCTGCTAAGCACGGCCACGAGCTGCTGATCAGCACCCTGATGACTAACGGTGCTGACACAGCCAGGTGAGAGACTGTTTTCCATAAGCGCGGCTACTTTCCACAGAGGATCAGTTTTGGGTTTGAAATTGATGTGGAGTCATTTTGATCTGATCGGTATGGGATAGACTTTTTCACGAGAGACCATGCCATGCAACCGCCTCAGAGATTATGCGGCACCTTCGGCAGGTGTACAAGGAACAAGGCCCGTGAAAACGATGTGCAGTGCAATCGATTTTGTTTGTGAGTCTTGCTCACACAAAAGCCCCAAAGCTGTGTGCTGACTGTGGACCCAAAGCATAAAGAGAAGATGAGATTGGTTCATGCATAATGGCACGCGTATAAGGGCACAATAGTGTCCACTACAATCAACAAATGTATATCTTGTCAACTTTTTATATCTTGTCATGAATTTGGAAAGTATTCAGACCCCTTCACTTTTTCCACATTTTGTTACATTATAGCCTTATTCAAACATTTGCCTCATCAATCTACACACCATAACCCATAATGAGAAAGTGAAAACTGTTTTTTTTCTTCAAAATTTTTGCAAATGTATTAACAATAAACAGATACCTTATTCATAAAAGTATTCATCAGACCCTTCGCTATGAGACTCGAAATTGAGCTCAGGTGCATCCTGTTTCCATTGGTCATCCTTGAGATGGTTCTACAACTTGATTGGAGTCCACCTGTGGTAAATTCAATTGATTGGACATGATTTGGAAAGGCACACACCTGTCTATATAAGGTCCCACAGTTGACAGTGCATGTCAGAGCAAAAACCAAGCCTAAGGTCAAAGGAATTGTATTGTAGAGCTCCAAGACAAGATTGTGTCGATGCACAGATCTGGGAAAGAGTACCAAAAGAAATTGCAGTGTTGAAGGTCCCCAAGAACACAGTGGCCTCCATCATTCTTAAATGGAAGAAGTTTGGAACCACCAAGACTCTTCCTAGAGCTGGCCGCTCGGACAAACTGAGCAATCATGGGACAAGGGCCTTGGTCAGGGAGGTGACCAAGAACCCGATGGTCACTCTGACAGAGCTCCAGAGTTCCTCTGTGGAGATGGGATAACCTTCCAGAAGGACAACTATCTCTGCAGCACTCCGCCAATCAGGCCTTTATGGTAGTGGCCAGAAGGAAGCCACTCCTCAGTAAAAGGCATGTGACAGCCCGCTTGGAGTTTGCTAAAAGACACCTAAAGGACTCTCAGACCATGAGAAACAAGATTCTCTGGTCTGATGAAACCAAGATTGAACCATTTGGCCAGAATGCCAAGTGTCACATCTGCAGGAAACCTGGCACCATCCCTACGGTGATGCATGATGGTGGCAGCATCATGCTGTGGGGTTGTTTTTCAGCTGCAGGGACTAGGAGACTAGTCAGGATTGAGGGAAAGATGAATGGAGCAAAGTACAGAGAGATCCTTGATGAAAACCTGCTTCAGAGAGCTCAGACCTCAGACTGGGGCGAAGGTTCACCATCCAACAGGACAACAACCATATGCAAACATCCAAGACAACGCAGGAGTGGCTTTGGGGCAAGTCTCAGTGTCCTTGAGTGACCCAGCCAGAGCCCAGACTTGAACCCGATCGAACATCTCTGGATAGACGTGTACAGCGACGCTCACCATACAACCTGACAGCTGGAGAGGATCTGCAGAGAAGAATAGGAGAAACTCCCCAAATACAGGTGTGCCAAGCTTGTAGCGTCATACCCAATAAGACCCGAGGCTGTCATTGCTGCCAAAGGTGCTTCAACAACGTACTGAGTAAAGGGTCTCAATACTTACGTAAATGTGATATTTCATTATTGTATATATATAAAAAAATATAAAAAAATTTGCAAACATTTCTAAAAAAGTTTTTTGCTTTGTCAGATAAAATGGATTGAATCCATTTTAGAATAAGGCTGTAACATAACACAATGTGGTAAAAGTCGAGGGGTCTGAATACCTTCCGAATGCAGTGTATTTCCACATATTTATTATTGCAATTCGTCCTTTACAATTCTTCATGCACTGGTGCTTTTGTTTAGGATTACAGCAAATAATTTCACCTGTGCACCTGGCTGATTATATTAGGTTTTTTGTTTTGTCAAAAGAAGCTGTAACTAGACTTTTCTAATTACTTTAATTAACTCCTCTATTACTAATTGAATCTACAAATCTAAAGTTGATCAAGTGGATTACACTGCAATGTTTTTATTGTAAGGGAAACTAAAATAGGCTATAGGCCTATGTTTTTCAAGGATATGTTTTGTATAATTCTACAATCTAAACAAATAACTATTGGTATTTAAAAATATATATATATTTCCACAAATATTTCTTCATGCCGTTACTCCTTTCTAATAGTTGATGCACTATTTATCAATTGTTGGTGCTTATGTTTGCTGCATCTTGTGGGTTGATATGCATCTGATGCATATGCTAAAGGAGATGCCTGGCAACGTTCTCTAGTGGGTACTGATAGGCTGAAAGGCCTTAAGATGCTTTTGGGAAACAGGGCCCTGGTTTGTCAGTCTGCAGTCTGTCTCGCCTCTCGGTACCTGTTATTTTTGTGCGCGGTGGTTGGCTTCAGTCAAATTTATTTTCAAGGAGGAGGGAGAGCATGATGCTTCATCTCCTGTGAGGTAATTTACACATCCCATGTAATGTAAGTGGTAACGATGAGTTGAAATCCACTTAATTATTGTTTTGTGGCACATTTATTTTCTTTCGCTATTTACTGTTTCTTTGATTGACGACCGAACGGCTTGTGTTAAATAGTTTCTAAAAGGTGTCGAACTGACTGAATCAAGTCAATCTCCTATATCCCTTTGCTATTCATAAATCATACAATGTAGGTGTATTTCCATGGTATCGCAACGGAACAAGGAAACTAAAGCTCTTGTTTATATTTTCCTGAGATTCTAAGCCCATGTTGAGTCTTGCCAGTGACCGCTAATGTGACTGGTCAGTGTAGCCTAGTGCTGGGTTGTTCGCCAACGAACGGCTCTTTTTGAACAGATCTTTCATTCTAACATTTGTCAAATATATATATATATTTTTTTAAAGTACTGACTTTGGGAAACCTTGCTTTAGGTTATTGTCCTGCTGAAAAGTTAATTAATCTCCCAGTGTCTGGTGGAAAGCAGACTGAACCAGGTTTTCCTCTAGGATTTTGCCTGTGCTTAGCTCCATTACGTTTATTTTTTTATCCTGAAAAACTCCCCAGTCCTTAACGATTACAAGCATACTCATAACATGATTTAGCCACCACTATGCTTGAAAATATAGAGAGTTGTACTCAGTAATGTGTTTGTATTGGATTTGCTGCAAACAGAATACTTTGTATTCAGGACAAAAAGTTAATTGATTTGTCACTTTTTGCAGTATTACTTTAGTGCCTTGTCGCAAACAGGATGCATGTCATGGAATATGTTTATTCTTTACAGGCTTACTTTTCATTCTGTCAATTAGGTTAGTATTGTTGTTAGTATCTATCCTCAGTAAAAATCCCAAAAACCAAATGTCAAGGGGTATGAATACACTATGTGGTTGCTTGTGTATTTACGGTCTTTAATGTATTGCGTTGTCGTCTACTCTAATATCAATGTTAGTCAATTATAGCCTAGTTCATTAAATAGCCTGCTCCATATTTTCTAAATATATTTGGAGTCCACATGGTTCTAATTGCATTGCTTCAATATATAAATACATTGTTCAACAGGCTGTAGAACTCACACTGATATAGGGGCTAGGCCTACTGTAAATTGCAGTCTGTGGACATGCCGTAGTCAATAAGAAAGATTAAATTCACTAGGCTATTGATAATCAAATTCTAATTAAAACAAAACAACTTGTTTTAAAATAGGCTGTGTCTAAATACAATTCCAGGAACCATAATGGCTCCCTGTGGGTATATAATAGAGACAAGGCAGCTTAGACTATGGCAGGTTTTACACATATTTAAACTTTTCACATCCAATATAAAAAGAAAGGGGGAATGTCCACTCACTATACTGCCCCCAAATAATATTTGATAAACACTGGAACCATCTTACACATGGTATTCACCGAGGTCCTAATCTCTCCTTTCATGATGGGCACATGTAGTCTACATCATGGAGGGGGCTTTACGCACGTCCAAAACAGAAGCTGCATGGCTAAAATCATTTAGGCCTACCTAAAATACATAGATACAAGTTAATGTCAGCTTACTGTTTTGCTCTTCTCAAACTTTATATTTTAATAAAACTTTGGTGACTTAAGATTTATTTCCAAGCGGTCTCACGAGCCAAACCCTTTATCGACAGTCTTGACTACTTGGCGATTTACATTGGGCAGGACAAAAACAAACAAAAATTTATTGAGAGGGGAGGCTATGCTTCGGTTTTAATAAAATAATCACCATACTCTTGTTCCATGTGCGTATGGGCGGTGTGCATCATGTCTGGATGGGCAGCATTTCCTCTGTCAAAATGCATGCCATAACCACCCGCGTTACCGCTTAAACCAGCTTTTGGTTGGTCTTAAATAAGCTGGCTTTAATGGGTCAAAATTGCCCTTGAACAGGCGTTTGTCACTAGTACCGCCTTAACGCCAGCCGAAAATAGAGGCATAAGTGTCCACAGCAGCAGAGACAATAAAATACATAATTTGAAGAACAAACATTGTGGCAATTCATATTTTGCAGTACTGTAAATATGAAGTGATGATTGGTTTTAATGTTAAAAATGGTTCTCTTACTTAGAAAATAGTCCTGATCATCTAAGCCTAGACGATAACAAAAACAGCATACGGAATTCATACATTTTCAGTAATTTTATTTGTGAAGTAATGTCTTTCTACTCAGTAGCATGACTAATTTTACCAATCTGAAAAGTCTAGTCTAGAGTTTTTCATATCGTCATACCGTCCTTCTCTCATCCCGGGATTTACGGTGTTACCGGTTTAGTACACAAGGGGGTGCTAAAATGTTTAAAGCCCATTTTGTGTGTGTATTAGAGAATGCTAGCAAAATTAACACAATAGCACATTTCCATAGAGGCTGCTAGCTAAATATGCTAATGAGAATGCTAACGAGTGTTTCTTCCATTTGCGAATAATCGCACCAACTGTTGTCACCTTCTCACCAAGCTGCTTGGCGATGTTCTTGTAGCCCATTCCAGCCTTGTGTAGGTCTACAATCTTGTCCCTGACATCCTTGAAGAGTTCTTTGGTCTTGGCCATGGTGGAGAGTTTGGAGTCTGATTGATTGCTTCTGTGGACAGGTGTCTTTTTATACAGGTAACAAACTGAGATTAGGAGCACTCCCTTTAAGAGTGTGCTCCTAATCTCAGGTCATTACCTGTATAAAAGACACCTGGGAGCAAGAAATAATAATTATTTCCCTCATTAAAATGTAAATCAATTTATAAAATTTTTGACACGGGTTTTTCTGGATTTTTTGTTGTTATTCTGTCTCTCACTGTTCAAATAAACCTACCATTAAAATTATAGACTGGTAATTTCTTTGTCAGTGGGCAAACGTACAAAATCAGCAGGGGATCAAATACTTTTTTCCCTCACTGTATTCTGCACAAACCTATACGGGATTCTGCCCAAGCCTAGTAAAGTTGTTAAAGTATTGAATAATGTAACTTTGTGTTTCGGATGGAATTAAGGTATTGAGGCCACCAAAATAGATCTCAATCTGAAAAAAAATCCAATTGGGGGGCATGCTATCCTATATTTATTTATGGAAAACGCTGCTCACGCACACACACACGGTTTGTTCTTCTATCCTCGTGGGAACCTAAAATAGATTTCCATTCAAAGTCCTATTTTCTCTAACCTAACCCCTAAACTTAACCTAACCCCTACCCTAACCGTAAACCTAACCCCTAAGCTTAAAATAGCCTTTGTCATCATGGTGACATAGGAAATGTCCCCACAATGGATCGTTTTGCTATCCTTGTGGGGACTTTCGGGGATTTTTGGTCCCCTCAAGGATCGAACAACTGACACACATATACACAGTCAGGTTACAGAAAAGACACACAATTCAGGTGTAGATCAACTGTATTCATGGCAGAACAAGACATCTCTCCTGAGAGAATGTTGTCAGAAGATCAGCTCTTCCACTGCTTATGCAGCATAATGGTCCTCTCAACAGAACTAGCAGCAAAGCTCGCATTTCCCTTCTAGTTAACATTGTATGTTACATATTTGAGACGATACAGTGTCTGATCTCCTTGCCCGTCTTATATCTTCCCTTATCCATCTGTCATTGTTTCTCTCTCTTTCTCTGTAGACAAGGGATTCATGGGATGTTTTCGTTGCATTTGGCTGTGCTCTACGGGTTTTCAGACTGTTGTCGCAAGTTACTCTCCTCAGGTAAGTCTTTAGACTGAAATTGTTGTTTGTATAATGGAAACGGATCATGTTTCATGGATGTGTACATTCAAATGGACCTAAGTAGTTCTTTATCAGATAGAATGTGAGAGGGCACGTACATACAACACATTATTTAACTACTAGCTTTTCCTCATTTAGTGTTGTGTTCAGAAACAGAGATTTGAATAGATGTCCTTCTCACCACACACAAAGGCCATTGTTCTTTCCAGACCTCCTGATGTGGTCACCCTGTATGACCACACTTCCTGTTTTGTGCTGTCGCGCTTCCTGCAGGTCAGCTGTACAGCATTGTATCATCTCTAAGCAACGAGTATGTGCTGTCAGCCGGGTTTGACATAAACACCCCAGACAGCCTGGGGAGGACCTGCCTGCACGCCGCTGCCTCTGGAGGGTGAGCACGCGTACCCGTGCACACACATTTTGTTAATGAAGCGAGAGCTTTGTTAATGGTTGTGTAATCATCTCATTTGTATTTCTGTTCTCTCTTTGACTGCAGAAACGTTGAGTGTCTTAACTTGCTGTTGAGCAGTGGTGCCGACTTGAGTAAAAAGGACAAACTGGGAAAGTGAGTGGTCTCATTCTGGAATTCAACTTGTTTTTCCCCATAGGATTCACTGTGACACAAATGCTATTTTATTCTCGTCCCTTCTCCCGTGAGTGTGACTCATCACCTCTCTCCTCTTCCCTCCCTCTCTTGGCAGAGCTCCTTTGCACTACGCTGCTGCGAATGGGAGCTACCAGTGCACGGTTGCCCTGGTGAGTGCTGGTGCCGAGGTGAATGAGCTGGACCAGAAAGGCTGCAGCCCCCTGCACTACGCTGCCGCATCGCAGACCTTCTGCCGGTGAGACACACACACAACACACACACAGAGGGGCAAAAAATATACCAGACTCCAAAATTTAACTGACATTTTTTTTCCCCCCCAGAGTGGACAGACATTACTCAGTCGGACACCAGAGTGAGGAGAGGGCAAAGGAGGACTTTTTGTAAGTCCCTCACCATGATGTCATCTCAGTTTTATCCAGCTTAAAACATATAAACCTACCAACTGACCAAGCTCAAAAATGTTGGTTTCTCAGAAGATGGGAACTGTTTAGAAATGTACACTTTCCTGCAATGGTTTCCAGTTCAAGTTAACCCGCCCATGTATACTGAACACAAATATAAACGCAACATGCAACCATTTTAAAGATTCTACTGCGTTACATTTCATATAAGGAAATCAGTCAATTGAAATCAATTCATTAGGCTCTAATCTATGGATTTCACATTACTGGGAATACAGATATGCATCTGTTGGTTACAGACACCTTTAAAAATAAGGTAGGGGCATGGGACCACCATTTGCCTCATGCAGCGCAACACATCTCCTTAGCATTGAGTTGATCAAGCTGTTGATTGTGGAATGTTGTCCCACTCCTCTTCAATGGCTACGCGAAGTTGCTGGATGTTGGCGGGAACTGGAACATGCCATTGTACATGTTGATCCAGAGCATCCTAAACATGCTCAATAGGTGACATGTCTGGTGAGTGTGCAGGCCATGGAAGAACTGTGACATTTTCAGCAATTGTGTACAGATCCTTGTGACATGGGGCCTTGCATTATCATGTTGAAACATGAGATGATAGTGGCAGATGAATGGCACGACAAAGAGCCTCAGGATCTAGTCACGGTATCTCTGTGCATTCAAATTGCCATAAATAAAATGCAATTGTGTTCATTGTCTAACTTATGCCTGCCCATACCATAGCCATACCGTTGACATCAGCAAATGGCTCGCCCACATGACGCCATACACGTGGTCTGTGGGTGTGAGGATGGTTGGACATACTGACAACTTATATAAAATGAATTTGAAGGTGGCTTATGGTAGAGAAATGAACATTAAATACTCTGGCAACAGCTCTGGTGGACATTCCTGCACTCAGCATGCCAGTTGCACGCTCTCTCAACTTGAGACACCTGTGACGTGTTGTGACTGAACTGCACATTTTAGTGGCCCAGTACAAGATGAACCAGTGTAATGATCGTGCTGTGTAATCAGCTTCTTGATATGCCACACCTGTCAGGTGGATGGATTATCTTGGCAAAGGAGAAACGCTCACTAACAAGGATGTAAATACATTTGTGTATAAGATTTGAGAGAAATAAGCTGTTTGTGCGTATGGAACATTTCTGGGATCTTTTATTTCAACTCATGAAACATAGGACCAACACTTCACATGTTGTGTTTATATGTTTGTTCATTGTATTTGACGGCTTGTTGTTTGATCACAATTTTTTTTCCTCTCTCTGTGTTGACATAGTTGTGTATCCAGAAGCTTGTTGGTTGACCTAACATGACGGTCTCCTCTGTATGTGTAGTTGTTTGGAGTATCTGCTGGATAACGGGGCTGACCCGGCTCTGAGGAACACCAAGGGTTACAGCGCAGTCCACTACGCAGCAGCCCACGGAAACAAGCAGAACCTGGAGCTGGTGAGTCAGTGGGAGGAGGGACTGTGTGTGTGTGTGTGTGTGTGTGTCTGTGTGCGTGCTGCAGACAGACAGGCAAAGATGAGTCGTATCACGGATGCATTTCAACAGTGGCTTACCCTCCTCGTCTTCTGCACTATGAAAGAACAGGACAAGTGGCGGTTGAGTCCTGGTAGACATCCAACCATGTTGCTTTCACTAGTCCGTTGTTTTCAGATCAGTGCCGATGAAGACGAGGAAACTTTAGAGCATCGAGACGTGTTCAAATTTGCGCTTGGTTTGAAACTGGTCATAGCCTTTGTAATAAAGTGGTATTTTCATCCACACCTTTAAGCGCTGAGGGTGGGTGTCGGTAAATCATTTACTTTCACTTCCTCGTCACAGGGCTAAGCTCAGGTGACTGAGTCGTGTACCGCTTCCTTTGGGAAGTGCAGTAATCTCTGAATGTGGTGCAGTTATGTGCAGGTTGTAAACTCCTGTCTTTGTCCCTCTGTCCCCCAGCTCTTGGAGATGTCGTTCAACTGTCTGGGAGACGTGGAGAGCAGTGTTCCAGTTAGCCCTTTGCACTTAGCCGTGAGTACAGTACACCCGCTGAGCCTCGTTTCCGCTGGCCTGAAGGTCTACTTGGCTGTACTGTCTATGCACTTTCTATAGATTGTTTCAACTTCAAATGAACACATTGCACTAGTTTAATTATGGTCCCTCTTAGTTCTACAGTGCAAGTTCAAAGTTGGAGTGAACTATTAATTTAACACACTTACCCAATGAATTGACACGTTTACACCCCCCCCCCCCATTCTCACACACTTCAGTTTGACTGTTGTGTGGTTCTAGTTCTGAAGTTGGAGTGTGATGTCCCTCGAACACAGTGACCCATCGCCATTCTCACACTCGTGTTTTTCTCCCTCCACCCAGGCGTATAACGGTCACTGTGAGGCGTTGGGGGTGCTGTCTGAGACGCTGGTGAGTCTGGACGTTCGGGATGCGGGGGGGCGCACCGCCCTATACTTGGCGGCCCAGAAGGGACACGCTCAGTGCTTGGAGGTCCTGCTGTCCCATGGGGTCTCCTGCCACCTCAGGGAGCGCCGCAACAAGTGGACCCCACTCCATGTCGCAGGTGTGTGTGTGTGTGTGCGTTTTCCACTTTCCGTGGTTTTTGTGATTGTTAGATTCTAATCCACAATGGTGTTTGGATGTGTGTATGAGCTTTTGTCAATATTTTCAGTCTTCTCTGTTACCTGCTCTTCATTGCGTGTGTGAGCTTGTCTCAATATTTGACCTCCGTCACCACCTCCTCCAGCTTCCAACGGCCAAACAGACTGTCTGCTCATGCTGGTCAACCGAGGGGAGAAGGCTGACATCATCGACATTGCCGACGTACAGGGACAGTGAGTGACTGTCATTCATTTCTTGAACATGTTTGTTGAATAATGTGTGTTTGTTGAATAATGTGTGTTTGTTGAATAATGTGTGTTTGTTGAATAATGTGTGTTTGTTGAATAATGTGTGTTTGTTGAATAATGTGTGTTTGTTGAATAATGTGTGTTTGTTGAATAATGTGTTTGTTGAGTATGTGTTTGTTGAGTATGTGTTTGTTGAATATGTGTGCACCCACTAGAATAGGAAAGATGATTTTTGCAGTTTTTTAAAACACAATTCTTAGGTAGTGGGCTCCCTTTTTTTACCTACTGGTTAGTTGTGTGTAAAAACCCCTGGGATTGTGTGTGTGTGTAAGGACGGCTCTGATGCTGGCAGCTCTGGGCAGCCACACTGACTGTGTCCACATCCTGCTGGAGAAGGGAGCCGGGGTCGATGCTGCCGACAAGCGAGGCCGCACTGCCCTACACAGAGCTGTGAGTGTCCCCACTATGTGTATGTGCTTGGTCTAACCATAACATCTGCTAAATCTCAAAATATATTGCCAATGGGGGTCCCCTGCAGTCACATTCATCAAATCTGGGTAGATGGGACACTTAGAGAAACTGCTGATGAACTACAGTATATATACAAAAGTATGCGGACATCCCTTCAAATTAGTGGATTCTGCTATTTCAGCCACACGCATTGCTGACAGTTGTATAAAATCGAGCACACAGCCACGCAATCTCCATAGACAAACATCGACAGTATTTTTACAATTTTATTTAACCTTTATTTAACTAGGCAAGTCAGTTAAGAACAAATTCTTAATTCCAATGACGGCCTACCCCGGGCCAAATCCTCCCCTAACCCGGACGACGCTGGGCCAATTGTGCACCGCCCTACGGGACTCCTGATCACGGCCGGTTATGATACAGTCTGGGATCAAACCAGGGTCTGTAGTGATGCAGTGCCTTAGACCGCTGCGCCACTCGGGAGACGTATTGAAGAGCTCCGTGACTTTCAAAGTGGCACCGTCATAGGATTGTTTGTCAAATTTCTGCGCTTCTAGAGCTGCCCCGGTCAACTCTTATGTGCTGTTATTGTGACGTGGAAAGGTCTAGGAGCAACATCGGCTCAGCCGTGAAGGGGTAGGTGCCACAAGCTCACAGAATGGGACCGCCAAGTGCTGAAGCGAGTAAAAATCACCGGTCTTCTGGTGCAACACTCCCTGGAGACCAACTCCGTATTAATGCCCATGATTTTGGAATGAGATGTTGGGCGAGCAGGTGTTCACACAGTTTTGGTCATGTAGTATACATTGACCTTTAATTTAATTTTTATTTTTATTTCACCTTTATTTAACCAGGTAGGCTAGTTGAGAACAAGTTCTCATTTGCAACTGCGACCTGGCCAAGATAAAGCATAGCAGTGTGAACAGACAACACAGAGTTACATTTACATTTACATTTAAGTCATTTAGCAGACGCTCTTATCCAGAGCGACTTACAAATTGGTGCGTTCACCTTAAGACATCCAGTGGAACAGCCACTTTACAATAGTGCATCTAAATCTTTTAAGGGGGGTGAGAAGGATTACTTTATCCTATCCTAGGTATTCCTGAAAGAGGTGGGGTTTCAGGTGTCTCCGGAAGGTGGTGATTGACTCCGCTGTCCTGGCGTCGTGAGGGAGTTTGTTCCACCATTGGGGGGCCAGAGCAGCGAACAGTTTTGACTGGGCTGCACGGGAACTGTACTTCCTCAGTGGTAGGGAGGCGAGCAGGCCAGAGGTGGATGAACGCAGTGCCCTTGTTTGGGTGTAGGGCCTGATCAGAGCCTGGAGGTACTGAGGTGCCGTTCCCCTCACAGCTCCGTAGGCAAGCACCATGGTCTTGTAGCGGATGCGAGCTTCAACTGGAAGCCAGTGGAGAGAGCGGAGGAGCGGGGTGACGTGAGAGAACTTGGGAAGGTTGAACACCAGACGGGCTGCGGCGTTCTGGATGAGTTGTAGGGGTTTAATGGCACAGGCAGGGAGCCCAGCCAACAGCGAGTTGCAGTAATCCAGACGGGAGATGACAAGTGCCTGGATTAGGACCTGCGCCGCTTCCTGTGTGAGGCAGGGTCGTACTCTGCGGATGTTGTAGAGCATGAACCTACAAGAACGGGCCACCGCCTTGATGTTAGTTGAGAACGACAGGGTGTTGTCCAGGATCACGCCAAGGTTCTTAGCGCTCTGGGAGGAGGACACAATGGAGTTGTCAACCGTGATGGCGAGATCATGGAACGGACAGTCCTTCCCTGGGAGGAAGAGCAGCTCCGTCTTGCCGAGGTTCAGCTTGAGGTGGTGATCCGTCATCCACACTGATATGTCTGCCAGACATGCAGAGATGCGATTCGCCACCTGGTCATCAGAAGGGGGAAAGGAGAAGATTAATTGTGTGTCGTCTGCATAGCAATGATAGGAGAGACCATGTGAGGTTATGACAGAGCCAAGTGACTTGGTGTATAGCGAGAATAGGAGAGGGCCTAGAACAGAGCCCTGGGGGACGCCAGTGGTGAGAGCGCGTGGTGAGGAGACAGATTCTCGCCACGCCACCTGGTAGGAGCGACCTGTCAGGTAGGACGCAATCCAAGCGTGGGCCGCGCCGGAGTTGCCCAACTCGGAGAGGGTGGAGAGGAGGATCTGATGGTTCACAGTATCGAAGGCAGCCGATAGGTCTAGAAGGATGAGAGCAGAGGAGAGAGAGTTACACATGGAGTAAACAATTAACAAGTCAATAACACAGTAGAAAAAGGGGAGTCTATATACATTGTGTGCAAAAGGCATGAGGAGGTAGGCGAATAATTACAATTTTGCAGATTAACACTGGAGTGATAAATGATCAGATGGTCATGTACAGGTAGAGATTTTGGTGTGCAAAAGAGCAGAAAAGTAAATAAATAAAAACAGTATGGGGATGAGGTAGGTGAAAATGGGTGGGCTATTTACCAATAGACTATGTACAGCTGCAGCGATCGGTTAGCTGCTCAGATAGCAGATGTTTGAAGTTGGTGAGGGAGATAAGTCTCCAACTTCAGCGATTTTTGCAATTCGTTCCAGTCACAGGCAGCAGAGTACTGGAATGAAAGGCGGCCAAATGAGGTGTTGGCTTTAGGGATGATCAGTGAGATACACCTGCTGGAGCGCGTGCTACGGATGGGTGTTGCCATCGTGACCAGTGAACTGAGATAAGGCGGAGCTTTACCTAGCATGGACTTGTAGATGACCTGGAGCCAGTGGGTCTGGCGACGAATATGTAGCGAGGGCCAGCCGACTAGAGCATACAAGTCGCAGTGGTGGGTGGTATAAGGTGCTTTAGTGACAAAACGGATGGCACTGTGATAAACTGCATCCAGTTTGCTGAATAGAGTGTTGGAAGCAATTTTGTAGATGACATCGCCAAAGTCGAGGATCGGTAGGATAGTCAGTTTTACTTGGGTAAGTTTGGCGGCGTGAGTGAAGGAGGCTTTGTTGCGGAATAGAAAGCCGACTCTTGATTTGATTTTCGATTGGAGATGTTTGATATGAGTCTGGAAGGAGAGTTTACAGTCTAGCCAGACACCTAGGTACTTATAGATGTCCACATATTCAAGGTCGGAACCATCCAGCGTGGTGATGCTGGTCAGGCGTGCGGGTGCAGGCAGCGAACGGTTGAGAAGCATGCATTTGGTTTTACTAGCGTTTAAGAGCAGTTGGAGGCCACGGAAGGAGTGTTGTATGGCATTGAAGCTCGTTTGGAGGTTAGATAGCACAGTGTCCAAGGACGGGCCGGAAGTATATAGAATGGTGTCGTCTGCGTAGAGGTGGATCAGGGAATCGCCCGCAGCAAGAGCAACATCATTGATATATACAGAGAAAAGAGTCGGCCCGAGAATTGAACCCTGTGGCACCCCCATAGAGACTGCCAGAGGACCGGACAGCATGCCCTCCGATTTGACACACTGAACTCTGTCTGCAAAGTAATTGGTGAACCAGGCAAGGCAGTCATCCGAAAAACCGAGGCTACTGAGTCTGCCGATAAGAATATGGTGATTGACAGAGTCGAAGGCCTTGGCAAGGTCGATGAAGATGGCTGCACAGTACTGTCTTTTATCGATGGCGGTTATGATATCGTTTAGTACCTTGAGCGTGGCTGAGGTGCACCCGTGACTGGCTCGGAAACCAGATTGCACAGCGGAGAAGGTACGGTGGGATTCGAGATGGTCAGTGACCTGTTTGTTGACTTGGCTTTTGAAGACCTTAGATAGGCAGGGCAGGATGGATATAGGTCTGTAACAGTTTGGGTCCAGGGTGTCTCCCCCTTTGAAGAGGGGGATGACTGCGGCAGCTTTCCAATCCTCAGACAATATGAAAGAGAGGTTGAACAGGCTGGTAATAGGGGTTGCGACAATGGCGGCGGATAGTTTCAGAAATAGAGGGTCCAGATTGTCAATCCCAGCTGATTTGTACGGGTCCAGGTTTTGCAGCTCTTTCAGAACATCTGCTATCTGGATTTGGGTAAAGGAGAACCTGGAGAGGCTTGGGCGAGTAGCTGCGGGGGGGGCGGAGCTGTTGGCCGAGGTTGGAGTAGCCAGGCGGAAGGCATGGCCAGCCGTTGAGAAATGCTTGTTGAAGTTTTCGATAATCATGGATTTATCGGTGGTGACCGTGTTACCTAGCCTCAGTGCAGTGGGCAGCTGGGAGGAGGTGCTCTTGTTCTCCATGGACTTCAGTGTCCCAGAACTTTTTGGAGTTGGAGCTACAGGATGCAAACTTCTGCCTGAAGAAGCTAGCCTTAGCTTTCCTGGCTGACTGCATGTATTGGTTCCTGACTTCCCTGAACAGTTGCATATCGTGGGGACTATTCGATGCTATTGCAGTCCGCCACAGGATGTTTTTGGGCTGGTCGAGGGCAGTCAGGTCTGGAGTGAACCAAGGGCTGTATCTGTTCTTAGTTCTGCATTTTTTGAACGGAGCATGCTTATCTAAAATGGTGAGGAAGTTACTTTTAAAGAATGACCAGGCATCCTCAACTGACGGGATGAGGTCAATGTCCTTCCAGGATACCCGGGCCAGGTCGATTAGAAAGGCCTGCTCACAGAAGTGTTTTAGGGAGCGTTTGACAGTGATGAGGGGTGGTCGTTTGACTGCGGCTCCGTAGCGGATACAGGCAATGAGGCAGTGATCGCTGAGATCCTGGTTGAAGACAGCGGAGGTGTGTTTGGAGGGCCAGTTGGTCAGGATGACGTCTATGAGGGTGCCCTTGTTTACAGAGTTAGGGTTGTACCTGGTGGGTTCCTTGATGATTTGTGTGAGATTGAGGGCATCTAGCTTAGATTGTAGGACTGCCGGGGTGTTAAGCATATCCCAGTTTAGGTCACCTAACAGAACAAACTCTGAAGCTAGATGGGGGGCGATCAATTCACAAATGGTGTCCAGGGCACAGCTGGGAGCTGAGGGGGGTCGGTAGCAGGCGGCAACAGTGAGAGACTTATTTCTGGAGAGAGTAATTTTCAAAATTAGTAGTTTGAACTGTTTGGGTATGGACCTGGAAAGTATGACATTACTTTGCAGGCTATCTCTGCAGTAGACTGCAACTCCTCCCCCTTTGGCAGTTCTATCTTGACGGAAGATGTTATAGTTGGGTATGGAAATCTCAGAATTTTTGGTGGCCTTCCTGAGCCAGGATTCAGACATGGCAAGGACATCAGGGCTAGCAGAGTGTGCTAAAGCAGTGAGTAAAACAAACTTAGGGAGGAGGCTTCTGATGTTGACATGCATGAAACCAAGGCTTTTTCGATCACAGAAGTCAACAAATGAGGGTGCCTCGGGACATGCAGGGCCTGGGTTTACCTCCACATCACCCGCGGAACAGAGAAGGAGTAGTATGAGGGTGCGGCTAAAGGCTATCAAAACTGGTCGCCTAGAGCATTGGGGACAGAGAATAAGAGGAGCAGGTTTCTGGGCATGGTAGAATATATTCAGGGCATAATGCGCAGACAGGGGTATGGTGGGGTGCGAGTACAGCGGAGGTAAGCCCAGGCACTGGGTGATGATGAGAGAGGTTGTATCTCTGGACATGCTGGTTGTAATGGGTGAGGTCACCGCATGTGTGGGAGGCGGGACAAAGGAGGTATCAGGGGTATGAAGAGTGGAACTAGGGGCTCCATTGTAAAGTAAAACAATGATAACTAACCTGAACAACAGTATACAAGGCATATTGACGTTAGAGAGAGACATACAGCGAGGCATACAGTAATCACAGGTGTTGAATTGGGAGAGCTAGCTAAAACAGTAGGTGAGACAACAACAGCTAGTCAGCTAGCACATCAACAGCAGGTAAAATGGCGTCGGATTAACTACACACAGAACCTGAGTGCGGCTGGGGCCGACAGATAAAACATAAACAGTGATGGTCCAAGAAAGTTATTCCTATCAAACGTTTTTCTCGATCTCTCTGTCCTCTTTCTCTTGTCAGTGAAGGGTTCTGTCTCTTTAACTCTTTCTCTGTCTCCTCCTGCAGGCGGTGATGGGCAGTGAGGACTGTGTGTCGGCCCTGCTGGAGCATGGTGCTTCGGCTCTGTGCAGGGATTTCCGGGGGCGCACCCCCCTGCACCTGGCCGCCTCCTGCGGCCACATGGAGCTCCTGCGCAGCCTGCTGCAGGGCGCCACACGCACCGACCCCCTCGACTCAATGCTGGACTACAGCGGTTACACTCCCACCCACTGGGCCGCTTACCACGGTGAGTCACACACACGACCTTCCCTGAGAGTCTACAAATAACCTCAGTGAGTAACACACAGTGTGGGATTGGGCTAAATAGCATTGAGAGAACTTCTAAACTGTGTCTTGACTCCATCTCTCGTCTCTTTCAGGGCACGAAGACTGTTTGGACGTTTTACTTGAACACAAACCTTTTAGTATCCAGGAAGGAAACCCCTTCACCCCATTGCACTGTGCTCTGTGAGTACCGCCGCTGGTTCCCCCTGCTCTTTAGGGTTCTGGATTCCCCTATTATTTTCAGAGCTTCTGTTTTGAAAAACGTAAATCTGTCGGAATGATGAGACCTGGTGTTGAATTCATCAGAATGTTGACCTGGTTACTGCTGTCCTTTTTGTATGACGGAGAGATGGAGGATGTTTTCTCACAGTTTGTCTGGTTCCTTTCCAGAATAAATGGCCATGATGGTGCTGCTGAACTACTTGTAGATACGGTCGGACCTCAGATGGTGAACATCAGAGACGCCAAAGGAAGGTGTGTGTCTGTCGTGACTTTCTGCATATGCCTTTGTGTGTACGGAGCTCTGTCAAGTCTATTGTATTGCAGCTTGCCACTCGCTTACCTGTCTCGGTCTTGTCTGTCTGGTGGTGGCTGTCCTGGGCTGTGCCTGAAGGACCCCGTTGCATGCAGCTGCCTATTCGGAGAGTGTTGGCGGGCTGCAGCTGGCCCTGGTCCAGGGGGCAGAGGTCAATGCCGTGGACACCACAGGACGCTCCGCCCTGATGGTTGCCGCCGACAACGGACGGACCGCAGCCGTCGGTGAGTGGCCAGAAAGTAGATAATGTGATTATTGCACCCAGTAAATATGAGAACTGAACGTTTAGTGGGCTTATTAGTTTGGTATACATTTGTTTTATATGTATTTATTAAAAGTATTTATGAACTGTGTAATTGTGGACACCACATCAAATGGCAACCCTTGCTAGTGACCATAGCAAGTGGAGGAAGCTTGTTGTCGACTGTTCTGCAGCCGAATGATGATGATGTGTAATTGTGAGAGATGTGTGAACCCAACAGAGATCCTGCTGCACCAGGCCAAGGCAGACCTGACCCTGCTGGATGTCAACGACAACACCGCCCTTCACCTGGCCTGCAGCAAGGCAAGACACTCCGTCATACGCCTAGCTGACACATGGTCTACTGTTATTTAGAATTATGACTCACTGTAGCCAAATTCACAACCTAAGTTATTTGAAAAACTCTGGCATCTATCAACTATACAGAAAACAAGCATGACAGATCCACATATCATTGGATAACTGCTTTACATCTTCAGATTGCTCATGTTTATTACTGTTGATGCCAAAGCATTATTAGGTGGAAGGGAAATGGCATGTGTGTGTCTAGTGCATTGCAGCTTGCCACTCGCTTACCTGTCTCGGTCTTGTCTGTCTGGTGGTGGCTGTGCCTGAAGGACCCCGTTGCATGCAGCTGCCTATTCAGAGAGTGTTGGCGGTTCAATCCCAGTGTACTAAACCTGACCTTTGTGTTTCCCTGCAATAGGGGGTATATTTGTACATCAAGCTGCCTTGCGCTACAGAAACAGGAGATCTTGCCTTTATAGGCTGTTCTCGGACAAGGCTCGCTTGCTTACTTAATGTGTTTTCTCCCACAGGCTCATGAGATGTGTGCCCTGTTAATCCTGGGAGAGATAAGCGACCCCTCCCTCATCAATGCAACAAACAGTGCACTGCAAATGTGAGCCATCATCATCGCAGAGACTCAACCTTTCATGAAAGACACTGTTCAACACTGTCTAAAACCCAAGCTTCATCTCTCACTCAGCCCCTTTAATCTCCCAGTCTGTATGACTCCTAACTGACCTATACAAAACCATGACGACCTAGCATTTTGTTTACCCAGGTGGTCTATTGACTGTTTATCCCATTTCCCTCTTCCCCAGGCCCCTTCATATCGCAGCGAGGAACGGTCTGGCTACAGTGGTCCAGGTGCTCCTCAGCCAGGGGGCAGCTGTGATGGCTATAGATGAGGAGGGTGAGTCACCACAGTGTCGGTTAGTGTTGGCCATTTTCTTCTGTCGCTTCGGGTAGCGTGTCTGATATGCATGTTCACCTCTTGACTAAGCAGGTTGTTATTGGAAACCATAAAAGAGAATTTGTTATTCTTAAATGTGAAATATACATTTTAATCAATGTGCGTGTTTCTGTCTCCTATCGTCAGGCCACACCCCGGCCCTGGCCTGTGCCCCTAACAAGGACGTGGCGGACTGCCTGGCCCTGATCCTCTCCACCATGAAGCCTTTCCCTCCCAAAGACGCCAGCGCCGCCGCCTCCTTTGGCCTCAACCTGCTGAAGCACTGTGGCATCGCCACCACCTGCGGGCCCCTGCCCAACGGCACCCTGCACCACGCCTACGCCAAGGACCGCCACGGCACCGCCGGCCTGGACGGCTGCTTCACCGAGTGAAGCGAACCCCCAACCTGTTTCCCTCAGACCTCCCTACCCTGTCCCCTTATATCTTTAACTAGCCAGATCTGCCCTCTTTAATCCACTATGATCCGGGGGACCCCCCCCCCCCTTATAACACACACAACAAGAGCAGGAATATACTTTGAATTACATGTGTGTAAGTGAGTGTGTGCGTTTGGATGTGTGTGTTTGGATGTGTGTGTCGGTATATGTACGCGTGCGTTTGTCTGTGTGTTTAAAGAAAAACTAAATCCCTTATGGGTGCAGTCAAACCTATATGCAATTATTTGCCTCTCCTCTGTGGCATATCGTCTCTGTCGTTGCTAGCCTGGCCTTAGGTCAGACACCCTCTGTCCAGTGTCCAGGACAGAGCACGTCACTGAGTCCCTCTGAATCGTACCGGCAGAGTTTCTGTATCATCATGAAGTTATCACGGTTTTGTTGAATTAACAGATTCACAAGCATGTGTTATAAGCTACGGTCTAAATTAATTCTAAATTAAATTTAAATTATTGTGAATTTTTGATATTGCACTTCAACAACGAATGAACTTACCTCGCAAATCCCAGTGAAAGCGATGACCTAGTAGAAGGAGAACGGTGCCTCGCCAACTTCTACTCTGACTGAAACTGGTGCAATATGCAGCATGTGTGGGTATTTCCAGTGCTGTGCCTCTCTCCGAAGACTAGAATAAAACTGAAGTAGTAGAGCGAGGGGAAGAACGGGAGAGAGTGATAGACCGTCGCTGGGTTTGACAGTACAGTTAAGAGTCTGGGTGAGTTGAGAGCTCTGCAGAGAAGCCCATGGATTTGAAAACAAGCGGTGACAAGCTGGTGTTGACTCACCTAGAAGTCCGACAACAAGCACCTCCCACTTGCTAAGGCTGTCTGAGTGACCTCATCCACCAGGTCCAGTAGATGCCGGACTTTTGTTGGCTGGGTTTTTCTGCATTAGCCCCCTCTCACTGAGTCCATCCTGAAGGGAGTCGTTGTGGGTCTTGCCTGAACCCCACTCCCGTTCGTCACTGTCGTAGAATACTTTTGGTATCTTAAGGCGGTTCTAAGACGTTTCTGGATATTTAACAATGTTGTGCCTATGGAACACTGAGAGACAACCACAACCCCTTAACCTCACCTAGTTTATACCCTCTGATCTCCCACCTGATTCCTGATTATTTAAGATTTTAAAAGAGAACAATGCTAGTGGGACATTTTTAAAGGATGAAATGTAGCTTTGAAGAGAAATGGGTTTAGCACACATACTGAACAGCATAAGCTGTTTTTGTTGCTGTCGTATAAACACTTGTTTACATAATGTAAATGGTCGTCGTATTTACTTGTGAATCGACGGTCTAATATGTTTGCACAATAAGGCCATGCCTCCAGTAGGAAAATAAAAGAGCGAAGACGTGTTTTCAATATAGCTGCTAAAATATTGCTGCCTTTTCCATGGATTCTATTCACGGTTTCTGTCAATGTGGGTCTACATTTGGTGTGTACATTTTTTTTTTTTTTTTTTTTTTCATTATTGGGAAGCAATATTTAAACAGACTTCAAATTCTTTAGCATTTTTTTCTTTTCATGCAGTTTGCTGTGTGGAAAGGTTCATGTTTTTACCTCAACATTGGGGATGACTTCAAGTTTTCAAGAAAATAATTTGCACTACCTCCAAAGTTAAAGTATTATTTTTCAAATGGAATAGGTAGAATGTTTTTTAAAATAGTTTTCCTATTCTTTCCAAACAGCCATACTTGAAAAAAAGTCAGTAATCCCAATCAAACGGCATGCGCTGTAATCCTCACTTGTCACGTTGATAGGCATAGCATTGGGAGTTGTCAAAAGTACAGCCAAAAACACAAATGCATTCCTTTTAAATTTTAATTAGGCACGTCTTGTACTTACCTCAAAAGATTTTAACAACGCAACTCATTGACTCCTGTTTGAGCCACACTATAGATCCATTAATTTTTGTTGATCTCTTCTCTGCCGCCTTTTGCACAGTAGTTGAATCAGTTTAGTTTTAAGGGTGATCAGTTGATTACGCTATTTATGAAGATTGTTGAACAGAACAGAATTCAAAATGATGTTCACTCCGTTTGTAATTGTTTTCTTGAGATTGTAAAGATCCCCCCCCAAAAAATGTAAATTACAAAATCAATCTTTATCAGCATTTGACCCTAGTCAAACATTCATAAAGTAATATGAATATTTAAAAGGAGAAAGTATTTTTAAATCCATGGTGTACTGTAACATTCTGCATTAGCCTGCCTTGTATCTGTATTTGACATATTACATAAATGTAGTTAGATGGCAAAATTGCACAAGTAGTGTTACTGTACCGATGCATATCTTCTCTCTTAACAGTACACCATATTGACAAAGTATGGCTGACACAAAAACACACATACTTATATTATGTTGGTACGGTTATGTATGGACAGCTACTTTTTTATTTATTTTTTGAGATGACAATCAGCATCACAAGGGCTTTTTATTTATAAGTAAATGCTTTTCGGGAGTTGTTTTTAAGAAGTGTCTTTCGGGATTTAGTTTATTTGAGTCATCGAGTATTTCTTTACACCCGTTTTGAAGTATGTGTGCTCCCATTTCTCTTTTTCGGCAACAAGAACACCATGTTGACATGTCTGGTACAAATACCTCCATTGTGTTATACACTGACAACCTTTAACCCTCTTCCTCTGTTACATTGTTGTTTCTCTCTGGATATGCCTCATTCCTATTATCAGTTGTCACCTAGAATTGTTCTCTTTTGAATGGAATATCAAAATCATTTTGCACATCTCCTTAGATGTACGTACTATTCATTATATTAAGAAGAAAAAAACATTTGATGTATCAATTTCTGAATCATATTTCAGCCTGAGATTCATTGTCAGCTCCTGGTGCATTTAATCATAGGGCTGGGAAGGAACTGTGTTTTAAAAAAGGAAAAGCTTATCTTGCACCTATTCAGATGCCAGTAATGTTATTCCACAAGGTTTTTAATGTCAAAGCCTTTTAAGAAAAAATAAGATGACAAAGTCAATATCCTTTACATGATGTAGGAATAGCCAATTCCAAAACCAGTGTCGTTGTTCCTCATATTTATACTAATATGCTGAAAAAATGATTGTATTAAGCTACCTGAAATTTTTGTGGCATTTTACATAAGCCTTTTTATATGATGTCAGAGAAGGTTTAGGCCCAGTTCGATGAGGTGAGATCACATCGAATAGTAAGCCATTTAATAATGTTCTAGGGTGAATTGCTATGTTAATTATAATTGTTGCGTTGATTTAAATGAGAATAGGAATTTACTAGATCCCATATATATATTTTTCCTATATTGTGTAACGGTGTGACATTTCATTGACCGTGGATTTGGTGTAGCCTACGGTTTTGTTGTCATTCGGCTGGTTTAGACATGACATTGAAAACCCCAATCTCCCTTTTGGAATAAGTTTTAATGTGAAACTGAATCCCTTACTGATCAATCGGATGCCTAAAGACATACAAGTAAAGAGTTAAAGGACTAAATTCATGAAGCCCCTTTCCTTCCCCTTTTAAAAGAAAGTTTTTATTTCCTCCCTATTTACCTATTCTGTTTACACTGTGGACATATATGAACCTAGTATTGTGATCTTTGGGGCCATAGAATGTCGGAAAGCATTTGAAATTTTCAGTGATGCAACAAAAACAACCATTTTCACTCAGTCCTGACCCAAAGCACTTATTTCAAGAATAAGCACTTTTGTATATTTAATATCTCTATATGTATTTATGTATACCGGTACATACAGTATGTTCCCTATGTAGATATAAACTTCTATTTAGGGAGAACAATACCTTCAGTGGAGAGATGAGAGTAGATGAACTGGTGACTGATCTTCACAATCATGTGTGATGTGCTTGTGGGAGAGACACACTGTTTAATTGGAGGGGCATGTTTCTCTTTGGGGTTAGCATAAGAGAGCAGTGAAAAGTCTATGGTCACACCTTGGTGTGCACACGTGTGCAGCAAAAAAAACACATTTCAAATGGAAAATTATACTTGCGCTGCCTTTCATTGAGTTGCCAAAAAGCAGGGGATGAAACTGAAAAACACTTGACTTTACCGAAATTGGAGATATTACGTACATTTGCAGACATCTTAACTAAGCCATATTAGTCAATTGCTGACAAAAACGTGAATGTATGGTCTAAATTATGGCAGGGGTTTTGGTTTTCGAGTAACTGACTTTTGCCCCACTGTTTAAGTTAAGTTCTAGAAATGATGGGAAAAGAATGGGAAAATGGACTAAAGCAAAATGATCTTTACCTCTGCCTCCTCATGCATAGATGTGGTAGGATTGTGTTTCATCTTTTGATATGAAGGGATGGCTAACTAATTTGTGCCATTGAAGGGTATTATTGCATTCTGCGGATGGGTTAGCCTAAAAACGTGGTACATCCAGCATATATATGCCTTACGTTTAGCGGTACAAGCCTCACTCCAATATAATCGTTTTGACTCTTAGAAATCATTTGGTGAATGATACTTTTAGTTCCTCTCTAGCTTTTGTTTGTCAACAATGGGCACTAGCGCTAATAGCTGAGCTATCCCTCCTGTTAACCATGGACTCACCATGGACTGCCTTTACAATACCTCTTAGAAATGATGTATAGTTGTTTTGCTACTCTATATTTTGTTTGTAGTGCGTAGCCGATTTTTACATTTGGGAATGTGTCCGTTTTTGTCTATCAAAACAGTCGACCTTAATAACTCCCCATTCTGTTACCTAGACTCACAAGTGCCGTAGAAATACCTGTTTGTCTATGAAAAAAGGAATTGTCTTTGATTCTCAGTGGAGATGGTATTTGTGTGATGCTCAACACAAAGAGAGGAATAATGTTTTTTTTTTTTTTCGGGGATTAGATTGTGCTTCATCCTTTTTTATGAAGGTAGAATTGTAATTCTGGATGGCATCTAATGAATTTACCTAATGTATCAATTAAACACAGTTTTTGGTTGATGTCTCACATGCAACATCTGAAATGTTATCAGTATGGTATGGAAAAGCATCTGTGTAGAATTATTTTGTTGTAAAGGACGATAATACCTTACAATGGCTCAAATGGCAAAGATGGACAACTTTCTCAAAATGCTTCAGTTTGTAGGAATGAGAGACATGGGCGCTTTGGCCAGTGGATGGAGTGAAATAGATAGCATTAGATAATTGTGAATGTGCATGGTGGAAGACTGATCAAGTCCAAATTGTATTTTGAAAAAGCAGTATGGGTAGTAGGGTAGAAGATGGTAAAATTGCACATAAGTAATTGAGTCCGAGTACTGTAAACTGAGTTACAGGAGAAGTTGGGGAAAGAACTATTAAAAACTTTGGAAGGAAGCAGATTCAACACATCTTCATTTCTTTCCTTTTTTTATTTTATTTGTATAGATTAAGAGTATTTATGGATTTTGGGCAACTGACAAAATGTTGCCATCAGATATGTGAGTGGAAAGAGACTAAGTAGGGTCGCGTTAAAATTGGAGAATAGGAAGAACATACACTATTGGTATAGTGGCCTAATGTAGCTGCCTTTATCTTGATGAGACACTATGGTCCTTCTAGTGAGAAAGCATTCATATGGTATCGAACACTTATGTCATGCTGATTCAATAACCTCTAAATTAGGTGTGGAAGGGATAGAAGTTTGAAACAAAGAGCATGTTGGTTTCTTTTAGTTATGCCAGTGATCACCATGGTGATGCTGTCCATAACGTAGTCCTCTGGGATGTCTCCCACTTACCTCTAGGACATCGATGTCCTTCATTACTTGAAAAGTCATTGGATTAAGGCAATAGCTAGGCAGTTACCTTTAAAAAAAAAAAAAAAAATGTATTCCCATTTGAAAGGATTCTTTCAAATCAAGAGGACACCGTGAACATTTCCTCTTCTCCAAGCATAATATAAACGGCAGAATTAGAGCTTTCTTTGTTATTAGAATTTGTTGAAAATAAATGGCTACAATTTTTTCAAAAAAGTAAGCATGTAAAATGCGGTACATCATATTAAATGGATTAAACAAGATTCATTCATCTCATGACGTTTCTAGTCATAAATGACATTTGATCACCGAAACAAACACCTCTTGAAATTGACAGAATTGTGTCATCTTCAATGTCCAGATTCATGCGTGAAGCACACTATTAAGTTCTTCCATGATTCCAACTTCTGCATGTCTGTCCCATCTCTATGTAGACCAAATGTTTCTTAGAGAAGATGGCATGTCTGATCATGTTAAGATTCTTGATTTTTATAGCTTGTAGGCTATGTTCATGCCTTCATTATTCATTTGTTTATGTTGTACAACTACTACGTGGACAAGATTTACATGCTTATTCAGTCGTAACATCCAAACTCTTGTTAAAATTGAACCAAACTGTCGGTCCCACTTTTCTGCTATTCGACCCTCAGGTTGTGGCCCATGTTGTACTGTCTGAAGTTTGTCTGGTCCTAACTTGTTTGATTACGTTTGTCACTCGTGTGCCTCTGAAGTTAGTTAAGGCTTAGTAACACTTGTTCAAAACAAAGCAAACTGATGTATGGGTTGACTTTATTCTCTAACAGTATTTGGCTTCTTTGAAATACTTCAGAGACGATGTAGACCCACCAATAGCTTTATTTTGTCTGTCTTCTCTTCCTCTTCAAGGACAGTTACTGAGTTGACCCTCCAAATAGACTATAGAGGGATGCACTGGTGTCGTCTCCTTAGTGGAGAGTAATGTCCACACTATTTTTATTGTATGCCTTCATGTATTACTTGATTAGTCGTTATCAGACATTGAACAGCTTACCTCAAGATGTTATGTCTCGCAATGATTTTTACCCAAACCAGTGCATTTTATTGATGTATTGGACCTCATTGGAGAGTAAATGTGATACATATTATGCAACTATTTTTGTCACTTTTTTATTTTTTTTATTTGATTTGATGGTTGTTTCATGACTCGACTGCTTCTTGACAGCCACCCATAGGATGGGGCAATGCAAGTAGGAATCCCGGGTGGGGCAGTGGTCTAAGGCACTGCATCGCAGGGCTAGAGGCATCACTACAGACCTGGGTTCGATCCTGTGTCTGTATCACAAATTGCCATGATTGGGAGTCCCATAAGGCGGCGCACAATTGGCCCAGCTTTGTCCGGGTTAGGGGAGGGTTTGGCCGGGGTAGGCCGTCATTGTAAAATAAGAATTTGTTCTTAACTGACTTGCTTGGGTAAATTTAAAGGTTAAATAAAATAAATAAAAACAGTTAAATTAGGATATTGAATCATGATGTTTCCATTAAAGAAATGCTTCGATTAGGCAACCAAAGGAGAGAAATGTCTTGGACCGGAAGTTGTTTTAGATCCACATCATAAAGTAACTTATTTATGAGACTTCTGTGCATTTCTATATATACTGTATGTCACATGGCTGGTCAAAATTGTTATAGTTAAAGAATGTTACCTTGTAAACTGCGAAACCCAGCTCCTCTATGACCACCAAATACAATCCTGACTGACACTTTGTCGTGATACAGACGGGCATGATAAACTGTGTCCTTACAAAACCATTGAGTGAATAGTTAAGTCCTTGGGGTAAAAAAAATATTTTACACATCAGCAAAATGGTCTTCCGTTCATGCCAATTGAAAAGCCTTATTGTTGATAAAAGTGGAGGTCACACCTCCCAGGAACACAACTGCTCACAATTACAGACCCGGTGAAGCCAGTGAGCCATTGTTGTTCATTCAAAACACAACATGATTCTAGTGCTTCCCAGTCTTATCGTCCATCCATGTCGTGCACTGTGGCTTCAACTCCTCAAGCAATTGTTAATTGGTTGGAGAAATATACAAAGAAACACTCATGCTGTTGTCATAAATCCAAACACCCTCTGGATGTACAACTTGACTGTAGTTTATTTTGCTCTCGTTTGATTCTTGCCTTTGGCTTGCTTGCCATATTTGTCAAGGGACCTGAAAAAACACATTGAAATAGTGTTGAATCCCAGTAGTGATAATACTGGAGTTATAGTGTGAATTCATAATAAAAGCAATATTGGCAAGTGCACTTTGTTGGGTGTTCTAAGCACAACATCACTAAAAATGCACTTCAGACAGAGTAGTGTGTAGAGATTGTTGTTGATTTACTTAACTAAATGGTATTGAAATTAACATGGTCAATTATTATAAAGCAAGACTTATATTTGTGACATTTGTAGTACCATTTTAGCAGTATGTTGATTTGATCAGGATGTAGTTTTAGTTTGTGTCTGTACAACCCGCCCCCCCCCTTATACAAAATGAACCGACTTAAGATAATCACGAATAAACGTTGTGGCTTAGGCATTTTTAGGCTAGTTTTTATGCAACTCCTTTAATTGTGTGTGTGTGTTTAGATTGTTCTCTGTACTACAACATGTTCTAAAAATAGGTGGTGGAAGAAGATTGTATTTTGTGGACAAGGAAGTCAATGGATTGCTATGCCACAGAACTTAATGTTTTGATTACTTTTACAGTACAGTGAGTAGGCATAGAGTTCTGTGTTTTAAGTGTGTTCGTGTGTGACGATTTGGGAAGTTAGCTGTCATGTCTTCATTAGTGAGTATGAGGTCAAGAGTGTGCGATGGTAATATGAACCGCTATCAGCAAAAGGGCAAAGAAAAAGTGTGTATTCATTCCTGTCTATTGTATTTCTTTACCCACTTCCTGGTTTATAAATACCGTAAAGAATATTGTTTTTTCCTTCTAATTATTAACGTGAAATACATTTCCTTTGAAACACAAGTGATGTATGTAAGATTCTGGTACAATGGCCTGTAATAGTTTTTGGTTGACTCATTTTAAATGTTATTGTTAATTTGAGCATATTTGAAAATAAATTAGTACAGTATCCTACGTGCTATGTGGGGTAGACTAATATGCATTAACAGACCTTTTGAATGAAATTTAAAGCACTGGTGTAATTGAAAGCTTGAGGTTGGTGGTTGGTAGTCCTTTGCTTTAACAGCCCTTATTTTTACTTTGGTTCTGGGTATATTAGCGTCTTATTCAGGAGGGCGTCTCGGTTTGACTCAGTCATTGGACATTGCTTTGTATTATGCTAGGATTTGTTTACTCCAATAGACCAGCCAAGCAAAATGTAACACAAGCCCGGTCTACGGGCTACAACCTTGAATTATTATGTGCTTTGACTGTCCGTATTGCCTCTGCTAGAATTTCATTGGCTTCTTGTTTCGCTGCAATTTTTTTCACCATATTGGAAGTTTTGGGTTAAAGTTAGTAATTGGTCATAAAGTTTAACGTTAGGCAGGTATTTTAACCACTAATAGTCCCTATCTGGTTGTAGTCCATAGAAAGGGATAGAATATGCCAAGCCGATGTTGACTTCCCATGTGACTTCAGCATGAACTGTAGGTGATCATGAAAGTGTTATTGTGCTTCATTTAGGCCAAACTATAAATTAGGAGGTGCAAAATGAGCAAGTGGAAATGCATGAAATGCTTTCTCTTTGGCATCTTTCTGTTTTGAAGTACTGCTGCCTGGTGAAGAGCTTGAGCATGCCTGCATTCAGTATTTTCTAGAGCATTCAGTAAACATTTCTTTTAAGTTTTATTAGCATGAGATTATGTGATTTTTGAATCCATATTACCTCAAATATATCAGTTAAAAGTAATACATTTAAGTTAAAACAAATGGTCTCACCTCAAATGTCCATGCTATTTTGAAAGTTACTTTTACTGCTAATGTAATATGATCATGTTTTATTTTGCCTACCTCCTTGATGCACAGCTACTCTTTGTCTCCTTAGCTCATAACCACCTACAGTGAGCTACAAAAGTAGTGTGACCGTGACACATTTGGGGGGGGAACTATGTACAAAAAGTGCTGTAATTTTGAAACCGTTCACCCGATATGGATGAAAATACCCTAAAGGTAAAGCTGACAGTCTGCACTTTAACCTCATAGTCATTGTATCAAAGTGCTGGAGTACCGAGCCAAAACGGTTTTCACTGTCCCAATACTTTTGTAGCTCACTGTATACTAGTGTCTGGAAAATAGGAAAGCATATTAATCACTTTTGATCAAAGACAAAAAAAGTGAGCTTGATTTTGTGTGTGTGTGTACGTGCACTTGTAACATGGAAAGAAAAATGATATCCCAACAACCACTGGAATGTGAAGCCAAACTGTATTTTGATCGAATGAAATCTCCTTTAAGGTCTAACTGTTGTAGCATACATGTGAACCTCGTCTCTGGTACATGTTTTCTATCCTTCAGATACTTGTTGCAACAAGGTACTTTATGATAGTTTTTTAAAAACCCCGTCCTGAAAGTATCCACCAGGAATCATCCTGTTTTTCATAGTATGGTGGGGTTTTACTGTAAGTGTGTAAGTTGAGCCATACGTCTAAAAGTCTAGTTTACAGCTGCAACTGTGTCTACAACTACCAGAGATTAGGAGAACATGTGTGCATCTTAATTACAAAAGCAACATAACTAAAGCTGTTATTGAAGTCAAATTATGGAGATATGTGGTGTTTGTGTGAAGGGAAATCGTATTGCATCCAGCCTTAAGCCTTCAAACGAAAAACAAATCTAGACCTTAATTTGTGATCATGCTACCACCACAACTCCCATCACCTCTCCCAACCAACTGACCTTTGACTGGAGCATAGGTATGTGATATACAGTAATAGGGGTTAGAGATCTATTCCGTAAAAGACACACACACACAAATACCCTTCCAACCCTGAACAAATCTCCAACATGTTCATTATTTTGACATTGCAATCCTTGAAAGCACTTTGCCTTGTTATATAATTGTGTGCTACTGAATGGTTATTTCTTGTAAAATGTTCAGAAAATGTATAAAATACATGATTTAATGATTTTAGTGAAACAGTGTAATCTGCATTGACCTTTCTGACATTACAGGAGAAACTTAACAAACCAAGGCATTGAAACCTGATCGATTTTATACAATGTATGCTACAGCATTTGAGTCTTGTCATTCAGTGTTGTGGCTTAGGATTGGTTATGTTTAAATAAATTGCTATTGCTTAATATCTATCTACTTTGTGTTTTCTTTATTTTACATTTTCAAGCCAGAATCCTTAATTGAAACAGAAAAAAAAAATCATACACTATCTGGGGCTGGAGAAGTGTACCCACTTTCAAATGAATAAACAGATCTATTGATGCAAGGACTGACCATCCATGATACCAGATGTGTAGTTTTAACCATGTTACGAGGCTATACAGTTTGTTTACAAACATTGGAGTAAAAATTGTCATGTAAACTCACTTATTCCAGACCAGGGGCCTGTTGCACAAAACTAGGATAAGGGATTAAGCCAGGATATCTTGGTGATCCTTGCTCAATTGATCCGTAATCCGGTTGCACTAAAGATGGATAGGGGGCAGGAGGATATGTTATGGTATAAATTACCATGGAGATTTATTCTGTGGAGCTAGCCTGCTCCAGACCAGGCTAAATTCCAGGATCTATTTAATCTCATCCCTAATGTCAGTCAGCAGTCACCACAAATGGAAACCAATAGTTATTTCACTGCTCACTATACATTATCACATAAACTAGACCCACTGTTATTATTTAAACGTTTGTGATCATTAATTTCAATGATTTTGGATAAAAAATGATTTTTAGATGTTGCTATCATTAGATAATTTACAGTTTCCCATAGACTATAAGGCTATATATAAAATGATAGAATATTAGGGCCACAGAGGGGAAAAAAACAAGTCATAATATTGTGGACAGTTGTTAAAATGACAGATGTGGGGCATTTCGTGAAATTGTACTTCAGTATGGTTTCATAAACAAAGACATGCTGATGTGCCAGAATATTAAGTATCACATTGTCATAAGTATCAAAACTGTAAAAACAATATGTAGCTTTTCTGCAGAAAGAACCAGCCTCATAAATTTATGACTTTATCCTTTTTCTTCAGTGTGGCCCTAGTACTCTGTCATATAAACAAATACACATTCCATATGAATATAAAAACACAATGTGTAACATTATGTTCCTTTATTGAATAAGGACAAAACAAAGCAGGTAAACCATCAGCTCCTTTCGAAACTGAAGTCACAGTGACTCTACAAGATGGAAAGCACAGAATCCAAGCATATTATACAAAATGATACATACACATTCAAAGGTCTGTATATAACACACCCTGCATGTCTGCACACTAAAATAAATGCAGGACAAATCCATACACATCAACTGAACAGACAAATGAATGGATGCAGTAGCCTCCCTGCAGCCTTGTATTACACACAGTATACCGCACAAACATCATAAGAGGCCAAATTCGTCAAAAACGAACCCAAAAACCCAAATTCCTCTGCCACCGCAGGACATATTTAACCAAAATTGAAAGCACACATACTAACTAAAATAATTCAACACATATTGGTCCCTCAGCAGCCGACCACTGTCGTCATCAGGGAAGATTGCCGGATTGTCCCAGTCCATGGCTGGTGGCACTCTGGGGGCCCTCTCCTTCCTCAGGCAGGCCACATTGTGGAGGACAGCACAAGCCACAGTAATATCACATGCCCTAACCGGGCTGACCCTTAATTTGTGAAGGCAGTGAAAGCGTGCCTTCAGGAGGCCAAAGGTCATTTCAACTCTGGCCCTGGTCCTGGCATGGGCATGGTTGTAGGCCTGCTGTGCTTCCTGGGGGTCTGTGAAAGGTGTCAGGAGAAAAGGCTGGCAGCCATACCCCCTGTCTCCCAGCAACACACCAGAGAATTCACCTGTCAACACAAAATCTCATCATTACTACCTCATAAACACAGTGATATTCTTGACACAGCCATGATGGTTATAAATAGGGGTTGTGTGGCTTACCTTGTGATAGGCACTGATAGATTTCAGAGGCCCGAAAGATTCTGGAGTCATGGACTGAGCCAGGCCATTTTGCCACAACATTGCTGATCACACAGTCAGCATTGCAGACCATCTGAAATCATAAGATGAGGAATATTACACCAATCAATGCACATCACTGGCAATGCAGAGTGTTCGTCAATGGACAATATCAAAAAGTTATGTTCACCTGAACATTAATGCTGTGAAAGGATTTCCTATTCACCTGAGGGCACCTGAGGGGGCTTTTATCCTTATGTGTGTGCAGTCCACTGCACCAATGACATTGGGGAAACCTGTCACACAAAGTAATGAGTATCCTACTATGTGTTAACAGTTGTCCTGTAATTTGTAGATCCTCTTACCTGCAATCCTATAGAACTCCTCTTTGATGTCACAGAGTCTTCTGTGGCCAGGGAAGGAGATGAAGACATCTGCTAATGCTTTGATAGCCAGACACACACTCCTTATTGTGCGGCAAATTGTGGCCTTGTTCAGCTGTTCTGCATCCCCCACTGAGTACAGGAAGGCTCCACTAGCAAAAAAGCGCAAGGCCACACAAACCATTTGCTCCACACTCAGTGCATGGCTCCGTGCAGTGCGGTGCTTAATCCTGGGACCCAGTAGTCTGCATAGATACCTGATGCCATCTGCAGAAAACCTGTATATTTCATATAGATGGTCATCAGGGAAGGCCAGTGGGTCCAACTGGTCCCTGAAGACCCTTTCTCGCCTGAAGGCTCTCCTCAGCACAAGTGCTTCTTCATCCACCACATCTCGCACGAATGGGCATGCCATTGTCAGAGCAGAAAGGAACACACAATTTTGGGCCTTCATATAGGCTAGTGGCCACACCTGGTGCTGGGGGGGTGGGCAAAAGAGGGCGATGCCTTATAACGATGACTTGGTTGTACTGATTGCTGGGAAAATAAAAAAAAACCTTAGAAAGATGCCACCGTCCTGTGTGCTCACAATAAGAGCTCATATGTCATGGCTCACTTGACTTTACGAGAATATACCTAATTTTTATTTTGAGCTGTGTCATCTTCTTGGAGCTGGGGGAGGAAAGAAAAATAATGATTAATACATTTGTGTTACAGTTAGCATACAGTGTACATTGAAGGCATATCTCACCTCCCTCTCAAGTTTTTTTATTTCAAGGTCCAGTTTCCTAATTGTCCTCTTTTTTATTTCGGACTCCAGTGCAAGATTTTCCATCTTTTTCTTCTTGTACTGAATGTCTATGTCTGCCAGTTCTATTTGGCGCCGGAGGTGGTTGCCATACAACTTTCTGATAGCTTGTGAGCTCTGTGAACACAATACAATTAGCGCAGCTGGAATTTGGCAGGATGTGGTGTCCTTTTATTAATACGCACTATGTTGCCAGGCTGGTTTTCCCACTGTATAGCATCTGGGTCCTGTAAAAGAAAATAGATTTTTGATTTTGATGAGGACTCCTCACCATTGTAGAGTAAATAGTACTTTCACAGTCTTAACATGATACCTCATGCCTTCTGGAATCCAGAGAGATGGTCTCCTCCTCATCATCGTCTCCATCATGTGCTGTTGCTGCTGCACTGGGGCCTTCACCCTATCACATTTAATCGGATTCATATTGAAGCTAGTAGACAAGACATGCCAGGCCTACAGTATGCCTTTGATGGAGTACTCACTGGATCAGCATCGTCTGGTGCTTGTGCTGGTGGCTCTAACAGGAACACAGTGCTGCCAGGCACTGCAAGGCAATAGGTAAACCAAAGTCAGACAGTCCAAATTGATTCAATATGAATGTGGTTGTATCCCATGTAGAGATGGAAGGACATACCTTGAATGAAGCGGGTGGCATCTTGGGAGGAACCTATGCTCGTCTCTTTCCCCCCAGGGATCCCCTCTAAGACGGGCCTGCCTTTATTTAGCTCCAAGGCCATGTCCTCTGCTGGGGTAAGGTCAGCCTTTGGTGACCCACCACCCGTGCCTTGTCTGTGGGTATTCTTTTTCACTGCTAAAACAGTACAGACAATGTGTGAGCAGGCACCTTCTGGGTACAATATATGCTTGTGCTTTGTTAAATATTAGTCAGGGACCATACCATTCTGCAGAATGTTCTTGTATTTGATTTTGACCTGCTGCCATGTCCGTTTTGGCCCGTTCATGTTTAATCTACACACACACACACACATTTAATGGAGTCACACTGCAAAAAATTACTTGGTACTTTTGTCTTGTTTTCAGTAAAAATATCAAAAAATGTATCATAGCTTTATACAGTGTGATGGAGTTACTTTACACAATTTCACTCATATCTGCAGTGCATTTCAATTAAAAATTTAACCGTTTCATAATTACAGTACAACTGCATTTTTGGAGATGTGAATTAAATATTTGAATTGTAATTGTGATGTTTCAGCGGAGCGGTGAGTGTGTAATTGTGCACTACTTACGCATTCAGGCGGTCTGCAATACTTTGCCACGCTTTTTCTCTTTGCTTTATCACTGTGGCGGTGTTGCCTTTCTTCTTAATTATATATTTTACCTCCTCGTATGCCTCCATGAGGATTTGTGCTTCCGACGGGGAAAAGTACGCGGCTCTAGTTGCCATGGTAAATCAGTTAATCTGTGATCTGTGGCGGGGTCTATTTGAGTGAGCCGTGAGCGCGCACCTATCCAGGATTGGTTTCACCTGGCTTAATGAATCCGTGTCTGCTCATCCTGGCTTGGTCTTTGTGCAACCAATTAAGCCTGGACGCACATGTTTTGGCTTCATTGAGCTCAGCTGAGTCATTTATCCCGGATGTCTTAATTCTACTTTTGTGCAACAGGCCCCATTTTGAACGGTCGTACAACATTTAAAGTGTGGCTGCTGTCACAAGGTTCTGAATCTGATGGGGTATGACAGTTGACCTAATAAGCTCATGAGGCATTTATAAGGTAAATTCATCAAAAATCTATATTTATTTATACATCCAAAAATGGATCTGGCAATTAAGGATTTCTGACTTCACAATTAAGGATTTCTGAATCCAACTTCACATCAATCTGTCAGGTTTGGGCTACGTTTTGCACAGAGCCTACACAGCACATTAGTTAAAAGAGTAATTTTATATTTTCGACATCTCATTGGAAAACTGCCTGACTGTGAAAAACACGTTATGGCTTCCCATTAAGCAGCTTCATTGTAAAAAAGAAAGAAAAATATATATTTTTCTCACAAATACTTTTTCTTGATGGTTACATAACCTTTAGTGAACTTTAGTGTTCCTTGGAAACAAACCTAATTAAAATCAAATGTCTTAACATTTACCACATACAACTGGGAAAATACATTTGAACAGCCCTCCAGCTGGTAATTACTAGTGAAAAACTTGACTATCATCCTTCATGTGATGCTTCCTTACCCATAGGAAGTCCCACCCATTTGACTACTTTAAAATGGTGAAACCCTCAATAGCAAGGTTCATGCCAAAATGGGTTTTATCCATTTAGAGTCCTAACTCTATGGTGGTAAATTTCCACTTCGAACGCAGCATTAGTCTCATCATTTGACATTTCTGGAGAGGGATGGACTTTGCTTCCTTCTGCTCCAATCATCTTTTTGCTGAACGTCTAGTCTCCTTTCCATTGCTGACAGCTGTCCCTCCTGCTCCTGGATTGGCTGCTCTGCTGCCAACATCACTGCCAGCCTGCCCTCCCTGTTGAGGATTAGTCGAGCTCCCGGAACCTTGAGAGTTTACACCGTTCCCATTGGTAGTTTCATTACCTAGAATAAGAAATTGGCATGCTTAATTTATAAATCTTCATAGTGATAGAAGGGAGAGGTAAAGTGTTAGTGTTCACAATTAACCAATTGCCCCCAAAAAATACACTGCTGTTTGTATACACTGAAGGTGGCTGAACCAGCCACTCACAAGTAAAAGAAGCAACTTTACAGCTTAAAGCAGCGATCAAAAATTATATTGTTATTTCATGGAATTGTATTCCTTTAGTTTACTGATACAGACATGGCATTGACGTTTAGGTAGACTTCCAGGTGGAAATGTTGCATGAATCACCTAATAGCAGCAGAGGAAAATAAATAAATAACACTAACGAAGGCCGTTGCCGAAACGCTTTCATTTGACGTCATAATTCTTAATTTTTTGTTGGTCTTTGATAGTGGTCTTACCAGCAGAGCTGTTATTGTTGTTGTTCAGTATGTTTCCTTGGTCACCGACTACCTGGGAAATAAATAATCTGTTCACACACAGTACAAGAAAAAGATACTTGAAACATTGAACTAAATTCGTAGGTGAAAGTTACTTAAAATAATATTTTTTCCCCTATCATTCTGTAATAAGACGCTTACACACTGATATCCCTAAGTTCAAAACACCCCTTACAGTCTTGTTTTTCATCTGGTCCATGTTAGAGTACTCTGGGCTAGGCTCACTGAAGTTTGTTACCTCTGAATACACCATGCAGAACCTGAACAAAACGATAAGTGAGCATTAGTTTAGACCAGTAAATTATGACATTAGATGCATCTCTCAGCAACATTTACATTGTTGCTCCTCCTTTTCGTAAATATGTAGCATGAAATGTTATTAAGCATAGAGCATCTATAGAACTTACTCTCCAATCTTCGACAGCTCTCCACCTCTACCCGTGTACAGAGTCAGGCAACCTTTGAACACAGACGCATATCTGGAGAAAAGACACAAATTTCAAGACAAAATACATTTCCCCCCAGGATTTAAAGTTGATCCAAGATTAAAGGACTAATAACGTATGGTATGTATTCATCCGAATGTAAGTTCATGCTGGTAGGTAGAAAATATGACTGGGTGGTCCTTTTTGATTTCTATGTTGATTTTATACTCGGCTGTAGGTTTGGAGCCCTGTCCATAAAGTGTGGCATTAACTTGACTGTGCTGTGACTCAATAAATGACTCACCCCTTAGTGAGTCTGATGATGTCACCGGTTTGGATCAGTCCCCCTACCTCATCCCAAACTGAGATGCTAATGCTGCCGGTCTTGTCGGCCACCTTACAGGTCCGCACCTCATACCCATCCTTTGTCTTTGTCACTCGTCCTATGTGAGAGTGGGTAAGAGGGACAAGTAATCAGTGGCCTTTGATTGGTGTACAAAGACAAGAAGAAGCTAGTTGTACAAGGATAGTGTCAAATATCTCATTATTATACTTTTTGTCATTTAGCAGATGCTCTTATCCAGAGTGACTTACAATTAGTGCATTCAGCTTAAGATAGCTAGGTGAGACAACCACATATCACAGTCATATTAAGTCCACTTGTCCTCAATAAAGAAGTTATCAGCAAAGTTTGTGCTCGTTGGTGGCCAAACGGAGTGCTTGGGTTGGGATGTAGGGTTTAAGCATAGCCTGAAGGTAAGGAGGGGCAGTTCCCCTTGCTATTCGGTAGGCAAGTACCATGGTCTTGTAGTGGATGCGAGCTTCGACTGGAAGCCAGTGGAGTGTACGGAGGAACAAGGTTACATGGCAGAACTTGGGAAAGTTGAACTTCAGGCGGGCTGCGGCGTTCTGGATAAGTTGCAGGAGTTTGATGGCACAAGCGGGATCCCAGGTAACAGAGAATTGAAGTGGTCCAGACGGGAGATGACAAGTGCCTAAATTAGGACCTCTGCCACTTCCTGTGTGAGGAAAGGTCGTACTCTATGGATGTTGTAGAGCATGAATTTGCAGGACTGAGTCACTGCTTTGATTTTTGCAGAGAATGACAGGGTGTTGTCCAGGGTCACGCCAAGATTCTTTGCACTCTGGGAGGGGGACACAGTGGAGTTGTCGACCGTGATGGAGAGGTCTTGGAGCGGACAGGCCTTCCCTGTCGAGGTTGAGCTTGAAGTGGTGGGCCAACATCCAAGCTGAGATATCTGCTAGGCATGCAGAGATGTGTGTTGCCAGCTGGGTGTCAGAAGGGGGGGAATGAGAAAAGTAGTTGACTGTCATCTGCAATGATAGGAGAGAACATGTGAGGATATGACAGAGCAAAGTGACCTAGTGTAAGGAGAAAAGAGGAGAGGGCCTAGAACCGAACACCAGTAGTGAGAGCACATGGTGCAGACACATATCCTCTCCACGCCATCTGGTAGAAGCAGCCTGCCAGGAAGGATGCTCCCAAGTGACACAGCGGTTTAAAGGCACTGCACCTCAGTGCAAGAGGTTTCACTACAGTACCTGGTTTGAATCCAGGCTGCATCACATCCAGCCGTGATGCGGCGCACAATTGGGCCGGGGTAGGCTGTCATTGTATATAAGAATTTGTTCTTAACTGACTTGCCTAGTTAAAAAAAGGTTAAATAAAAATACACATAAATGCAATCCAAGAGTGTGCAGAGCCTGACATGGAACGCAAACCGGGCTGCGCGTGTGCGCCATCGTGCATAAATGTATTTTGTCCCCCCACACCAAACGGGATCACGACACGCAGGTTAAAATATCAAAACAAACTCTGAACCAATTATATTCATTTGGGGACAGGTCGAAAAGCATTAAACATGTATGGCAATTTAGATAGCTAGCTTGCACTTGCTAGCTAATTTGTCCCATTTAGCAAGCTTGCTGTTGCTAGCTAATTTGTCCTGGGATATAAACATTGAGTTGTGCATTTCAGGTAAAATAACAAGGTCCTCTACTCCACCAATTAATCCACACATAAAACGGTCAACCGAATTGTTTCTAGTCATCTCTCATCCTTTCAGGCTTTTTCTTCTCTGGACTTTATATTGCGATTGGCAACTTTCATAAATTAGGTGCATTACCGCCACTGACCTCGTTCGTCTTCAGTCACCCACGCGGGTATAACCAATGAGGAGATGGGAGAGGCAGGACTTGCAGCGCGATCTGCGCCAGAAATATAACTGACTTCTATTTTAGCCCTTGGCAACGCAGATGCTCATTGGCGCACGTGAGCAGTGTGGGTGCAATAATTTAATAATATAGATTACACCGCTCGTAGTCAGCCTGTGAGACGCCCAGCCCTGAGAGGGTGGAGAGGGTCAAGAAGATCGTTCTGAGAGAGATAATGTGAAAGTTGGAGAGTAAACATCAATTATGAGGAGAGTAAATATCCATTTGTGGGAAAGAGAAAAGGGAAAGTTCAACACAGATACGTTTTTTGATAGCTGGCATGATTCAAATAAACCAACATGAATTGTTATCATTAGTCTACATGGTGATGTATAAAGATGTTTCTCTGACTGTCAAGCCTCTGTGTTGTGCCATTATATTGTGTGTAAGATTTTACATACATTTTTACATACATATTACAAGATAATTATATACATTATGTTTCTGTTCATCATTAATTGATTATTTAAAACGTTACTGTTAGTAAGGAGTTAGCACCTGTTTCAAGTACGATGAAGATGACACTGAGATTCTTGAGTCCTGGCTTGATGTCCTTGACGTGGGTCTCGGTCGTCATCTTTCAGATCCTCGTCATGCATCCAAAAGTGTAAGTCAATTCTGGGCCAAAGCAGCCCTGAAATAATTACAAGAATGTGTGTGTGACAGAGGTAAAATTCGTTTTACATTGGATATTTGGTTTTCTCCCGTCAATAACCATTGAACCAAACATGCCATGACTTTGAACATTGATTATTCTGAATTAGGGGTGGATGGAGAACAATGGAAAAAAATGTTATATGTTTTTTACAACTATGATTTCAGATTTCAATCTTTCATTCCTCTTAAACAAAGCGTGTCATGAATATGAAAATTATATATTCTGGGGGCTATGAACAAAAATCCAATCCAGAAGAAAAAACAATAACTAAAAAGGTGTGGATTATTCTCCCTACTCCCTTGATTCAGAATATATCGTTTCCACACTTTGTTTAAGAGCAACAGAAGACTGAAATACGGAAAAAAATATCTTACATTTGTTTTAAAGGTGCACATTTTTCTCCATCCTCCCCTGATTTAGAATATAGAATTTTCATTGTCATGGCATGCTTTGTTTAAGAGCTATTAAAGATTGAAATCCGTAAGGAAAAATATCATTATTCACGATTCATTCAGGACTATCCATCTATCCATGATAGAATCCACATAAATGTAGAAATGTTAAGAAACATATTTTATTATTATTTACAATAGAAGTGACTCCAAAATGACACAATGCATTATTTATCATTAATTTCTATTGGGTACAAAATAATCTGAAACACAACTAAAACAAACAGCAAATGCATCCAACAAGTTAGTAAAGTAATACGTTTTGGGTAATCATTGTGTGCTAGGAATTTGGGACCAAATACTAAATATATGACTACTTTAATACACATATTAGTGAATATGTCCCAATACTTTTGGTCCCCTAAAAATACCCTCAAATTAAAGCAGACTCTCTGCACTTTAACCACATCATCATTGTATCATTTTAAATCCAAAGAGCTGGAGTACAGAGCCAAAACAGGACAAAATGTGTCACTGTCCCAATAATTACAGAGGACGCTGTATTTCTAGATTTCTAAATAAACAAGGCATGGATTTTTTTCCATCCTCTCCTGATTCCAATATATAATTTTAATAGTCACGACATGCTTCATTTAAAAGATATGAAGATTTAAATCACCCCCAAAATAATTATATTCAAAAATAAAATGAAAAAGGTGTGGATTTTCCTCAATCCTCCCCTGATTCAGAATATATCATTTGCATAGTCATAGCAGGCTTTGTTAATACGCTATTGAAGATTGAAATGTCAAATTAAAAAAAGGTCTGGATGTTTCTCCATCCTCCCCTGATTCAGACGGCAGGTAGCCTAGTGGTTAGAGTGTTGGATTAGTAACCGAAAGGTTACAAGATCGAATCCCCGAGCTGGCGAGGTAAAAATCTGTCTTTCTGCCGCTGATAAGGCAGTTACCTCATTGTTCCTAGGCTGTCATTGAAAATAAGAACTTGTTCTTAACTAGTTAAATAAAATATACAAATATCATAGCCATGGCATGTTTTATTCAATAGATATTGACTAGAGAAAACTGAATATCCAACATAAAACAACACTGAACAAACATGCAACAATTTCATGGATCAGAAAACCAGTCAGTATCTGCTGTGTCTACCATTTGCCTCTCGCAGTGCAACACATCTCATTCATATAGAATTGATCAGGCCTGTGTAATGTTGTCCCACTCCTCTTCAATAGGAGTTGCCGGACATTGGCCGTCGATCCAAACATGCTCAATGGGTGAGATCTGGTGAGTATGCAGGCCATGGAAGAACTGGAACATTTTCAGCTTCCAGGAACTGTGTACAGACCCTTGCAACATGGGGCCGTGCATGATCATGTTGAAACATGAGATTATAGCGGCAGATGAATGGCACGACAAAGGGCCTCAGGATCTAGTCACGGTATCTCTGTGCATTAAAATTGCCATCAATAAAATGCAATTGTGTTTGTTGTCCATAGCTTATGCTTGACCATACCATAACCCCACCATGTGGCACTCTGTTCACAACGTTGACATCAACAAACCGCTTGCCCACATGACACCATTCACGCTGTCTGCCATCTGCACGGTACAGTTGAAACCGGGATTCATCCGTGAAGAGCACATTTCTCCAGCATGCCAGTGGCAATCGAAGGTGAGCATTTGCCCACTGAAGTAGGTTACAACGCCGAACTGCAGTCAGGTCTAGTGAGGATGACGACCACGCAGATGAGCTTCCATGAGACGGTTTCTGACTGTTTGAGCAGAAATTCTTTGGTTGTGCAAACCCACAGATTCATCAGTTTGCCGGTTGGCTGGTCTCAGATGATCCCACAGGTGAAAAAGACAGATGTGGAGGTCCTGGGCTGGGGTGATTACACGTGGTCTGCGGTTGTGAGGCCGGTTGAACGTACTCCCAAATTCTCTAAAACGACGTTGGAGGCAACTTATGGTAGAAAAATTAACATGAACTATTTGGCAACAGCTCTGGTGGACATTCCTGCTGTCAAAATTAAATCATATTTTATTGGTCAGACACATATTTAGCAGATGCTATTGCAGGTGTAGCGAAATGCTTGTCAGCATACCAACTGAGCGCTCCCTCAAAACGTGTGACATTGTGTTGTGTGACAAAACTGCACAATTTAGTGGCCTTTAGGGGCTCCCGAGTGGTGCAGGGGTCTAAGGCACTGCATCTCAGACCCTGGTTCAATTTCAGGCTGTATCACAACCGGCTGTGATTGGGAGTCCCATAGGGACGTGCACAATTGGCCCAGCGTCATCTGGGGCAGGCCGTCATTGTAAATGAGAATTTGTTCTTAACAGACTTGCCTAGTAAAAAATAAAAAATAAATTGTTCCCAGCACAAGGTGCACCTGCATAATGATCACACTGTCTAATCAGCTTCTTGATATGCCATACCTGTCAGGTGGATGGATTATTTTATGTAAACACATTTGTGCACAACATTTAAGAGAAATAAGATTTTTGTGCATATTGAACATTTCTGAGATCTTTTATTTCAGTTCATGAAACCAACACTTTGTGTTGTTCAGTGTAATTTGACCTCGTGTGAGAATGAGCAAATTTACAGGAATACATGGCCTTAATGATACATACAGTAATAATTTAAACAGCAATGCAAGATCAGATCAATGCAAGTATGTAACCCAGGTCGACTAATTACTTATAAAATAGCTAGCAAGACCAGTCTAGCAACTAGGGTGTAATCATTAGTCTAAACAGTTATAAAACGGAACGGTTTGCAAATAAAACTAGAGTTTCTATTGGTCAAATTCAAGTAGGTCATATATACAGTCATTGGTAGGTCCCTCCCCGTTTCGTTCAAGAAACATTTTGCAACAGAATTGGCTCAATGAATACGCCCCTGCTGTAGTTTAGCAAACTGCAGTAACGTTACTATGCTAGCTAACGTTAGCTATAGCTAACTGGGTGCCAGGTCGTAAGCTACACATTTCATTACCTCAACAGTGTGTATTGTCGTCCACAGCTGATTTGTCCGGTATAATGGATTTTAAGCCATGGAACAAGTGAGTTAAAAAATAAGTATTGTTTTCCTGTTTGTAAAAGAGCTAGCTAGCTACTATTAAAAAATAAAATAAAAACCTAGCTACTGTTCATTTTTTTGTGACCGTCAGTACAGTAGTGGCGGGCATTCTGTTGGTCAAATTTAGTTTCAATCAAAATTGTATCCAATGACCATGGATTATATGGGATGCGCATGAGATAATCATGTGATAGGTCCTTTATCTGAGAAGGAAAACTGCTCGTACCGAAGATAGGTTGAGTCAACTGTCTATCAACGATTTTACAATTTGGTTGCTTAGCGGCGTAGGCTGGACGTGGGTGGAAACGTGGTGACAGGAATCAAGATTTTTTTTTTATCATGCTGGAACGCTAACCCAAACGTAATTTAAAAGGCAATTTAACCATTGATTGTTATATCAACAGGTAACGTTACCCAGTTCGACAACATATCACTAGAGTTGCTCTCTATCTGCTTGTTTTACTGTGTGATTCCAGCGTGTGCCAGCTATCTACCTGTAGTACTAGCTAACGTTAGCGCACGTACGTAGTTAGCTGTGGCAAGCTTGATTAGTTGCACATTAGCACGCTTACTCGTCAAGACTTTCTGATCGGTATCCATCACTAATCTTTCCTCTGTTTGCAACTGACTACTGTTTGATAGTTAGCTAGCCAGCCACATACCTACGGCCGGGATTCCATTTTGAAACGGCAAGGATGATTTCCGTGTTTGCGTAGCTAACTAACGTTGCAACAGTACAGTGGCGGTCGGTGCGGTTTAGGTGAGCGAGGACGATTAAAGAAAAAAAAAATATATGGCCTTATTTCTATTACAGCAAATTGGATGACTGCTATTTAATATTCCATTGACACAGTTCAGTGTAACGTCAATAGGTTTAGGCTACAGCTTAGGGGCACAGGTCAAGATCATTTTTAGTAATCAAGGTGACATTAAATACAGACTTACACACTCTTGTGTGCATCTAGCTGATCTAGGGTGTAATTAGTTCAACAGTTGCAAATTAGAGTTTCTATTGGACTAATTTGGGTATATTCGTTAGCTTCTGTTTTAAGAAATGTTTTTCAACCGAATCAGCAGAATGAATACACCCCTGATCACAGGCAAACCGAGTTGGTTTTCATAGCAGCCACATACAAACCGCATGATCACTTTGCTCCTTGTAATTCCCTTTCGCGTCTACGTGCTCTCCTCCTGTTGCATGTGGACTTCAGTGCATAACACATAAGCTGTCTGACCAGGCAAAACAACTTTTCCAAGCCTTCATATCATAACTGTTACGCACAGCCTACATCGTCGCTACCATATTATCTAACGCCATAGTCAACATAGTTATTAGAACTAACGCATTAGTAAACCCGCTACAATCATGTAGTACAGTCAGCAAACAGTTTAGCAGTTACTCTGGCAGGCCCCGGTGGCAACAAATTAATAAAACCAAAAGCTTACCTTGACTTGGAAGAGTTCCAGTGTTGGATAGCCAGCTAGCTAACATAGTATCCCTCTCATTTTGAGCTGGCTGTTTGAGTTAGCTAAACTAGCTAAGTAAGTGAAAGTGAAGAAGAAAAATAATACTAAATATAGCTAGCTCTCCCTCTTCTCCTTCATTTTTGAAGAAATGTGTATTTATAGATCTTTGAGTCAACTGCTCACCAATGCAGTGCTAGCTAGCTGTAGCTTATGCTTTCAGTACTAGATTCATTCGCTGATCCTTTGACAAAATGTCAGTTCATGCTGCAAGAGCAATTATAGGGTGGAGGACGTCCTCCGGAAGTTGTCATAACTACTGTGTAAGTCTATGGAACGGGATGGGAACCATGAGCCTCTTATGTTTTGTATTGAAGTTAATGTACCCAGAGGAGGATGTAAACTAGCTGGTGCTACCCCACAGAGTGCTGTTGAGGCTACTGTAGACCTTCATTGCAAAACATTGTTTTAATATTTTTTCCGGGTGACATTAATATATTTAGTATAGTTTTATCAAAACAATTATAGCTTCTTCTTTTTTTATGTTTCACTATTTTTATGAAATTCACTGAGGAGGATGGTCCTCCCCTTCCTCATCTGAGGAGCCTCTGCTGATTGCTAATCATATCGTAGACTGTCTATTAAGTAAATTAAAGGAAAAGTAACAACATTGCATAACGTTACTGTTACTCCCAGATGCATTTTCTGAGGACGTCATTACCCTGGACCCAGGTTGCTCCTCTCACCTTCCCAAAACTCTGCCCCTGCGGTCTGTGGTCCACATTTTAAATGAAGAGGAGGGCTGAGGATTCTGTCCCAAGGAAGGAAAGACACTGGTGAGTGGACAATAAGGTCAAATTGCTGTTTGTACACCGGATAATGTTATATAACCAAATATGTTTTGTGTCCATTACTGGACGTTAGAGGAAAGCCCCATTCAAGTCTACGCCATTGATTCTTCACCGAACCTGGTATTGGCGATACTCTCTTCGTTCTCCATCCTGGAAAACCGTTATCTTATAAATGTCTGTGTAAAGTTTCAGGTGGTTCTACAAACACCAGAGACAACTCGGAAAGAGATGTAACCTCCAAATGTATAAGTTAACTGTTTTCCCTAATCGAGACCCAAGAGAGTATCACCACTGTACTTTTGTTTATGTGTAACTCTGTTGTTTTTTTGTCACACTGCTTTGCTTTATCTTGGCCAGGTCGAAGTTGTAAATGAGAACTTGTTCTCAACTGGCCTACCTAGTTAAATAAAGGTGAGAAAAAAATAATATGCCAGGTTACATAAGTTTGGGTAAGCTATTTTTCACCATAAAAATTCACCTTTTATAATAAAGCATTCCTATCATCCTCGCATTTGTAGACTTATTTAAGATGTGGTGATTATATTTTCTAGTCATAATTTAGGCTTATAATATAATTTAGGCTTCTAATATGACTGTTCAATGCAGCGCGTAGTGACAGAGTAGACCTAGGCTACATTAGATTTCTTCTTTCTTTGCACAGGAAAGTGTTGTTCTTTTATAAACACATTTAGTGCAATTTTACTACACTTTATATGGCTGGAGACATTAGCAGAATCTTCTTTAATACGACTAAAACTACAGGGTAGCCTACTCTGCTGACACTGACAAACAGATCAATAAAAACGACGTTGTCTGGTCCATATAATAGGCCTACGAAAAGGGGAGACAAATACAAATATTGTATTTATTTTACCTTTATTTAGCTAGGCAAGTCAGTTAAGACCAAATTCTTATTTTCAATGATGGCCTAGGAACAGTGTGTTAACTGCCTTGTTCAGGGGCCGAATGACATATTTTTACCTTGTGAGCTCGGGGATTCGGTCTTGCAACCTTTCGGTTACTAGTCCAACGCTTTAACCACTAGGCTACCTACCGCCCCGCACTAACCACTAGGGTATATGACGACCATCTAACTGGAGGAGGAAATGTATTGTCTAAAAACAAGCAAAAGTAGCACTGACCCAATGATAAAGGTAATGAATATGCAGACTCACCCGGGACATAGCCAATGTGCTCCTCTGGTACCAATAGGATAGGCTACTGTTCACTCAATTAAGTTTAGAATTTTGATATCTAAAGGACAGTGGATTATTTTCATTGTCTTCTCTTTTCAGCAATAGCAATTTGCTTTCCAAACTGTTATTCGGCAATTGTACTTTTAAATATTGCGATATGCCTGGCTGGGTCTCTGCTTTTCACTGACCGTTTCAACTCAACAATCAACTATTTGATGTGTGTTCGCTGCCCAAATTACGGGCCCTTCCGACTGTAGGCTATGTGATTTAAAACAATCCACAGCTTTTTTCTTTTAAAGAAGCTAATGATCATCTGTGGCCAAATCATGCTCTCTGGTGTAGTAGCCTATTTTGAAAGATTTGACTTTCTTTAAGTAAGCAAATTACGCTATATCATTTTTACAATTACTTTAGGGAAGCTTAGGTTCCCCTAGCCTTATGGAGGCACTGCCTATGCCAGATTAGTTGAAGAATCTATGTAATGTCTAGTAATGGACACCAAAAATCTTTAGGTTATATCACACTGGCAAGAGAACAGACATGCACACATGGAGACACGAGAGACACAGATCTGGTACTATTTCAGATAATTGATTACTATAAAGTCAGTGATTCAGTTAATGTTTAACATGTTGGGCTTTATACATCTCTGCAAATCTTGCCATAAGATACTGACCCTACCGTAATGCTTGTTTACACTGAGCTGTACTGGAGTTGTAACACCACCATGGTTACATTAAGACACCGTGGAGCCGGCAACATCCCTCAAAGCGAGGATGGGTCCCTTCAGAAAGTATTCATACCCCTTGACTTATTCCACATGTTGTTACAGCCCAAATTCAAAATGCATTAAATATATATTTTCTCACCCATCCACACACACAATACCCCTTAATGACAAAGTGAAAACATGTTTGCAAATTTATTAAATATAGAAATATCTCATTTACATAAGTATTCACACCCCTGAATTCTACCTTGTAGGACCACCTTTGGCAGCGACTACAACTGAGTCTTTCTGGGTAAGTCTCTTAGTGCTTTCCACAACTGGATTGTGCAACATTTGCTCATTTTTATTATTTTAAAAATTCTTTAAGCTCTGGCAAGACAACCGTTTTCAGGTCTTAACATAGATTTTCAAGTAGATTTAAGTCAGAGCTGTAACTCGGCCCCTCAAACTACAAATTCACTGTGTAGCTTTAGCCTTGTGTTTTTAGGTTATTGTCCTGCTGAAAGGTAAATTCATCTCTCAGTGTTTGGTGGAAAGCAGACTGAACCAGGTTTTCCTCTAGGATTTTGCCTGTGCTTAGATCTATTCCGTTAATTTTTTTATCCTGAAAACTCCCCAGGCCTAACGATTAAAAGCATACCCATAAAATGATGCAGCCACAGTGCATTCGGAAAGTATGTAGACCCCTTCACTTTTTCCACAGTTAGTTTTATTTATTAATTTCACCTTTATTTAACCAGGTAGGCTAGTTGAGAACAAGTTCTCATTTACAACTGCGACCTGGCCAAGAATAAAGCAAAGCAGTTCGACACATACAACAACACAGAGTTACACATGGAATAAACAAACATACAGTAGAGAGAAAGTCTATATACAGTATGTGCAAATTAGGTAAGGCAATAAATAGGCCATGGTGGCAAATTAATTACAATATACCAATTAAACACTGGAGGGATTGATGTGCAAGTAGAGATACTGGGGTGCAAAGGAGCAAGATAAATAAATACAGTATGGGGATGAGGGAGTTGGATGGGCTATTTACAGATGGGCTATGTGCAGTGATCTGTGAGCTGCTCTGACAGCTGGTGCTTAAAGCTAGTGAGGGAGATATGAGTCTCCAGCTTCAGTGATTTTTGCAGTTTGTTCCAGTCATTGGCAGCAGATAACTACAAGGAAAGGTGGCCAAAGGAGGAATTGGCTTTGGGAGTGACTAGTGAGATATACCTGCTGGGGCGCGTGCTACGGGTGGGTGCTGCTATGGTGGCCAATGAGCTGAGATAAGGTGTGGCTTTACCTAGCAGAGACTTGTAGATGACCTGGAGCCAGTGGGTTTGGCGACGAGTATGAAGCAAGGGCTAGTCAACGAGAGCGTACAGGTTGCAATGGTGGGTAGTATATGGGGCTTTGGTGACAAATCGGATGGCACTGTGATAGACTGCGTCCAATTTGTTGAGTAGAGTGTTGGAGGCTATTTTGTAAATGACATCGCTGAAGTCGAGGATCGGTAGGATGGCCAGTATTACGAGGGTATGTTTGGCAGCATGAGTGAAGGATGCTTTGTTGCGAAATAGGAAGCCGATTCTAGATTTAATTTTGGATTGGAGATACTTAATGTGAGTCTGGAAGGGGAGTTTACAGTCTAACCAGACACCTAGGTATTTGTAGTTGTCCATATATTCTAAGTCCGAACCGCCCAGAGTAGTGATGCCGGACGGGTGGGCAGGTGCGAGCAGCGATCGGTTGAAGAGCATGCATTTAGTTTTACTTGCATTTAAGAGTAGTTGGAGGCAACGGAAGGAGAGTTGTGTGGCATTGAGCTCGTTTGGAGGTTAGTTAACTAACAGTGTCCAAAGAAGGGGCAGAGGTATACAGAATGGTGTCGGTGGTTACATTACAGCCTTATTTGAACATTTATTAAATTGTTTTTTCCCCCTCAATCTCCACACAATACCCCATACTGACAAGGCAAAATGGGTTATTTGACATTTTTGCTGATTTATTAAAAAAAAGAAACTGAAATATCAAGTATTCAGACCCTTTACTCAGTACTTCGTTGAATCACCTTTGGCAGCGATTATAGCCTCAAGTCTAATTGGGTATGACATTACAAGTTTGGCACATCTGTATTTGGTGGACTTTCTCATTCTTCTCTGCAGATCCTCTCAAGCTCTGTCAGGTTGGATGGGGAGCGTCACTGCACAGCTATTTGCAGGTGTCTCCAGAGATGTTCAAATCGGGTTCAAGTCTGGGCTCTGGCTGGGCCACTTAAGAACATTCAGAGACTTGTCCAGAAGCCACTCCTGCGTTATCTTGGCTGTGTGCTTAGGGTCGTTGTCCTGTTGGAAGATGAACCTTTGCCCCAGTCTGAGGTCCTGAGCGCTCTGGAGCCGGTTTTCATCAAGGATCTCTTTACTTTGTACTGTTCATCTTTCCCTCAATCTTGACTAGTCTCCCAGTCCCTGCCATTGAAAAACATCCTCACAGCATGATGCTGCCACCACCATGCTTCACCAAATGGATGGTGCCAGGTTTCCTCCAGACGTGATGCTTGGCATTCAGGCCAAAGAGTTGAATCTTGGTTTCATCAGACCAGCGAATCATGTTTCTCATGGTCAGAGTCCTTTAGGTGCCTTTTGGCAAACTCCAAGCAGGCTGTCATGTGCCTTTTACTGAAGAGTGGCTTCCGTCTGTCCACTCTATCATGAAGGCCTGATTGGTGGAGTGCTTAGTATTGCAATCAGGATACATGTTTTGGAGTGCTTTTATTCTGTAATTCTGTAACTATAATGTTGTTGAGCCATTCTCAGTTTTCTCCTATCACAACCATTAAACTAACTTTTTTTAGTTCACCACTGGTCTTGTGGTGAAATCCCTGAGCGGTTTCCTTCCTCTCCAGCAACTGAGTTGGGAAGGACGCCTGTATCTTTGTAGTGACTGGCTGTATTGATACACCATCCAGAGTGTAATAACTTCACCAGGTTCAAAATAATTTCAAGATCTGCTTTTATTTTTATTTTACCCATTAGAAGTAGGTGCCCTTCTTTCCGAGGCATTGGAAAACGTCCCTGGTCTTTGTGGTTGAATCAGTGTTTGCAATTCACTGCTTGACTGAGGGACCTTACAGATAATTTTATGTGTGATGATATTTTTTCAAGGACTAGCCTCATCTTTTGTTAAATACTATTATTGCACACAGTGAGTCCATGTAACTTATGTGACTTGTTAAGCACATTTTTACTCCTGCACTTATTTAAGCTTGCCATATCAAAGGGGTTGAATACATACATTTCAACATTTTCATTTTTTATTAATTTGTGACAATAATTTTAAAAACATTCACCTTTGACATTATGAGGTATTGTGTGCAGACCAGTGACAATTTTTTTCACTTTTAATACATTTTGAATTCAGACTGTAGCACAACAAAATGTGGGAAAAGTCAAGGGGTGTGAGTACTTTCTGAAGGCACTTAATACCACTGTACTCCAAATTGTATCTTAATCCACACTGCTCCTTCGAGAACATTGAAATACTGTTAGTTTTCACGGAAAACTGGCTTTTCGTCGTCTGCTAGCTAGCAGTAGCCACCTCGGCCATTATGAAATTGTTAGTACTATCTGGAATCCTTGATGTCCCTACCCTAAGCACTACCCTAACCATTTTAAGGGACATCCCCAAGGATTTCTGATAGCAAGGACCATTAGCTGATGCTGCCATTGCAAAATGGCTGCATTGCCCACTGCTAGCTAGCATGGGAACAAAAGGGCAGTTTTCTGGGAAAACGAGCAGTATTTCAATCTTCTCGATGAAGCAGTGTGGATAAAGTTAACATTTAGAGTACAGTGGCATATCCCATCCCTGCATTGAGGTATGTTTTCCGATCCATTTCTCGCGCGGGCTCCACGGTGTCTTAATGTAACCATGATTGAGTTCCGACTGCAGTGCATCTGTGTAAACATGCATTGAGCATAACGGTATGTTCGGTATCTTCTGGCAAATGCAATCTATCCTCCAACTCAATGAAGTAGCATTTGACCAATCCAGGTAGTTATTTCAAAGTGCACTGATGCCTAAGAAGTATCCACACCGTAAATATTAACTGACTGACTCAAATCAGTCTTATGTAGCAAAATGTTTTTTTATTTTTTACATTGGATAAAAGTAGACTCAGAGCTACAAAATGGTATATCATACACTGCATTTGAGGAATAATGGGAAAGTAATTATGCTTTGAAAGTTGACAAACTTGTAAACTCACTTTTGAGAATGTTCTTTCAATGTTTTTGTACCTACTGGAGAGCTCTCCTTTGTCGACACCCATTCAGCATTGTTCACACCCGCTTAAGCCAGCCCCACCCTTCTCTTAAGGATTCACATGTGAGGTCATGTGCTAAAAAGCGAGTAGTGTAGTAAAGATTCATTTAAAAAATCCAGGTAAACAATAAATTAGATGATGCTTACCCAGACACACTTGTCTAAATTGATGGGTCATGTGACAGAAATGCTATAATCCCCAGCCACATATTGCCAAGTGGATGGGTCTCTAAAGAGGGTATAAACGGTACAGCCAAATGGTTACTTGCATAGTAGCAATATCAAAATAGATGTGATGTCCATAGCCTTTTCGTCACAAAACTCCCTGATCTGTCGAGCTGTGTCCAGTCCAGGTGGTGCTTGTACAGGCAGACCATCTATGGGAGAAAGGATGTCAGCATTGCGCAACAGCTGAAACCTGGTCCCGACTGAGTCCGAACACTCCTTTGCGAAAACACCAGGCTCCAGAGCATCGAAGCTGTAAAACAGGAAATAACAAAAAAAATGAAGACATTACAAACTTGCACAACATCAATTCACCTCCCAAGTTTAGATGAGAAGAATAATCTCATGCAATGAAAAAGATATTCACCTGACGCGCTGATACTGCTTGATCTGTGGCAGAGGCCTGAAGTATGTAGTCAGGTGTTGTTGCCAGCCATAGCTTTCCACCAGCACCGTACCATCCTCCAGTCCAGCCAGCTGTGGGATGTTGACCCCTGTCACAGTACTGTCCTTCACAACAGCAGAAATCTCAGTGTTCACTCTGGTCTTTCTGAAGAGCTGCTTGATGAGGCCAAAGCACCAGTCGGGGTCAAACTTGGTGTGGTCTGTGATCAGGAAGTGAAGGTCCAGACTGGTGGAGCTTGTGAATGGTCCGCCAGGCACAATACCAGAGCACAAACTTGTTCTTGTTTTGGCCACTGCAGTTATCACAATTCAGGTCAACATGTGTTTTTCTCCAACTAGTTGGTGAAGAAATGGTGCATGTAGTTGACTGCGCTGCTGCCTTTGCTGGATGACATACCTTCATCAATCAAGTAGTTGACTTGTTGTGGTATTCCTTAAAAGCAGACACCAAACAAGCCCGATTTGCGAGGAGTTAAAAAGTAAATGGGACCTGGCATAGGGTCAGAAGGATAGTGCACCTGCAAACAACAAAAGAACATTTAAGATAAGTTAATGAAAATAAAATGTAACGTAACTTATTTTTTATGCATCATTATCAGGTACGTTTCACCTACAAATGTGCAGAGCAGCAGCACTGCATACAGAAAGAACATCATCTTGGAAACTGGAAGTATGACTACACGTACCTCTGGAAAATACAGAAATAATGTGAGCTCAATAAAAGTAGTGCCAATCATTTTGGAGGTCAATTAAATAATCAAAACTTGTTGTTTATGCTTCACATACCAAGTGTTGTCATCGATTCCTTGTAGAGACGCCACACTGCTGCTTTTGTCACATGGGATGGCAGCAGCTTTCCACCAAAGTGTTTGTGTCCTGGGTGGCGTCCTGGTAACATGACTGCATTATCCTCTGCGTAGTTGTTGAAGTTCACCACTTGCAAGTCCTCATGATTCAGGTGTAACCTGTGCTTGCTTGGGCCAGCTCTCTTTTTGATGGGAGGCATTAGACCATTCTCCTTGTATGACTGGTGGAGGAGAGTTAGGTGTGTTCTACTGATGCTGAAAGACAAATTCCAGATTTTGGCATTATTATACAATAGATAGCCGTAATTACCGTCAGACACACCTAGCTAACTTGATGGGTCATGTAATCATCTGGCGAAGTGGAGTCTTTTGTTTAGACAAACCAATTTATCACAGCTAGCTAAAGTTAACCAAATAGGTTCAAATTAGGCTATAACTAAAAATACGAAATGTCATTCTGAGAACATTACTACACAGATCATAAACATAATGTGAGCCAGCCATCTAACGTCAGCTAGCTAACAGTCAGCTTCAACTTGGTATTTTTTTTTTTTTTTTTTTTTTTTTTATTAACAACAAATCAATACATAAAGAACATGAGGGAACACAAGCATACATAGATTACAAACAATGGACAATCGAGCTAGGGGGTACAATATCACATTACAATTACACAAGGACCTTAAGGGACATGCATATACTTACAATTCTAACAGCTTTTTTGTTAGTAGAGCATTTAACCGTCTTAAAATACAGTTCAATTTCTTTTTGTAGGGTACGAAAATGTATTTTGTTATACAGTGGTTCTTCCTGTAAAAGTTGCGTCATACTGCAGCACACCTTGCGGGCTGCCTCAGAATTCTGTGGCACGTTATTTGTCAGCCATTGTTGCCATTAGTGCTAGTTTGACCACCCGAGGGCGTCTTTGAGAAGCTTTTGACAGTCTTCAATATTGACTGTACTAGGGAATTTTAAATCTTTTTTTATGTAAGAACATAGTATATGGGATTGCTTTTAAGAAATGTAGCTTAATTCTTTTGATTAATATTGTTTCTATTCCAAGAAAAATGAAAAACAAAACCCTTAGGGTTTCCGTTAGAAAAATATTGAGCTGTACAACTTGACAGGTCGGGAGTAGGCTACAGTACTAAGAGCGTAACATTTCCACACCCTAATGGTAAGATTCAGTGAAAATAAAAAATCTCATTGATTTATCAAGACCAGTCCCCATGCTTGTCTCAGAGCAGTGCTGTCTTTTCCCCCTTCCACTTGTCTCTTCCATTAATTTCGAAAGAGAGCACTGATTATGCTTACTGGAAAATACTAACTCCCCCTTGCGCTGGTCCGGAGCAGTGACGCAGGGTACCATACTAAACCACAAATGACCTCTTAAGTCCCGCAGAATAATCTCAACTTTTAGTTGAGCAACCACTGTACATGGAGCTAGCTAGCTATTAAATAAGACGTCCTGTGTCGTTTCCGTTCCTTGGCCCGTTATTGTGTCAAGTCACTCTAGTTCATACTGACTGTGTACAATGCCATAATAATCATCTTAAGCTTTAGCCCTCACCCAATCTCTGACAATTTCACTCGCTCTAGCAGAGGTGGTTAGGCTGTTTTCATGTTATCCTGAGCGTTGGTGACGAACTGTGCTCCTGGCAACCATTTTAATTACGCTTTTTTTTTGCCAACGTTTACTGACACCAGCCATATTAAGCCTGTGTTGAGCGTTTGTAAATTCATCAGTTATTCTGCGCTCTTGCACACTCAGACGAGAGTCAGACAGTTGTTGCAGTGCTTTTCTATTGAAATGGATACTTGCATAGTCAGGTCTTTTTTGTTAAGTTTTAATACGCGATTCATAAATAAACAAAATTCAAAAGCTGCGTTCGATAGGATTACCTACTGACCAGCTCAAATAGACAAAAGCGATCTATATGGTAGACCAATCCAAACTCATCTCTCTGCATGTCCAGCCCACTCATTATCTCAGCCAATCATAGTGGGAAGGTTGCTGGCTTTTCCTGTGGCTTAACCAACTAGGCTCGTAATTTTTAACAATATTATTCGTATTTACACATGTTATACAAGTTTGTTATTAAGGCACATGAAAGTTCACAAGTTCAAGAAAGCATTTCTGCCCTCCCAAAAACATTTTGATCAACAACAAAAACGTTTACGTTCAAACGACTCTCCTGTGAAGTAGTGCCCCGCGACATACGCCTAGTTTCCTGAAACGGGTCAAAAATGTTCATACTACAACTAGTCTTGGTCAAAAATAAAACCCACTTGCACTATAGTGGGTACGTGTCTTTTTTACAACCCGTCTTGACCCAATGAAATCACCTCAGAGAGGGTGTGCAGTAGATTCTGTTAATTTATAACAAGCCCTTTGCTTGTATTTCTGAAAGACGTCTCATCTAAGTGGGCTGATTTTTATATTGAAGTCATCACTCTGGTGTAAACTGTTAAAAAGGTCATCAATGCCATTACAGTACATGCCTGCTTTTGTAACGTGGTGTAGAATGCTCATTCTAGTACTTGCCCCACTGTGCTGAATAGGCAGTGTATTCGCTTATTCAGAACTTACTTCAGTGCGTAGAGCACACAGTGTTCAAAAAGGTCACCAGCAGCAAACACTCATGTTACCATGTTTTATAGCTGAGGATTGGCGCACTTCCCTTTTTTGAGGAAGGAAAGGAAAAGGCACACAAAGGCAATAGAATTCCTTTCTGTGTATCAGGTGTCCAATATTGAGCCTTTTTTAGCAATGAACAAAAGATAATACACCAAATCTAGGCTAACTAATTAATTCAAGACTGGTTGAAGAGCTTTTTACTGTAAGTAACACAGCCATTAATTGTAGTGCCATCTCCTCTAAGTGCCTTCCAATGTGCTGCCACATATAGGTTGTTTATTTTAAACATGGTTGAGTAATTTAACTTTTTTTCTGTGAGGATGTGATCCTGTTCATGCATGATATGTAGGCATATGTTGTGATGTTTTATTGTATGTACTCTGTAGACTAACCATTTCCCTACCTGTGCTGCAGGTTGTAGTTGGTTCCGGTGATGTGCCATGGGCTACGACGTCACCCGGTTCCAGGGGGAAGTGGATGAGGACCTGCTGTGCCCCATCTGCAGTGGAGTCCTAGAGGAGCCAGTTCAGGTCAGTGACGTACACATCTCCGCACCATTGTAGCCGTTGGATTGCATTTCAGTGCTCTGAGAAATCACTGAAAAATACGGAATTGTCAGTGTTGTAAATTCAGTTCCATTTCAGTGAAATAGGATCCAGTACTTGTCAGCTCGTTGATCACACACCTGCTGTGCCATTTCAGTCTAAGTTTTTGCAAATTTCTCAATTTTCAGTCCTATAGGCTGTGCGCAGGCCATTTTTTTTTTTTTTTTTTTTTTTTGTGCTACAAAGTGATTATAAACCAGGTCGTTCGAGTCCTGGATGCTGATTGGCTGAAAGCTGTGGTATACAGTGCATTCGGGAAGTATTCAGACCACTTGTTTTTATATAACATTCTATTGGTTGCTAGGAATTTTGTATAATAATTTACTTTGAAAAACAACGTTTTGAATCCAGTGTAATTTTGTGTATCAGTTCATAAACCATGTGCCATGGAATCGGTACATCAACTAAACTGAACAACAATATAAACTAAACATGCAACAATTTCAAAGATTTTACTGAATTAGAGTTCATTTAAGGAAATCCGTCAATTGAAATAAATAAATTCTGTCCTAAATCTATGGATTTCACATGACTGAGTAAGGGAAAATGTGTTCTGATTGGTAGGGACATTAGTATAGACACAAATACTCAGTTTCCTCAGCTGTCCTGATCCTGCAGGTGAAAAAGACATATGTGGAGGTCCTGGGCTGGCGTGGTTACACGTGGTCTGCGGTTGTGAGGACTGTTGGACGTACTGCTAAATTCTTTAAAACGACAGAGGTGGTTTATGGTAGAGAAATTAACATTCAATTCTCTCGCAACAGCTCTGGTGGACCCAATTGCACACTCCCTCAACTTGAGACATCTGTTGCATTGTGTTGTGTGACAACTGCACATTTTAGTGGCCTTTTATTGTCCCCAGCACAAGGTGCACCTGTGTAAAGATAATGCTGTTTAATCAGCTTCTTGATATGCCACATCTGTCAGGTGGCTGGATCATCTTGGCAAATGAGAAATGCTCACTAACAGGGATGTAAACAAATTTGAGAGAAATAAGCTTTTTATGCATATGGAACATTTCTGGGATCTATATTTAATCTCATGAAACATGGGACCAACACTTTACATGTTGCGTTTTTATATTTTTGTAAAGTATATTTTGCAATCGATATAGAACAGCTATCAATTTTTTGGTCCTTAAATGAAGCTGGTATACTTTTTATTTTATTTATCACAATTTTTTTAAACCAATTTTGGTCTTTAATGCTGGGCCGAACGACAAGTTCCTTACTTTCTCCCCCTTCCACTTGCCTCTTCCATTTTTGCCGTAATGCTGTAATTAGTCCAACAGCCCTTAGCCTTAATATATTGGTCATATACCACACCCCCTCTGGCTTTATAGCTTAACTATATTTTCTGCAGTGCTCTTGCTGCTGTGCTGTTTTTGCATTTCTGTATACAGTATATCACTGGACTTGTAATTTGATTCTCTATGATGAAGCTCCAGTGATGACTATCCATTGCTAGTGAAAGGTGAAAGCGATTAGACATATGAGAATAGCCCCATCTTGGCCAGGAAAGAGATGGGCAGAGAGAAAGGACAGGGAGGAGAGCTTAAAGGGCAGTCTGCTTTCAGTGGGATGCTGTGTCAGCAAGGGGGAGAGAGGAGTGGACAAGAGGAAGAGCGGAGAGGACAGCGAGAGAGCTACCGAGGACAGGAGGGAGGGAAGAAGGCAATTTGGAGAGATGAGCTCTGCATGGAGATCTGTTCGTTCTTTTTAAAGATGAATCAATGTGCCCAATGTTTGTAGTGATGCATAAAGATGGGGCAGAGGTGAAAGGACTAGGGATAGAAGAAGTGAGTGGAGATGCCTTGTCCTGTTAATGTAAATAAAGCATAAGGATACTAGTATAACAAACACAGCTCCCAAACTGAAACCAACCATGAGGTGAGTGGCTTTAAATACACTATTGATTCTACCTACCTGCAGAGGATAGCATTGTTTTGCTACATATTTGCCCTTGGAGTAAATAGTTGCTGGTTTGTGCTTTTTATAGTACATAACACTTTGTCCAGCCTAGGCATTTCTTAGTGTGTGTGTGTGTGTGTGTGTTGGTCAATTTCCTGTGGTAGTAAGTATTCTTTGTTTTGGAGTGTTTTGGTGAGAGTGATGGCACCGGTCTGTGGGCACGTGTGTTCATGCGTTGGTAGGTTAATTCGGCAAGAAGGCAGTGTGGTAGTACAACGTCACTTCCAGCCAATGTTGCCTATGCATTCTGAGCTGTCGTAGGACTTTGCACAGCGTGCTGGCAGCAGTAAAGGAATGTGGACATAACTGTCGTATGGCTTTCAGTGGAGACGCATACAGTATACTGAGAGAGAGAGAGGGAATGATTGGAATTGTTTGCTTGCATCTGCACTCGGCTGTGTCTGCTGCTTCCTCTGGCATCCCCTGCATGGGCCTGGACAGATAGTATGTACACTATAATACAGTGCCTTCACATTTTGGTGTTACAGCCTGAATATAAAAAAATTCAGTTATTTTTGTCAATAACATACACACAATACCCCATAATGTCAGTGGAATTATGTTTTTAGACATGTTTACAAATAATAATAACCAATGGAAAGCTGATGTCTTAAGTGAATAATTATTCAACCCCTTTTTATGGCAAACCTAAATAAGTTCAGGAGTACACAATTGCTTAGCAAGTTCACATCAATTACATGGACTCACTCTGTGTGCAATAATAGTGTTTTAATATGATTTTTGAATGACTACCTCATCGCTGTACCCCACACGTACAATTCTCTGTAAGTCCGCCAGTCGAGCAATGCTTGTTGAACACCGATTCAACCACAAAGACCAGGGAAGATTTCCAATGTCTAGCAAAGAATGCCATCTATTGGTAGATGGACTGGTGAATTTATAAATGACACTTTGGATAGTGTATCAATACACCAAGTCATTACGAAGATACAGGTGTGTGTGTAGACCACTGACACACAATCTCTATTTAATCATTTTAAATTCCGGCTGTAATTCAACAAAATGTGGAACAAGTCAAGGGGTGTGAATACTTTCTGAAGGCGCTGTACATCAGAGACCTGAGTGAAAGCTGTGTAATTCCCATGCCCTGCTGAGAGCATTGACATCTTCCAGAATGGGAGGGAGAGAGGGAGTGGAATAAACAGAGGTTAGGTGTGCACAGAGCCATGTATTTAGAGATTTGGGCCATTGAGGTTTCTTTATGATGATGCGTTTACATGACATCGCAACATTCTTTATGGCAGTCATGTTTAGCGAAACAACATTCTTTATGGCAGTCATGTTAGCGAAACAACATTTTTGGTGTGTCTGATTTAAATCATCATGGGAGCATACCAGAGTTGCGACCATTTCTTTTTTATCTTTAGCCATGTTAGCGCCCCATTTGACATTACATGGGGAATATTTATTCCTAGTTAACTGTCTAGAATTGGAACATTATTCAAAGTTATAGAAGTTCTCAACGCTCTAATTACAAGAGTCTGGGTGTGTATCTGAGCGTGTGTTAGTCCCAGTCAGTGTGCTGTGCTGCACTCACTGACCTTGCTGGAGTCCGTGCTGCTGTGTGGACTGTCCCAGGGCTGGGCTGGGTGGTTATAATTTATACTCCCTCTGGGGCCCCAGTATGAATCAGCAGCACTGCAGCATAGAACTCTACTGTAGTGGGAGGAATCAGGACTAGGACTGTCTGAAATGGTACCAGGGCCCTGGTCAAAAGTACTGGACTATATAGGAAATAGGGTGCCATTTCAGACTCACCCAGGGACTGCATGGGAAACGGGGCAAGAAGGTCTCTGGGGAATCCATTGCTACCCAGTAGCGGCTGTAGCTTAGAGCTTTCTTCCTGACTCACCCAGGGACTGTAGTAGGAATGGCTATTGCAGCCAACCGAAGCTAGCCAGCCCGTCGCTAGCTTAGCATCACGCAGTGATCTCATCACTGCCATCTAATGATTTGATCAGTACCGTCACCCCTGCATTGAGATCTTCACACACAGCAGAACTGATATCCCCAAATGTAACCATACTTGCTGAACTCCTCCTTCACTGCTAATGCCTTTAGTTTTTTTTATCATGCCCTCTTCCTCTTGTCATTTTAAGAATTTAATCTTTGAATTAAAATGTCTCTTTCTGCCAACATGTTTTTAACAGCAAAATGGTCATATATTATAGATTTTATATTGACAGAAAATATATTTTTAATAGAAACGTGCATTTTTGTCGGAGCAGGTCAATTAGCATTTGCTCTCCATTTCTTCCTCCGTGTCCCTCCTTCTCCCTCCCTTAGGCCCCTCACTGTGAGCACGCCTTCTGCAATGCCTGCATCACCCAGTGGTTCTCGCAGCAGCAGATATGCCCCGTGGACCGCAGCGTGGTGACGCTGGCCCACCTGCGTCCCGTGCCCCGCATCATGCGCAACATGCTCTCCAAGCTGCAAATCAACTGCGACAACGCCGGCTTTGGCTGCGTTGCCGTGCTGCGCCTGGACCAGCTGCAGTCTCACCTCAGGGACTGCCAGCACAACCCCAAGAGGCCCGTCCAGTGCGAGCAGGGCTGCGGGTGAGTGGTGTTGGCTCCAACAAAGGCGTTCGCCAAAACTCTATTTTGGGGCATGTTTTGTTACTCATTTAAATGATATAGGTAAAGCTGTGAAACTGAATGTCATCTGTATGAGCACAATCAAAGAGGGGGGTGAGAATCAGGTTGGGAAACTCTGCTGTAGGTGAGTAGCGCTACTGGCTCTGGGTTAGTAGGTGTAGGGTATTGGCTAAAGGTTGTAGTTAGTTTACTGGGGCTGTGGGTGAGTTGGTTGCACTAAAAGGCTGTTGCTGAGTTATGTCCTCCCTCTTTCCCCCTCAGTCTGGAGATGCCTAAAGATGAGGCGTCTAGCCATAACTGCATCAAACACCTGCGCAGCGTGGTGCAGCAACAGCAGGGCAAGATCGCAGACCTGGAGAAGGCCTCTGCTGAACACAAGCACCAGCTAGCGGAGCAGGTTTGTGTGTGTCTGCATTTGTACGTATGTGTGCATGTTCGTGCGTATGTGCAGTACCAGTCAAAAGTTTGGATACGCCTACTCATTCCAGGGTTTTTCTTTATTTTCACTATTTTCTACATTGTATAATAATAGTGAAGACGTCAAAACTATGAAATAACACATGGAATCGTGTGGTAACTAAAAAAAGTGTTAAACAAATCAAAATATATTTTATAAGTAGCCACCCTTTGCCTAGATGACAGCTTTGCACACTCTTGGCATTCTCTCCATCAGCTTCATGAGTTAGTCACCTGGAATGCATTTCAATTAACAGGTGTGCCTTGTTAGTTTGTGGACTTTATTTTCTTCTTAATGCATTTGAGCCAATCAGTTGTGTTGTGACAAGGTAGGGGTGGTATAAAGAAGATAACCCTATTTGGTAAAAGACCAAATCCATATTATGGCAAGAACAGCTCAAATAAGCAAAGAGAGATGACAGTCCATTACTTTAAGACATGAAGGTCAGTCAATCTGGAAAATTTCAAGAACTTTGAAAGTTTCTTTAAGTGCAGACGGAAAAAAACACTACTAAAGCACACCAATAAGAAAAAGAGACTTGCTTGGGCTAAGAAACACGAGCAATGGACATTAGACTGATGGTAATCTGTCCTTTTGGTCTGATGAGTCCAAATTTGAGATGTTTGGTTTCAACCCCCATGTCTTTGTGAGACGCATATTAGGTGACGGATGATCTCCGCTTGTGTAGTTCCTACTGTGAAGTATGTAGGTTGGGGTGCTTCACTGGTGACACTGTTAGTGATTTATTTAGAATTCAAGGCACACTTAACCAGTTTGGCTACCACAGCATTCTGCAGCCATACGCCATCCCATCTGGTTTGTGCTTAGTGGGACTATCATTTGTTTTTCAACAGGACAATGACCCAACACACCTCTAGGCAGGGGCGCCGCCAGGGGTTTTGTGCCCCATGAAAAGATATCATTTTGGGCCACACCAACCCTGCGCAATTGCTGTAACCACACACCTCCAGAACCCAATCGACCCATTCAAAGCTTTAAATAACTACCTTTGCATGCTTGCAACTCTGTTGTAGTCCAATATTTACTGTACGATATTTACTGACAGTGAGCTGTGAAAATATACCACTGTGCAGACATGCATGCAACATTCTGCATACAGTGGAATTCACTATTTGACGCAAGACTGATGCCCTCTATAAGAATGGTGCTAAAGGCCATCTAAATGTCATTTTAATGGTAGAATTCTTGAATGGAAAATTCTCTTAACATTAATGAATAACTTAAAATAAATATAACTTAAATATAAATTAACCTCTTCAATTTAAATAAATTATCATCTATAGAATGATATAACAAATAAAATAATAAAACTAAGTATACCTACCACTTTTGAATTAAGTATTACATACCGACTAGAAAATAAGTGGCTGTAAAAGTGGAAATGGAAATAATAAGGCCTGATGGTGGTTCTAGAGGAAAGGTCAAGTGGTCACCAAATCAATATCAATTCTTCAGATTGGGGTCTTGATTGTGCACAACTAATTGTATGGCAATCCAGCCATTACTTTGAGATTTATCCTGTTCTCAGTCTGTTCTCAGTCTTGTTCTCAGCCTGTCGGCATCATGTGATCCAATATCCATAGCCATGCCATTTAACAGTTATCACTGGCCCTTACTCAGCCTTACTCACCAAGAGCCCAGCGCTGAGCCTTCTTGCTAGCAAAGTCACTGATCAAGTCTTTGAAGTCCAGGTTTCTAGCTAACTTGGCTTTCAATGGATAGCATGGCAAGACTGTAATGCCTGTCCTGGGACATAGTGGACCTCATCGTTTTTTCAAATCCATTATAGCTTACTGAAAGCTCTCTCGCCACCAGCAACAGTCACAGGCAGTGTGCAAAATATACGTAATGCAATGCATACTTCTCCAACAATGCTTTGCAGCTGCATCTTACAAATTGCATTCAGGAGACTAAGAGGGGACAAGATACTTCATGATCAGTGGTTGGGATACAGAAGGGACTTTGTCCTCACTACTCTGCCCAACTTTCAGAACAGAAGAAACTTATTCTACAAGTTTTGCAGTGGTGTGGAACCTAGTGTCCAAGTCACTTATGTTGTCTATAGCAGTAAACACTTTTGCTGCACTGTCCTGAGCTGTCTCCTCTTAAGAGGTCTCATGGAATTTCTTCCTTTTCCTCTGGCGGCTGTGTTCCTTGCTAAATTGAGGTGCAACGTCCATTTGCGTAGCAATCAGTGTTTCCTCAGACAGGAGAGACTCCCATCCATCTCTAAGAGCCTGCATCTCTTATTTTAAGGCTCTGATACTGGCTGCCTCTGTCAAGGAGATTTTTCCTGACTGGAGAATCACATTCCTGTCCTCAACGCATTAAAGTACCTGCTATTATGCCAACTGACATGTCATTCAACACAATGCTGCTCACCTCCTTCAGTTGGGAGTAGGGCTGGTTCAGGGGATGGTTACGGGGAGACAGGGCTGCTGAGCCTGAAGCTGCATCTGTTGGGCCTGGCACCAGGTAGGGGCAGTGACAACTGATTTTAGTATGAATAGCTTGCTAAAAGTTGGCCTGCATTGATTAAATGTCGGCTAAAAGAGGAGCGAAATGTAACCACTCAATTTTTGTGAAGTGATTAAGTAGCTATGGACTAAGCCAACAGGTTAATTTCCTCCACTCACGGATACACCCACCTTCCTTCTTTTCTTTCTTTTTGTTTTTGGAAGACAGATTTTTTTTTAAGACATGATGCTCCACTGGCTCTCTCTCCTCACTCGCAATTCACAGCTAGCAAGTACTGTTCACGCCTGGTTTCGGGGCAGGACTGAATTATTTCATGTAAATCGAGGAAGGGGCAATACAGAGGCTCTCTGGATGTTTTAATTTTTGCCAAAAACAAGAAAAGAAAAAGAAACCGTTAGATTTGTAAATAAAATATTATATTAATGATGATAGGTACGTTTTCTTCAATATTAAATTAACCTAATGTTCTAAATTTTTTAGGGCTCCTGTTAGTCACAGGCCCTTAGAATCGTCCTAACTTTCCCCCCTATACGGCGCCCCTGCCTCCAGGCTGTGTAAGGGCAATTTGACCAAGGAGGGTGGTTGTGTGCTGCATCAGATGACCAGGCCTCCACAATCACCTCAACCCAATTGAGATAATTTGGGATGGGTTGGACTGCAGAGTGAAGAAAAACAGCCAACAAGTGCCCTGCATATGTGGGAACTCCTTTAAGACTGTTGGAAAAGCATTCCAGGTGAAGCTGGTTGAGAGAAAGCCAAGAGTGTGCAAAAGGTGGCTACTTTGAAGAATCTCAAATATAAAATATATTTTGTTTAACTTGTTTGGTTACTACATGATTCCATATGTGTTATTTCATAGTTTCATAGTCTTCACTATTATTCTACAATGTAGAAAATAGTAACGCATAAAGAAAAAACCTTGAATGAGTATTGTGTGTCCAAACTTTTGACTGGTACTGTAAGTGTGCTTATGCTTTCACTGGTGTGTGTCAGTGCCTGCACATCTGAGTCTATCTGGTTGATATTGCGTCAGCATTGTCTGCTAGCCCATTGTGGTGTCTCCTCTCTGCCTCCAGAAACGGGACATCCAGTTACTGAAGGCGTACATGAGGGCCATCCGCAGTGCCAACCCCAACCTGCAGAACCTGGAGGACACCATTGAGTACAATGAGATCCTGGAGTGAGTGGATTATTAAGCACTGTGGTGCACAGAACACTTCACAATCAGACAGTATAACTTACTATGCTGTAGGGGGCTGCATTCCCGCGGGACCCGACAGATCATTGCGGCGCGGTCAACATTTTTCATGCTTCGGTCAGTCAGACAGACAACTTTGGGATTCAAATATTTTTGGGTCCTGCAGATTAAGGCTATTTGGAAACGGTCATCTTTCTGTTTTGTATGCGTTAGCCAATCTATTGTATTAAAATCACCTCTTTGTCACACTATTCACCCTCATAATTCTCTGCTTCAAGTTCAGTATCCTATGGGCTACCTCTCCTAGTTGGGCATTCAAGATCAAGTGCACTTAAGGCTATATACAGTGCCTTCATAAAGTTTCACACACCTTTACCTTTTCCCCATTTTTGTTGTTACAGCCTTTTTTTTTATATATATATTTTTTTAAATGGTTTAAATGGAGATTTTGTGTCACTGGTCTACACACAATACCCCATAAAGTTGAATTATGTTCTTAGAAAATTTGACAAATTAATTAAAAATTAAAAGCTGATATGTCTTGTCAATCAATAAGTATTCAACCCCTTTGTTATGTATGGCAAGCCTAAATAAGTTCAGGAGTAAAAATGTGCTTAATTCACAAGTTGCATGGACTTACTCTGTCTGCAATAACAGTGTTTAACATTAATATTTTTGGAATGACTCTGTCCCCAACACATACAATTATCAGTTGAGCAGTGAATTTCAAACACCGATTCAACCACAGAGACCAGGGAAGTTTTTCAATGCCTCGGAAAGAAGGGCACCTATTGGTAGATTCTTAAAAAAACAGACATTGAATATTCCTTTGAGCATGGTGAAGTTATTAATTACACTTTGGATGGTGTATCAAGTCACTACTAAGATACAGGCATCCTTCCTAACTCAGTTGCCGGAGAGGAAGGAAACCGCTCAGGGATTTCACCATGAGGCCAATGGTGACTTTAAAATAGTTAGAGTTGAATGACTATGATCGGAGAACTGAGGATGGGTCAACAACATTGTAGTTACTCTACAATACTAACCTAATTGACATAGTTAAAATAAGGAACTCTGCACAGAATAAAAAATATTCCAAAACATGCATCCTGTTTACAAAATGTGGAGTAAATCAAGGGTCATGAATACTTTCTGAAGGCACTGTATGTGTAGTCTCAATTAAATGCATGGGCCGACATGCACGGCACAGTTACAGGGATTTTGTTTGCCATTAAAATCCTTGGGCTGGCTGGCTTTAAAACATTTTTTTTTAAATAAATTACAAAAAAAATCAGTACTGATTTTGTTTGAGCAAAGGAACACAGCATTAGCCATGGCAAAATACATTGAATTGTAGGAAATTTGCTTTAAAACGGCAACATTTTCTCTCAGCTCCATGAAGAAATGTGTAGAATTGCAGGAAATTGGCTTAAAAATGCATCAATGTCTATCTACACTGCCAAGATGGGGGGTCCTCTAAAATGTTATCTGAACTGCCAACTCCAACTCCACCACCTAAGCCCCTTTTTTGATCCAGAAAAACCCAGAGTTATCTTTCCAAGGAAGTTAACATAAATATGATTTAGGCTACAGTGTCTGGAAATAAATATTGATAATGAAACGAAGTGGAGGGTGCTCAACCAACATGACTCAAGGTGCAACCAAAAAAATGCTATCATCATTTAAAAGGAAAAGGCACCTTTCCCGTTTTATCAGCTTAAATATTAATACCCCTTTTTTTTGTGTATCTCTGCCACAAATAGTCCCGCTCCGAGAAGGTGGGTCATAGGCTATGCAAAATGTAAGCGAATGTGCATGTGTCCACTCATCATTCTTACTGCTTCAAGTTCAGAAGCCTACTTCTCCTCTCCTAGTTAGGAGATCAGATGCGCGTGTGGTCTTTAAATAGAGCAGGCTATATGCATGGGCGGAGCAGCACGTGGTACTTATCTTTCCAAGGGAAATGTACTTCCTAAATATGATGTAAGCTATAGTTTAGGCCTACTACATTGACTGGAAATAAATATTGGTCACCCATATTTGTCTCTGCCTGCAAATCGTCCCGCTCCTATTAAGGTAGGCGATGTTATACAAAATACATAGTTTAAGAGAAAGTCAGTTCTTGTTTCAACTCTCTTTCAAACTACGTCTAGCCTAGTGGCTGATGTAGCCCAGTACCTAATACTGATAGCCTAATGTAATGGACCACGTGAGAATCTCTGGTAACCTATTTCTTGGATTATTTTTTGCAAATTTGAATATTGCCTATCGAGTGCAACATTGCTGGGACCATTGCTGCTCAGCGAGGTGTGTCACATATGCCTAAAATAACATTTGGGTGACTGCGGTCGGCTTCACTACCAGTTCTTGTTGATGGGAGTTGGACAAAAAGCCAGCGGGAGCAGGCGGGTGCGGTATGAAAAGCTGCATGAGGGGGATGAAGAAATCAGTTCTGCGCAGACCTCTGCTACGCTGCAACACTTTCCACTTTTGTGGCATATTCATGAATTATGTTGATTATAATAACCATTATAATAGCCCAACTCTCCTCTCATCCTCCCCTCTACCTCTCCTCCTAGGTGGGTGAACTCCCTCCAGCCGGCTCGCGTCACCCGCTGGGGCGGCATGATCTCAACGCCAGACGCTGTCCTCCAGGCGGTCATCAAACGCTCGCTCATCGACAGCGGCTGCCCGCCTTCCATCGTCAACGACCTTATCGAGAATGCCCACGAGAGGAACTGGCCCGCCGGCCTGGCCACGCTGGAAACGCGGCAGATGAACCGGCGCTACTATGAGAATTACGTGGCCAAGCGTATCCCGGGGAAACAGGCGGTGGTGGTGATGGCCTGTGAGAACCAGCATATGGGGGAGGACATGATCCTGGAGCCAGGCCTGGTCATGATCTTTGCCCATGGGGTGGAGGAGATACTATGATCCGGCTGGGGGGAGGGAGCAGCGGATGCTATGACACTTATGTCTGCGTACTGAATGGCACCCTATTCCCCATAGGCCCTGGTCAAAAGTAGTGCAACTATATAGGGAATAGGGTGCCATTTTGAATGTAGCCTATGACACAGCAAGAGCAGGGGAAGATCCTATGACAGAGCAGGTTTTAAGAAGATGATATGACACCAATAGAAGGCTTTAGAGGGTTAAGGGGGGGGGGGGAGAGAAAGAGTCTCCAACTAAGAGGGAAGAGGAAATAGAAGTGTGAAGGGTAAACATCCTGAAGGAGACACACTAAATCAGGATTACCCTGCTCTCTCTGCCTTAAACACGTTTTTTATTTAGAGAAATTAAAACTTAACATGGATTGATCAATCATAGGAAGAAACAAACAAGATTGTAGCATAATCTGCCTTCTCCCCGCCCCCACTGCTGCTGACAAAATATCCCATTGGTTGACTATAATGAGATGACTCATCGGCCCCCTCTATAGTTTCCAGTTATACATGATTCATAGAGAATTATAGAGGCCTCTAGTGGCCAAAAGGCCGTATTAGCATGGGCAGCGCCATTGAGGCCTTCCACCATTTTAATGTCGTCAACTGGGTGGGACTTCCAACATCATTGGCTGGTGAACCTGTTGGAGTCATGTCCAAAATTGACTACTTCAAAATTGAGATTGCCTCAATGGCACTGCCCATGCTGTCAGATGCTATAATGGCACAGAAACAAAAGGTCCTTTCTCTCTATGGTGTGACTTCATCAGAAATTCATTTATCAATAATAAAGCTAACATATATACAATCTAAGCATACTTCATTGCAAAGTCCAAAAACATTTTCATTTTTTTTTATTGAGACTATCTGTTTGATTTCAAGTCAACACATTTCTTCAGATTGTTCTTAAGAAAGCTCAGGACCCCTTTGAGACAGATGTTTTCTTTAGCTCTCTGTATCTATTACCATGGCATTCTCTCTTTGGGCCAGAAAATGTGGGTTATTTCCTGCTTAGGAGAAGGAATGCATGCTGGGATTGGTTAAGTGAATCCTATTGGATGTGCTCTGCTGTATGTGAGCCCTGGGAGGCACATAGAAAGGGGGAACTGCTGAACATAAACACAGAGCACGTGGCTCGCCATTGTTTGCAAGGACGTTTGGACCAACTACATTTCCCATCATTACTGCATCACCTTCCTCTTTGTCAACAACAGACCTTGTTCCTCCTCGGGATGCAGAGCTGATCAAGAATGTCACTCAAACGGTGGGAAAAGGAGTAGTGGATGGACAGAGTCCTGGTGAAGGGTGTGGACTTGGATTTTTTTTAAATTTTAAAAATTGACGGACTTGAGTTTCATGCCTTATATTTTTGTAAAGTTATTGTGTATTTGATTTTCTGAGTTATTGAGTGTCCTATGTTGAACTTTTTCTTTTATGATGCTATCTATATAGTTGGTGTGAAGTGGGTCCAATTTGTATGAAAACAAAGCATTTTATCCACAGCAATTATGTAAAAATTTACATCAACCAAAAGACTTCGGTTTTTGTTAAATTATTTTAATTTGGTTTACCTTGTCAAAAAGCATAAACCTAACACCACCGTATGTCATGTAGCTTATTCTAATATTTTGTGTCCAGTCGTACATTAAGTACTTCTCTGTGGCGTTGGTGATTTGTAATGTTGTTCCCGGATGAGGTTAGGTGATTTGTCACCCTGAATACATCACCACAGTGAGCAAAGATGTTACTGCTACTTTTTTCCCTAACAATTTAGACTATTCTGGCTTAAATCATTCAAGCAGTGATAGTCTACTGGCATGCTTTCATTTCAGCATTTTTATTGATTATTGTATAACTCACTTGTTCGTTTGCGAACAAAACTATTGATTTGTGTTACTTCCAACCACCAACTAATGAACACAAGTTCACACACACATTTTACCTCTGCTTATTCTGGAAATGAATTAAATTCATTTTCTGGGGGTGACTGAATAAAAATTGACACACACACACACACACACACTCAGAGGAAGTAGTTGAAGCTTAACCAAGGTCTAGACTCCTCCTGAGAGCTGCTACAAAGCTGGAACATAGCCTTAATCCACTTCCTCACTCTGCATGGCTGGCTCTCTTTGCTCTGTCAGTTAGGTGCCTTGATATGATACATGTATGGAACTAAAACTCCGGTCCTGAAGGGCTGTGTGTCGAGCCAAGTATACATCTCAAGCTGTTTTTTTGTTGTTGTTTTTTTACATTTCCTTTAATGGTATTGTACTCTTACTTCTTTTGGATACCCAAATCAAAGGCTTGTAAAGTGATTTGAAGTAACTGGGTTAGTGAGATGAGATCACTAAGTAGCTTGTCGAGCATAGGTACACACAAACATCCCTCCAAGACTTGCGTTTCAGATCCTTGCTATTATTCTTTGTAGTGTTATGTGGCTTTGTCACCTGTGCAGATTCAGTTAGAATCAATGGTATGAATAGAGGGCTTTGTTGTCTTTTCCTAGAGGATGGATGAACTACAATACGGTCAACAAAAAGGAGATGGACAAAGTGTTGATAAAACTTCTGAATAATTAATGAAGGATTAATGGCTAGAACCTCCACTTTACTATTCACAAATCTAGAGAGCAATGAGAGACTGGGAAAATATATATTTTAATGTTAAATACTGCAATCTAGGGTGTATTTACTAGGAACCAAATGCAAGCAAACGGGTCAAAACGAGGACGGCTTGACCTGAACTTGTCCAATAAGAAAGGGCTGGTTTTAGTTATGTTTTCCGTTGCGAAACGTTTTGCTACATGCCCTTAGGAATACACCCCTGTAGTCAAGAACTGACTGGGGTGTATTCATTATGTCTTGCAATGGAAATGTTTACCGTTTGATGCAAACAGGGAGAGCCCTACCTGAATTTGTCCAATAGAAACTAGTTTCCATTGCAAAACATCTTCTGTTTGCAGTGAACGGGATCGCAACAGAATCTGTGTAATGAATACACCTGTCTGCCTTTTTCACTTATTCATATGCAGTAGTCTTGTGAATGTTGTGTGTGTTACTGTGATGATGATGATGATTAATAATACCACAGAACTGGGGAAGAATTACACATTTATTGTAAATTTAAGATTTATTGTAAATAGCTCGCTATCATATCAATATACATATACTGAGGCACTTCGATTTCTGTATCTATCCATATAAATTTAGATTTTGTGAGATTTGTGGTTTCATTAAAAGCTGATAAGAATTCCTGGTTGTTTGGAATGTTGTATTATGTTAATTTATTTTATTACTAAACCTTTTGTATATATAAATAAGGGAATTAAATGTATTTCCAAATACAAGGATACAAGGGGAAATCTTTCCCCGTGAAAAACATTCAAGTATAAAGGCCTAAACCACATATGTCAGAGTCAAGGCCCGCGGGCCACATCCGGCCCGCAAGAAGGTTTTTTACGGCCCCTGGGATGATCTTGATTTATTATTAGAACCGGCCCGCAGCAAGCCGGCAGCCCGCAGATCTTTTACACGCACCAATACTACATTTCCCACAATGCAAAGGTGACGCACCGAGCAGTAGGCTGCTTCATTTCAATATTTATTGGCACAGCAGTCGTCAGCATCACAGTAAAATTAACTTTCAGATACCCATCAAAAATGGCAAAACGGAAGGTGGATACTGAGAACCGGGGGTTTCAAACAAGGTGGGAGTCGGAGTATATGTTCACGAAGGTAGCTGGAAAACCTGTGTGTCTTCTGTGTGGAGAAAGTGTGGCGGTACTGAAAGAGTATAATCTGAGACGACATTATGAAACGAAACACGCGGACAAAAACAAGAATATGGACATGGAACAAAGGCTACAAAAGGCAGAGGAATTAAAACGAGGCCTCCTTTGATTAATAGATTTTTGCACTTTATTTTTTTGTATTTCAATCCAATTATATTTTAAAAATATTTCAGTTGAGTGGATGATAGAAAATTGCTATTATTGTTTTTTCTTTGAAGTAAATTTAGCCCACTTTTGCTAAAATAGAAAATATAGTCTACTGATGGTGCCTTGAATACCGGTTTCTTTCATTTAATGTTCATGTTATGGGGATATTTATATAAAGGAAATTTGTCTTTTGTGTCTGTTGAAAATTAAAGATTACTGACAGAGCCATAAGAAAAGAAAATATTGCTTTATTTATCTGATCATATTGTAATATATTTGTTAGGTTTTCAGTAGGTTCAATTAGGTTCACTAGACTATATGCGTCATTTAAAAAATTTTCAATGAACATTCGAACAGTCCGGCCCTCGTCTTGTAGCTGATTTTTTTATTTGGCCCTCCGTCCATTTGACTTTGACACCCCTGGCCTAAACCATGTTTCAACTTGTTTATGTATTGAAGTCATATTGATGATGAAATATTCCACCTGCATTTTATTTATTTGTTATTAGCGTCAAATATAACTAAATATACAGTCATACTTTACAACACATACAAAAAAAGAAACTTTATACTCAGGGATATAAATCTAATTTTATTGGTCACATGCAGATGTTATTGCGGGTGTAGCGAAATGATTGTAATACACATTTAAACAAAAATACATAAGACTTCACAGGTATTTCGTAGTTTTTTTTTTATTCCATTTTAAAAACTAAGAATCTTGGCTTTTCTTTAGTCCACCTGCATGTATGTATAACATATTTACCATACATAAAGATATTAATTATGCATATTTTGTTCTGATCTAAATCCTGGTTATTAAATAAAAGTAAAACATCTTTACCATCAAGCTTAGCCCTATCACCAATTGATCTAAAAATAAATGCTCAAGATCTGTCCCAAAAAATCTTTGTACAAATACAATAATAGAATAAATGGCCGTTTTTCATCTGCCCTGTGATTGTAGCCTGGCTGACGCGACCCACGTGACTCACAGCGCAAGGAGAGCTGGGGTGTAATCATTAGTCCGAACAGTTGCAAAACGTTCAACGAGAGTTTCTATTGGACAAATCTAGGTAGCTGCCTCCCCGTTCTGCTAAGGCATTACAATGAATCCTGTCGATGGGCGGGGCGCCCTCAAAGGCACATGAGCCTGAGGATGTGACTGAAGGAGGGGTTGTTTTGATTTATTTTTGTATTTGGTAGTATCTCAATACCCCGTACCGTAGGTGGCGGCAATACACCAATATATGTAGTCTGCCATAAAACTTTTAAAGAAGAACAATCGGTGTAATAAATAAAAACGTGTTTTCGATTTAGGTGTCAGCCAGACTACTGTGATTTTTTTTTTATTGCCCCCATATTGTAACAAAGTTAACATATTCACTACATTGTATTCTTCCTCACCTGTCCATTCGATAACAATTCCGTGGCTCTTGTATTTTTAATCTGCAGTAGCCTATTCTGTCAATTATCCATTGTCAAACGCCACCTCTGTCACAATGGATTACGTTACCCCTTAAATTACACTCCATTTCCCAAAATGTAGATAGGGACTGTCCTATAATACTGTCACCAAGCGGGTGCTAGTGTAATTGTCGCAAACTGCAAGCCCTTCCCCGCCCACTAATCCCTTGGATTTATATAATGCTCTAATACACTAACAACATCTGCTCATTTAGTTGTGGCCATAGTAGTCGCGTAGCCGTCCTAACCATCCATATTCGACCGAATTCTACTGTGGATAGCGGGTTTCTTTCGGGTCCACTTGTCCCTCGTCACCAGAGCCATCCATTAGGACGCACTTCACCAAAGTAAGCTGTTATTACATTCCCTTACAATTGATTCGTCTTCACCTGTAAACAATGAGTGTAGCCTATTGAAAGAGCAATGACCATTTGTCGATACCACGCAATGTGTAGGCTTTGGCACCCGAGGGTTTTTTAATTGTTTAAAAAAATATATATTTTCCATAAAAGGTCAAACAACATATTTTGTCTATGCCAGCCTATCACCGCGCCCTGGACTTGTTTGACTAACAACTTGGAACTGATTTTGGCCACTTTAGTCTACAGTGTAATTTTATGTTCGACCTGTAAGACTTCCAATGCAATCCATTGTCATTATTTCTCAACTCAAATTTGTATATATATTGGTTCATCTGTGTAGGCTACATATGGAATGATTTATACAGAACAAAATATACATTCCATATAAAAGTAGTTTTAAGGATGCTTGTGCTTTTCATACCTTCTGCTCTTAGACCAGTTTCCCTACCATTCCCACTATTTCCTCATGGGATCCTGCTTTGTCAAAATTGTAGTGTAGGTAAAGTGTGTAGGTGACTGATTGAGTAACTCATTGTATTTGATCCTTGAGTCAGCCATGCATTAGAGATGCCACAACTTCATCTCCTCATACTAGATCAAAGCTGGTGTCAAGAATCATGACGTTGGTATACTGTAGCCCACTACTGTATGTCAGCAGTTTTTCTCAAACTGGGTTTCTAAAATATTTAATCTGACATTACTCTGTTAATCCAGTAAAGGACATTACAGGATGTACCCTGTCAAGATAGAATCAAATCAAATCAGGGAGTTAAACAATATACCCTTAATCCCAATGTTTGACAATTAACCCAAAACCTTCACGCCTCTGAATTATTGTATTTTCTCTTTTTGTCATTTTGGTGTAATGTAATGTATTCTATTGTCAATTACTTTCATATAAAAAGGATACCTCTGGAATGTGATTTTAGGCTTATGTGTGTAAACTTCAATTGCAATGCAGGTGCTTCTACACCTGCATTGCTTGCTGTTTGGGGTTTTAGGCTGGGTTTCTGTACAGCACTTTGAGATATCAGCTGATGTAAGAAGGGCTATATAAATACATTTGATTTGATTTGAATTGATTTAGTGACATCCTCAAATGTAGTTATGAAATGAGCAGCAGTGTGCATTATAGTCTGTTGTTGATTCTCTCTTAAGTAATTTGATTTTCCACAAAGGTTTCCAGGCCATCGGAACAAAGTACTGACGTAGAATGAAGACATTTTCCTTGGGTGATGAGAGTCATGCTCAAATGATTCCCTTAATTGGACGAGTAAACCCAAACAGGCAGGATTCCACTGCCTGGGCCAGCTGGAGATTCGCCATCACATTTTGCCAGTCTCTTTTCATCTGAGTATGAAACTAGAATGTGTCCCTCAGGGATGTATTTGATTAGAACATGGTTTTGACGTTATCTTGAGATGGGGTGTGAGGAAATAACAAATGTGATAGGCATTAAGGAATTTAGGGCTTAAGTACGGTAGGAAAATGACACACTGGTATGGAACTACACTGAGTGTACAAAACATTAATAACATCTGCTCTTTCCATGACAGACTGACCAGGTGAAAGCTATGATCCCTTATTGATGTCACTTGTTAAATCCACTTCAATCAGTGTAGATCAGGCCTGGGCAATTATTTTCCATGGAGGGCCACATTAGAATATATTTTTGTTATTGCGGGCCAGAATCATATTACAGGATTATACATCATGTGTATGACTCTGTTGACAGATATATCTACTGTAAATCACATCCAGATATGCTACTTATTTAACTTTTTTAACATGCACAGAAATAAACTACATCCATGTTCTCCCTTTGATAGGTATTTTCATTATTAAACATGCAATGAACTACATGGAGGGAAAAGTACACTGTGCATTCAGCACCACGGACAGAACTCTTGTTAACGGATATGCACGAGAAAGAGAGAGAGCTCAACATTAAATTTAAACTACTCAATCAGTGTGAGGAGTGAAGTCTCTGATGGGCATTGACTAGAGCAGTGAAGCCTGGTATAGTTTGTTGCGTCGCTATGCGCAGGATTGCTGAGAGGTGAGAGTCAGTAAGAGATGATCTGTGCCTTGACTTATTATATTCCATCACTGAAAATGTCTGTTCACATACATAAATTGACCCAAACACTACAAACATCTTCTGAGCATGACTTCTAATCCTTAGAAAGTTTTGTTCATCGAGAGAGGCATAGAACATCGTCAGTGACATTGTTTTGAATAGTTCTCCAATCACTGCATCAGACTGGAGATCGATAAATTCAAGTTGCAAGTAGGTGGAAGTGTTATCCACATTGGAGGTGAAAGGAGAGGAACCAACAGCATGTCATTTTCCAACACTTTGAAATCCTCAAAACAATGAGAAAACTCACCTTTCAAAGCACGCAGCAGGGATGTATCGCCGCAGTGATGTATACTTCTCCCGCTCATCATCTGATAGGGAACAGACTAGTAGTGTCAGACATTGGGTGAGATTGTTGGCTTCTACTTGGCGGGTCAGGGGGAGAAATTTTCCCTTGAAGGCTTTGACAAGGCTGTACATCTGATGTGCAAAAAGGCCCTTCCCTTGTAGTGTGGAATTCAGATCATTCATGAGGCCCATGATGTCCACAGTAAAGGCAAAACCAGCCAACCATTCTTTATGTTGCAGTTGAGGGAAATCCACATATTTTCCCATTCATTTGCAAAAACTCAGCAATCTCCGATTTCAGGTCCCATACCCTTTTAAGCACTTTCCCCAAACTCAGCCATCTCACGTTTGTGTGGTAGGGGAGATATGCATGACCCGACTCTGTCTCTTCCAACAGTGAGACAAACTGCCTGTGTTTTAAAGATTTTGCGCATATGAAGTTTACTGTATCCACAACATAGCTCATTTTCAGAACACATTTACAGAGCATCTCCTGATGAATAATGAATAAAATAATTTTCTGATCTGGGTTCAGCTCAGCTACTTGATCTTGTATCCTTTTCAAAAGGCCAACGTTTTTTCCTGTAAAGTTTGGGCACCCATCAGTGGTCACACTGGATAACTTTTCAAAACTCAGTCCCAGCTTTGCCACACTTATTAACCTCCTCCAATAAATCTTTCCCTGTGGTTGCGCTCTTCGTTGACTGCACTGAAGCAAGCTCCTCTGTAATTTCCAAGTCTGGGGTTATGCCTCGTAAGAATATCAACAAGTTTGCAGTGTCACGTGCATCACTGGTCTCATCCAGGATCAATGAGAAATAGGTGAAATCCTTTACCTTCTTTTTCAACTGTTGTTCCATATTCTGTAGATGTGCTCAACACGCCGTGTCACTGTTCGTCTTGACAGGTAAACATTTTCAAACAGCTCTTTCTTGTCGTGGCAAAGTATTGCTGCAGAGTCAATTAAACATTCTTCAATGAATTTGTCCTCAGTGAATGGCTTGCTACAGTTGAAGTCGGAAGTTAACATACACCTTAGCTAACTACATTTAAACTCAGTTTTTCACAATTCCTGACATTTAATCCTAGTACAAATTCCCTGTTTTAGGTCAGTTAGGATCACCACTTTATTTTAAGAACGTGAAATGTCAGAATAATAGTAGAGAGAATTTTTTATTTCAGCTTTTAATTCTTTCATCACATTCCCAGTGGGTCAGAAGTTTGCATACACTCAATTAGTATTTGGTAGCATTGCCTTTAATGCCTTTAAATTGATTAACTTGGGTCAAATGTTTTGGGTAGCCTTCCACAAGCTTCCCACAATAAGTTGGGTGAATTTTGGGCCATTCCTCCTGATAGAGCTGGTGTAACTGAGTCAGGTTAAAAGGCCTCCTTGCTCGCACAAGCTTTTTCAGTTCTGCCCACAGATTTTCTATAGGATTGTGGTCAGGGCTTTGTGATGGCCACTCCAATACCTTGACTTTGTTGTCCGTAAGCCATTTTGCCACAACTTTGGTATGCTTGGGGTCAACGTCCATTTGGAAGACCCATTTGCGACCAAGATTTAACTTCCTGCCTGATGTCTTGAGATGTTGCTTCAATATATCCACATACTTTTCCTACCTCATGATGCCATTTATTTTGTGAAGTGCACCAGTCCCTCCCGCAGCAAAGCAACCCCACAACATGTTGCTGCCACCCCCGTGCTCCACGGTTGGGATGGTGTTCTTCGGCTTGCAAGCCTCCCCTTTTTTATCCAAACATAACGATGGTCATTATGGCCAAACAGTTCTATTTTTGTTTCATCAGACCAGAGGACATTTCTCCAAAAAGTATGATCTTTGTCCCCATGTGCAGTTACAAACTGTAGTCTGGCTTTTTTTATGGCAGTTTTGGAGCAGTGGCTTCTTCCTTGCTGAGCGGCCTTTCAGGTTATGTCGATATAGGACTCGATTTACAGTGGATATAGATACTTTTGTACCTGTTTCCTCCAGCATCTCCACAATGTCCTTTTCTGTTGTTCTGGGATTGGCACTTTTCGCACTAAATACGTTCATCTCTAGGAGACAGATCGCATCTCCTTCCTGAGCGGTATGATGGCTGCGTAGTCCCATGGTGTTTATACTTGCCTACTATTATTTGTACAGATGAAAGTGGTACTTTCAGGCGTTTGGAAATTAGTCCCAAAGGATGAACCAGATTTGCGGAGGTCTACAATTTTTTTTCTGAGGTCTTGGCTGATTTCTTTTGATTTTCCCATGATGTCAAGCAGAGAGGCACTGAGTCTGAAGGTAAGCCTTGAAATACATCCACAGGCACACCTCCAATTGACTCAAAGGATGTCAATTAGCCTATCAGAAGCTTCTAAAGCCATGACATCATTTTCTGGAATGTTCCAAGCTGTTTAAAGACACAGTCAACTTAGTGTATGTAAACTTCTGACCCACTGGAATTGTGATACAGTGAATTATAAATGAAATAATCTGTCTGTAAACAATTGGAAAAATTACCTGTCATGCACAAAGTAGATGTCCTAAACCGACATGCCAAAACTATAGTTTGTTAACAAGAAATGTGTGGAGTGGTTGAAAAATGAGTTTTAATGACTCCAACCTAAGTGTATGTAAACTTCCGACTTCAACTGTATCTTTAGCAATTTTGTGGGACAGTACATAGCTAGCTCTCACGTTTCCATAATTTGCTGAATGCAGTTTTGTGAAAAATCCTTGCTGCTTTTTCAACTGAGAAAACAACTTTATCGATGCACTTGCCCTCAGAAGACATATTCTTATATTTCTCTTATGTTTCGTTTGGAAGTGTCGGGACAAGTTCATTGTCTACTTTCCTTTTCTTTGAAATCTTTGATAAACACATTTTTTGCTCAATTTCTAGCTACCTACCATTTGTAACTGTGACGTGTATGTCAGCCTGTCAGTCACTGTCTGTCCTCGTGCAGTTGTTATTTATACGTGCCTTCAAAATAAATGTCCCACAAGCGGTGGGAGTTAAAGGATTACACAAAGGCGAGTATTCATTGGGCTTTTAATTTGAATAACAAATACTTTTTTCAAAACTACTGTAGCAAATTCTTTATGTGATCTGAGCATGATTCCGCAGGCGGTATTGAAATTAGGATGCGGACCGCATACGGCCCCTGGGCCGGCCTTTGCCCAGGCCCGGTGTAGATGAAGGGGAAGATACAGGTTAAATAAGGATTTTTAAAGCTTTGAGACATGGATTGTGTATGTGTGCCATTCAGAGGTTGAATGGACAAGACAAAATATTTAAGTGCCTTTGAAGGAGGTATGGTGGTAGATGTCAGGTTTGTGTCAAGAACTGTAACGCTGCTGGGATTTAGAACTGTAATGCTGCTGGGATTTTCACAATCAACAGTTTCCCGTGTGTTTCAAGAGGCTGTTCTGAGGGCAAAATGGGGGAGGGTTGCAACAAAATATTAGGAAGATGTTCTTAATGTTTTGTACACTCAGTATGTGTGATGGTGCGCAAAGAATAGGGACAAACCTGTTTCGTGGGACGTCACGCTCACTATTCATAGATAGTGAATGTCTCAACTATCTCACCTTCTTCGCCGACTTGCTAATTTACTGCTTCTGGACTCAAAGTGGACACATTTATTTTCTCTCATTTCTATTTGTATTTTTTGGGGGTGTAGGGATTCATATTTTTTCTCCTTCTCAGTCACTCTCCTGTCTCTCTACCTCAGTCTCTCTGGCCAGTGTGGGAGAAACTTGCGACCATGGCGACTCCAAACCTAGCTAAAAACACAGCTACAAACCCAGACGGGAGGGATTTGAGCCCTGTGGACTTCATCCAGCTGCAGCAGTACATGGAATGTGAGTGCCATTTTTAATTAAAAGGAAAGGTGGGTCAGATACAATGCTAATACCATACTTCTAGAATTAACTTCAACAGTATGTGGCTCTAGGTCTAATGAACCTGACTGTAGCTCCCTTCAGTAACCACGAGCACAACCGTTCCTTGATTTTAACTGGCGGCTTTATTCTGTAGTTTTAGTCAGAATTATCACCTTCCGTGAGAACTATAAAGTAAATTAAAAATACAGTTATAAGCACACTCTTACAACCTTATCTTACGAGTGACTTATTAGCTTGGTATAACTCTGAAGTGCTTACATACATAATAGTTTAACCAGCGTTATAACAACGGGTTCAGATTAAATACATGAATAAAGGAAAAATACCTCAGTGGCTGCTTATTACAGAAGGGAGGAAATCAAACTTCACACTTATTATTCCTGGCATGAATTCACACTTCATCCTAACATACACTCTTCAACCTTTATGAACTACACCCGATGACATGAAAATTTAGCTAAAGCAGCGCAGGATTGCCTTCCCTCCAAAAGTGTGTTGCTACAATAAGGATCCCCGTTACAACAGTATTAGCTACGTATTTCCGCTTGTATTATCATTTCCCCCGCATAGCGGACACGTAAACAATTCAAACAAAAGACAACGACTTAACCTGTAAATCTAACTATCAGTTACACTGACAAAGACCTAGTTGGGTAAAAATGTTATCCTATTGAATACATGGGAACCACCACCAGGTGGAATATTTTTTTCATAGTTTTGATGTCTTCACTATTATTCTACAATGTAGAAAAGTTAAAAAATATATAAAAATCCTTGAATGTGTAGGTGCGTCCAAACGTTTGACTGCTACAGTATATATAATTTTTTCCACACCAGATACACACATACACATACAAACAACAATTTACAGAGGCACATAAACAACGACTATATCTCATCTGCCCAGAGCCCCATGCTCACCCCCCCCCCCCCCCTCCCCAGTGCCTGCACTATTGTTTGCCATATGACCTTTGTTTTTTCCCCTCGGTTGCCCATGCTATTTCAATAATAAATAATTAGATTTTCCATTGTGTTAATGATGGAGGGTTGATTGATTTCCAAGTTTTTAGTATACGTTTCTTCAAGATGAGTGTTGAGAAGAAAATCGTCCAATCCACTGGGTATCTCACTCACTACTACATATGCCATGTCTTGAAAAATGTAGACAGACGGATTAAAAGTTAATTTACATTGTAATACTTCTGACAGCCAACTTTCTAGCTCCGCCCACAACTTTTGGACTTTATAGCATTTCCAGAAAGCATGGATTATTGAGTCATTGTTAGTTTTACACTTAAGACATGATTCTGCTGTTGTGTTATAGAATTTGTGAAATTTGTCTTTTGAATAAGACATTATATACCTTAGTTTATACTGGATTAAGGGTACCTTTTCGTTAACTGTAATTTCGTTGGTTATGCTCCAACATTTGGTATTTTATTAGGATCCCCATTTGGGATGCACAATATATCGGAGAACATATCGGAATTGGCCGATATTAGCTAAAAATGCCAACATCGGTATCGGCTGATGTCAAGGTTAACACCGATGTTAAAAACCGATGTCAAAACTACCATGCATACCTATATAACATAGTTACATGACGTAATAACACCACATAAAATTTGCGCTACACGTGCAACACAGCATTCCTAACCTAGCCCACACAATGTCTGCTGTGTGGATCGAGCAGTCAACAAGTCGAGCAGTCATTTTGAAGAGTAAGAACATTTCAGCGAGACAACTCAAAGGCGAAAACCATTAACGCCAAGATAATGGTATTCATTGCCCTTGACATTCAATTGTTCTCTGTCGTGGGTGATGTTGGCTTTTTGTCGACTGGTCGAGCACCAGTACACACTACCAAGTGCGCTATTTCTCAGATATTGCCCTACCGGAGTTACACAGTAATAGCGTCACTGCTATTTGCTTCACAACATACATACTATGGAACGCTGTTTGGGTCTTTGTGTGTCAAAAAAGATACAGTAGCACTGTCAAAGCTGTACAAAAAGTCTGCAAACAAGCAAACACCGGCCACGAACGATGTGTTTACAATACCGCATTGGTAATAAAGCATAATTTGCTCGACCGCAACTTATGGGGTAGCTAGCTTTAGCTTGGTACCTAGATAGCACCAATACAACCAGCCTGAAAACAATGACCAGTAGAACTGCAGTCATTTTCATTATTCTTAGCAATGATTTAGGAATCCTTGTAAGTATTAGCTAGGTTGCCACTTGTTGTTCAGCTATTGAAATTGAACTTCAGTTCATGAAAATAAATAGCTAGCCAACTACTTAACCCTGTTGCCCATAGCTAACATTATACGATTCAGCTAGCTTCATCTGGTTAGTGAGTCTCTACCGGACCAGGTTATGTGTTATGAAACTAGCCACAATAAGAATTAGGCACAATAGTGGAATTTGCAGTTTGCCTTCAAAATAAAAGTATGTAATTGACAGTGATGCAAATGAATACAAATAGTAGAATAGTGCCGTACCTTTATTTTGAAGGCTAACTGAAAAGTCCACTAATTGTGGCTAATCCTTATTGTGTCTATTTTCACATAGATGGGTCCAACCACCATTAATAAAATAAGAACTGTCTTATAAATTAGGCTAATTTTAGATGATGACACCTAGCTATACAGCTACTGAAACAGATCATGTTGTGTTATTTGACGTGTATATTTTTTGACACGCAAAGACCCAAATGGCGTTCCATAGACATCCTGGTTGAGAATGAACAAATTAACAACGAAACAGCACAGCAAGTATGTGAAATAAATAGGTTTTGATTATGTTTTACTGGTAATGGGGGCGTAAATGCCAGCAAAATAACTTTTTGGTCGGTGTGGTGTGTGTGTGTGTGTGTAACCATTATTTAACTAGTTAAGTTAAAGAACAAATTCTTATTTACAATGACGTCCCGGACGACCCTGGGCCAATTGTGCCCCGCCCTATGGGACTCCCAATCACGGCTGGATGTGATCCAGCCTTGATTCAAACCAGGGACTGTAGTGACGCCTCTTGCACTGAGATGCAGTGCCTTAGACCGCTGCATCCATGATGTCTTGCTCCCAGGCAGACTAAATCACTTTTTTGCCCGCTTTGAGGACAATACAGTGCCACCGACACGGCCGCAACTAAAACATGCGGACTCTCCTTCACTGCAGCCGACGTGAGGAAAACATTTAAACGTGTCCACCCTCGCAAGGCTGCAGGCCCAGACGGCATCCCCAGCCGCGCCCTCAGAGCATGCGCAGACCAGCTGGCTGGTGTGTTTACGGACATATTCAATCAATCCCTATCCCAGTCTGTTGTTCCCACATGCTTCAAGAGGGACACCATTGTTCCTGTTCCCAAGAAAGCTAAGGTAACTGAGCTAAACGACTACCGCCCCGTAGCACTCACTTCCGTCATCATGAAGTGCTTTGAGAGACTAGTCAAGGACCATATCACCTCCACCCTACCTGACACCCTAGACCCACTCCAATTTGCTTACCGCCCAAATAGGTCCACAGACGATGCAATCTCAACCACACTGCACACTGCCCTAACCCATCTGGACAAGAGGAATACCTATGTGAGAATGCTGTTCATCGACTACAGCTCAGCATTTAACACCATAGTGCCCTCCAAGCTCGTCATCAAGCTCGAGACCCTGGGTTTCGACCCCGCCCTGTGGAACTGGGTACTGGACTTCCTGACGGGCCGCCCCCAGGTGGTGAGGGTAGGCAACAACATTTTCCACCCCGCTGATCCTCAACACTGGGGCACCACAAGGGTGCGTTCTGAGCGCTCTCCTGTACTCCCTGTTCACCCACGACTGCGTGGCCACGCACGCCTCCAACTCAATCATCAAGTTTGCGGACGACACAACAGTGGTAGGCTTGATTACCAACAACAACGAGACGGCCTACAGGGAGGAGGTGAGGGCCCTCGGAGTGTGGTGTCAGGAAAATAACCTCACACTCAACGTCAACAAAACTAAGGAGATGATTGTGGACTTCAGGAAACAGCAGAGGGAACACCTCCCTATCCACATTGATGGAACAGTAGTGGAGAGGGTAGTAAGTTTTAAGTTCCTCGGCGTACACATCACAGACAAACTGAATTGGTCCACCCACACAGACAGCATCGTGAAGAAGGCGCAGCAGTGCCTCTTCAACCTCAGGAGGCTGAAGAAATTCGGCTTGTCACCAAAAGCACTCACAAACTTCTACAGATGCACAATCGAGAGCATCCTGTCGGGCTGTATCACCGCCTGGTACGGCAACTGCTCCGCCCACAACCGTAAGGCTCTCCAGAGGGTAGTGAGGTCTGCACAACGCATCACCGGGGGCAAACTACCTGCCCTCCAGGACACCTACACCACCCGATGTCACAGGAAGGCCATAAAGATCATCAAGGACAACAACCACCCGAGCCACTGCCTGTTCACCCCGCTATCATCCAGAAGGCGAGGTCAGTACAGGTGCATCAAAGCTGGGACCGAGAGACTGAAAAACAGCTTCTATCTCAAGGCCATCAGACTGTTAAACAGCCACCACTAACATTGAGTGGCTGCTGCCAACACACTAACTCAACTCCAGCCACTTTAATAATGGGAATTGATGGGAAATGATGTAAAATATATCACTAGCCACTTTAAACAATGCTACCTAATATAATGTTTACATACCCTACAGTATTCATCTCATATGTATATGTATATACTGTATCTATATCATCTACTGCATCTTTATGTAATACATGTATCACTAGCCACTTTAACTATGCCACTTTGTTTACATACTCATCTCATATGTATATACTGCACTTAATACCATCTACTGTATCTTGCCTATGCCGCTCTGCTCACTCACTCATATATCTTTATGTACATATTCTTTATCCCCTTACACTTGTGTCTATAAGGTAGTAGTTTTGGAATTGTTAGCTAGATTACTTGTTGGTTATTACTGCATTGTCGGAACTAGAAGCACAAGCATTTCGCTACACTCGCATTAACATCTGCTAACCATGTGTATGTGACAAATAAATTTGATTTGATTTTGATTTGATTTGTGTGTTAACTATTTAACTGTACTAGAATGCTTAAAAGGCCGCAAAAAATTGAAATATCTTTTATCGGTATCTTTTTTTTTGTTGGCAAGGATAATATCAGATATCGGTATCGGCCAAATGTGTCATATCGGTGTATCACTAATCTCCATTAGCTGTTGCAAAAGAAGCAGCTACTCTTCCTGGGATCCACACAAAACATGAAACATTACATAATACAGAACAATATACAGCTCAAGGGCAGAACTACATACATTTTTTGTTAAAAGGCACATGTAGCCTACATATCAATGCATACACGCAAACTATCTAGGTCAAAAAGGGGAGAGGCGTTCTGCCGTGAGGTGTTACTTTCAGTTTTTTAAACCAGGTTTGCTGTTTATATGAGCAATATGAGATGGAACAGAGTTCCATGCAATAATGGCTCTATAAAATACTGTACGCTTTCTTGAATTTGTTCTGGATTTGGGGACAGTGAATAGACCCATGGTGGCATGTCTAGTGGGATAAGTGTGTGTGTCAGAACTGTGTGTAAATTGACTATGCAAATAATTTGGGATTTTCAACACATTAATGTTTCTTATAAAAATAAGTGATGCAGACAGTCTCTCCTCAACTCTTAGCCAAGAGAGACTGGCATGCATAGTATTTATATCAGCCCTCTGATTACAATGAAGAGCAAAACGTGCCGCTCTGTTCTGGGCCAGCTGCAGCTTAACTAAATCTTTCCTTGCAGCACTGGACCGCACGACTGAACAATAATCAAGATTAGACAAAACTAGAGCCTGCAGAACTTGCTTTTTGGAGTGATGTGTCAATAAAGCAGAGCATCTATTTATTACGGACAGACCTCTCCCCATCTTTACAACCATTGAATCGATATGTTTTGACTACGACAGTTTACAATCTAAGGTAACGCCAAGTAAGTCTCCTCAACTTGTTCAACAGCCACACCATAGATTACCAGATTCAGCTGAGGTCTAGAACTTAGGCAATGATTTGTACCAAATACAATGCTCTTAGTTTTAGAGATGTTCAGGACCAGTTTATTACTGGCCACCCATTCCAAAACAGACCAACTCTTTGTTAAGGGTTAAGGGTTTCAGTGACTGTGGTTGCTGATGCCTATATGGTTGAATCATCAACATACATGGACACACATGCTTTATTTAATGCCATGGGCAGGTCATTGGTAAAAATAGAAAAGAGTAGAGGGCCCAGAGAGCTGCCCTGCGGTACACCAAACTTTACATGATTGACATTAGAGAAGCTTCCATTAAAGAAAAAACTTTGAGTTCTATTAGATAGATTGCCATATTGTGGATTCAGAGCTGAGGTTGAAAAGCCATAACACAACACTGCCTGTCAAAAGTTTTTTAACACCTACTCATTCAATGTTTTCTCTTTATTTTTACTAGGTTCTATCAACAAAACTATGAAATAACACATTATTTTATATTTGAGATTTGAGATTCTTCAAATAGCCATGATGACCAGACTTTTCACTGGTACTGTATAAAAAAATAATACTTGGGGAGCATTATACCAGACAGTGTGGATGTACTTTTTGTCCTAAATTATCCTCTCTAATCCAGCATGCACCTTGAACCAGTGTTTTTATGGATGTTCTCATACTACTCAACTAAATCTAGGGGTAATGTTCCAAGAGGGTGAACAGGGAGACTGCATGAAAGGGTACTGCTCCCTTGCCTCACTGGAGTTTCATATAGTCAATCAAATTTAAATCAAATGTATTTTATAAAGCCCTTTTTACATCAGCAGTTGTCACAAAGTGCTTTAGAGTTCCCCAGCCTAAAAGCTCAAAGAGCCGCACTAGAATGGAACCCAAAAGGCAGAGGTTTATAGATCTTTGAGGGGCATGTATTTTGCCTGTCAGACGTCCTGTGTATTTGTTTGATTTATATTACATCTTCTGCTGGTGGTTTACGTACGGCATCTTTGGCCCTGTTGTAAATTGATTTTCAAAGGTGTTTTTGCCAAAATATACATGTATTTTATCTTTTAGACTTTTCTGCCTGTCCCATATCTGGCTTCTCTTTATATGCTTGTATACCGTGTTGACTTTCAGTATTGTCCTCTATGCAGATGGCAGTCTGAGAGTGAAAGATGTGATGAAAGAGTTCCATGCAGGCGGGCGGTTGGTCCAGTACAGATTTGGAGAGGTGAGCTTCAAGAGGGTCCTTTCCAACCATGGCCTATCCTTCTGCCAGCACCTTATGTTGACTTGAGATTACACAACACAACCCTTGTTGTCTCTGATGTACTGTTCTGTTTGGAATCTCAGCGAATCGATGCAGTTGGCTTCTCTTTGTTCCTCAAGACCTATCTGGAGGCGGATGACTTCCCTGCTGATTTCTGCCAACGCCTTTTCCACTACTTCCAGAATGCAGAGCGAGATGTTTATATGAGGAGCCCTCCACCCAAAGGGGGTGAGCCCCACCATCCAAACTCTTCTATATTATTACTGTGTATGACATACAGTATAATATAATGTATATGATATGTCTTGCTTATGCCTTCAATATCCATCAATTGCTCTTGAAAAGTGACCGCATTGAAGTGAACATTCATGAGTTTACGATATGTTATACTTTGATGCATACTGTATTTGGCTCTCTGCTTGATTATGGGTCTAAGTTGATATGATACAGTACATTCAGAAAGTATTCAGACCCCTTGACTTTTTCCACATTTTGTTATGTTAGAGCCTTATTCAAACATTTATGAATTGTTTTTTTACTCATCAATCTGCACACAACAGCCCATAATGACAAAACAAAAACAGGTTTCTAGAACGTTAAAAAATAAAATAAAATGGAAATACAGTATTACATTTACATAAGTACTCAGTACATTTTTGAAGCATCTTTGACAGCGATTACAGCCTTGAGTATTCTTGGGGGTGACGCTACAAGCTCGGCACACCTGTATTTGGGGAGTTTCTCCAATTATTTTCTGCAGATCCTCTCAAGCTCTGTCAGGATGGGTAGTGTTGCTGCACAGCTATTTTCAGGTCTCTCCAGAGATGGTTGACCGGGTTTAAGTCCCTAGTTCTGGCTGGGCCACACATGGACATTCAGACACTTGTCCTGAAGCCACTCCTGCTTGTGATTAGGGTTGGCTGTGTGATTAGGGTTGTTGTCCTATTGGAAGGTGAACCCCAGTCTGAGGTCCTGAGCACTCTGGAGCAGGTTTTCATCAAGGATATCTCTGTACTTTGCTCAATTCATTATTCCCTCTGTCCTGACTGTCTCCTGGTCCCTGCACCTGAAAAACATCCCCATAGCACAATCCTGCCACCACCATGCTTCACCGTAGGGACGGTGCCAGGTTTCCTCCAGACGTGACGCTTGGCATTCAGGCCATAGAGTTCTATCTTGGTTTCATCAGACCAGAGAATCTCTTTTCTCATCGTCTGAGAGTCCTTTAGGTGCCTTTTGGCAAAACTCCAAGCAGGCTGTCATTTGCCTTTTACTGACGAGTGGCTTCTTTCTGGCCACTCTACCAAGGCCTGATTGGTGGAGTGCTGCAGATATGGTTGTCCTTCTGGAGGTCCTACCATCTCCACAGAGGAACTCTGGTGTTCTGTCAGTGACCATCAGGTTATTGGTCACCTCCCTGACCAAGGCCCTTCTCCCCTGATTGCTCAGTTTGGCCGGGCAGCCTGCTCTAGGAAGAGTCTTGGTGTTCCAAACTTCCTCCATTTAAGAATGGTGGAGGCCACTGTGTTCTTAGGGAAATCTTTTGGTACCCTTCTCCAGATCTGTGCCTCGAAACAATCCTGTCTCGGAGCTCTATGGACAATTCCTTCGACCCTTTGGCTTGATTTTTGCACCTGACATGCACTGTCACCTGTGGGACCGTATATAGACAGTTGTGTGCCTTTCCAAATCATGTCCAATCAATTGAATTTACCACAGGTGGAGTTTTAGAAACATCTCAAGGATGTTCAATGGAAACAGGATGCAACGGAGCTCAATTTCGAGGCTCATAGCAAAGGGTCGGAATACTTATGTAAATAAGGTATCTGTTTTAATTTTTTATACATTTGCAAAAAAATCTAAACCTGTTTTCGCTTTGTCATTATGGGGTATTATGTGTAATCTATTTTAGAAAAAGTCTGAACGTAACAAAATGTGGAAAAAGTCAAGGGTTCTGAATGCACTTTATATAAGTTCCAATTGCTAAACATCTGAATAAGCTCCTGGTTTTGTCTCTCAGGTGGAGTGTACCTCAAAGATGTGTCTTGTTACTTCTCTGTGTTGGAGGAGGGACAGCCGCGAGACAAACTGGAATGTGAGTACTGAGTAGCCTACTGTCTTTTCACCAATGGAATTCTGTGTGATAGTTTGTATTCCATGATGGGTTGATCTTTTAGCTGTTTTCAATTGACCAGAGAGGAGAGAATGGGGTGAGTGAACACAAACAGGATTTGTTATTGATTTACTCATTTCATCACCTGTTGTGCTTTCAGTTACTTTCAAACTTTATGACAAAGATGGCAACGGTCTCCTGGACAGCTCAGTAAGTGACTGAAATGTACTTTCTGTATTATTAATACATTCTACTCTCATTTTAAATCAAGGTGATGTAGTGAACAGTAGGAGTTGTGAAAGAACAAACTGTGGTTTTACTCTCAATAAGGAAGTGGATCGGATCATCACTCAGATGATGCGTGCGGCAGATTACCTGGGTTGGGACGTGACAGAACTCAGACCGGTAAGACATTCACTTAAATGCCTGTCAACTATCCCTATGGAAATATTCACTGGGTCTTATATTCAAGCAAAACATTCACCTGAGGGTTATACTACAAAGCAGGATCAAGGAGTTGGCTAGCTAACTTGACTAAATATTCCGAAATCATTTTTTTTTAAAGATAATCTTGAAATGGGCATGGTCTAATTGACTCAACAACCAAAAAACGCATATCTTAGTTTAGCTTTCTTAATGAATCAGAAAATCAACAGTTAATTCTGTTTTTTTTATAATGATGGCTGGCTATAGCTTATTGATCCTGCTTTGTAGTATACCCCTCAGGGTTCAGGGAAGGGTAAACAACAGTGTTGATGTTGGAATTATTATGCCTTTCTTTTTGATTGACGAGGCAAACATTATTTTCACGGAAAGAATTAGACCACATTAATCTGAATACAACACTCTCTCAAATTGTTTTGTCTCACCCCAGTAATCTAGTTAGTGGTCTTGATTGAATTGGGCCCAACACTCCCCCACCCAGAACCCAGTTACAGTCCTTGTGCAAGTTTCTGGTTGGAGAGTTGTAGTGAGTAGCGATGAGAGACTAATGTTAACAGTATTTAGGTACAACATTGCATGTTGCTTACACTTGACATTCCATCAATTCTAATTATCAAAAAAGAGATTACAGAGATTACAGAGATTATCAGATAAGAGATTGCATACTTAATATTTGTCAGGTTAGAGTTTGTTCTGGAAGTGAAATTCTATTTAATCTACAAAATGAACCTGAAGTGATGTCCATACATGGAAATTAAGCTTCCAATGAATTAAGATAAGTGAGTCCAAAATTAGATAAACTGTCATTTGGTTTGAGGGTTGATGTTCTGGTTATAGACTTTGGTTCTATAGGGCTAACACCTGGCAGCAGCACAGAGAGACTTGTGATTGGTCAGGAACCAGGATCAGTGGGAGTCTAACTACTCCAATTGGTCCCTAAGGTGCTGAAGGACATGATGACGGCGATGGATGCTGACAGCAGTGGAGCGGTGACCCTGCAGGAGTGGATCCAGGGAGGGATGAACAACGTGCCCCTGTTGGTGCTGCTGGGACTCAAGGCAAGAAGCACTAACAGCCAGACTCCGACTCATCTGGTTAACTCAATCAGTATACATGATTCAGCACATGACAATAGACTCCTTATGTCTAGAACATTTGCTATGAGCTGTATGGTTCAACTACTGTACATCTCAATAAAGCTTTATTCAATTCCGTTTTGATTATACTTGTAAATGTCACCCCAAAGTTATGTCTTATCTTGTCCCTCTGTCTTATCCAAAAATCTATATGTTTACGGCCCTCAGACTTTGTTGGCAATACTGTATCAGAAATAAGTCTGCACACATACAAATGGTACTTGTTTGGATTGACGTGCTGTTTACTTTACCATGCTGTTAGTCGATTCAGAGGCACAGCCACGGTGTCTCCCTTACCATGAGCCATGAGTCTACCCTGCTGTTTACATTAGTTGTTAACAAAGACTCTGCCCTTTTTCTCTCTCTCTCTCTCCCTCTCTCCCCCCCCCTCTCTCTCTCTCTCTCTCTCTCTCTCATCTCTCTCTCTCATCTCTCTCTCTCTCTCTCTCTCTCTCTCTCATCTCTCAGATGGCAGAGAGGGACGGGCAGCACATCTGGAGGATGAAGCACTTCAACAAGCCTGTGTACTGCAACGTGTGTCAGAGCATGCTGCTGGGCCTCAGGAAACAGGGCCTCTGCTGCACCTGTAATAGCTCTATACCGTCACAAGGGGGCCCCCTCTGTCTCATATTCATAGATATACTTAGACAGAAGTTCTGAGTAGAGACTGTAGTTCTGTTGTCACTGACTGAAGTGTGGTCCTTGAGAGCTACAGTGTACAGGCCTTAGGGCATATATGCTTTTGTCCCATTCCAACAACTGACACACTTGCTTCAACTAATCAAGTTCTATATGAGTAGTTGATTCTGGTGTGTTAGTGCTGGGTTAGAATAAAAGGGTTGAGTGCACATCATTTAGTAGTTAATCCATTATCTTGCCTAATGCGAACAACATGCAACAACACAATAACATTTTCAAAGAGAAATGCTTAACAGTGGCCTTGTCCTTCTCTCCCCCTCAGTGTGCAAGTACACTGTCCATGGTCACTGTGCCAACAAGAACCCAGGTCCATGTGCCTGCACCTTTGTTAAATCCAAAAAACAGATTGGGGTGAGAGTTCTGTATCACATTTCATTCCAGAATCATGATTTTAAACCTGAATAACAGTAAGTTTCATATCATTTTGATTAATCTGCACACCTGATCATAGTCATGTCCTTTTCAAGAGTGTGTATGCAGTCAGCATAATGGAAAACATAAAAGCCTTCGCATCTTGCCCTGGTGGCTATAGTGTTCATATGTGTTTGTGGATGTTGTCCCTCTGTCTGTCTGCTCCAGATTCCAGCTCACGGCTGGGTCAGTGCTGACTGTGACTCCAGTAAGTGTCACTTCTGCAACAAGAAGATCAAGACCCTGGCAGGGAAGCATTGCGTGTGGTGCCAACAGATGGTAAGTGTGTGTGCGTTTACATTCTTGGCTGTATGTGTACACATATACTGCCACTAGTCTTTACAATGAATGTCTCGTTTTAGCGCCATGACGACTGTGTCAACTTCGGGTCATCATCGTGCAACTGCGGGTCGCTAAGAGACCATATTCTGCCACCGTGGGCCATATACTCATCCTCCAAGGTCAGCCATTGAACACACGACAATCCCATGACTCCATTCCATAAGAGTTGCAAATGAAGTCACACTGTTTATAGCCATTCAGGCTATGCTTCAGCTAAAAGCAAAAAATGTTGGCAGATTTTTTTGTCACCCAATAATACTACAGTATGTGTCCAATGTGTATATCCCTTGCTATGCTCCTAACGCTCTCTGTTTCTGAAGAAGGATGAAGAAGGAAGGAGTAGTTCCGTGGAGGACACTAACCTGGAGGACATCACCCCAGACGGGCACATTCTGCAGGTAGGGTTCTCTTACTTCCACTGACAGGGACACCGTGCCATCTACTTCACACACACTACTGGCCCTGTCCCAGGGCTGCCCAACCCTCTTCCCGGAGATCTACCGCCCTGTGGGTTTTCAGTCCAACCCTAATTTAACACACCTGATTTTACTTATTAGCTGCTTAACAAGACCTTAACTAGCTGAATCAGATACGCTAAATTAGGGTTGGATTGAAAACCTTCAGGACAGTAGATCTCCAGGAAGAGGATTGGCAGCCCTGCCCTATCCATTAGCATGTGCTTTAACACAAATGTGTGAAAGCCAGTAATGCATTTTTATTTGCTATGGATCTGCTTCTGTCACTCTTATTGACTGCAATTGTATTGTGCTGGCTTCTGCATGGCATGCACACTAGTGCATACACACGTTCATCTTATCTCCTCCCCATATCTCTCTGCAGATTGCTCCTATTCCAGACACCCACCCTCTCCTGGTGTTTGTGAACCCAAAGAGTGGAGGGAAGCAGGGGGAGAGGTAAGGGATGATCAGGACAGACATCATAAAAAAATTCCTAGCCTGCACTAATGTACTCCTGTGAGTGAATGTCATGTATTTTTCAGAGTGCTGAGGAAGTTTCAGTATCTACTGAACCCACGGCAGGTCTACAACCTCTCCAATGGAGGCCCTGGACCAGGGTAACTACACGTGCAGGTTGATCAGGGGTGGGAGGTGGGAAAGTGGACTGTTATGTTATTGTTATGACAGCATTAGGTTTCCCTTATGACAGTGGGTATATGGTTTCTTAATATTTTTTTATGAGATATTATATTCATTGGTATTATAAACTTGGTGGGTCGAGCCCTGAATGCTGATTGGCTGACAGCCATGGTATATCAGACCGTATACCACATGTATGACAACATGTATTTTTACTGCTCTAATTACTTTGGTAACTAGTTTATAATAGCAATAAGGCACCTTGGGTTTTGTGGTATATGGCCAATATAGCACAGCTAAGGGCTGTATCCAGGCACTCCACGTTGGGTCGTGCTGAAGAACAGCCCTGAGCCGTGATATATTGGCCATATACCACACCTTATTGCTTAATTATAGTATGCTTTTTCTCTATGTGGTTTGGGAAAGGTCACTAAAAGTACTTTGTGACAACTGCTGATGTAAAAAAGGGGCTTTATAAATACTTTTGATTTATTTAATGTGTATGTGTATCCATATCAGACTGCACTTCTTTCGGAACCTTCATGACTACAGGATCCTGGTGTGTGGTGGAGACGGCACAGTCGGCTGGATACTAGATGCTATAGGTGTGGGTTGCTTCCTGTCCCCTCAGAGGTTCATGAACAGTAGTCAAGGTCTCTGGGGTTCTCTAAAGCTGAACAATGGCTGCCTCTGTGTGTTCTCAGACAAAGCTGACCTGCCGGTGCGTCCCCCAGTGGCGGTCCTGCCGCTTGGAACAGGGAACGACCTTGCTCGCTGCCTCCACTGGGGAGGAGGTAAGGGCCGTGTTTAACATAATGGTGTGTGTCCTAAATTGCACCCTATTCTCTATGTAGTGCACTACTTTTGACCAGGACCCATAGGGAATACTTTGCTATTTAGAATGCATCCCATGGCTTTGGTTAAAAGGAAAGTACCCCAAAATAAACGCTAGTCATGTGTTTCTCTTGTGTAAACCCTCTGTGTCCATGGAAAACCCTGCAGGTTACGAGGGCACAGATCTCAGGGAGATTCTGAAGGAGGTCGAGGAGAGCTTGTTGGTTCCTATGGACCGCTGGAGTGTGCAGGTGATTTCAGAGGACCCCCAGGAGATAGGAGACCCTGTGCCCAACGAGATCATCAATAACTACTTCTCTATTGGCGTGGTGAGTGACGACCTTGGGGTCATAGAGCCTGCTGATTGGATAATGTACAGACTCCAACAGTCAATCACCTGTATGTCTCTCTTAACTGCCTTATCCTGCCTGTCAGTTTTGGTAGTTTGTTTGCAGCAATAAGAAGACATGAGCACACTGGTAAGACAAATCACAATCACAGTGACATCTGTGAGTGATGTAGCTTCAGTGCCTTCGTAAATATTCAGACCCCTTGACTTTTTTCACATTTTGTTGTTATAGGCTTATTCTAAAATTGATTAAATTGTTTTTTTTTCCCCCTCAATCTACATACAATACCCCATAATGACAAAGCAAAAACAGTTTTTTTGATATTTTTGCTGATTTTTAAAAAATGAACTGAAATATCCCATTAATTACATAAGTATTCAGACCCTTTACTCAGTACATTGTTGAAGCAACTTTGGCAGCGATTACACCCTCGATTCTTCTTGAGTATGACGCTACAAGCTTGGCACACCTGTATTTGGGGAGTTTCTCCCATTCTTCTCTGCAGACCCTCTCAAGCTCTGTCAGGTTAGATGGGGAGCGTCGCTGCACAGCTATTTTCAGGTCTCTCCAGAGATGTTCGAACGGGTTCAAGTCCGGGCTCTCACCCAACTTATTGTGGGAAGCTTGTGGAAGGCTACCTGCAACGTTTGACCCAAGTTAAATCATTTTAAAAGCAATGCTACCAAATACTAATTGAGTGTATGTAAACATCTGACCCACTGGGAATGTGATTAAATAATTAAAAGCTGAAATAAATCATTCTCTCTTCTATTATTCTGACATTTCACTTTCTTAAAATAAAGTAGTGATCCTAGCTGACCTTAAACAGAAATTTTCCTCGGATTGAATGTCAGCAATTGTGGAAAAACTGAATGTATTAACTAAATGTATTTGGCTAAGGTGTATGTAAACTTCCCACTTCAACTGTACATATGTAAATAAGGTATCTGTTTTGAATTTTTTTATACATTTGTAAAAATATATAAAACAAACGTTTTCGCTTTGTCATTATGGGTTATTTTGTGTAGATTGCTGAGATTTTAAAAATTTAATCCATTTTAGAATAAAGCTGTAACATAACAAAATGTGTAAATTGTCAAAGGGTCTGTCTGAATACTTTCCGAAGGCACTGATATGACTGTGATTTTTCTTGTCATTTGTGCTCTTGTTTTCTTATTGTTACAAATTGCCCTTTTGTGGTAATAAAGATTTATTGAACACATGTAAATGCTACCATGTGTTAATTGACAGGATGCCTCCATTGCTCACCGCTTTCACTCCATGAGGGAGAAGCACCCTCAGAAGTTCAACAGCAGGTGAGAGTGACTGAAAGGTCAAGGATCAAACAAAGAGTGTTGAGTGCGAAGAGTGAAAAATCTGTTATGGCTGGGTGGGATTTTGTTTATCTCTGAGCACTGACCAAAAACAATGTTCTTTTTGTTTTCTCTGCAAGGATGAAGAACAAACTGTGGTATTTTGAGTTTGCCACCTCTGAGACCATCTCTGCCTCCTGCAAGAAGCTAAAGGAGTGTCTCAGCATTGAGGTGAACATTGAAGAGTCTTGAATCGTAGTTATTTTAGTTTGTGGTTAAATGGATCTTACCATAATTTACAGTGCCTTGCGAAAGTATTCGGCCCCCTTGAACTTTGCGACCTTTTGCCACATTTCAGGCTTCAAACATAAAGATATAAAACTGTATTTTTTTGTGAAGAATCAACAACAAGTGGGACACAATCATGAAGTGGAACGACATTTATTGGATATTACAAACTTTTTTAACAAATCAAAAACTGAAAAATTGGGCGTGCAAAATGATTCAGCCCCTTTACTTTCAGTGCAGCAAACTCTCTCCAGAAGTTCAGTGAGGATCTCTGAATGATCCAATGTTGACCTAAATGACTAATGATGATAAATACAATCCACCTGTATGTAATCAAGTCTCTGTATAAATGCACCTGCACTGTGATAGTCTCAGAGGTCCGTTAAAAGCGCAGAGAGCATCATGAAGAACAAGGAACACACCAGGCAGGTCCGAGATACTATTGTGAAGAAGTTTAAAGCCGGATTTGGATACAAAAAGATTTCCCAAGCTTTAAACATCCCAAGGAGCACTGTGCAAGCGATAATATTGAAATGGAAGGAGTATCAGACCACTGCAAATCTACCAAGACCTGGCCGTTCCTCTAAACTTTCAGCTCATACAAGGAGAAGACTGATCAGAGATGCAGCCAAGAGGCCCATGATCACTCTGGATGAACTGCAGAGATCTACAGCTGAGGTGGGAGACTCTGTCCATAGGACAACAATCAGTCGTATATTGCACAAATCTGGCCTTTATGGAAGAGTGGCAAGAAGAAAGCCATTTCTTAAAGATATCCATAAAAAGTGTCGTTTAAAGTTTGCCACAAGCCACCTGGGAGACACACCAAACATGTGGAAGAAGGTGCTCTGGTCAGACAAAACCAAAATTGAACTTTTTGGCAACAATGCAAAACGTTATGTTTGGCGTAAAAGCAACACAGCTCATCACCCTGAACACATCATCCCCACTGTCAAACATGGTGGTGGCAGCATCATGGTTTGGGCCTGCTTTTCTTCAGCAGGGACAGGGAAGATGGTTAAAATTGATGGGAAGATGGATGGAGCCAAATACAGGACCATTCTGGAAGAAAACCTGATGGAGTCTGCAAAAGACCTGAGATTGGGACGGAGATTTGTCTTCCAACAAGACAATGATCCAAAACATAAAGCAAAATCTACAATGGAATGGTTCAAAAATAAACATATCCAGGTGTTAGAATGGCCAAGTCAAAGTCCAGACCTGAATCCAATCGAGAATCTGTGGAAAGAACTGAAAACTGCTGTTCACAAATGCTCTCCATCCAACCTCACTGAGCTCGAGCTGTTTTGCAAGGAGGAATGGGAAAAAAATTCAGTCTCTCAATGTGCAAAACTGATAGAGACATACCCCAAGCGACTTACAGCTGTAATCGCAGCAAAAGGTGGCGCTACAAAGTATTAACTTAAGGGGGCTGAATAATTTTGCACGCCCAATTTTTCAGTTTTTGATTTGTTAAAAAAGTTTGAAATATCCAATAAATGTCGTTCCACTTCATGATTGTGTCCCACTTGTTGTTGATTCTTCACAAAAAAATACAGTTTTATATCTTTATGTTTGAAGCCTGAAATGTGGCAAAAGGTCGCAAAGTTCAAGGGGGCCGAATACTTTCGCAAGGCACTGTAAGTGTAGTGTTGTGAAAAAGTATTTGTCCCCTTTCTAATTTTCTCTACTTTTGCATATTTATTGTACTGAATGTTATCAGATCTTCAACCAAAACCTAACCTGAGTGAACAAATAACACCGTTCATATTTCATAAACAAAGTTATGTAAAACCCAATGCCCTTGTGTGAAAAAGTAAGTGCCCCCTTACACTCAATAACTGGTTGTGCCACCTTTAATTTTAAATGTGTTTCTTTTCAGCCATTTTCATGTAGACTTGATTGTGTGTTTTGGTTCATTGTCTTGTTGCATGACCCAACTGCACTTTAGCTCACAAACATATGGCCTGACATTCTCCTGTAGAATTATCTGATATAGAGGAGAATTCATGGTTCCTTCCATTAATGCAAGTCTTCCCAGTCCTGAGGCAGCAAAGCATCCCCAAACCATCACACTACCACCACCATGCTTGACTGTTGGAATAAGGTTCTTACTGTGGAATGCAGTGTGTGGTTTTCACCAGGCATAATGGGACCCATGTCCACTTGCGACTTTATCATGTAAATCTTGGTGGGGCAAATTCAAAAATGTTTTAATGATGCATGCCAGCAAAGCCACGGTTCAAAACTAAACAAAACATTAATTCCACTATAATGGCGACAAAGGTTACCCACAAACTGTTAGGCCCTACATAAAGCCATCCCAACAGCAGAACTTTCTTTTCAGCACCACGGAGTGAATCCTTACCATCGCTACACCTGGCTATCAGTGGAGCCTTGTCTGGCAGCGAAACAGTTCATTCAGCCTCATTTACTGCCTTTTAAAAAAACATAGCTGAAATGGCTGACTTGCTTAAACAAATGTGGTTTCTACTGACAATTGAGATGTATAAACTATGGCATAAGGGAACAATGAGTGCATAAGAGGCAATCCGTCATTTCGATTAAGACATTAATGAGCGAGCTAGAACGGACGTAGTCAATATAACTATTTTTATCAGCACTTTTGAAATGTACAGCGACAGAATTCAGCACATGGGCCGTTCTTACAGTATTGTCTCTGTACACCAAGACCGAATCGAAGGATAAATAAAGAGGGAATATAAGCAGACAATGAAAGCTCTTACAATATTCAATGATTACATTTCTCTAAAACAGGTTATAGGCTACATGTGGACCACCAAGTTAGAACAGCAGGCGAAATTAAGAGGGGTAAATAGACCATCTTATTAGGGTGATGCACATAAGCTACTAACATCTTACTACACAACATACACTTAGTATTACTTTCTTAGCTACAGTATACATATCTCCCTGGCATATTTCATCATATATGCAGCAGCATACAAGACATTATTGGGCTCACCTTGTTGTGCTGTGCTCACTTGAAAAGGAAGGTGGAGTGGCAGTCCTTCTTGTGGGTAAATTTTGTCATCAAACTTTGTCATCAATGTCTGTCATTCTCTGGATTTATGGTGATTTGAAGACAACTGGGAGGTTGAATCATGACGTCAGTGATCTTCAGGTCGGAGCTCTAGAAAAAGGCCTGGGTTCCAGTTGTCTTGAAGATTGAGATTTCCGAGTTTACAGTTGTTTTGAATGTGGTAGAAGTCATGCTGGATTGACAACATGGCCAATGTATTCAACCTTTTCTGGCCCATGGTGTTGATTGTGAATGTTTATCCTTTTTAAGCTTGGAAAAGAGACCCTTAAACCCAGAATTGGACCACACGTCCTCTCCACTGAATAGCAGGCTATTGATTGCTTTGCAATGCTTGCAGTTAGACACTGAATCCTACATTTGCGATTTCCAACTTGTTGTGTAATGTTTATGGCCGATGAGCACAGATGTGTTTTATCTATAATTTATCTTCATATGACAAGTATTGAAAAGGATTTGCCAGTTGACTGTCGACTTGATTAATAATGATGACTGCTTGTCTAGCTAAGATTTTGAAAGTATGATGTTGACATGATCAGTCCAATCAAAGCTACGGTAGATATAACGTTATTTCATGTCATTTTATCTGTGGCCAATGACCTTGAGCCTTCTTGGATGGGTATGTCTAATGTAAATCTATGGCAGCACCCAAGGGACTTTAATTTTCGAGCTCTCCCTGTAGATTTTGTGGTGACATCGTGTCCCCATGAGTGACAGAACACTGAGACAATCTGAGGCAACTAGAGAACATTACTAACCCCTACGCTCTGTATTTCCCGCTGGCTGCCCCACCACCATAGAAAGCACTGAGCTAGGCTGAAAAACAGGCTAAATAAATAGCTAAAACAAATATATACAATACCAGTCAAAAGTTTGGACACACCGACTCATTCCAGGGTTTTTCTTTATTTTTACTATTTTCTACATTGTAGAATAATAGTGAAGACATCATAACTATGAAATAACACATATGGAATCATGTAGTAACCAAAAAAGTGTTAAACAAATCTAAATATATTTGAGATTTGAGATTCTTCAAAGTAGCCACCTTTTGCCATGATGACAGTTTTGCACACTCTTTGCATTCTCTCAACCAGCTTCATGAGGTAGTCATCTGGAATGCATTTCAATTAACAGTTGTGCCTTGTTAAAACTTCTTATGGCTGAGATCCCGCTAACGGGATCAATATGACAACAGCCAGTGAAAGTGCAGGGCGCCAAATTCAAAACAACAGAAATCCCATAATTAAAATTCCTCAAACATACAAATATTTCACACCATTTTCAAGATACACTTCTTGTTAATCCCACCACAGTGTCCGATTTCAAATAGGCTTTACAGCGAAAGCACCACAAACGATTATGTTAGGTCAGAGCCAAGTCACAGAAAAACATTTTTCCAGCCAAAGAGAGGAGTCACAAAAATCAGAAATAGAGATAGAATTATTCACTAACCTTTGATGATCTTCATCAGATGACACTCATAGGACTTCATGTTACACAATACATGTATATTTTGTTCGATAACCTTCATATTTATATAAAAAAATCTCAGTATCTCAGTATACATTGGTGCGTTAGTTCCAAAAACATCCGGTGATTTTGCAGAGAGCCACATCAATTTACAGAAATACTCATCATAAATGTTGTTGAAAATACAAGTGTTATACATGGAACTTTAGATACACTTCTCCTTAATGCAACCGCTGTGTCAGATTTCAAAAAAGCTTTACGGAAAAAGCAAACCATGCAATAATCTGAGTACGGCGCTCAGAGCCCAAACAAGCCAAAAAGATATCCACCATATTGTGCAGTCAACAGAAGTCAGAAATAACATTGTAAATATTCACTTACCTTTGATGGTCTTCATCAGAATGCACTCCCAGGAATCCCAGTTACACAATAAATTGTTTTGTTTTGTTCGGTAATGTCCATCATTTATGTCCAAATAGCTCCTTTTGTTAGCGTGTTTGGTAAACAAATCCAAACTCACGAAGCGTGTTCACTAGGAGCAGACGAAAAGTCAAAAAGTTCCGTTACAGTCCATAGAAACATGTCAAACGAAGTACAGAATCCATTTTTAGGATGTTATTAAACATAAATCTTTAATAATGTTCCAACCGGAGAATTCCTTTGTCTGTAGAAATGCAATGGAACAGAGCTCGCTATCACGTGAACGAGGGTGGCCAGCTCGTGGCTCTCTGGCAGACCTCTGACTCATTCCCCTCTCATTCGCCCACACTTCACAGTAGAAGCATAAAAAAATGTTCTAAGGACTGTTGACATCTAGTGGAAGCATTAGGAAGTGCAACATGACCAATATCCCACTGTATCTTCAATAGGGAATGAGTTGAAAAATGACCAACCTCAGATTTCCCACTTCCTGGTTGGATTTGTTCTCAGGTTTTTGCCTGCCAAATGAGTTCTGTTATACTCACAGACACTATTCAAACAGTTTTAGAAACTTCAGAGTGTTTTATATTAAGATATACTAATAATATGCATATATTAGCAACTGGGACAGAGTAGCAGGCAGTTTACTCTGGGCACCTCTGGGCACCTTATTCATCCAAGCTACTCAATACTGCCCCCAGCCATAAGAAGTTAAAAGTTAATTTGTGGAATTTCTTTCCTTCTTTATGTGTTTGAGCCAATCAGTTGTGTTGTGACAAAGTAGGAGTGGAATACAGAAGATAAGCAAAGAACAAAGAGAAATGACAGTCCATCATTACTTTAAGACATGAAGTTCAGTTAATCCTGAACATTTTAAGAACTTTGAAAGTTTCTTCAAGTGCAGTCGCAAAAACCATCAAGCACTATGATGAAACTGGCTCTCATGCGAACCGCCACAGGAAAGGAAGACCCAGAGTTACCTCTGCTGCAGAGGATAAGTTCATTAGAGTTAACTGCACCTCAGAAATTGCAGCCCAAATAAATGCTTCAGAGTTCAAGTAACAGACACATCTCAACATCAACTTTTCAGAGGAGACTGCGTGAATCAGGCATTTATGGTCGAATTGCTGCAAAGAAATCACTACTAAAGGACACCAATAAGAAGAAGATACTTGCTTGACCCATTATTTGAATCATGTAGTAACCAAAAAAGTATTAAACAAGATTCTTCAAAGTAACCACCTTTTGCCTTGATGACAGCTTTGCACACTCTGGCATTATCTCAAATCAATTTTATTTGTAACATGCACCGAATACAGTGAAATGCTTACTTACAAGCCCTTCACCAACAATGCAATTTTAAGAAAAATAAGTGTTGAGGAAAAAATAGATAAATAAAAGTAACAAATAATTAAAGAGCAGCAGTAAAATAACATATTTTACCTTTATTTAACTAGGCAAGTCAGTTAAGAACAAATTCTTATTTTCAATGACAGCCTAGTGGGGTTAACTGCCTGTTCAGGGGCAGAACAATAGATTCGTGCCTTGTCAGTTTGAACTTGCAACCTTCCGGTTACTAGTCCAACGTTCTAACCACTAGGCTACCCTGCCGCCCCGTATACAGGGGGTACCGGTTCAGAGTCCATGTGCGGGGGGGGCACTGGTTAGTCGAGGAAATATGTACATGTAGGTAGAGTTAAAGTGACTATGCATAGATAAGAAACAGAGTAGCAGCAGCATAAAAGAGGGAGGGCAATGCAAATAGTCTGGGTAGCCATTTGATTAGCTGTTCAGGAGTCTTAGGGCTTGGGGTAGAAGCTGTTAAGTAGTCTTTTGGACCTTAACCAGCTTCATGAGGAATGCTTTCCCAACAGTCTAAACACTTGTTGGCTGCTTTTCCTTCACTCTTCGGTCCAACTCATCCCAAACCATCTCAATTGGGTTGAGGTCGGGTGATTGTGGAGGCCAAGTCATCTAATGCAGCACTCCATCACTTGGGGAAATAGCCCTTACACAGCCTGGAGGTGTGTTTTGGGTCATTGTCCTGTTGAAAAAACAAATGCTAGTCCCACTAAGCGCAAACCAGATGGGATGGCGTATTGCTGCAGAATGCTGTGGTAGGCATGCTGGTCAAATCTGCCTTGAATTCAAAATAAATCACTGACAGTTGCACCAGCAAAGCACCCCCACACCTCCACCTCCATGCTTCGGAGGAACCACACATGCAGAGATAATTTATTCACCTCACCTACCAAACACTGCATTCCACGATTAAGAGCCTCATACCATCAGTCAAGCATGGTGGTGGTAGTGTGATGGTTTGGGGACCTGGAAGACTTGCCTTAATAGACAGAACCATTAATTCTGCTCTGTATCAGAGAATTCTACAGGAGAATGTCAGGCCATCCATCTGTGAGCTGAAGCTGAAGCGCAGCTGAGTTATTTAGCAAAACAATGATCCAAAACACACAATCAAGTCTACATGAAAATGGCTAAAAAGCAACAACTTTTACGTTTTGGAATGGTCTGGTCAAAGTCCAGACCTAATCACAATTGAGATTTTGTGGCAGGACTTGAAACGAGCAGTTCATGCTTGAAAACCCACAAATGTTGCTGAGTTAAACCAGTTCTACTTGCAAGAATTGGCCAAAATACCTCCACAGTGGCGTGAGAGACTGATCAACAACTACAGGAAGCATTTGGTTGCTGTCATTACAGCTAAAGGTTGCACAGCCAGTTACTGGATGCATTTCAAACTCAAAGTAGACAGCCCTTGGCCCTAAACCCTGAGCCCTATGCTCTTGGGGTAATCCCCGTGGCCATATTTGTAAATAAATTAGAAATTGTGCTACTAATGCACAAATATGTCTCATAAATGTTTAGTTAGCTTTTGGAAATTATAGAAATAAATGTTTTTCCTTCTTCAGAAGTAGCTAGGCAGGCTAACGTTAGTTAGCTAATTCATTTGCTAGCTATCATACAGTAGGCGTATATTAATAATTATATAGTTAATATAAATAGACATGCAATCATAGTTGACTGTAGCGCATATAAATCACCCACAAGCTACCGGTGGCTGAAAACACAATCATCTCGGGATGAACGAGTGAAGAATATCCAAGCAAACACGGCCCATTTAAAAATCATTCCTTCTTCCCTCGCCCCTTGCCCTGCAAGTGTATACTCGTCAGACATCATTGATACGTCATCAGAAGTGTCCACTTCATTTGAGGGCTGAGGGGATAGGGTGTGTCTTTTAAGTGTATGGAATGCAGCCATGAGTGTAAGCGGGCAATTACTTTTCCACATGGAAATTGGGTGTTGCATAACTTTCTTAGTTAAATAAAATAAGTATCCATTTTTGTAGTTATAGGTGAACTTAGGTGCCTTTTAATATTATGTTTTGGATGAATATCTGATAACATTCTGTATCAAGATATGCAAAAATAGAGAAAATCAGAAAGGGGGCAAATGCTTTTTCCCGGCACTGTAGATAGTCTTAGCAATAATTAATTTAGTCTCTTTACCCATTTGTGACCGTGTCTGTCCGTCCGTCTATTTCTCAGTGCTGTGGGACACCCCTGGACCTGAGCGGTCACTCTCTGGAGGGCCTTGCAGTCATCAACATACCCAGCATGCACGGCGGCTCCAACCTGTGGGGTGAGGCTAAGAAGGCAGACAGAGACAATGTGTCAGAAGAGGAACCGCCTGATGTCGTCACTGACCACGACGTTCTGAAAATGAGCTCACAAGGTACTTTAGGGCATGCTTATCTCATACATTGTTGGAGGTTTATTTAGTTGCCTAGTGATATGAATGTTTACTGTAGCATTGTATGTAATATTGTCACTTTTCCCCTTACACAGACCATATGGTCTTTTTTTGGAAGGTGTCAGGTAGCCTAGTGGTTAGAGCGTTGGGCCACTAACAAAAAGGTTGCAAGTTCGAATACTTGACAAGGTGAAAAATCTGTTGATCTGCCCTTGAACAAGGCACTTAACCATATTTGCTCCTGGGTCGCCGTTGATAATGGCAGACTCTGGCCATGACCCCACTCTCCGCATACATATTAATACACACATGCAAGACATATGACCTATATAAGCACCCACCAAATTATCATGATATAATTTGTATTACAGTAGCTAAGTCACTGTATGTATGAGAATGAATGTCTGCTTAATGAGCTATTGACAATATATTTTAATGTTTCCTTTTCCCCCCACAGACCTAAGTGACAAGCGGATTGAGGTGGTGGGATTGGAGGGGGCGATTGAGATGGGTCAGATCTATTCTGGGCTGAAGAGGGCTGGACACAGACTGGCTCAAACATCACAGATCACTATCAGGTAGACTTAATACATGCTCTATACACAATTCTTCGGGTGTTATGCCTTTTTAACTTTGGGTATTAAAACGTGTCTCTCTCTCATTGCCTTTCTCAGGACACATAAAGCCTTGCCTATGCAGATTGATGGTGAGCCCTGGATGCAGCCTCCCTGCACTGTAAGTGTTGTTAATATACCCCTTAAGTGAGTTTGGCCGTGGAATTCCTATGACCAATTGAATTAGAAAGTGTGACAACTGGAGGAACATTTATTCTAAAATAAACATTGTTGATGTCCTTATGTTGGCTTGTTAGTTTTAGCAGTGGGCCAAGTCTCTTGACTCAATTTTGTTTCAGAAATACAATGTGATGTACTGGAGATCAGTATTTCCCAACCCTTACCAGACCAGACACATTTTTTTCCTAGACCTACACTGACGCACCAGACAACTAATCAAGGTCTTGGTGATTCATTAATTCAGCGATTCTTGAAAGACGGACCAATCTCAAATGTTCACAAATATTTGTCTTAATTTTAACACAAATGTGAAATATATACAGTTGAAGTCTGAAGTTTACATACACTTAGGTTGGAGTCATTAACTCGTTTTTCAACCACTCCACACATTTCTTGTTAACAAACTATAGTTTTGGCTAGTCGATAAGGAAATCTACTTTGTGCATGACACAAGTAATTTTTCCAACATTTGTTTACAGGAAGAATATTTCACTTATAATTCACTGTATCACAATTCCAGTGGGTCAGAAGTTTACATACACTAAGTTGACTGTGCCTTTAAACAGCTTGGAAAATTCCAGAAAATTATGTCATGGCTTTAGAAGCTTCTGATAGGCTAATTGACATAATTTGAGTCAATTGGTGGTGTACCTGTGGATGTATTTCAAGGCCTACCTTCAAACTCAGTGCCTCAAGGCATCATGGGAAAATCAAAAGACATCAGCCAAGACCTCAGAAAAAAAAATTGTAGACCTCCACACATCTGGTTCATCCTTGGGAGCAATTTCCAAACGCCTGAAGGTACCACGTTCATCTGTACAAACAATAGTACGCAAGTATAAACACCATGGGACCACGCAGCCGTCATGCCACTCAGGAAGGAGATGCGTTCTGTCTCCTAGAGATTAACATATTTGGTGCGAAAAGTGCAAATCAATCCTAGAACAACAGCAAACGACCTTGTGAAGATGCTGGAGAAAACAGGTACAAAAGTATTTATTTCCACAGTAAACGAAGTCATATATCGACATAACCTGAAAGGCCGCTCAGCAAGGAAGAAGCCACTGCTCCAAAACCGCCATAAAAAAGCCAGATTACGCTTTTCAACTACACATGGGGACAAAGATCGTACTAATTGGAGAAATGTCCTCTGGTCTGATAAAACAAAAATAGAACTGTTTGGCCATAATGACCATCGTTATGTTTGGAGGAAAAAGGGGGACGCTTGCAAGCCGAAGAACACCATCCCAACCGTGAAGCATGGGGGTGGCAGCATCATGTTGTGGGGGTGCTTTGCTGCAAGAAGGACTGGTGCACTTCACAAAATAGATGTCATCATGAGGAAGGGAAATGATGTGGATATATTGAAGCAACATCTCCAGACATCAGTCAGAAAGTTAAAGCTTGGTCGCAAATGGGTCTTCCAAATGGACGTTGACCCCAAGCATACCAAAGTTGTGGCAAAATGGCTTAAGGACAACAAAGTCAAGGTATTGGAGTGGCCATCACAAAGCCCTGACCTCAATCCAATAGAACATGTGTGGGCAGGACTGAAAAAGCTTGTGCGAGCAAGGAGGCCTACAAACCTGACTCAGTTACACCAGCTCTGTCAGGAGGAATGGGCCAAAATTCACCCAACTTATTGTGGGAAACTTGTGGAAGGCTACCCAAAGTGTTTGACCTAAGTTAAACCATTTAAAGGCAATGCTACCAAATAGTAATTGAGTGTATGTAAACTTCTGATCCACTGGGAATGTGATGAAAGAAATAAAAGCTGAAATAAATAATTCTCTCTACTATTATTCTGACATTTCACATTCTTAAAATAAGTGGTGATCCTAACTGATCAAAAACAGGGCATTTTTACTGGGATTAAATGTCTGGAATTGTGAAAAACTGAGTTTAAATGTTTTTGCCTAAGGTGTATGTAAACTTCCGACTTCAACTGTATATTTTTTTGATAGACCAAAGTATCACCTATTACACCATGTAAAGGAACAACTCCTAATTCTTCAAAACATATCCATAAAATGAAACTAAATGTATTTATGTCAACTCCGTCTGACGCTATAAAAAGCTTTTAATTTTTACATAGTTCAACAAGTGTTTGAAGGCCTTGATTTGTTTAATTCTAACAGATTATTCAAATGTGTAGTACAACTCTCCAAACATAGGTTTTTTTCCCGTTTTATACCACTATATAATGCTCCAGGGCTAATTTCGTTAGCATTTTGGCATGGTTTTCTAGAGAAAGAACATAAAACAATATTTTCTAAAGCTAACATCATCCCTTTATTTTTCCTCCGTTGCTTTATGACGATAAACCCTCAAATAAATAAACACATCTGAACCAAAATGTATATCCTATCAAGGAGATGGAGTTGACAGTTTATCGTTGTGACCATGGTGATTTCAATATTGCTTGTTTTAAATGTATTAAAAGTAGAGAACTTTACAGACCATGAGCGGTCTTGTTGCACTGCATGTCATGAGGACATGAGGGACCAAACATTTTTAGGAGTCACAGTTTTGTGATCAATATTATTTAAAGTTTCAGAGGGCTATTGGAAGAAACGACATAAGATCCTTTTTCAGTTAATATTAATTATTGCCAGTTTATACAATTTTAAACACATTTTTTGAGAGTTTGAAATTGGGATCCTTTGCTCCGGACAAGATCATTTCCGGTCGTAGAGAGGAGATGGAAATTAATAATATTGCAAATATTTAAACAATTCCAAAAACAAGTATTTCCCTTATAAAATTCCTTAAATTAAAATGAATCTCAAATATTGCTATAAAAATAAAAGGTTTCCCTGCCGGATAAGGATTGTCCCGTCTTTCAATAATAGTTGAATTACTTCAATCAGGTGTGTCCGTGGCAGGGAAAGGACAAACATGTTTGCCTACCACAAGAGGGTATGGGGATAAGGGAAACACTGTTGTAGACTGTGATGACTGTAAAACCTCCTGAATTTTCCACCCTGTGTTCAGATCCACATCACACACAAGAACCAAGCCAACATGCTGATGGCTGCTCCTGCCAAATCATCAGGCTTCTTCCACCTCAAGTAGAGGAAAGGTGGACTGCAGCACTGAGACTGAAGAGGTCCGGGTGTAGGGTGAAGTTGCCCTTTGACACTGATCTTGGATCAGTTTTTCATTTTCCCCACTAATGGTTAAGGTTTGGATTGGGTGAGTGGATGCTTATCCTAGTTCTGTACCTCGGGGAAACTTCACCCAGGAGCAGAGGTCCACTGACTGCTGAAGAACCACTGCCATAAAGGAACCAACATTTGCGTAAAAACATTCTTCATGTCTGAATTTCTTCCTGAAACACTAGTAGCCATTGATTAACATTGATACTCTACTCATTTCCATAACAAAAAACTATCCCAGGCTTGTGTTGATTTGAGTACCCTCATGTTAAGCTTTATATTACATTGCTATTACATTTTGTATCTGTTTGTATTAGTTATGTATAATTCCATAGTACTCCATGAGTTGTATTACTTTTATGCCTTATTGTTATGTAAATGCACAGTAATAGATCTCCTGTTTGTTTATCTGCTTTCTATAGCATTTTCACACAAATGTTTTTGTATCCATATTGATTAACGTGATAGGCCAACAGTCTGTGTCGCTATATAATGCCGTTCACTGTCAAATCTAAGTATGTTTTGCCTACTCAGCAAGTTTCTTGTAGAGGATACAGGTCAGACAGCTGAGGGTATCGTTCGCGTTGCCCGACCTCACTTAAAGGCCCAGTGCAGTCAAATTATGATTTTTCTGTGTTTTACATATATTTCCACACTATGAGGTTGGAATAATACTGCGAAATTGTGAAAATTATGATAATGCCCTTTTCATGTAAAAGCTGTTCGAAAAGACAGACTGACATTTCAGGTGGTTTTGATGGGATGCAGTGTTGGCCTGCCTGGTGACATCAGGTAAATTCATTAAAAGACCAATAAGAAAGAGTTCCAAACCTCTGCCAATAACAGCTAGTTTTCTGTTTTCCCCTCCCCACTCAAACCACTCCCTAAGTCTTAGCAAAATTCTTGCTTGAGAAATTGCTCTACCTAAGAAGCTATTTTTGTTTCTTTTTGAGCATTTTGATTGAAAACATTCACAGTTAGGTACTTAATTGTTACCCAGAAATGTGATATTTGATATTGAGATAAAAACAGCTGCATTGGGCCTTTAACACTGTCACAAACAGCACTTCCTCATTTTCACTAACCTAATCTCTTTGCTTAATGAGACTGCTTCCAAACCACAACTACTGAGATGCTGTCCTCAAGAAAAAAAGAGACCTGGCTTTTCTCTTTAAATAAATAAATGTATAGCCTACAGTATGTGTATTCATGTATCTACCATGGTAAGAGATCTTTAAGAAAGACAGCAATTTCTTATCTCTGCCTGTAACGATGTGCGCTGAGAGTCAGGAAGCAAGTTCAGGGAGTGAGTGTTTTAATAAATAAATGCAACATAAAACAAAACAAGAAACACGAACAACGTGGAACAACGTAAACACTGGAACAGAAACAATAACACCTGGGGAAGGAACCAAAAGGGAGTGACAGATATATGGAAGGTTATCAGGGAGGTGATGGAGTCCAGGTGATTTTGATGACGCGCAGATGCGCGTAACGATGGTGACAGGTGTGCGCTATAACGAGCAGCCTGGTAACCTAGAGGCCAGAGAGGAAGCTCGAGGAGCCGGTTGAGGCAGGGGAGTCCGAAGAGCCGGCTGAGGCAGGGGAGCCCGGCTGAGGCATGAAAGCCCGTAGAGGCTCCTGGACCCGACGTCATTCCACCTGACAAAAAAATAATAAAAAAATACACCCCCTGATGCTTCCCTTAGGTGAGGCATTATTCTGTAATGATGTGAGCTGAGAGTCAGGAAGCAAGTTCAGGAAGTGAGTGTTTTAATAAATAAATGCAACATAAAACAAAACAAGAGCCATGAACAACACACAGACTAAACACTGGAGCAGAAACAATAACACCCTGGAGGAAGGAACCAAAGGGAGTGACATATATAGGGAAGGTTATCAGGGAGGTGATGGAGTCCAGGTGAGTCTGATGACGTGCAGGTGCGCGTAAAGATGGTGACAGGTGTGCGCCATAACGAGCAGCCTGGTGACCTAGAGGCCAGAGAGGGTTCACACGTGACACTGCCTTTCTCAAGTTCAGTTACCAGCAGGATATCGCTGTATGTGACAGAATGGGACGGCAGGGTAGCCTAGTGGTTAGAGTGTTGGACTAGTAACCGAAAGCTGACAAGGTACAATTCTGTCATTCTGCCCCTGAACAGGCAGTTCCTAGGCTGTCATTGAAAATAAGAATTTGTTCTTAACTGACTTGCCTAGTTAAATAAAGGTTAAAAAATGTACTTTTATAAAGGGTGTCAATGGCAGTTGGGCGGCTGTCATAGTGGTGCTGTGTCATACTTAACAGGTTTGTGTTTGTTGGCCATTGGTGTTAATGGCTGTGGGACTCCCAACGGAGCTCAGAGACAGGGCCAAAGTAGGGTGCCATTTGGTACGAAACCCTGGTCTTCAGGAGTTTCCCTAAAATGACTGCAACACTAGAACTACAGTGAACAAAAATATAAACGTGTAAAGTGTTGGTCCCATGTTTCATGAACTGAAATAAAAGATCAGGCATTTTCCATACACACAAAAAGTTTATATCTCTCAAATTTGGTGTACACATTTGTTTACATCCCTGTTAGTGTACATTTCTCCTTTGCCAAGGTAATCCATCCACCTGACAGGTGTGGCATATCAAGAAGCTGATGATCATTGCACAGGCGCACCTTGTGCTGGGAACAATAAAAAGGCCACTCTAAAATGTGCAGTTTTGTCACATAACACAATGCCACAGATGTCTCGAGTTTTGAGGGAGCGTGCTATTGGCATGCTGACTGTAGGAATGGCCACCAGAGCTGTTGCCAGAATGTTAATTTCTCTAACACAAGCCGCTTCCAACATCGTTTTAGAGAATTTGGCAATACGAATTTGGCAACCGCCCTCAAACCGCAGACTACGTGTAACCGCTCCAGTCCAGGACCTCCACTTCCGACTTCTTCACCTGTGGGATCGTCTGAGACCAGCCACTCAGGCAGCTGATGGAACTGTAGGTTTGCACAACCGAAGAAAGTCTGCACAAACTGTCAAAAACCGTCTCGGTGAAATTCATCTGGGTGCTAGTCATCCTTACCAGGGTCTTGAACGGACTGCAGTTTGGCGTTGTAACCGACTTCAGTGGGCAAATGCTCACCTTCAATGGGCACTGGCACACTGGAGAAGTTTGCTCTTGGCGGATGAATCCCGGTGTCAACTGTACCGAGCAGATGACAGACAAAGTGTATGGCGTTGTGTGGGCAAGCGTATTGCAGATGTGAACAGGTCCCCATGGTGGCGGTGGGGTTATGGTATGGGCAGGCATAAGCTATGGACAATGAACACGATTGCATTTTATCAATGAAAATTTGAATGCACAGCGACACCGTGACGAGATCCTGAGGCCCGTTGTCGTGCCATTCATCCGCCGCCATCAACTCATGATAATGCACACATGTCGCAAAGATCTGTACACAATTCCTGGAAGCTAAAAATGTCCACGTTTTTCCATGGCCTGCATACTCATCAGACATGTTACTCATTGAGCACGTTTGGAATGCTCTGGATCGACATGTAAGATAGCGTGTTCCAGTTCCTGCCAATATCCAGCAACTTTGCACAGCCATTAAGGAGGAGTGGGACAACATTCCATAGGTCACAATCAATAGCCTGATCAAGGAGGAGGCACATGGTGCAAACCAGAACATTTTTCCTTCGCTTCAGAGAAATAGAGTGAACTTTTTCCACATTTTGTTACGTTACAGCCTTTTTCTAAAATGTATTAAATAAAACATTTTCCTCATCAATCTACACACAATACCCCATAATGACAAAGCTTTTTTTGCAAATGTTATTAAAAATAAAAACAGATACCTTATTTACATAGATTTTCAGACCCTATGCTATGAGACTCGAAATTGAGCTCAAGTGCATCCTGTTTCCATTGATCATCCTTCAGATGTTTCTACAACTTGATTGGAGTCCACATGTGGTAAATTCAATTTATTGGACATGATTTGGAAAGGCACACACCTGTCTATAAAAGGTCCCACAGTTGACAGTGCATGTCAGAGCAAAATTCAAGCCATGAGGTCGAAGGAATTGTCCGTAGAGCTCAGAGATAGTATTGTGTCGAGGCTCAGATCTAGGGAAGGTTACAACATTTTTTGTTGCAGCATTGAAGGTCCCCAAGAACACAGTGGCCTCCATCATTCTTAAATGGAAGAAATTTGTAACCAGCAAGACTTCCTAGAGCTGGCCGCCCGGCCATACTGCGCAATCAGGGGAGAAGGGCCTTGGTCAGGGAAAGATGAACGGAGCAAAGTAGAGAGAGATCCTTGATGAAAACCTGCTCCAGAGTGCTCAGACTGAGGCGAAGGTTCACCTTCCAACAGGACAACGACCCTAAGCACACAGCCAAGACAAAGCAGGAGTGGCTTCGAGACAAGTCTCAATGTCCTTGAGTGGCCCAGCCAGAGCCCGGACTTGAACCTGATCGAACATCTCTGAAAATAGCTGTGCAGTGACGCTCCCCATCCAACCTGACAGAGCTTGAGAGGGTATGCAGAGAAGAATGGGAGAAACTCCCCAATTACAGGTGTTGCTGTAATTGCTGCCAAAGGTGCTTGAACAAAGTATTCAGGAAAGGGTCTGAATACTTATGTAAATGTGAAAGTCTTTTATTTTTAATAGATTTGAGAGAAGAAAATCAAAAAATATTTCTGCTTTGTTATTATGGGGTATTGTGTGTAGGTTGTTGAGGGAAATAAACAAATCCATTTTCAAATAAGGCTGTAAAAAGTCAAGGGATCTGAATACTTTTTTTTAATGTATTTAAAAGATTTTCATGGTTGTGAATTTTATCTGTGCAATGTGGTGGTCACATCAGATTTGTGTTCGGATCAATGCCCCTACCTTTTTTCTTTAAGGTACTGTATCTGTGACCAACAGATGCAATAATGTATTCCCAGTCATGTGAAATAGATTAGGGTCTAATGAATTTCAATTGACTGATTTCCTTATACGAACTGTAACTCTTTGAATTTGTTGCATTTTTATTTTTGTTCAGTGTAGCTAGGAGATGTGTTCCAAAGTAGTGCTGCTCATGAAAGGACAAAATAGGCTGAAATAGAACAGTTATATTACCCATGTCACCTAAAATAGCCTCGCCAATTGGAGATTTGCTTCTTTGCATTACACTGTTTAGTAACAACATTGTTTAGTCTTAATGAGCAAATGAGTGTTAATTGAGTTATTATGCTGAAACGAGAACCCTTAGGACTGGAGTCTGATACCCCCTCTGATACCCCTGAAGAAACCTGGGCCGTTAATCTAGAAATACACCCCTCACCCTTCTAAAGGTCACATGAAACTGGGATGCTTTCCATACATAGCGTATGGTACCTATGTGTGTCTACATGTGTACCATAGAGTACATGGTATACTCCACCAAAAAGAGAAGTATGTGATGAGTAACGTGATCTGTATGAAGGTGGGCCACTCACTTGGGGCCCCTTGACTCCTCAAACTCTCACTGAATTTTTACAATCGTACTGACGGAGCATGATTTGTGTTGGGAATTTGGGATTTACATGCCGCATAATCATGGGAAGAAATATTTCTAGGACAATTTGTGAGATTCTCTCTTTGTGCATGGCTTGCTACAGGCTTCACTTCAAAAGTCATGGTTTGAAGTTATCATCCTTCAAAGATGAGACAAATACTGCACAATATGTCAAGATCAAGCAAAGATATTTGGAACAGCCATCTCTCATTGGCCTGAAATGGCATCTTGCAGTGCATGTAATAACGCTAAAACTGAGGGAATCATCCAGTTTAAAAATACAGCAAGAAATGTACAAATTCCCTGTCAGTAAAAGGGGAAAACAGTTCAAAGGATACTATTCAGTTGGATCAACGCTGATTTTACCCACCTCGTCAGCTTCAATTCTTGATACACTGTATGAGTTTGTCATTGTGTGAAGGACATTTGTGAATTCTTAATAGATTGAAATACAGATTACTTGCTTTAATCAAGGAATAATAGTTCATAGGTTTTGACTAAGTTTAATTATTTTTTCCAAATACACCATTACCAATTGCAGAGCCCAGATTTGAACTGTCATAACCAAGGTAATGAGGCTTTTCACCTGAGGGGGTAGAACCGTGATGGTGATGGAAGGCTGAAAAGAACTCTCAATTTGCTGCAAAATAAACACAACACCTATCAATTCTATAACATCTGCCTGACTTACTGAAATATGTGAAGCTCTTAACACCCCCATGCTAACCTGATATAGTCTAGGGAGTGGAGCGGGCCAGGGGGGACGACGATACATTGAGAAGTTCGCTACCAGAACCTGACCCTCCCCATCCCTCTCTCTTTCTGCTCCCCACACCCCCTCTTTCCCCATTTTCTCTATCTGCCCACCCTTGACTCCCTTCCTGTCGCTCCCACACTCTTTCTCTCACTCCTCTCTCTCTCACTCCTCTCACTCTCACTCCCCTCTCTCTCTCTGCCCATAGTTGTGTCTAGAGACAGGGGAAATGCCCCTGTAACTTGAGCCCCTCTTCTCCCATGTCCATTCACAGCCACACTGATATGGACCCTTGGTGCCGTTGGCCAGACACAGGCCGTCTCTGGTAGTGCCTGCTCCAAGCAGCTGCTGGGTACGTTTCATGGTGCAAGACATCAAACACTCAAAGACAAATTAGTTATAGCACGAGGCATGGTACCTGTGCATTTGGAACACTATGCAGAAAAGGTATCACATTATTTTACTTTTATAACAATACATTCATGGCCGCTTTAATGAAAATATCAAATAAAAGTGTGTGAATAGTGTGTGGCTATCATACATTACTGGTGAGTTATTTGATAGAGTGCCTAAAAGGCACCGAGTTCTAGACAAGTACACTCATAAATCACACACTGCACTATGTTGGGTTCTCGTGTGTGACTCCCCCACTTGTTGATTGATTAGAGTGATATACAGCCATGATGTTGAGTACCAGTTGTTAACCATGCGCCCATATCAAAATAAACCCAAAACACTTTATGATGAGGGAGGGGCAAAACATCCACTCAGCACATTTTGAGCTTTGCCTTTTCCTCAACTGCTGTCAAGAGAACCTATCAACATATGTCAATAGGCTTATTCATTTCTGGTACCACATCTAAATCAATAGATATTAGATATTTTACTTACTGTTTGATCGATTGTTAAATTCTTCCTTCTTTCCCCCAACTACCCTTCTCCCCCTTCTTGCCACTCCTGCTTTTGGCAACTGTGTGGAGGGATATTGGAAAATATACTGGAGAGCATACTAGAATTCCTCCATGCCATTGGAAGGATTCGGTCACCACTGTCCTTATCATGTTTCACTATGGGATGCTGAACTGCTGATGAAAGTTATTAGACAGTTATATGTTCTTACTAGACAGTACTGTAGGTAACCAAGGTCAAGACGCACTTGGCTACTTTTATGCTATTGATTAATCTATTTAATAATGTATTTGTATGCCTGTTAATAAATGCATGTGTTCATTTAGTTTCATGTAAATTTGGTTTAGGTCAGGGGAAACAAGGTAAATGTATTAGAAAAACGAATTATTCATTGATTAAGGAACGTCTTCAAGGTATCTTCAAGGAAAGAAAATATTCAAGCTAGTAGCCTTGAAAATTACAGTTATGATTCAAACTCAAATAATGGAGTTGTTCAAATTTGATTAAAACATTAACTCCATAGTCTAGGCCTACAAACATGTTTTTCCTCACCAGTCAGTTGCATTGTCAAAATAAATCAACTATTTAATAGGAAAAAAAGTATTTGGAGCAAAATCAAATCAAATTGTATTGGTCACGTACACGTGTTTAGCAGATTATTGCGAGTGTAGCGAAATACCTGTGCTTCTATCTGTGACGGTGCAGTAATATCTAACAATTACACAACATATACCCAATGCACACACATCTAGTAAAGGAATAGACACTCAAACAAACATAACACTAAAAAAGCATGACTAAAAAGCTAAACATTCAGGATATCTATTTATTTACATATTTTTATTTAGCTGGTTATGTTTAAGCCTACAGTATGAGACACGATGAGAACGTATAGGCAAAAGAAAGGGACATAAAACTTGAAAGCGAGGATGTGGCCCTATCTGACTACAGACATCAGACACAACATTCTTCCGCAAACTATTCTTAGAAACCTGCTTATTTTTTTCTTCGCTTGGATGTCCCGGAGATCGACAGATTTGATCTACATCACATGCAGGGATTCCACCTACGTCAATGGGTACCCTTGATTTACGTCATCGGAGAGACTGGCCTCGTTGTTCTTCGCGAGACCAGCATTTCCCATTCTATCGAATACTAAAGAGTTAATGGAACAAAGGGGAAATTAATCTAGCTAGAAAACGAGCATCAATTTGCACTAAGAAAATCGGTGAAGAAAAGCCCAATTTGTCTTAAAGACTTTGCTGTTTTGTTGTTCTACTTGAGTTTTTTTTTAAATGACTCCAAAGAGAAGAGTAAACATGTAAAACACACACGGAGTAAAGTGACGATGAGCAGGGTTGCGCTTTGTGATTGGTGGGAGTGAAGCGAAACTACCATCTAAGAAGATAGTTACAACAACACGGTGAAAAAACATAGGCAAGTTAATGAAAGTTATTTCTAAAGTTGATATTTTTATACAAAGTTATGGTTGAATAAATAGCCTATGTTAATGCAAAATATTTGCATGAATTCGCAACACAAGTACTTTAGCAATGGTGCACGTGCAAATTAACTCATTGCATCACGTATGTTTCAAATAATAACCAGGACTTGTAATTGTCCAATCCTGACCATTAACATTTTCAAATGATTTTATATATATATATATATATATATATATATACACACACACATATACAGTACCAGTCAAAAATTTGGACACACGTAATCATTCAAGGGTTTTTCTTTATTTTTAATATTTTCCACATTGTAGAATAATAGTGGAGACATCAAAACTGTGAAATAACACATATGGAATCATGTAGTAACCCAAAAAGTGTTAAACAAATATATTTTATATTTGAAATTCTTCAAAGTAGCCACCCTTTGCCTTGATGACAGCTTTGCACACACTTGGCATTATCTCAACCAGCTTCATGAGGTAGTCACCTGGAATGCATTTCAATTAACAAGTGTGCCTTGTTAAAAGTACATTAGTGGAATTTCTTTCCTTCTTAATGCGTTTGAGCCAATCAGTTGTATTGTGACAACTTAGGGGTGTTATACGGGAGATCAAATCAAATGTTATTTGTCACATACGCCAAATACAACAGGTGAAATGCTTACTTACAAGCCCTTAACCAACAATGACATTTTAAGAAAATACCTAAAAAAAAAAGTAAGAGATAAGACTAACAAATAATTAAAGAACAGCAGGAAAATAACAAAAGCAGGGCTATATACAGTGGGTACCGGTACAGAGTCAATGTGCGGGGGCACCAGTGTCGAGGTAATTGAGGTAATATGTACATGTATGTAGAGTTATTAAAATGACTATGCATAGATAATAACAGAGAGTACCAGCAGCATAGAAGGCGGCAATGCAAATAGCCTGGGTAGCCATTTGATTAGATGTTCAGGAGTCTTATGGCTTGGGGGTAGAAGCTGTTTAGAAGCCTCTTAGACCTAGACTTGGCGCTCCGGTACAGCTTGCCGTGTGGTAGCAGAGAGAACAATCTTATGACTAGGGTGGCTGGAGTCTGACAATTTTTAGGGCCTTCCTCTGACACCGCTTGGTATAGAGGTCCTGGATGGCAGAAAGATTGCCCCACGGTGATGTACTGGGCTGTACGCACTACTCTCTGTAGTGCCTTGCGGTCGGAGGCCCAGCTGTTGCCACACCAGGCAGTGATGCAACCTATCAGGATGCTCTCGATGGTGCAGCTGTAAAACCTTTTGAGGATCTGAGGACCCATGCCAAATCTTTTCACTCTCCTGAAGGGGGAATAGGGTTTGTCGTGCCCTCTTCATGACTGTCTTGGTGTGCTTGGACCATGTTAGTTTTGTTGGTGATGTGGATGCCAAGGAACTTGAAGCTCTCATCCTCTTCCACTGCAGCCCCGTCGATGAGAATGGGGGCGTGCTTGGTCCTCCTTTTCCTGTAGTCCACAATCATTTCCTTTGTCTTGATCACTTTGAGGGAGAGGTTGTTGTTCTTGCACCACACGGTCATGTCTCTGAGCTCCCTATAGGCTGTCATATCGTTGTCTGTGATCAGGCCTACCACTGTTGTGTCATTGGCAAACTTAATGATGGTGTTGGAGTCCTGCCTGGCCCTGCAGTCATGAGTGAACAGGAGGGGACTGAGAACACACTCCTGGGGGGCCCCCGTGTAGAGGATCAGCGTGGTGAATGTGTTGTTACCTACCCTTACCACCTGGGGGCGGCCCATCAGGAAGTTCAGCATCCAGTTGCAGAGGGAAGTGTTCAGTCCCAGGGTCCTTAGCTTAGTCATGAGCTTTGAGGGCACTATGGTGTTGAACGCTGAGCTGTAGTCAATGAATAGCATTCTCACATAGGTGTTCCTTTTGTCCAGGTGTGAAAGGGCAGTGTGGAGTGCAATAGAGATTGCATCATCTGTGGATCTGTTGGGGCGGTATGCAAATTGGAGTGGGTCTAGGGTTTCTGGGATAATGGGGTTGATGTGTGCCACGACCAGCCTTTCAAAGCATTTCATCGCTACAGACGTGAGTGCTACGGGTCGGTAGTCATTTAGACAGGTTATCTTAGTGTTCTTGGGCACAGGGACTATGGTGGTCTGCTTGAAAGATGTTGTTATTGCAGACTCGGACAGGTAGAGGTTGAAAATGTCAGTGAAGACACTTGCCAGTTGGTCAGCGCATGCTCGCAATACACGTACTGGTAATCCGTATGGCCCTGCTGCCTTGTGAATGTTGACCTGTTTAAAGGTCTTACTCCCATCGGCTGCGGAGAGCGTGATCGCACAGTCGCCCGAAACAGCTGATGCTATCATGCATGTTTCAGTGTTACTTGCCTCGAAGCGAGCATAGAAGTTATTTAGCTCATCTGGTAGGCTCGTGTCACTGGACAGCTCTTGGCTGTGCTTCCTTTTGTAGTAATAGTTTGCAAGTCCTGCCACATCCAACGTCCATCGGAGCCGGTGTAGTATGATTCGATCTTAGTCCTGTATTGACGCTTTGCCTGTTTGATGGTTCGTCAGAGGGCACAGCAGGATTTCTTATAAGCTTCCGGGTTAGAGTCCCGCTCCTTGAAAGCGGCAGCTCTACCCTTTAGCTCAGTGCGGATGTCGCCTGTAATCCATGGCTTCTGTTTGTGGTATGTACGTACAGTCACGGTGGGGACGACGTCATTGATGCACTTATTGATGAAGCCGGTGACTGATGTGGTGTACTCCTCAAAGCCATCGGAAGAATCCCGGAACATATTCCAGTCGGTGCTAGCAAAACAGTCCTGTAGCTTAGCATCTTCTTCATCTGACCACTTTTTCATTGATCGAGACACTGGTGCTTCCTGCTTTAGTTTTTGCTAGTAAGCAGGAAGGATATAATATATTATATTTATATAGATATAATATAAACATGTGATATCCCCATCTCCCAGCCCAAGGTACCATATTTACAGGTGAAATTATTCTAGTTCTGTCTGTGGGAACAATTTGCAGCCTGATAAACAGTTACAAAAACAAGAAAATGTCCAGCAAGAAGCAAGGGCAAAATTAGTGTTGTTAATGAGTGACAGTGTAATCACTAATCAGTTTCTTCAAAGTATGTCATGTGGGAGTCCTGCTGAATCGTCGAAGCTTAGCTGTGATGACTGTACAGAGCTTCGGTGAAGGGAAATGTGTGTGTGTTTGCGTGGGTGTGAGGGAGACGTGGTGACTATAGAGGCAGCAGCTGCTGTAGCCTGAGAGTTGTCAGCTACTCTTCCATTTCACCCCACAGCCAAATGCAAACAATCTAGGATCACGAGTCCCTTCCTCCCGGATGAGCTTAATTCCAAGCTGGTAGTAACTACGTACGTGGTGTGTGTGCTTGTGCTCAGGGCTCTTATGCCTGCTGACAAATGTAAGATGGCAGCTGGGCACTGTGGATGGATGGTGGGAGCTGAAGTGTCTGAGCCCGAGGGGCTGCAAAAAGGGCGTGTTGGGGTTCAGTCGTTGCTCAGTTTTACACTTGAAAGTGTAATCTGACCTGTTACTACATGGTGCATGTTTTTCTTATCTACTCTGGGAAAAGTCGGTGTGTGTACCTGTCATGTCATGTGTAATGATCAGCAGACACTGTGTAAGTCCCAATGATCTCTCCTTACTCGCAGTGTGCGCTTGTTCACTTCCCTTCACTGATTTCAAAGGACATTTGTGGTGTAAAAAACATGGTGGAAACTCCCACTCTCCCAGGCCTCCACAATTCAATGCATTTCGATTTATGGGAAGTACTGAATGAGTGCACAATAGGGTGACCACATTTAAAATACCCAAATGCGGGACAAATGGATGATTTTCCGGGACAGTGAATACATTTTTTGGGCAGAATCCCCCCCACCCCAAAAGAAACTCCCGCTGCACAGAAAGAGTTAATTGAAGTGAGCCTATACTCATTTTCCTCGCGCAAAATTTGAGATACCAAATGTGTGTCTGTTTTATGAAAATCTCAGAATATTTGGCCAAGGAAACATTTCTTGTTGGTCTCAGGGAGACTTTTAAAAAACAAATTGAGTGAAGTAGCAGACATATGTTTAATGAGCATGGAGAGCCTCACACGTTTGACGAAATCACATATCTTTTCAGTCTAATCACGTATATATTTGGTCTAATACGGCTATTTACTCACCTTTGTAACTCTTCAAAAGAAGCATGCTTTTTGTAAGTAGTTAAATGTTCTCCAAGTTTAGCTGGAATTTAGACTGAAAGGATTTGACAAATGTGATTGGTTGAAGATATTACGTTGGTCTTACGTCTCGCATTGCGCTGCGCTGTGTAGAATATCAGATCTCAACATCCTATTGGTGAGCCAACTGGTAAATGCAGAGGGTCTTTTACTCAGTTATAAAGAATTCTTATCACTTTACAAGGTCCCTGTAAAACCTAAAGATTTTGCAATTGTTTTAGATGCCATTCCCTCAGGTGTTGCTATGTTATTCAGGAACGTGTCAAGACCTGACCCTCAGAGCCTACCTTCTATTGACCCTGTTGACTCATCAATAGGAAAGATTTGTTTCTCTTTTGGTCCATTCAACAACAGAGCGATACGATCCTTGTTTCAGCAGGATGTTGTATCTATACCTTATGTCATGCCTTATTGGAATGGATTTATTGATAATATCTGTTGGAAAAAAGTTAGGATGTTGCCACAAACATACCTACTTGTTAACAAAATTAAGGAAGTTTCCTTTAAAATTATTCATAAATATTATCCTGCCAACCACTATATGAAGAAGTTTAAGGAAAACATCAACTCAAATTGCTCCTTTTGTAATGACCACCCAGAAACAGTTGTGCATCTTTTTTGGCATTGTATGCATGAAAGAAAACTGTGGCAAGACATCAGTAGGTTTATAATTGAACACATTTATGAAGATTTTACACTATTGTGGAGAGATGTACTGTTTGGATTCTTTACATACAATAGAAATAAGCGGAATCATTTTTATGTAATTAATTTCATTATTCTTTTGGCCAAATTTCATATACACAAATGTAAATTTACAAACAGAAAACCACATTTTCGTACCCTACAAAAAGAAATTGAACTGTATTTTAAGACGGTTAAATGCTCTACTAACAAAAAAGCTGTTAGAATTGTAAGTATATGCATGTCCCTTAAGGTCCTTGTGTAATTGTAATGTGATATTGTACCCCCTAGCTCGATTGTCCATTGTTTGTAATCTATGTATGCTTGTGTTCCCTCATGTGCTTTATGTATTGATTTGTTGTTAATAAAATAAAATATATTTTTTTAAATAAAAAAATATCAGATCTCAACAATGATTGGATAATTGTTTAACATCACCAGTAACGCAACCTTATGACATAGACCTAAAACTTGTCAAAAGCGCAATGTGACTGTTAACTGAGAACTGTATCTTGACACAGGATGTTGGTGGTACCTTAATTGGAGAGGACGGTCTCGTGGTAATGGCTGGAGCCGAATAGTGGAATGGTATCAATTACATCAAACACATGGTTTCCATGTGTTTAATGCCATTCCATTTGCTCCTTTCCAGCCATTAGTATGAGCTGTCCTCCTCTCAGCAGCCTCCCCTGATGTCTCCGCCCTAACTATGACAATCCTTGTCCCAAAGGCGTGAAGGCAGGCCAAAAGGTTTAGGTCCAAAATAAGCCCATTTTGTCGAGAGTGAAACCTCTAGCTTCGCCTCTTCCTCTCTGCTGCAAAAATATACAGGTTAGAATGTCTGACTGCAATACGGGACAAATAAACTTTTTGGAATATTAGTGGTATTTGAATGTGTTGATAAAATGCCAGACATGATTGTTTGGTTGCGGGGGACAAAGGGACAAAATGCGGGTCTCTCCTGCACAATCTGGGACATGTGGTCACCCTATTGCACACTTCAGGAGAAAGGAGATATTAATGGGACACACCTCTACCTTCCTGGACCAGAGGAGCTCCATCTGCTATATTCAACCATAGAAGTAGAATTACTAGATTGGGAATTCCCATTCACGTCAATGTCCTGAGATGGGAAGTTATATTTCAATTCAACTCCATGGGAGCAGTATAGACAGTTTAACCAGCCACACACAGGGTGTGTTTTGTTATCATTGATTTGCAGCTTACATGTCAGAGTTTTTTCTGGAGTCAAATCTACAGGGACATTGGGTCTAGGTCTCATGTCTAACACCAAGCTCTAAGTATAGAATATGAAGCTATATTGTACCCTGAGAGACTGGAAGAGTACTCACTATAGGATATCATATATCTTTCCACCGTGTCGATAGCCTCTATTACACTGAGACGTTAGTTAGGTTAGACTACTGCTGGGGCTTTCCACCCCTCCCACTCTCTACCCAGGTGGTTGGTGAAAACAACAGTTTCTCTCCCCAGGTTTCCCAGCTATGGTGCACCAGTTGAGTCAATATTGACCCTACAGTATAGCGTGTTTTACTGTACATACTGTATGGTGGGATTGGGAGGGAGTCAAAGTCAAGGGAGGAATTTAGAGATTTGAATCATGTCTTTCATTGCACTGAAGTGTCCCCTGGCCTGTCTGCCCTGATACTGGAAAGAGTGCAGACACTTTCAGCAAGACTACAGTAGTAAAACTGGACCTATTGTATAAGTTGTTCTCTGATATTCTTAGCAACATTACCGCCTTCATACACTGTAAAAAATGTCTTTGGATCAACCAAAAACAATGATTTCAAGTGGTTTCAAATAGTACATTTGTTGAAATCAAACACAGGATTCAATGCCAACTGTTTTATTTGATTATTACCAAACCTGTATTTCCAGTTGGTGCAACCTATTTCTTTCAACACTCAACCTAATTTCCCTCTTTGGTTAAATCTAATGAATAACAAATACAAACTAATATTTCCTGTAAATACAAACAATTTTATCTTGCTCCAAGTTGAGTTTTCACTTTGGAACATTATATCCAAATGACTTCAATTGGGTTACAAGCGAGTAGATCAATTACACTATATACACAAAAGTATGTGGACATCCCTTCAAATTGGTGGATTCAGCTATTTCAGCCACACCGTTGCTGACAGGTGTATAAAATCGAGCACACTGCCATGAAATCTCCATATTTTAATTACATTTTTTAAAATGATTATTTAACCTTTATTTAACGAGGCAAGTCAGTTTAGAAAAAAATCTTATTTACAATGACGGTGGGTTAACTACCTTGTCAGCTTGGGGATTCGATCTAGCAAACTTTCAGTTACTGGCCCAATGCTCTAACCACTAGGCTACCTGCCACCCCGCTCCATAGACAAACATTTGGAGAAGAATTGCCTTACTGAAGAGCTCAAGTGACTTTCAATGTGACACCGTCACAGGATGCCACCTTTCCAACAAGTCAGTTCGGCAATTTTCTGCCCTGCTAGTACTGCTCTGGTAAACTGTAAGTGTTGTTATTGTGAAGTGGAAACATCTAGGAGCAACAGCGGCTCAGCCGCGAAGTGGTAGGCCACACAAGCTCACAGAACAGCCGAGTGTTGAAGCACACAGCGCGTAAAAATCGTCTGTCCTTGGTTGCAGCTTTCCCTACCGTGTTCCAAACTGCCTATGGAAGCAACATCAGCACAATAACTGTTAGTTGGGAGCTTCATGAAATGTGTTTCCATGGCCAAGCAGCCGCACACAAGCCTAAGATCACCATGCGCAATGTCAGGCTTCGGCTGGAGTGGTATAAAGCTCACGGGGCATTGGACTCTGGAGGAGTGGAAATGCGTTATCTGGAGTGATGAATCGACACTTCACGAATCTGGGTTCTGAGAATGCTAACTGCCCGCATGCATAGTGCCAACTGTAAAGTTCGGTGGAGGAGGTATAATGGTCTGGGGCTGTTTTTCATGGTTTGGACTAGGCCCCTTAGTTCCAGTGAAGGGAAATCTTAACGCTACATCATACAATGACATTATAGACGATTCTGTGCTTCCAAATTTGTGACAACAGTTTTTTATTTTTTATTTCACTTTTATTTAACCAGGTAGGCTAGTTGAGAACAAGTTCTCATTTGCAACTGTGACCTGGCCAAGATAAAGCAAAGCAGTTAGACACATAAAACAACACAGAGTTACACATGGAATAAACAAACATACAATCAATAATACAGTAGAAAAACCTATAAACAGCATGTGCAAATGAGGTAGGATAAGAAAGGTAAGGCGATTTCCAGTTTCAACTGTTCTGCCTGCGGCTATGGAATCCTGACCTGTTCACCGGACGTGCTACCTGTCCCAGACCTGCTGTTTTCAAATCTCTAGAGACAGCAGGAGTGGTAGAGATACTCTTAATGATCGGCTATGAAAAGCCAACTGAAATTTACTCCTGAGGTCCTGACTTGCTGCACTTTCGACAACTACTGTGATAATTATTATTTGACCATGCTGGTCATTTATGAACATTTGAACATCTTGGTCATGTTCTGTTATAATCTCCACCCGGCACAGCCAGAAGAGGACTGGCCACCCCTTATAGCCTGGTTCCTCTCTAGGTTTCTTCCTAGGTTTTGGCCTTTCTAGGGAGTTTTTCCTAGCCACCGTGCTTCTACACCTGCATTGCTTGCTGTTTGGGGTTTTAGAGTGGGTTTCTGTACAGCACTTTGAGATATCAGCTGATGTATGAAGGGCTATATAAATACATTTGATTTGATTTGAATAAATTTTATGTGATAAATAGGCCATGGTGGCGAAGTAATTACAATATAGCTATTAAACATTGGAATGGTAGGGTGTGCAGAAGATGAATGTGCAAGTAGAGATACTGGGGTGCAAAGGAGCAAGATATATAAATAAATACAGTATGGGGATGAGGTAGATTGGATTGGCTATTTACAGATGAGATATGTACAGGTGTAGTGATCTGTGAGCTTCTCTGACAGCTGGTGCTTAAAGCTAGTGAGGGAGGTAAGAGTCTCCAGCTTCAGAGATTTTTGCAGTTCGTTCCAGTCATTGGCAGCAGAGAACTGGAAGGAGAGGGGGCCAAAGGAAGAATTGGCTTGAGATATACCTGCTGGAGCGCGTGCTACAGGTGGGTGCTGCTATGGTGACCAATGAGCTGAGATAAGGCAGGGCTTTACCTAGCAGAGACTTGTAGATGACCTGGAGCCAGTGGGTTTGGCGACGAGTATGAAGCGAGGGCCAGCCAACGAGAGCATACAGGTCGCATAGGTGGGTAGTATATGGGGCTTTGGTGACAAAACGGATGGCACTATGATAGACTGCATCAACTTTGTTGAGTAGAGTGTTGGAGGCTATTTTGTAAATGACATCGCCGAAGTCGAGGATCGGTAGGATGGTCAGTTTTACGAGGGTATGTTTGGCAGCATGAGTGAAGGATGCTTTGTTGTGAAATAGGATGCCGATTCTAGATTTTATTTTGGATTGGAGATGTTTAATGTGAGTCTGGAAGGAGAGTTTACAGTCTAACCAGACACCTAGATATTTGTAGTTGTCCACATATTCTAAGTCAGAACCGTCCAGAGTAGTGATGCTGGTCAGGTGGGCAGGTGCGGGCAGCGAACCGTTGAAGAGCATGCATTTAGTTTTACTTGCATTTAAGAGCAGTTGGAGGCCACGGAAGGAGAGTTGTATGGCATTGAAGCTCATCTGGAGGTTTGCTAGCACAGTGTCCAAAGAAGGGCCAGAGGTATACAGAATGGTGTCGTCTGCGTAGAGGTGGATCAAAGAATCACCAGCAGTGAGAGCGACATCATTGATGTATACAGAGAGGAGAGTTGGCCCGAGAATTGAACCCTGTGGCACCCCCATAGAGACTGCCAGAGGTCCAGACAACAGGCCCTCCGATTTGACACACTGAACTCTATCGGAGAAGCAGTTGGTGAACCAAGCGAGGCAATCATTTGAGTCCAAGGCTGTTGAGTCTGCCAATTAGAATGTTGTGATTGACAGAGTTGAAAGCCTTAGCCAGGTCAATGAATACGGCTGCACTGTAATGTATCTTATCGATGGCGGTTATGATATCGTTTAGGACCTTGAGCGTGGCTGAGGTGCACCCATGACCAGCTCTGAAACCAGATTGCATAGCGTTGAAGGTACGGTGAGATTCGAAATGGTCGGTAATCTGTTTGTTAACTTGGCTTTCAAAGTCCTTAGATAGGCAGGGCAGAATAGATATAGGTCTGTAGCAGTTTGGGTCTAGAGTGTCTCCCCCTTTGAAGAAGGGGTTGACCGCGGCAGCTTTCCAATCTATGGGAATCTCAGACGCTATGAAAGAGAGGTTGAACAGGCTAGTAATAGGGGTTGCAACAATTTCAGCAGATAATTTTAGAAAGAGAGTCCAGATTGTCTAGCCCGGCTGATTTGTAGGGGTCCAGATTTTGCAGCTCTATCAGAACATCAGCTATCTGGATTTGGGTGAAGGAGAAGTGGGGAGGTTAGGGCGAGTTGCTGTGGGGAGCGCAGGGCTGTTGACCGGGGTAGGGGTAGCCAGGTGGAAAGCATGGCCAGCGGTAGAAAAATGCTTATTGATATTCTCAATTATTGTGGATTTATCGGTAGTGACCGTGTTTCCTAGCCTCAGTACAGAGGGCATCTCCCTACAGGTGCTCTTATTATCCATGGACTTTACAGTGTCCCAGAACTTTTTTGAGTTTGTACTACAGGATGCAAATTTCTGTTTGAAAAAGCTAGCCTTAGCTTTCCTAACTGCCTGTGTATATTGGTTCCTAACTTCCCTGAAAAGTTGCATATCGCGGGGGCTATTCGATGCTAATGCAGAACACCACAGGATGTTTTTGTGCTGGTCAAGGGAAGACAGGTCTGGAGTGAACCAAGGGCTATATCTATTCCTGGTTCTACATTTTTTGAACGAAGCATGCTTATTTAAGAATTATTTTAAGAATAACTTTTAAACAATAAGCATGCATCCTCTACTGACGGGAGGAGGTCAATGTAATTCCAGGATACCCCGGCCAGGTCGAATAGAAAGGTCTGTTCGCTAAAGTGTTTTAGGGAGCGTTTGACAGTGATGAGGGGTGGTTGTTTGACTGCAGACCCATTACAGATGCAGGCAATGAGGCAGTGATCGCTGAGATCTTGGTTGAAAGCAGCAGGGGTGTATTTGGAGGGCGAGTTAGTTAGGGTGATATCTATGAGGGTGCCCGTGTTTAAAGAATTGGGGTTGTACCTGGTAGGTTCATTGATAATTTGTGTGAGATTGAGGGCATCAAGCATAGATTGTAGGATGGCCGGGGTGTTAAGCATGTCCCAGTTTAGGTTACCTACCAGAACGAGCTCAGAAGATAGATGGGGGCAATCAATTCACATATGGTGCCCAGGGCACAGCTGGGGGTAGAAGGTGGTCTATAGCAAGCGGCAACGGTGAGAGACTTGTGTCTGGAAAGGTGCATTCTTAGAAGTAGAAGCTCGAATTGTTTTTTACAGACCTGGATAGTAAAGACATAACTTTGCAGGCTCTCTGCAGTAGATTGCAACACCGCCCCCTTTGGCAGTTCTATCTTGGCGGAAAATGTTATAGTTAGGGATGGACATTTCTGGGTTTTTGGTGATTTTCCTAGGCCAGGATTCAGACACAGCTAAGACATCCGGGTTGGCAGAATGTGCTAAAGCAGTGAATAAAGCAAACTTAGGGAGTAGGCTTCTCATGTTAACATGCATGAAACCAAGGCTTTTACGGTTACAGAAGTCAACAAATGAGAGCACCTGGGGAGTAGGAGTGGAGCTAGGCACTGCATGTCCTGGATTAACCTCTACATCACCAGAGGAACAGAGGAGAAGTAGGATAAGGGTACAGCTAAAGGCTATAAGAACTGGCAGTCTAGCACATTCGGAACAGAGAGTTAAAGGAGCAGGTTTCTGGGCACGATAGCATAGATTCGAGGCATAATGTACAGACAAAGGTATGGTAGGAAGAGAGTACATTGGAGGTAAACCTAGGCATTGAGTAATGATGAGAGAGATATAGTCTCTAGAGACGTTTAAACCAGGTGATGTCATCGCATATGTGGGAGGTGGAACAACATGGTTGGTTAAGGCATATTGAGCAGGGCTCTACATTGAAATAAGACAGTAATCACTAACCAGGACAGTAATGGACAAGGCATATTGATATTAGGGAGAGGCATGCGCAACCAAGTGAATTGTATGGGTCCAGTGAGTGGTTGGGTTGGCTGGGGACACGGCGATTCAGACAAATAGCAGGCCGGGGCTAGCAAGCTAGCAGTTAGCAGGCCGGGGCTAGCAAGTTAGCAGAAGTGCCTTAGAGGGATGTTGCGATGGGGGAAGTCTGTTTTTGCCTGCTCGTGCGGTTACGTCAGTCGATAGACCAGTCGTGGAATTCGTAGGGTTCCAAGTAGCAGAGGGGTCCCAGTCCAATTGGTAAAATGGGTATAGTGGTCTAAGAAACTGGCTGATGGATCAGCTAACAGCCCAATATGCTCTAGATTGCTAGCAGGCCGCGTTTAGCAGAATGGGCCTTCAGGGGGCGTCGCACCTGAGGGGCCTGTTGCAATCGTCGGGCAGATTATGTCGGTATTCCAGTCGTGAAGGATCGACGGGGTTCCGTGCCCCGTACTAGCAGTAGAAGGGGTCCGGATATTGTAGCCGAGGAATGGGCTTCAGGAGTAGCCCAGGAGCCCTCGCAGGGAGATGGGCATAGCATGGGCTACCTCCAGGCTAATTGGTGCTTGCTCTGGGACGGAAACGTTAGCCAGGAGTAGTCAACCCGGGTTGCGGTTAGCTAGCTGCGATGATCCAGATGAAAAGGTTCAGGGTTTGCGGTAGGAATCCTGGGATATGGAGAGAAAAATAGGTCCGGTATGCTCTGGTTTGAAACGCGTTGTACGAACTGGCGAGAGCTTTCCGAGCTAAAGATTAGCTGATGACCGCTAGCAGTGGTTAGCTGACTGATAGCTGGTAGCTAGTTAGCTAGCTTCAGTTGAGCAATTCCAGTTCCGGTGTAAGTAGAAATACTGGCGGGTTGCAGGAGAGTATTTTGAAGTTGCGGTTTAGGAAAAATATTCAAAAGAATGTGAAGAAAAAGATTTAAAAATATATGTACATAAGACAAGACAAAGATGTCTGACTGCGCCATCTTGGAACTGTATTGGGGAAGTTGGGGAAGGCCCTTTCCTGTTTCAGCATGACAATGCCCCCATGCTCAAAGCGAGGTCCATACAGAAATGTTTTATTGAGATTGGTGTGGAAGAACTTGACTGGCCTACACAGAGCCCTGACCTCAACCCCATCAAACATCTGGCTCCAGGTTGATATTTCACTTTGTAACTAATTATCCAAATTACTTCAACTGGGTTACAATCAATTACATAAATTCCATGTAAATCTACCTATTTATATAAATTCAATCTAATATTTATTGTAAATACAACCCATTTTTTAAAATATTGCGGCAAGTTCGTTTTTGACTTTGGAATTACCTATCTGAATAACTTCAACTGGGTTACAAACAATTAAATCAGAATCATAACATAGCATGGCTTCCTCCACGTCAATGTGTGCGCATCATTTTCATGATGTTGTCAGCCAACCCGTCTATGCAGTGTGCATGTGCTTAAGGTGTTGAAAGCAATTTAGAAACGTTCATTAAATTATAATGGAAATAAATTAATTAACAATCCTACAATGTGATTTTCTGGATTTTTTTTTTCATTTTGTCTGTCATAGTTGAAGTGTACCTATGATGAAAATACAGGCCTCTCTCATCTTTTTAAGTGGGAGAACTTGCACAATTGGTGGCTGACTAAATACTTTTTTGCCCCACTGTATATGTTTCTGTGGAAACTTCCCCTAGAGCAGGGTTTCCCAAACTCGGGGAGGGAGAGGTTTCGTTATTTTCTATCAATTTGTGTCAATTAAGAACTAGACCAGGGAAGTTTCTGACTAATCAGTTACCTTAATTGATCAATCAAGTACAAGGGAGGAACAAAAACCCGCAGGTGGTCGGCCCTCCAGGAATTGAACTGGGTATTCAGTTCCTGAATTCCGAGAATTTAGCTTTCGAGAATATGCCAACACCTTTAACTGTCATCATACTTTTTTTTTTATATAGGGATAGACCTGTCTGATCTTGTTGGCATAAAACTTGACGTAGCCACGTGCAGATTTTCCCCCTTGTTACGCTTCAAGCAGGGCTCAGCTTTTTTCTTGGCACACACACCCTCCACATACCAACACACCCACGCATAATACCGTTTCTCAAGCTGCACCTACTCTGCACCCTTTTCCCTGAAGTATGCACTTGTGCACTCCCCATTGGTGTGAACTGTTACACCAATCCTATGCTTTTTAAAATCTATGCAGGGGAGTGCACAAGTGCACGTTGGGGAAAGGGCTGAGATTTGGAACACAGGCTTTGTAGACTGTTAGGCTATAGGCTATTTATATAGGCCAAATCATTCATAAAAAGGCTTTAAATATTACAATATGTAACGTCATTAATGTCTTATGTCATTCATTAGCTTTACCCTTTACATTACAGTGCCATTATTACTGTGTAATTATTCATGTAAGTACAGTTTAAAAAGTATTGTAATTACTCATTGTTGTTACATTGTACTTAGAAGATAGGCCTACTGCTAGACCTTATTGGGTTAGGCCTAACTGAGCAATTGTGTTTATAAACTCCTTATATGTATGTTCCTGTTTGCAAATGATTTGTTAGACTATAGAACTAGCATATATATTGAAGCGACCCGCACAGTCAGGTCATTACAATATATATAGGCTACATCGTGTACAATTTGAATAGCCTATAGTTTAAATAGACAAACAAAACATCCCAGCATTTAGGCTTTACAAACGTCTTCCTTGAGATGACAAACCTATAATTATTATTATTTCTGGCACTCATTTGTCAGTTATCAATTTTAAATTCCTTTTTAGCAATACAATGTCATCATCAGACGTTTATTTTTAGCCTATACCAGGCGGTAATAGCACCACGTATGTAAAAAGGTCTAAATTTAGATCAGACAACTCCGCAGGCGCTTGCGTCAATGGAATCCCGAGCGTGCGTCAGAGTGATGAGGACGTCTGTGTGAGAACGATGCCATTGGCTCCTGACCCGGAAAAGTCACCGCCCCGTTTGCCTTTTATGGGAAAAGACACGCCTAGAGCCGGGACTACCTGACGTAACGGCAAAATACAAGTGACTGTATATATTGCGCTGTGCCTCAAGTCTGAAGAATTCATTCCCTTTCAGAATTGTAAACAGAGGTTGTAACACACTTGATGTTTATCCATCACTCGGAATAAATGAGACGTTGGCTAAGGAATTGAGGATTTATACAGCAGGTTAGTAAAAGTTATTTCTTATATTTAGCATGCATGCTTAGTGCGCTTCACTGTTTTTTATGGATCCGATTGGCAGGGATGCCTTTTTATTCTTTGAAAACTTTATCCCACTAAAATGCTTGCTTAATGTAATGATTTGTTGCATTTTAGCCTACTTGCAATTGCTGTATTTGTGTTTTCTTGGTAATTAAAATGTTATATTTTCTAATGGCATACCGCAAATTCAATGTATAGATGCTACGTTCCCATTCGAGTAGGTTACAGCTGCTGAAAATGTCAATCAAATAATAAGTAAATAACATGTCAGACCAAATGCTAGATGTCGTGGATATCGTTGTAGACTTGACTGCATTCAACATTGAGCGCTGTCACACTTGTGACTTGCGTATGTGTTGGTCAGTGTTGTGACCAGCCGCACACTCCCTGTTATAAGGGCTATTATATAGGTCCTTTTATATGGAGCCAATAGGGGTGTATTGATGGTCTTGAAATAGCCCAAGTATTGTTTGCTGTGTAGCCTTTATGATTACATCATTTCGAGGCTTGAAATATTGAAAGGAAATAGTTGAGCATGTGAGTGGTTGGATATTTCTAGTTTTGTATGATTTGCTCTAACGGTCAGTTATTTGAAACTTAATCCATCTGTATTATTTTAAATAAATAGGTTTATGCGTCACATTGCTACCAATTTAGGCTACTATTATGAAAGGCAGACAGGTGGCGATATGGCCAGTCGTTTTACTGTGTTCAAGAGGCGGTGGCAGTATCGGATGTCTCATTGTTGTATCCCTCTTGTCCTCAGCTTATCAGATGATGCACACATATCCTTTGCACTCATGTTCCACACAGAGTTCAGAAGTTAACTTGTGACCTTTTCATGTTGGTACCCTTTTCATAGGTCAACGATGTTTTTTACTTTAGTTTGTGTGCAACAGGTGTATAGTTCTCACCAAAGCACATGCTAAGAGAAAACAGCCACTGCTTAGGGGCAGAAGAGCCTTACACCCAGACATGTTGTTGAAGATTATATAACAAGGAAAAAGCAGTGTCTTCCATTTCAGGGATTGCACATAAATGAATGTGTTTAGGATAATTGTTTATTTTACATTGTGTCTAGTCATGCAAGGATGTCTTGAGATAATCAAAGCTTTGACTGATTGACCAAAAGCCTTCATTGTGGTTTAACTGACATTGAATTAAGACAATAGTTAAGAGATTAATTGAATCAGATGATTATAGCTACAGTTCCGTGAGATAACACCTCATGGAGAAAAGTCCACCAGATCCAATATTGATCTGATATCGACAGTTCCGAGGTAGACATGAAACACACACATGTCCAGCTGCTAAATACACCCTAGCACCCTGCTCTGCCGGCCCTGTCACCTTCCTCTCTTCAGCTGGCATTTAGCCCACCCTGAAACCCAATCCCCTGGACTCCTTAGTACTGTCAGTCCTTGGGGAGGAGGGTTGCCCTGTTCATAATCGTAGCATTGAAAGCCAGTAACGCAATATCCTCCAGCAAGACGATCTCCCCATCATCCGGACAACTGGTTTTCCAGGCTTTCTCAGAATCACCAAAGGGGTACCAACAGGCCTAAAGCTGTGTCGGTGTGAGGAAGGGGGATAGAAGTGTTTCTGTATGGGATGATGTCGAGGTGCACTGTTGGAGAGGTGTTAAAAAGGGATTCCTAAGACCGGTTAAGTTTCTTCAGTGTTGTTGACTTGTTTATGGTTATTGCACCTGGTTTGACTGGGGTGATGGTGAGCTTGGAGTGTACGGCAGGTTGGCCTACATGACTCAACATTACCGGCACCATTTCAATTATTTGAATGGTGAATGTCTTTGAAATATTTTTATTAAATATTGTTTTCAATTATTTTTTAGCGATGCCCTGTGTTCAAACTCAGTATGGAACTGTGCCCTACGACAACAACTACTACAGCTCTGAGTTCCTGAACCCCGAACTCAGTGCTAAGCTGACCATGGACATTGGTGCCGAGCAGGACCAGCTCACCGCCTCCTCCCTCCCCAGCATCAACACCCTGGTGGGCAGCGGCTATGTGGGCGAGTTTGACACCTACTCCTGCCAGATCACCACCTCCACCGCCCCCTCCGGCCACTCAGCCGGCAGCACCTCCAGCCCTCAGGCTCAGCACTCAGCCTTTAAACTGGACGACATCCAGGTATATAGCTGCTACCCGGGCTCCTTCGCCCTCAGCTACCTCGACGAGACGCTGTCCTCCTGCGGCTCCGATTATTATGGCAGCCCCGCATCAGCCGCCCCCTCCCCACCCACCCCGGGCTTCCAGAGTCAGCCTGGCCCAGTCTGGGACTCGCCCTTCAGCCCCTACTCCCCAGACCCTGGGTGCTGGGTGGCCGATAAGTCAAGCCTGGCTCAGCAACCCTCCTTCTTCACCTTCATCCCCACCACAGAGCAGCACTCCCCCCTGGGGCAGCACCAGGGCCCCCAGCAGGGTGAGGAGGACCCTTTTTTTCAGCCCTCCCAGAGGCATGCCTCCCAGCTCCATTATGCCCCCTTGTCCCTAGACCAGAGGTCCTTGGACAGCCCCGGGATCATGGAAAGGCACATGTTGTCCCCTAAGACCGGCAGCCCCGGGGCCAACGAGGGTCGCTGTGCAGTGTGTGGGGACAATGCCTCCTGTCAGCACTACGGGGTCCGCACCTGTGAGGGCTGCAAGGGCTTCTTTAAGGTAGGATGCTTCACAGTAGTTATATTATTATTATTTCATGATTTTTATGATTCATTTACACATAATAACATCTTTAATATTCATACATTTACTTGGCTCCAGTTTCAGTATAAGTGCTCACTATTAAGAAACTGATTATAAAAGAAAAAGGGGAACTTTGACAAATGCGCAGGAAAATAATCACACTGTTCTTTGTTATTGCAGCGAACTGTACAGAAGAATGCTAAATATGTGTGCCTAGCCAACAAAGACTGTCCAGTAGACAAGCGGCGAAGGAACCGTTGCCAATTCTGCCGTTTCCAGAAGTGCCTGCGGGTGGGAATGGTGAAGGAAGGTAATGCCATGTCACACTCCCTTAAAGCCTTCAGTGTCTAGTATATGTGACGTGAAAACCAAGTTGCAATGACAATCATGTGAAACCCAAGCTAAGAATGAAAGCCATGCGAAACTGAAGCTTTTTTATTTGATTTAACCTTTATTTAACTAGGCAAGTTTACTGTGCCCAGTCGTATAAAAATATCAACTGAAATGGATATAGCCGTTATTCAGTGAAACGGAGGCTTGCGGTGACAGTCACATGAGAATCTCAGACGGGTACAGTCAGTGAGAGTATTATTTTTTTCTCTCACTTACAGTCGTCCGCACAGACAGCCTGAAAGGTCGCAGGGGTCGTCTGCCCTCTAAATCCAAGACAGTGCTAGAGTCAGTGTCCACCACCCCACCCGTCAACATCATCGCCTCTCTTGTCAGGGCTCACATAGACTCCAACCCTGCCATCGGAAAGCTGGACTACTCCAAGGTAGGACCTCCAGATATGTGACTCATGGAACATCATATTATTAGTTGTCTGAATCTCTCTCAGAATTTAGCCAGTTGCTGCTGTTAAAGTTAAGCTTCTCGCTATAATATAGTTATGTAATTAAGCTTCTTTGATGGCAGTGATCTCGATCCCATTTCACACTACATGTTGTGAAGAGAAGGACATCAGAGGCAGTGAGTCATCCCTTTCTTTCTTCTATCCACTCCTCAGTACCAGGAGACGGTGGCCAGCCTATCAGAGAAAGAGGATGCCAATGACATCCAGCAGTTCTACGACCTGCTGACAGGCACCATGGATGTGATTCGGAAATGGGCCGAGACCATCCCAGAATTCATCGCCTTCTGCCCGGAAGACCAGGAGCTGCTCCTGGAATCTGCTTTCGTGGAACTCTTTATCCTCCGGCTAGCATACAGGTATAATTACCACTGTAACCATTGTCTGCATCCCAAATGGCACCTTATTCCCTATGGGCCCTGGTCAAAAGTATTGCAGTAAATAGGGAATAGTGCCATTTGGGATGCATACATTTACTCTGTAAAAAACACAAATGTGTGCCCAATGTTTCTACAATATATGTTAAGACTGTTCTGTGTCTAGGTCGAGTGCTGAGAAAGACAAGCTGATCTTCTGCAACGGCGTGGTACTTCACCGTATGCAGTGTGTGCGAGGCTTTGGCGACTGGATCGACTCCATCATGGACTTCTCCCAGAGCCTCCACCGCATGAACCTGGACGTGTCCTCATTCGCCTGCCTTGCAGCACTGGTCATCATCACAGGTGAGACACACAAACACACACACACATTTTTAGTGAGCCACTTATTTGCTCCACTAGGAGCTGAAAGGTATAACTCTAAGTGTACAGTGCCTTCAGAAATTATTCACACCCCTTGACATAAAATAGATTACATTTAGATTGTGTGTCACTGGCCTACACAGACATAACCCATACGGTCAAAGTGTAATTATGTTTTTAGAAGTTTTTACAAGTTAATGAAAAATTAAAAGGCTGAAATGTCTTAAAACCTCTTTGGGTTAGGGGGCCGTATTTTCACGTCCGGATGAAAAGAATGCCCAAAGTAAACTGCCTGTTACTCAGGCCCAGAAGCTAGGTTATGCAATACATGGTAGTATTGGACAGAAAACACTCTAAAGTTTCTAAAACTGTTAAAATAATGTCTGTGAGTATGACAGAACTGATTTGGCAGGCGAAACCCCGAGCACAATCCATCCAGGGAAACATTTTTTTGGAGGTCATTGTGTATTCCAATGCTTTTCTATGGGAAACCTGATTTATTAGGGCCCAGATTGTAGTTCCTATGGCTTCCACTAGATGTCAACAGTCTTTAGAAATTGTTCAATGTTTTTCTTTTGAAAAATTAAGAAGTCGTCTTATTCTTTCTATGCATCACTCAGGTGGACTCTAGTCTTTTGGTGCGCGTGAACAGGAGCACGCGCTCCTCTTTGTTTTTCTCCGGTATTGGAGCCTGGCCCGCCACAAGGAGTCACTAGAGTGTAATGAGCCAATTAAAGCCCCCCCAGCCAAACCTTCCCCTAACCTGGACGACGCTTGGCCAATTGTGTGCCGCTCTATGGGATTCCCGATCATGGCCAGTTGTGATACAGCCCAGGATCGAACCCGGGTCTGTAGGGACACCTCTAGCACTGCGATGCAGTGCCTTAGACCGCTGCACCACTTGGGAGGCCCACCGCTCAGGGATTTAACCATGAGGCCAATTGTGACTTTCTGTGATAGGAGAAAACTGAGAATGGATCAACAACATTGTAGTAACTCCACAATACTAACCTAACTGACATTGAAAAGAAGGAAGCCTGTACATAAATAAAATATTCCAAAACATGCATCCTGATTGCAACAAGGCACTAAAGTAATACTGCCAAACAAATGTAGCAAAGCAATTCACTTTTTGTCCTGAATACAAAGTGTTATGTTTGGGGCAATTCCAAAACAACACATTGCGGAGTACCACTCTCTATATTTTCAAGCATAGTGGTGGCTGTGTCATGTTATGTGTATGCTTATAATCGTTAAGGACTCTGGAGTATTTCAGGATAAAAAATAAATGGAATAGAGCTAAGCACAGGAAAAAAAAACCTGGTTCAGTCTGCTTTCCACCAGACACTGGGAGATGAATTCATCTTTCAGCAGGACAATAACCTAGAACACAAGGCCAAATCTACACTGGAGTTGCTTACCAAAAAGACAGTGAATGTTCCTGAGCTGCCGAGTTACAGCTTTGTCTTAAATCTAATTGAAAATCTATGGCAAGACCTAAAAATGGTTGTCTAGCAATGATCAGCAACCAACCTTGAAGAATTTTGAAAAGAACATGAGCAAATGTTGCGCACTCCAGGTGTGGAAGGCTCTTAGAGACTTACCCAGAAAGACTCACAGCTGTAATCGCTGCCAAAGGTGCTTCTACAAAGTATTGACTCAGGGGTGTGAATATATATGTAAATTAGATATTTCTTTATTTCATTTTAAATAAAGATGTTTTCTCTTTGTCATTATGGGGTATTGTTTGTAGATGGGTGAGAAATAAAATCAATTGAATACATTTTGAATACAGGCTGTAACACAACAAAATGTGGACTAAGTCAAGGGGTATTAATATTTTCTGAAGGCACTGTAGTTCTAACACTGAAACAAGCATAACATATGCATGTGATATAGGCTATAGTCAAATCAAAATCAAATGAATCAGAGTTTAATGCTCACATGCACAGCAGTTGTAAATGGTACAGTGAAATGCCCATTCACGTTTCTCATCAAGATGTTTCTCCTTGTGGTTTCTCCTCAGATCGCCATGGCCTTAAAGAGCCCAAACGGGTGGAGGAGTTCCAGAACTGCCTCATCACCTGTCTGAGGGACCATGTGACCAGCAGTGGCTCCGATGCGGGGAGGCCCCAGCCCAACTTCCTGTCCCGACTACTGGGGAAGCTCCCTGAGCTGCGCACCCTCTGCACCCAGGGCCTGCAGCGCATCTTCTACCTGAAGCTGGAGGACCTGGTTCCCCCACCGCCCATCGTAGACAAAATCTTCATGGATACCTTACCTTTCTGAAAGGACAGATAAAAAGATGAAGAGGAGTGATTAAGTGATGATGTGAGGGGACACAAATACGATAAACTGAGGAGGTGAATAGGGGGCCGTTGTCCGAGTCCATTACATTTGGGACTTCTGAGTGTTGAATATGGATAGGAGGCACCCCCCCCCCCCTCCACTGAAGTGGCGTGGACTTGCCCCTTTCCAGTGCACTGACTTAATGACAAGTGTCTGATTCTGCCTGTATTTTTCTCACGTTTAGTTTTAAAAACAAAGACTTGTGGGTGGCAGAATTGGATGTCTATTTTCCTATCTGTGGAATTCTCATGGACATCATCCAACAAGAGAGAAGAAGACACGAGTGGACATTTCAAGTTTTTGGTCTCTTTTGTAAGTGTGAGTTTGTGGAGTGGCTTTATCGCTATGCAAAATGTTTACGTTTGTTTTTTTGTAGGTTGCAAAATATTGGGAGACAGTTGGTGTGTATGTACAGCTCTGAGGGAAATAAACTGCATATGTTCACACCTGAACACCCACTTAAACCCAAGTTCTCAAAAATCCTATGGAGTCTTCATATCCCAATAGATTTAATTTCGCAGGTGTTCAAAGTTGACGCGTCGGGAGACAAACAGAGTAAAACACTGGGGTCTCCAGTTCACAAGCCTTTCTTAACGACAACTGTTAGGTCCTACATTTCAAAAGTGAATATTTTCATTAAAACTGTTATAATAGCCATTTGTAGTCCTGATACCACACCTTGACAAGGTATTGGACCAAAGGGAAACGTTCCATCTGTCTCTCTGTGGTGATAGCTGGCTATTGTTGTGACATTTACAGCTCATCAACCCTAAAGCCTTAATGTATCTAAAAAGGTGCCATCATTTTTACTCACACCACACTGCAACATTTCATGTGGGTTTTAATGGCAGGAGAATCATATTAGTGAAACAAAACAATTATTTTCCTTAACTCTAATGTTATTTTAATTTTATTTTACGTTTATTTAACTAGGCAAGTCAGTTAAGAACAAATTCTTATTTTCAATGACGGCCTAGGAACAGAGGGTTAACTGCCTGTTCAGGGGCAGAATGACAGATTTGTACCTAGCCATAGCCATGAGTCCTTAAAAAGAGAAACATGCCAGCAGATTTAATGTTTGAAAAGTGCCTTTAAAAAAAGTTTCAAATCATTAAATACTGACGAACTCCTGCGTATTTAGGTTTTCATTCCAACCATCTCACTGCTATAAAGTCTGTAAATCTAAAACATTCAAACAGACTTGGTGAAGTACGATTGGCTGAAATGAAAATGTGCATACCAAGAGATACTAGGTTAGGAATCCCATGATTTGGAATAGCCTAATAGTCCAGGGATAAAAATCATAAATACATTTATTTTTATGAATGAACGATTATAGCATAGTATAGTTTCACAGTATAGCTGTAACATGGATCCACTCGAACATGTGACTCTATCCTTTCTATTCTTAACTATGTGTGTATATAAACCTCTGCTACTGCAAATGTTGCCTTACACACGCTCCTTCAGGAGGAGTGTGTGCAGTTTTATTATATGTTGTTTTTATTTTGTTCTTGAAATGAACTTCAAGTGATTTCTTAAGTCATTACATGGTGAAATGTGACAAAACCACGAGCAGCTAAGAGCACTTCAGCGTTCTAACACAGTATACAGATGTATAAAAATGTTTCCTGCTTCTTTTTCTGTGTGTATACTTATAACATAAATACTTTATATTTGTGAGTTTTCGTAATGTGGTATATATATATATATATATACATACACACACAGAGGAAGAAAAAGTTTAATATTACATTTAATATTAAAATACAATTTCAAAATACAACATTTGTTGCCATTTTTCTTAAATGTCATATTATTTCACAGACATACTTTTATGATGATGTGTGTAGTAAAAATTAACACCAGATTATGAGTTATCTGGTATCTCCAAAGAAATACGTGGTTTCACTGCTTAAGATAATGATAAAACCACAGGCAGCCCGGTGGTACCTTAACTGGTGAGGACGGGCTCAGCAATAAATGGAATGGTAACGAACACATCAAACACATTTCAACCATTATTATGAGCCGTCCTCTCTTCAGCAGCCTCCTGTGGATAAAACTCTTTCCTCTAGTTTAGATGTTGTCTGCAGCTGAAGTTGTATACCATTGGTTTGATTTTCACGACATCATAACCGGGAGCCGTTCCTTCCTTTCAGTAAAACCACTTGCTTAGTTTCTAGATTGATAGAAAGGGAACTGTCATGCTCTGTGCCACACAGGGGCACATGACGTCATAACTGTGTGGGTGTCTGTATCTTTTCCATAGTGTTGTCTAGGCATATTATATGATGTACTCAAAGTAGCTGATACTAACACCTTACAATATGAATTTTGGTTGTTCCCCTTTGAGTTTCTTTGTTATTGGGCTGTATAAACCACACAATGTATTACTGTACACATGGCAGAGCTATTCTGTAGTATCCCATATGGGAAAATAATATAATTTAAAAAATTGGGAAAATCTCTATCAATATATATATATATATATATATATATATGGAAGAAAAAAAAATGTACATATATTTGTCAAATATATGCATAAAATACACACACTCCTCACAACCTTCCCTAATGATAATGTTGAGTCTTAGCATTAGGTTCTGGAAATTGTGTTTTACATTCAAAAGATGGATCATTGAGTTGTAGTTAAAAATGTATTCTACAGTTACTGAGGTATGGCCTACCTGCCACTTATGAAACAGTACAAATAAATTAGGTGTTTAAAATACACTTGAATCTATAACATATATTTGTATATATTTTTCCGGGTTGTCAGTCAAAATTTGAAATGTTCCCGAGCCCTGCCTTTAACTGACAGAGCAGCCATTGCAATTTAGAATTTTCTTCAGAAGGAGACGAGCAGCTGTCATCCCCAAAAATATCTATTGGATAATGCCATTTTAGTTGATTATACATTCTTAACATTTAATTAAAATGCTTTTAACCTGGTGGGTGACAGAGGAAGAAGTGATTTTGTCGAGCTAGCTAGCTCCTTCTTTAGCTTGCCACAGAAGTGCAGTGTGACTGACCAAGGTAAGAATTGTTTTGAAAATGAAAGTTGAGTAGAGTTAATGTCATGTTTGTATTTGATATAATTTAATTGCCAAAGCTATTGTTTAATTTTCTAGGCTAACCAAGCGTTGCTTGCTAGCTAGCTAATTTAGCTAGTTTTAGTGAGGGTTGGGTGTCTCAGGACTGGCTAGCTAACGTTACATAGATTATTTCTAGCAAAAAATAATCCTATTTTTCTCTCCTGCAGTGTATCCTTCTGGTCTGGATCCTCAGCTGCCAATGGACAGACCCCAGCCAATTTAAGTAATCTTTTGTATCATTTTGCTTTGATGTTCATGAACATTAACCCCTCATTTATTCTTCATCTTCTGTGGAATATTTTCACTGACTCGAGTCTCTGACTCAGTAAAAAATATACATTTTCCATTCATTAAAATACATGGCAACATATATTTATGAAATATATGTTGGACTATATTTTACTAGCTATCACAGCATGCTGTCAAAATGTATTCCCACAGCATATTTTTAAATATATAAACATATATGTCGAAATATATGAAAACAGGCAATTTAGTTATATGTCCATATATTTTGTACATATAGTTCAATATATGAACAATGGAGATTACTCACTCCATCCACTACCACTGTGTATCAACCCCCTGGCTGGATAAGAGGCTACCAAGCAGATAAATCAAGATCAGACATACAGTAGGGCAAGATGTGATCATGTGAGCACCGAGCTGTCTGCTTTAACTGCTGACGCACAGCTCGGACACCCATGCATACCTCACAAGACATGCCACAAGATGTCTCTTCACAGTCCCCAAGTCCAGACTATGGGAGGCGCACAGTACTACATAGAGCTATTGCTACATGGAACTCTATTTCACATCAAGTAACTTATGCAAGCAGTAAAATATGATTTTTTCTTTTTTAAATGCACCGTATGGAACAGAGGGGACTGTGAAGCCACACAGACACATGCATATACACACACGATAACATGCGCACTATACACACACATGTACACATGGATTTTGTACTGTAGATATGTGGTAGTGGTGGAGTAGTGTTGTGAAATCTGAATATATTGTTAAGTTTTTAAAATTGCATGAACTGCATTAATTTTGCTGGACTCCAGGAAGAGTAGCTGCTTTGTAGCAGCTAATGGAGATCCATAATATATACAAATCAAAGCAAGCAATATGTTGCTGTTATCAAGACTTGCTATTACCACTGTGGTGCTTTTTGAAATTGGACTGTCAAGGGGAGAAGTGTGCAAAATGTGTTAACATTGGCACAGCACCCATGATCAACAGTCTATCCTTTGCCAATCACAGCCCAGGGAAATTGGAAACCGTGTTCAGCCAATACTCCCCTGGACATCCGATCTCAGACCACACTCCAGTCATCTGGATTTGAATGTTGGCAGCCAGAGTGGAAAATGGGGGCATGAGGAGAAAAGAAGGGGAGGCTATATAAAAGCTCACAGAGACATGTATTACAATTAGAAAGTCCAGTCATGCTGCCCACAATCTGATGGGTACAGTGAGTGGATGGACATATGGGTGTAGTCCCCATTCAGGGTTGACAGAGGCTAGACATCTTCAGAGACCAGTAGACATAACCTAGGGACTATTCTGTACACCATCTCTACTTTTCATTAGGAATACAGCGTATGTCAATATACAGTCGTATACACATGTAGTATACACTTGGCATCTGGTCATTTTGGCAGACGCTCCTATCCAGTGTAAGATTTGCAGGAGTGCACATGGTGGTATCTAGCGGTAAAGGGAATGTTGACCTTTGGACAGATACTGTAAATGTTATCCAGAGTGACTTACAGTTCATTCAGTATACAGTGCATTCGGAAAGTACTCCGACCACTTGACTTTTCTCACATTTTCTTACGTTAAAGCCTTATTCTAAAATTGATTAAATTCCTTTCTTCCTCATCAATCTACACAAAATACCCCACAAAATGTTCATTATTGTGTGTAGATTGATGAGGAAACAAAACAATTCAATCCATTTTAGAATAAGGCTGTAACATAACAAAATGTGGAAAAAGTCACGGGGTCGGAATACTTTCCGAATGCACTGTATGTGGAAATCAAATCCAGACCCCTCTGGTGATGTAAGAACCAAACTACAACCAACAGAGCCAGTGGAACAACATGTTCGAGCCAGTGGAACCACACAAAGGTAAAGGAGTCCAAACTTCTTTGTTACTCATCATTTGAATGGGGATCGATGTACTGGATTTGTCCATTGTTTTTGATAGGCAAGCCTAAACTATAGATCAAGTCTTATTTACTATGCTATTTGTTCTGTAAACCAATTTCAAAATGAGTTGAAGATGGGTTAAAGCTGTAAAATAAGGTCATCCTGGAACGATGGTGATTTAAAATCAACCCCTAAGGTTGGACCTGACAATAAATATTCCATTCCACCCAGACAACCCATACTGTATCATACTAACATTTCACTCACATATCATACTACTAATGGGTAAAATATGTTCACCCTAAATGACATAAACTGGCCTTTAGAAGTGAAATGTTAACACGCACATAATCATATGGTGTTGTTTAGTTTAGCTGGGGTTTAGAGGGAACTGAAAACCAGACACTTTGCTGGTTTAGCACGGCGCTTTGCGACAGAGCGACACTGCAACAGCCGCAGAAACTACTTCTGAACATTTATTGTGGATGTTTCGGTCAGAGTCGTAAGTTCTGGCCTGGCCATGACTGCCAAGTGTCATTTTCAGGTTGAAATTCCGAGTTGGATAACAGTCCAAAAATATTTTTCCCAGTCCGAGCACAGATTTCCCAGTTGTCTTGAATGCACTGAAAGTCTGAGATTTCTGAGTTCCGAGTAAGGCTGTTACGGTGACCATATTACCGCCACACCGTCATGACGGCAGTCAAATTCTACATGACTGTCACGTCTACTCCCGCCCCCCGCTCTGGCTCTCAACCGGTCCTGGCAACCCATCATTACGCACACGTGCGCCTCATCAGGCACACCTGGACTTCATCATCTCCCTGATTACTTCCCCTTTATCTAGCAAGCCGTTGTATCACCCATCAGGCAGTATTGTTTCTGTGATCATGTTCAGACGCTACTCTTGCTCTTGTATTCGCTCTATTTGTTCAGATTAAATTCACCGACTGCACCTGCTTCCTGACTCCCTGCGTCTTCATTCCGCGTTCTTCAACGTCTAGAACTTCCTCAAAAGGCATCACCTCCAACAAGTGGAGGATTCACTACCACGAGACAACTCAGTGAGCCAACACTTCAGACTATTCAGCAGTCAGCCTCTGTCAGCGATGCATGTTTGTCACTCCCGGACAAATATGACGGGACTCCATCCAAATGCCGTGGCTTCCTCCTCCAGTGCTTCCTTTATTTCACTCATCAGATAGGAGCCCCCACCACAAGAGGTCCAGGGTTGCCACTGTTATTTCCTTGCTGAGCGGGTGGGCGTTGGAGTGGGCTACGGCCATTTGGGAGAGAGGAGAGGAGGACTCTGTTCAGAGGAGTCTAAAATCATCCACCGGAGGGCAGTGAAGGGGTTGAGCGCTTAGTCCAACTACAGCAGGAAGGCCAGACCACTGCGGAGTATGCCCTCACCTTCTGTACAGTGGCAGCATCCAGTGGATGGAATGAGTCAGCACTCCGCACCTTATTCAGTAAAGGATTGCGCAAAAAGGCCCAGAGTTTGCATGCCGAGAGGACACCCTCTCCTTGGACGCACTCATTGCGATGGCCACCCGCATGGATAACATTCTGCGGGAACGTCGTACCACCAAGTACCGCTACCCTCTCCCGTTGGTGCCGGCCGCCATCGAAACAACTCCGCGGGGTCTGTTTTTATACTAAACAAAACCTGCCGAGTGCCTACAATCTTATTTGCATCCGGGAGGTACAAGTACTTGGTGATGCCTTATGGATTAGCCAATGCTCCATTGGTGTTCCAGGCATTCGTGAACGAGGTGTTCCGGGAAATGCTTGGGCATCAGGTGGTTGTGTATATCGACGACATCCAGTTCTATTCGGCCACCTTGGAGGATCACAACGCCCACATCCGGGTAGTCCTGGAACGCTACCTGGAGAACCACCTGTATGTCAAGGAGGAGAAGTGCCAGATCTATCAGGCTGATGTCTCCTTCCTGGGATACCGGATCAGCCCGCAGGGAGTGGTTATGGATGAAAGGAAGGTTGAAGCAGTCAGGCCAGTCCCAACCACCATAAAGGGACTACAATGTTTTTTGGGGTATACCAAGTTCTACCGCCGCTTCATTAAGAACTTCAGCTCCATCGCCTCGACTCGCCTCAAGGGTGGCCCCCATAAGTTGGTGTGGAGTCCTACAGCCGATGAGGCTTTCCACCTACTGAAGGGTCGTTTCACCTCCGCCCCGTTCCTGAAACACCCAGATCCTACCCTGGCCTTATTAGCGGAGGTGGATGCCTCAGAAGTGAAGGCTGTCCTGTCACAATGACAAGGAAACCTACAAATGTTATCCATGTGCAAATTACTTTACTTTACTTTACTAAAAACTGTCTCCAGCAGAATGGCGACCGGGAGCTCCTGGCGGTAAAGTTAGCACTAGAGGAGTGGAAACACTGGCTGGAGGGCGCCAAGGACCCATTTCTCATCCTCAACGACCATCGGAACCTGGAGTACATACGAACAGCGAGGCGGTTGAACCCGCGCCAAGCAAGGTGGGCCCTTTTCTTCACTAGATTGAACTTCACTCGGACATACCGCCCAGGTTCAAAGAACATTAAGGCTGATGCCCTGTCCCATCTAAACATTTCGGGAGTGGTTCCTATCCTAAGTGCGCCCATCATTCAGCCCTTCCGAATCATTGCCCCCCTGCTTTGGGACGTAGATGTGGACATCCGGCAGGCTCTGTAGAAGGAACCTGCATCTGCCACCTGCCCTCCGGAGTGTACTTAAGTTTCCACGGAGGTAAGAGAACAGCTGTTGATCTGGGCACACATCCCTTGTCGCTGGACGCCCAGGTATCACCCGCACCATTCAATCCAGCTCCATTAAGTACTGGTGGCCAACCTTGGCGCAGGACGTCGCTCGCTATGTCAACTCCTGCTCCGCATGTGCCCAAACCAAATCTCCCCGGCACGCTCCAGCAGGGAAACTCCTTCCCGTGCCTCAGCGGCCTTGGTCTCATCTGTCCATTGATTTCATCACTGACCTCCCCTCTTCTGATTGTTACACTACTATTATGGTTGTTGTGGACAGATTCTCTAAATCCTGCCCATTCATCCCTCTCTCTGGTCTCCCTACCTCTCTCCAAGTCGCTGAGGCACTGTTCCAGCAGGTCTTCCAGCACTATGGCCTTCTGGACGACATAGTCTCCGACCATGGCCCCCAAGTCAAGTCACGGGTATGGAGAGCCTTTATGGAGAAGCTGGGGGGGGGTTCACGGTCAGCCTCATTTCCGTGTACTGGCCTCAGTCCAACGGGTAGGTGGAGAGGATGAACCAGGAGCTGGGAAGGTTCCTTAGAAGTCACTGCCAGGACTGGCAGGGGGAGTGTTTCCGGTTCCATTCCTGTGCGGGGTACGCCCAGAATTAATTTCGCCACTCCTCCACCGGGCTGTCTTCCTTCCAGTGCATCCTGGGTTATCAGCCGACCCTGGCTCAATGAACCCCGAACGAGACTGACGATCCTCCGGTGGACGAGTGTTTCTGGCACGCATAGGAGGCGCTGTCTGCCGCCAGAAGGAGCAGACGGAACCTAACTGTGGTGGGGGTCCAATTTGGTGATCGTGTTTGGCTCTCCACCAGGAACCTCCCACTCCGCCTTCCCTGCTAGAAGCTGGGCCATTCAAAGTCCTCTGGAGGGTCAATGTAACATACTGATTACAGCTCCCCAATAACTACTGGATTTCCCCGTCTTTTCACGTTTCCCTCAGGCCAGTGGTTCCTGGTCCCCTGACAGACGCCGTCCCCCACAACACCCCTCCACCTCTGCTGGACATTGAGGGGAAGCCCCGCCTATGTCCCTCCTAGTCGGCTCCAGTACCTGGTGTACTGGGAGGGGTACGGTCCAGAGGAGCCATGTTGGGTTCCTGTGGACGAAATTCATGATCCCAACATCATCTGAGATTTCCACCGTCGCCCACCGGCCCCCTCCTCGCCCTCGGGGCCGTCCTCCTGGCCAGTGTCGTCCTGAAACTGGAGCCGCTAGTTGGGGGTGGACACTGTCACGTCTACTCCCAGTCTACTAACCACCGGTCCTGGCAAACCATCTTTACGCACACCTGCGCCTCATCATCAGGCACACATCACTTCCCTGATTACATCCTCTTTTGTTTCGGTGTTCATGTGTTCATGATCAGATGCTACTCTTGTTCTTGTATTTGCTCTCTGTTTGTTCATATTAATTTCACCGACTGCACCTACTTCCTGACTCCCTGCGTCTTCGTTACAGTGACCATTTAGTCACTGTAATTAGGCTTCTCCAAGCTCTGATGCTGCTGATGGTCATTCATAGCATACCAAACTTGCTAACTGCCTGGTGCTCAGGACTCTGTTGTTTTTTTATTTATTAATTTCACCTTTATTTAACCAGGTAAGCTAGTTGAGAACAAGTTCTCATTTAACACTGCGACCTGGCCAAGATAAAGCAAAGCAGTTCGACACATACAACAACAGAGTTAGGCATGGAATAAACAAACATACAGTCAATAATACAGTAGAAAAAGTCTATATACAGTGTGTGCAAATGAGGTAGGATAAGGGAGGTAAAGGCAATAAATAGGCCATGGTGGCGAAGTAATTACAATGTACCAATTAAACACTGGAATGGTAGATGTGCAAGTAGAGATACTGGGGTGCAAAGGAGCAAGATAAATAAATAAATACAGTATGGGGATGAGGGAGTTGGATGGGCTATTTACAGATGGGCTATGTACAAGTGCAGTGATCTGTGAGCTGCTCTGACAGCTGGTGCTTAAAGCTAGTGAGGGAGATATGAGTCTCCAGCTTCAGTGATTTTTGCAGTTCGTTCCAGTCATTGGCAGCAGAGAACTGGAAGGAAAGGTGGCCAAATGAAGAATTGGCTTTGGGGGTGACCAGTGAGATACACCTTCTGGAGCGTGTGCTACGGGTGGGTGCTGCTATGGTGACCAGTGAGCTGAGAAGGCAGGGCTTTACCTAGCAAAGACTTGTAGATGACCTGGAGCCAGTGAGTTTGGCGACGAGTATGACGGTCATCTGTACAAACAATAGCACGCAAGTATAAACATCATGGGAGCACGCAGCCGTCATACCACTCAGGAAGGAGACGCGTTCTGTCTCCTAGAGATGAACGTACTTTGGTGCGAAAAGTGCAAATCAATCCCAGAACAACAGCAAATGACCTTGTGAAGATGCTGGAGGAAACGGGTACAAAAGTATCTGTATCCACAGTAAAACAAGTCCTATATTGACATAAACTGAAAGGCCGCTCAGCAAGGAAGAAGCCACTGCTCCAAAATCCCCATAAAAAAAGCCAGACTACGGTTTGCAACTGCACATGGGGACAAAGATCGTACTTTTTGGAGAAATGTCCTTTGGTCTGATGAAATAGAACTGTTTGGCCATAATGCCCATCGTTATGTTTGGAGGAAAAAGGAGAGGCTTGCAAGCCGAAGAACACCATCCCAACCGTGAAGCACAGGGTGGCAGCATCATGTTGTGGGGGTGCTTTGCTGCAGGACGGACTGGTGCAATTCACAAAATAGATGGCATCATGAGGAGGGACAATTATGTGGATATCTTGAAGCAACATCTCAAGACATCAGTCAGGAAGTTAAAGCTTGGTCGCAAATGGGGTCTTCCAAATGGACAATGACCCCAAGCATACTTCCAAAGTTATGGCAAAATGGCTTAAGGACAACAAAGTCAAGGTATTGGAGTGGCCATCACAAAGCCCTGACCTCAATCTCATAGAAAAGTTGTGGGCAGAACTGAAAAAGTGTGTGCAAGCAAGGAGGCCTACAAACCTGCCTCAATTACACCAGCTCTGTCAGGAGGAATGGACCAAAATTCACCCAACTTATTGTGGGAAGATTGTGGTAGGCTACCCAAAACATTTGATCCAAGTTAAACAATTTAAAGGCAATGCTACCAAATACTAATTGAGTGTATGTTAACTTCTGACCCACTGGGAATGTGATTAAATAAATAATTCTCTCCACTATTATTCTGACATATCACATTCTTAAAATAAAGTGGTGATCCTAACTGACCTAAGACAGGGAATTTTTACTGGGATTAAATGCCAGGAATTGTGAAAAACTGAGTTTAAATGTATTTGGCTAAGGTGTATGTAAACTTGACTTCAACTGTAACTACACTGAATGAAAATATGAGCGTAATACGTAAAGTGCCACATGTTTCACAAGCTGAAATAAAAGATCCCAGAAATGTTCCATGTGTACAAAAAGCTTATTTCTATCAGGTTTTGTGAACAAATTTGTTTACATGCCTGTTAGTGAACATTTCTCCTTTGCCAAGATAATATGCCACATCGGGCAGGTGGATAGATTAAGAAACTGATTAAACAGCATGATCATTACACAGGTGCACCTTGTGCTGGGGACAATAAAGAGCCTCTTTAAAATGTGAAGTTTTGTCACACAACACAATGCCACAGATATCTCAAGCTTTGAGGGAGTGTGCTAATGGCATGCTGACTGCAGGAATGTCCACCAGAGCTGTTGCCAGAGAATTTCATGTTATTTCTCTATTATAAGCTGCCTCCAACATCATTTTATAGAATTTGACAGTGCGTCCAAACGGCCTCACAACCGCAGACCACGTGCATGTTACTGTGTGGGCGAGCGGATTGGTGATGTCAATGTCGGTTTAAATTCATCCTCCGCCTTCACCTCATGTTTCAGCATGATAATGCATGGCCCCATGTTACAAGGATCTGTACACAATTCCTGGAAGCTGAAAATGCACTAGTTCTTCCAAGACCTGTATACTCACCAGACATGTCAGCCATTGAGCTGTTTGGGATGCTCTGGATCGACATGTATGACAGTGTGTTCCAGTTCCTGCCAATATCCAGCAACTTTGCACAGTCCCTGAAGAGGAGTGGGACATCATTCCACAGGCCACAATCAACAGCCTGATCAACTCTCTCCGAAGGAGATGTTTTGCGGCAAATGGTGGTCATACCAGATACCGAATGGTTTTCTGATCCACGCCCGTACTTTTTTTAAAAGGTATCTGTGACCAACATATGTATATCTGTATTCCCAGTCATGTGAAATCCATAGATTAGAACCTAAAAAATGTATTTCTATTGACGGATGTCCTTATATGAACTGTAACTCAGTAACATATTTGAAATTGTTGCATGTTGCATTTATATTTTTGTTCAGCATAGTTTGACCATCAATGTTAAGCAAGCTAGTTCCCACTGGGCAGACCACGTCATTTCAATATGGAAATTTGGGTAATATTTGGTTGAAATGTTGATCAATGAGATTTAAACCTTTATTCACCGAGTCAAAAAGCCAGCCAGAAGTTTGTTGAGTTCCTAATGTGTTATCACTACGCTTTCAACCATTTAAAAGTGCAACGAAATTCCAATGGAAAAACAATGTCTGACTTTTAGTTGTCATCTAAATGTGCTATCTGCGCTTTCAACCATTTAAAAGCACGACAAAGTCAAAATGGGAATACAACGTCATATATTTTGTATACAACAATGTAATGTGCTATCACTTATTAACAACAAAAAACTAAAATATTACATTTACATAAGCATTCAGACCCTTTACTCAGTACTTTGTTGAAGCACCTTTGGCAGCAATTACAGCCTTGAGTCTTCTCGAGGATGATGCTACAAGCTTGGCGCAAATGTATTTGGGGGGTTTCTCCCATTCTTCTCTGCAGATCATCTCAAGCTCTGTCGGGTTTTTAAGTCTCTTGATCGGGTTCAAGTCTGGGCTCTGGCTGGGCCACTCAAGGACATTCAGAGACTTGTCCCGAAGCCACTCCTGCATTGTCTTGGCGGTGTGCTTAAAGTCATTGACCTGTTGGAAGGTGAACCTTCACCCCAGTCTGAGGTCCTGAGCGCTCTGGAGCAGGTTTTCATCAATGATCTCTCTACTTTGCTCTGTTGGTCTTCCCCTCGATCCTGACTAGTCTCAGAGTCCCTGTAGCTGAAAAACATCCCAACATGCATGATGCTGCCACCCCCATGCTTCACTGTAGGGATGGTGCCGGGTTTCCTCCAGACGTGACGCTTGGCATTCAGGTGAATGAGTCCAATCTTGGTTTCATCAGAGCAGAGAATCTTGTTTCTCATGGTCAGAGTCCTTTAAATGCCTTTTGGAAAAATCCAAGCGGGCAGTCATGTGCCTTTTCCTGAGGAGTGGCTTCTGTCTGGCCACTCTACCATAAAGGCCTGATTGGTGGAGTGCTGCTGTTACGGTTTTCTTCCGTCGAAGGAGAGTTGGACCAAAATGCAGCGTGGTTAGTTCGATACATCTTTAATGAAGAAAAAACACGAACAATACAAAAACAACAAACGGAAATGTGAAAACCTATACAGCCTTTTTATATATTTTTTTTAAATAAAAATTAATTTATTATCTTCAATACCATTCATTCTTTACAACTCATAATTTTCATACATACTCAAATAATGGTATTTTAATTCAACTAATTTAACTAAACATAAACCCCAAACAAAACCTCAGGGGAGCATCTTCCCTCCCCGTCACACTACAAAATACCTTTCCCTATCTCCCCGTCTCTAATCTATCCCCTTACAAATCTAAATGACACCCAGCCCTAAACCCCCCTTCCACCTCTCCCGAGCAGCATGCTGCCCCCACTTCCTCTCCTCCCTCTTCATCCTCCCCCTCAAATCTCCTTCCACCCTCCTCACTATCCCTTCCACCCCCCAATCTTTCCCTGTCTTCACCATGTTCTGCCTGGCTTCCCACAGCCCCTGTTTAAAGAGACTCATGAGAAGCCAGAGCAGAAACCTGTCCCTATCCGTCCCTCTCGCTCTCCCTACACCTCTCTCTAACCTGACCCACGTCAATACAAAATCCCCCTTACCAAACCTAACAACACCCGTGCCCTAGCCCATACTACTCCGGCAAAGGTACAGTCCCAAAAGACATGGCGCACAGTCTCCTCCCTGCCACAAGAGGATCTTGGACAGGTGGGGGATTGCACCAAACTATACCGGTACATGATGGAACGTACCGGCAAGCACTTATGGAGGCTCAACCAATTCAGGTCCTTGAGCCTGTTGTCCAGACCCCGCACCTGCACTCCCTCCCAGACCACTTCCGAGATGCCCACTACAGGCGCCGGACTCCCTGCCTTTCTGACCTCCTCGTACAGGTGCCTGTGATCTAAACCTACTCGGGCAACTTCAACCTCAGGGTGCGCACACAGCCACTTGGCCGCATGACCAAAGTGCCACGGCAGCTGTTCCGCCCGAGGTCCCGTGTTAGACCACACCATTACGCTTCTCGCCTGATACGAGAAGAACACCCGCAGGAGGTAACCGGACGTTTGTATCACTGGATGAGCAAGCTCCATTAACAAGAAAGAAACAAAAATTGTGTCCAGCTTGAGAGGGAAATGTGGTACCCCCCTACCTCCCTCCCCGATGGGACAGATCATGCGTGCCCTGGCGACCCACTCGCACCTGCCACTCCACATAAACTGAAACACAAGCCTCACTAGAGGCCTCCTCAGACAAGCCGGCAATGGGTAGATGTACGCCAAATACAAAAGAGACGGCAACACATCCACCTTTAGGACCAGGACTTTGCCCATAAAAGACAAATACCTAGCCTTCCACATTGCTAGCTTCCTCTGTACCACTGCGATACGCATGTTCCAGTTTAGCGTCGCTGAGCCGGAGGTCTCAAAATGGACCCCGAGAATCCTCAGGGCCCCCTCACAGAGAGATAACCCCCCAGGCACATCCGTTCTACCGCGCCATCTTCCGAAAAACTTGACGGAAGACTTTGCATGGTTCAGAACTGCTCCCGACGCTCGGGTGAAATCCCCAAAGATGGCAAGGGACCTTGTCAGGCACGAGTCCTTGCACAGCAGCAAGGAAGTGTCGTCGGCGTACTGCGTCATCTTAACACGCAGCCCACCACTTCCAGGGATCAACAATCCTTCCACCCCTGTGTCTGCCCTAATGGCAGCCCCCAGAGGCTCCATGTACAGAACGAAGAGGAGAGCCGAGAGTGGGCACCCCTGCCTGACCCCAGACGAGAGGTTAAAAACGTCACCCAAGTGACTATTTACACTAACTCGGCACCCCGCTCCGACATATAATGTACGAATCCATCCTATGAACTTCTCCCCAAATCCTAATCGACCTAACACTCTGAATAAAAGGATCTATTCACGCGATCAAAGGCTTTCCCTGATCTAGCGCTGCTACCATTAAAGGCAGTCCTCTATCTTCAACCCAAGCGATGGAGTCCCTGATTAACTGTAGGTTCCATCTAATAGAGCGGCCCTCTACCCCGCACGTCTGATCCTCATGGACGACGTAGGGAAGGGCTGTGCGCAACCGGTCTGCTAAAACCTTTGCAAGTAGCTTGTAATCTACACACAGCATGGTCAACGGCCGCCAGTTGCCAAGGTCTGTTACTTCCCCCTTCTTATATAAAAGTGACAGCACACCAACAGCCATTGATCCCCGGGACCCCGTCTCAAGGATGGCCTTCAAGACTTCGAGGACCACTGGTCCAAGTATACCCCAAAACTTGAGATAAAACTCAGCCGGCAGCCCATCCATCCCAGGCACCTTCCCTTTTCCCATCCTCCTAAGAGCGCTCTCAACCTCTTCTAGTGAAATCTGGGCCTCCATCACTTCTCTAATGTCCTCCGGCAACCGCCTGGACAAGTGTTCTAAAAACACATTTTCCTGCTCTACATCTATTTCCCTTTCCTTAAATAAACCTTGGAAATGATCAGTTGTCACCCTGACCATATCCTCTGGTTCTCTAACTATACTACCATTTTCTTCCCTAACGCCATGCATTACCTTCCTACTCTGTCTGGCCCTAACCGACTTAAAGAACATAGCAGAACAAGTCTCATTATGTTCTAGAAAGCCACTATGCGCACGCTCCAGGAAAGCTCGAGCCTTCCGCTCCTGCAACTCCCTGAGCTGCGCCTTTAGGGTTGCGGATCTCTCCCAGTCAAACGACCCGCCGAGGTTGCCTGCCTCGTATTCGAGTTCAATTAACCTTTGGATACGATCCACCTCCCTCCTCTCCTCCCTTTTTTTCCTCTTGCAATACCCTATTATAAAAGCCCTAATCCTCACCTTAACTAATTCCCACCACTCTAACACCCCTCGCACATGGACCGGAGGCCTTCAAGCCTCCAAAAGAAACCATAAAACCCGTCAACAAAAGCCTGCTCCTCCAGCACATCCCGATCTAACTTCCAGTACCCCTACCAAAGAGGCAGACTGGCGACCCACCTGCAGGAGCACCCCGTCGTGATCCGAAAAGAAAACAGGCAACAGCCGCCCAGACAACTTACCCAAAGACCTGGGTACAAAATATAGTCGAGCCTCCGCTCAACCCCCTGGAGTTGCGTCATGTAGGACCGTCCATTTTCGGAGTAGTGTGCAGACCACCATCTACCAGACCATGGCAAGCCATTAGCCCGGCAATGGCGCCTGCACTGCTATCCCCCCCATTCCTAAATCTGTATTAAAATCCCCCCTATCACTAATTTCCTATTTGTGACACACAGGGGCGTCAGACAGTCCACCATCTCCCTCCTGTCTGCCACCACCTGTGGCCCATACACCACCACTAATCTAAATTTACAATCCCTTATCGTGACATCCACCCCTATAACCCGCCCCTGCATTACCACAAAAGAATCCTCCACTTTTACCTCCCTGTGCCCACACAAAATCCCTACCCCGATGAGTGCACCCCCAATACCCCAAACCGACTCCCCCTTGTCCCACTCCCTCTTAAACCTATTAACATCCCTCCATCCCTCAGGTGAACCTCCTGTAAAAAACAAAAATCAAACCCCACACCCTCCAAATAACTAAAAACCGCCCTCAATCCCTTAAACCCCTTACATTTAAACTAACAAAAGTCAAATTAGACCCCATGAAAGAATAAAATAAAAACATGTAATACACTCAAATTCTAACCCAGACAGAAAAAAACAAAAACAGGAGACTCACCCGATGCTCCCCTGCTCCATATCTACCGGTGAGAACACCATCCGTACTCCCGACATTCCCCCCTCTTCCTCCATCTCACCAACCCAGGATGCAGGATTAGTGTTTGGCTCCGGGGTGCCCTGCACCCTGGGTCTACCCCCACAATCCTCCCCCTCCCCAGTGCTGCAGCTGGATTGGAAAAAAATCGGGGAGGCTGAGTCCCCAAACAAAAAACTCACCACCTCCTCCTGTACCCAGTCCTGAGTCTTGTTAGGTGTGTCCCCACCCAACAGAAGTTGAGGGCCTGGGGAAACCAGCAGCAACCCAGAGGTTTCTCCCACCCCCATCACTCTCTTGGCCATCCCTTCCCTCTCACTGTCGGCCAATCGCACCCTCCTCTTCATTCTCTTCTTTGGTGATGGTGGCAGTGGAGAGATACCACCCTCCCCCCCCGCCAGCTCATCCACCATACCCCTCATCTCTTCCACCAGGGCACTTTCCCCCCAGTCCACTTGCTCTTCCACCGTCTCCTTCTCCAACACTCCTCCCTCGCTTTCTTCTCTCTCATGCTCCTCCACTCGGTTGCCTTCTTCCGCCGCTTTTCCTGTTTCTCCTACTCCCGTGCCTTCCGTTTCCTTCTCTCTTCCATCCGCCGCTTCTTGCTCCTCCTCCTTCCTTGCGGCCTTCCCCTCTGGACCTGTACTCTGGTCATGAGGTGTGCTTCCTTCCCCTCCTCTTCTTCCCCCATCCCCCGCTCCTGCTCCCCCAGCCGCAGACGCATATGACCTCTGACGAGCCGGGCACCCCCGCCACAGGTGTGCTGACGAGCCACACCCGTGGCACGTCTTAGGCTTGTCACAATCCCTCGCCTCGTGTTCCTCAGATCCACAAAATCTGCATTTTCTTGTGCTGCACGAGGCGAATATGTGTCCGTAGGCCATACAGCGCCTGCAAAATGGGGGCTGACGTGCATAATACCACGTCCCCGTCAGCCCCTAGGGAGAACATAGCAGGAGGATGGAGGTAGCCACCATGTCCCTTTGGGTCCTCTCTGAGGAGGGCCTGGAAGCCTCTCCTCCCATTCCAAAACCCAAGGGAGTCTTTGAGGTGCCTTGCTGAGGAGACGTTATCCATGTATCTCCCCAAAAAGGCCCTCACCTCTTCGTCCTTAACGTATGGGTTGTAAATGTTGACAGTTACAACCCTAAAGTTGTTCTTCGCCAGGCTTGTTATTTCATAGTGGCTCATCGGCCTCTCACCTCTCACTGCTCTTGCCCTTCTCAGGATATCATCGTGTTTCTCCTCTGTATATAGTGCCACGTCGTATGCTCCCTCCAACGAGTTGCCTTGGAAACAAAACACGTCATTCACCGTCAGCTTTAGAATCCCCATCAATATTATCCTTCCAAAAGTTTCCCGTCCTAAAGGCTCCAACTCCTTTTCCTTCCAAGCAAACCGAATCTTGTTGGCCAGCCCAATCCCAGGGACCGACCGTGTTGATGTATTTAGCACCATCTCCGCAAGGAGAATGGCGCTCGTTCTCTTCTCTTCCAAAACAAGGAAAAAAGAAAAACCAAAGTGACTGAGCCTATCTGGTGACAACAAACACAGAGACAGGAACAATCACCCACGAAATACTCAAAGAATATGGCTGCCTAAATATGGTTCCCAATCAGAGACAACGATAATCACCTGCCTCTGATTAAGAACCGCCTCAGGCAACCATAGACTTTCCTAGACAACCCTACTCAGCCACAATCCCAATACCTACTAAAACCCCAATACAAAAACACACCACAAAATAAACCCATGTCACACCCTGGCCTGACCAAATAAATAAAGAAAACACAAAATACTAAGACCAAGGCGTGACAGCTGCAGAGTTGGTTGTCCTTCTGGAAGGTTATCCCATCTCCACAGAGGAACTCTTGAGCTCTGTCAGTGTGACCATCAGGTCACCTCCCTAACCAAGGCCCTTCTCCCCCGATTTCTCAGTTTGGTCGGGCAGACAGTTCTAGGAAGAGTCTTGGTGGTTCAAAACTTCTTCCATTTAAGAATGATGGAGGCCACTGTGTTCTTGGGGACCTTCAATGCTGCAGAATTTTTTTTGGTACCCTTCCCCAGATCTGTGCCTTGACACAATCCTGTCTCGGAGCTCTACGGACAATTCCTTCGACCTCATGGCTTGGATTTTTCTCTGACATGCACGGTCAACTGTGGGACCTTATATAGACAGGTGTGTGCCTTTCCAAATCATGTCCAATCAATTGAATTTACCACAGGTGGACTCCAATCAAGTTGTAGAAACATCATCTCAAGGATGATCAATGGAAACAGGATCAACCAGAGCTCAATTTTGAGTCTCATAGCAAAGGATCTGAATACTTATGTAAATAAGGTATTTCTGTTTTTAATACATTTGCAGAAACGTCTAAAAACCTATTTTTAAATTGTCATTATGGGGTATTGTGTGAAGATTGATGAAGGAAAAAAATATTTAATCAATGTTAGAATAAGGCTGTAACGTAACAAAATTGGAAAAAGGGGTCTGAACACTTTCCAAATGCATAAGAAGAAATATATAGTTACAGTAGGCTAACCTCAAAATTTGGCCATGGATGTGTTACTCATCTTAAGTTTGAATAAATACGGTTTCATCAGTTTATAGGATAGCCTTAACTTTAGGGTATTTACTGTATAAGATTAAAATATTATTGAATTGTTTGTTTTGTTTTACCTTAATGTAACTAGGCAAGTGAGTTAAGAACAAATTCTTATTTACAATGACGGCCTACACTGATTGATAATTGATCATGCAGGTAGTTCATCTGAGCCACTTGTTTAATCCCATTCCTTAACTTTTATTTAATTGGAGACATGAATCTAACATATTTGTTAACTTGTCGATAGGCTATTTACTGTATTGCAAGTGTGATATTGAATATTGTTTGATGTCAACAAATTCCAGTATGTCTACAAATTAATATTTTATATGTTGGATTCACCATATCAATTATTCATTTGTAGACAAACAGGAATTAAAGCCAGACTTAGTCAGTGGCACAGACGGAACTATCCAAGCAGAAGATACATCTCCTTCAAATGTTGTTATTTGGTTGCGTTGACAACCAAACACAATTCAATATCCAGTTTGTCTACAAATTAATAATTGATATATGGAGACGTGAATCCAAAGTATTAATGATTAACTTGAAGATTACATTTTAAATAAACAAAAGCTTGAAACCCTAGGCTTTATGTATAATTTAATTTTAGTTGAACCCTGGGTTGAATTGAAACAATAGCTGTTTATGACTTTTCAAATGCTATTTAGGCCTAAATATTACATTTCATTTGCTCTGTTAAACCTACCCATTGGAATGACTTTGTAGTCAGTAATGATGCTCACCATAGCACATTGGTAGTAGTAAGTGACAAATATAAAAGCTAAGCAGGGCTTGGTTAAAACCCTGTATGGGAGACCAAATAAATAGCTGAACGTCAACTCTCCAGTAGGAGGTACTGCCCAGCCTATAGTAAAAAAAAATGTGATAGTGGAATATATCGTTGAAGATCGGATGTTTTTTTTTTTAAAGGTACAAATTCAACATATTTTAAACAAGGTTTGTCAATGTTCAAAATTGGTTACAATGGTAACAATCTTGTGGTTGAAATTTCACCCTCAAAACAACAGTTTACATTGATCCAATGTATTTTCCATGTAGATTACGTGTCACAATACGTTGATAAATTATGTTGAAACAACGTAGATTCAACCAGTTTGTGCCCAGTGGGATAACTTAATTATAAGCAACGTTAGCTAGCTTATTAAGGTTGAAGAATTGTTCTAACGAAAAAGCACATGAATGAAACAAAGTTGTATTTCTGTCATGAGGAAATAGGAAGCTCCGAAGAGCATGTGAATGCCACATTAGTCTACTGCCAGTGGAGGCTCCTCAGAGGAGGACCATCCTCCTCAGTGAATTTTTAGATAAAACTACACTAAATATATTCACGCCCCCAAATAATTGATTAAAACACACTGTTTTGCAATCAAGGTCTAAAGTAGCCTCAACAGCACTATGTTGGGTAGCACCATGGTGTAGCAGGAGGACAGCTAATTTCTGTCTTCCTCTGGGTACACTCACTACAATACAAAACCTTGGAGGCGCATAGTTCTCACCCACTTCCATAGACTTACACAGTAACTATGACATCTTCCGGAGGACATCCTCCACCCTATCAGAGCTCTTGCAGCATAAACTGAAATGTTCTCCACCCAACCAAAGGATCAGATAATGAATCTAGTAATGAAAGCATTAGCTACAGCTAGCTAGTGCATAAAATGTGGTGAGTTGTTGACTCAAAGAGAAAGACAATATTAATTTCTTAAAAATTGAAGGAGAAGCAAGAGAGCTACCTAACTATATTTTGTTGCATTTTTTCACTTCCACTTAGCTAGCAAATGCAGCTAGCTGGTTTAGCCTATTCAAACACCTGTCTCAGAGAGCGATGCTATGTTCACTAGCTGGCTATGGCTTTCCAACACTGGAGCTCTTCCAAGCTTTTGGTTTTGCCACTAGGGCCCGCCGGTGTAACTGCTAAACTGCTTCCTGACTGTACACTGTATCGCATGATTGTAGAGGGTTCACTGATGCGTTAGTTCTAGTAGCTATGTTGACTATGATATTAGCTAATATGGAGACAATTAATGTTTTTTTCACCTGGTCACAGACAGCTGATGTGTTGTGCACTGAAGTCCAAAAGTGAAGGGAAAAGGCGAGAGGAGGAGAGAGCGTAGATGCGAGAAGGAATTGTACAACGAGCAAAATGGTAATGCTTTTGTATGTGGTTGCTATAAAAGTAAACTGTGTTTCCGTGTGACAATGGCTGTATTTATTCCGCCGATTTTGGTGAATTTTATTTTTTTTAAATGGAAGCAAATGTAACAAAACGGGGATAAACATAACTGAACTTGTCCAATAGAGACTCACGTTTGCAACTGTTTGACTAATGATTACACCCTAGATCAGCTACAGTAGATGCAGGCAAGAGTGTGCAAGGCGGCATTGAATGTGCCACTTGAATGTGTCATTTGATTACTCCAATTTTGCTTTTTGCAATTGGAAACCAAAATCTAAATGTGTCTTGGTCAATATCTAAAGTGGTCAATATAGACTGACATTCAATAATTCTCAACAGATTCTTTAACGACTGAGGAAAAGACCCAGACGGCTACCAACTGTTATATGTCTTGAATCTAAAGGAGCATGCACATAATAAGTATGCTGTATATGTATGTCAGGTATTCTATCAAGCCCTATATGAAGCTGAAAGTACAGAATTGAAATGTGCAGCCATGGGTGTCCTTAGAAGAACACTTATATATTCCAACACTGTTATTTTGTGTAAAAGTAAAACAGGCTTGCCCATTCAGCCTCTGAATGGCACACATACAGTTGAAGTCGGAAGATTACATACACTTAGGTTGGAGTCATTAAAACTCGTTTATCTACCACTCCACACATTTCTTGTTAACAAACTATAGTTTTGACAAGTCGGTTATCTACTTTGTGCATGACACAAGCCATTTTTCAAACAATTGTTTACAGACAGATTATTTCACTTAATCATAATTTCACTGGGCCAGAAGTTTACATACACAAAGTTGACTGTGCCCTTAAACAGCTTGGAAAATTCCAGAAAATTATGTCATGGCTTTAGAAGCTTCTGATAGGCTAATTGATATCATTTGAGTCAATTGGAGGTGTACCTGTGGATGTATTTCAAGGCCTACCTTCAAACATTTTGCATGACATCATGGGAAAATAAAAAATAAAATCAGCCAAGAACTTCAGAAAGAATTGGAGACCTCCACAAGCCTGGTTCATCTTTGGGAGCAATTTCCAAACGCCTGAAGGTACCACGTTCATCTGTACAAACAATAGTATGCAGGTATAAACACCATGGGACTACGCGGCTGTCATACAGCTCAGGAAGGAGACACGTTCTCAAGTGCAAATGAATCCTAGAACAGCAGCAAAAGACCTTGTGAAGATGCTGGAGTAAACCAGTACAAAAGTATCTATATCCATAGTAAAACAAGTCCTATATCGACATAACCTGAAAGGCCGCTCAGCAAGGAAGAAGCCACTGCTCCAAAACCGCCATAAAAAAGCCAGACTACGGTTTGCAACTGCACATGGGGACAAAGATCATACTTTTTGGAGAAATGTCCTCTGGTTTGATGAAACAAAAATAGAACTGTTTGGCCATAATGCCCATCGTTATGTTTGGAGGAAAAAGGGAGAGGCTTGCAAGCCGAAGAACACCATCCCAACCGTGAAACACAGGGTGGCAGCATCATGTTGTGGGGGTGCTTTGCTGCAGGAGGGACTGGTGCACTTCACAAAATAGATGGCATCATGAGGAGGGACAATTATGTGGATATATTGAAGCAACATCTCAAGACATCAGCCAGGAAGTTAAAGCTTGATCGCAAATGGGTCTTCCAAATGGACAATGACCCCAAGCATACTTCCAAAGTTGTGGCAAAATGGCTTAAGGACAACAAAGTCAATGGTATTGGAGTGGCCATCACAAAGCCCTGACCTCAATCCCATAGAAAATTTGCGGGCAGAACTGAAAAAGCGTGTGCGAGCAAGGAGGCCTACAAACCTGACTCAATTACACCAGCTCTGTAAGGAGGAATGGGCCAAAATTCACCCAACTTATTGTGGGAAGATTGTGGAAGGCTACCCGAAACGTTTGACCCAAGTTAAACAAGTTAAAGGCAATGCTACCAAATACTAATTGAGTATGTAAACTTCTGATCCACTGGGAATGTGATGAATGAAATAAAAGCTGAAATAAAATCACTACTTATTCTAACATTTCACATTCTTAAAATAAAGTGGTGATCCTAACTGACCTACAACTGGGAATTTTTACTAGGATTAAATGTCAGGAATTTTGAAAAACTGAGTTAAATGTATTTGGCTAAGGTGCATGTAAACTTCCGACTTCAACTGAACCCAATCGATGTCTCAATTGTCTCGAGGTTTAAAATCTTCCTTTAACCGGTCTCCTCCCCTTCGTCTCCACACTGATTGAAGTGGATTGAAGAAGTGACATCAATAAGGGATTATAGCTTTCACCTGCTCTTTCACATGGAAAGAGCAGGTATTCATGTTTTGTACACGCAGTGTACACAAGCTAATTCTAAAAGGTCTCCAGGGACTCATACTATGGTTAAACAAACGTAGCCAACAAGCACAGACATCACAAGCTAGGATTGGGGATAACTGTGCCCTATGATGTCACTTTAAACATAAAGATAGACATACAGTACATGAGACATACATGTGTGAGTGGATGGCCTACAACAGACGCAAGCGCAATGTATGAGAGAGAGTGAGTTACTGAGACATAATCCACAGAGCGCTAGCTGGAGAGGATATTTCAGCATTCCAGGGAGAGGAAAGCCAATAGGCCTGTTTGTGAGGATGCTGCACCTGCCATTTGTTGATGGACTGATCTGTAAATAACTCTGAAGCTGTTTGGCGCTCAGCGGGGGGCTCCTGTACCTCACCCTCTCTCTTTCTCTCGCTTCCCCCCTCTCTTTATTTCATTATCTCTTTCATTCTCTCTGTCTCTTATGCACACACATACAGAAACACCACCATCATTTCTACTCATTTACCAGAAACAGCCAAAATGAGCTCTTACAAGGGGGATGAGTGTGTGTGTGTGTGTGTGTTTTTCCCCCGTTCCCAGTGCCACTCTCCTCTCTGCACCCAGTCCCCAAGGCCAGGTGTGGACACCTGATGCACTTCCCCTGGCTTACAGGACAACATTTCTCATCTTGGGTTTGTGAAGAGTCCTGTGTCTGTCCCGTGATTGTCCTATGACCACATTCAATCCCTAATACGTGCGACTCCGCCCATATCTCTGTTCTGGCCTGACTGACTGAGTGTCGGTCTGCATGCGTGTGCATGTGTGTGTGGTTTTGTGTGTGGGTGTGTGGAAACCCTCGGGTGAGTGTATTTTTAGCCAGGCCATAGAAACCTCTGGAATCCGATCTCCCCTTTCTGACTGAGAGTCTAGTGATAAATGAGTTGGCAGACACCATCGCTCAAGCAATCCCCACGCATACCATACGGCCCCTATAACTTTCTTATACTCCTAGTGCCCAGGGGATTAAATCCAGAACTGAATGGTAAGCCTCTAGTATTATCATTCTATCAAGCACAATAAAACATGTTAGGAGTCCCACGTCTTCAGCAAAATCCACTGTATACTGTATATTCCCTTAGTAATATTTATTGATTTGTGACACATGGGATCCACATTCCACATATTCAAATCAAATCAAATGTATTTATATAGCCCTTCATACATCAGCTGATATCTCAAAGTGCTGTACAGAAACCCAGCCTAAAACCCCAAACAGCAAGCAATGCAGGTGTAGAAGCACGGTGGCTAGGAAAAACTCCCTAGAAAGGCCAAAACCTAGGAAGAAACCTAGAGAGGAACCAGGCTATGTGGGGTGGCCAGTCCTCTTCTGGCTGTGCCGGGTGGAGATTATAACAGAACATGGCCAAGATGTTCAAATGTTCATAAATGACCAGCATGGTCCAATAATAATAATAATAAGGCAGAACAGTTGAAACTGGAGCAGCAGCACAGCCAGGTGGCCTGGGGACAGCAAGGAGTCATCATGTCAGGTAGTCCTGAGGCATGGTCCTAGGGCTCAGGTCCTCCGAGAGAGAGAAAGAAAGAGAGAAAGAGAGAATTAGAGAGAGCACACTTAAATTCACACAGGACACCGAATAGGACAGAAGAAGTACTCCAGATATAACAAACTGACTCTAGCCCCCCGACACATAAACTACTGCAGCATAAATACTGGAGGCTGAGACAGGAGGGGTCAGGAGACACTGTTGCCCCATCCGAGGACAACACCGGACAGGGCCAAACAGGAAGGATATAACCCCACCCACTTTGCCAAAGCACAGCCCCCACACCACTAGAGGGATATCTTCAACCACCAACCAATATTCATTGTTTCTGAAAACTTGTCAAAGTGTGACTAGTGATGAGATGATTGGTTCACACAGAGGGATTGAGAGATTATATGAATGGGTTTTGTAAAACCATTTGTTGATGCATATCTCTCTAGGTAACATTGTGGTTAGATGAGGCTGGCTGATGAAATACAATGTACAGTGGGGCAAAAAATTATTTAGTCAGCCACCAATTGTGCAAGTTCTCCCACTTAAAAAGATGAGAGAAGCCTGTAATTGACATCATAGGTACACTTCAACTATGACAGATAAAATGAGAAGAAAAAAAATCCAGAAAATCACATTGTAGGATTTTTAATGAATTTATTTGCAAATTATGGTGGAAAATAAGTATATGCACACACACGTACAGTTGAAGTCGGAAGTTTACATACACCTTAGCCAAATACATTTAACTCAGTTTTTCAAAATTCCTGACACTTATTCGGAGTAAAAATTCCCTATCTTAGGTCAGTTAGGATCACCACTTTATTTTAAGAATGTGAAATGTCAGAATAATAGTAGAGAGAATTATTTATTTCAGCTTTACATTTTTTCATCACATTCCCAGTAGGTCAGAAGTTAGCATACACTCAATTAGTATTTGGTAGCATTGCCTTTAAAATTGTTTAACTTGGGTCAAATGTTTCAGATAGCATTACACCAGCTTCACACAATAAATTGGGTGAATTTTGGCCCATTCCTCCTGACAGAGCTGGTAACTGAGTCAGGTTTGTAGGCCTCCTTGCTCGCACATGCCTTTTCAGTTCTGCCCACACATTTTCTATGAGATTGAGGTCAGGGCTTTGCAACGGCCACTCCAATACCTTGACTTTGTAGTCCTTAAGCCATTTTGCCACAACTTTGGAAGTATGCTTGGGGTTATTGTCCATTTGGAAGACCCATTTGTGACCAAGCCTTAACTTAACTGATGTCTTGAGATGTTGCTTCAATATATCCACATAATTGTCCCTCATGATGCCATCTATTTTGTGAAGTGCACGAGTCCCTCCTGCAGCAAAGCACCCCCACAACATGATGCTGCCACCCCGTGTTTCACGGTTGGGATGGTGTTCTTCAGCTTGCAAGCCTCTCCCTTTCTCCTCCAAACATAACGATAGTCATTATGGCCAAACAGTTCTATTTTTGTTTCATCAGACCAAAGGACATTTCTCCAAAAAGTACGATCTTTGTCCCCATGTGCAGTTGCAAACCGTAGTCTGGCTTTTTTTAATGGAGGTTTTGGAGCAGTGGCTTCTTCCTTGCTGAGCGGCCTTTCAGGTTATGTCGATATAGGACTCATTTTTACTGTGGATACAGATACTTTTGTACCCGTTTCCTCCAGCATCTTCACAAGGTCCTTTGCTGTTGTTCTGGGATTGATTTGCACATTTCGCACCAAAGTACGTTCATCTCTAGGAGACAGAACGCGTCTCCTTCCTGAGTGGTATGACGGCTACGTGGTCCCATGGTGTTTACACCTGCGTACTATTGTTTGTACAGATGAACGTGGTACCTTCAGGCATTTGGAAATTGCTCCCAAAGATGAACCAGACTTGTAGGTCTACATTTTTTTTCTGAGGTTTCCTTTGATTTTCCTATGATGTCATGAAAAGAGTTTGAACGTACGCCTTGAAATACATCCACATGTTCACTTCTAATTGACTCAAATTATGTCAAATAGCCTATCAAAAACTTCTAAAGCATTACAATTATCTGGAATTTTCCAAGCCGATACAGTGAAATAAAAGTGAAGTCTGTCTGTAAACAATTGTTGGAAAATGTACTTGTGTCATGCACAAAGTAGATGTCCTAACCAACTTGCCAAAACTATAGTTTGTCAACAAGAAATGTGTGGGGTGGTTGAAAAAGGAGTTTTAATGACTCCAACCTAAGTGTATGTTAACTTCGGACTTCAACTGTATACTGTTCAACAGTTTGGGGTCACTTAGAAGTGTCCTTGTTTTTGAAAGAAAATCTTATTTTTTGTTCATTAAAATAATATCAAATTGATCAGAAATACAGTGTAGACATTGTTAATGTTATAAATGACTATTGTAGCTGGAAACTGATGATTTTTAATGGTATATCTACATAGGCGTACAGAGGCCCATTATCAGCAACCATCACTCCTGTGTTCCAATGGCACATTGTGTTAGCTAATCCAAGTTTATCATTTTAAAAGCCTAATTGATAATTAGAAAACTCTTTTGCAATGATAGCACAGTTGAAAACGGTTCAGATAAAATAATCAATAATGGCCAGAAATAAAGCACTTTCTTCTGAAACCTGTCAGTCTATTCTTGTTCTGAGAAATGAAGGCTATTCCATGCGAGAAATTGCCAAGAAACTGAAGATCTGGTACAAAGCTGTGTACTACTCCCTTCACAGAACAGCGCAAACTGTCTCAAACCAGAATAGAATGCGGAATTGGAGGCCCTGGTGCACAAATGAGCAAGAGGACAAGTACATTAGAGTGTCTAGTTTGAGAAACAGACGCCTCACAAGTCCTCAACTGGCAGCTTCATTAAATAGTACCCGCAAAACACCAGTCTCAACGTCAACAGTGAAGAGGCGATTCCGGGATGCTGGCCTTCTAGGCAGAGTTGCAAAGAAAGAGATATGGCTTTTTCTTTGCAACTCTGCCTAGAAGGCCAGCATCCCGGAGTCGCCTCTTCACTGTTGACATTGAGACTGGTGTATTACTGTCTAATACTGCATTTCTGATCGATTTGATGTTATTTTAAGGGACAAAAAAGTGATTTTCTTTCAAAAACAAGGACATTTCTAAGTGACCCCAAACCTTTGAACGGTAGTGTATATCTATGGACACCCCTTCAAATTAGCTTATTCAGCTATTTCAGCCACAAATGTTGCTGACAGGTGTATAAAATAGAGCACATAGCCATGCAATCTCCAAAGACAAACATTGGCAGTGGAATGGCCTTACTGAAGAGCTCAGTGACTTTCAAAGTGGCAACGTCATAGGATGCCACCTTTCCAACAACTCAGTTCGTCAAATTTCAGCCCTGCTTGAGCTGCCCCGGTCAACTGTAGGTGCTGTTATTGTGAAGTGGAAACGTCTAGGAGCAACAACGTCTAAGACCGGCAAGTGCTGAAGCGCGTAACAATCGTCTGTCCTCAGTTGCAACACACACTACCGTGTTCCAAACTGCCTCTGGAAGCAATGTCAGCCCAAGAACTGTTTGTTGGGAGCTTCATGAAATAGGTTTACATGGCCGAGCAGCCATATACAAGCCTAAGATCACTATGCGCATTGTCATGCGTTGGCTGGAGTGGTGTAAAGCTCGCCGCCATTGGACTCTGGAGCAGTGGAAACGCGTTCTCTGAAGTGATGAATCACGTTTCACCATCCGACAGACAAATCTGAATTTGGTGGACACCAGGAGAACGCTACCTGCCCGAATGCACAGTGCCAACTGTAAAGTTTGGAGGAGAAGGAATAATGGTCTGTTTTTTCTTGGTTCAGGCTAGGCCCCTTAGTTCCAGTGAAGGGAAATCTTAACATTACAGCATACAAGGACATTCTAGACAGTTCTGTGCTTCCAGCTTTGTGCCAATAGTTTGGGGAACGCCCTTCCCTGATTCAGAATAAAAATGCCCTGTGCACAAAGTGAGGTCCATACAGAAATGGTTTGTCGAGATCGGTGTGGAAGAACTTGACTGGCCTGCACAGAGCCCTGAACCTATTGAACACTTTTGGGATGAATTGGAATGCCAACTGCGAGCCAGGCCTAATCGCCCCAACATCAGTGCCCGTTCTCACTAATTTTGTTGTGGCTGAATGGAAGAAAATCCCTGCAGCAATGTTCCAACATCTAGTGGAAAGCCTTCCCAGAAGAGTGGAGGCTGTTAGCAGCAAAGGGGAGGACCAACTCCATATTAATGCCCATAATTTTGGAATGAGATGTTCGACAAGCAGGTGTCCACATACCTTTGGTAATGTAGTGTATATACAGTGCATTCGGAAAGTATTCAGACCCCTTGACCTTTTTCCACATTTTGTTACGTTACAGTCTTATTCTAAAATGGTTTCAATTATTTTGTTCTACACAAAATACCACATAATGACAAAGCGTAAACAGGTTATATATTTCTGCCAAGTTATTAAAATTGTAATTGTTTTTTTATATATATATATATATATATATATATATATATATATTATGTGTGTGTGTGTGTGTGTGTGTCAAATCCAGAGGGATGAAAATCGCCTCATTTCATCCCTGTAATAGAAGATGCTGCTATGATCTCAAAAAAAGGATCCTCTCAGTTTTATGCCATGGTAATACAATATAACTCTGATAATCAACATATCAAGTGTAGAAGACATTACTGAATCACCCTCTTCCTAAAAAGTAGTACAGACTAACAACCCTCCCTGCTGTACACTGACCTTAACTCGTCACACCCTTCCCCCTGACCTTGAACTCTACTTGAAGGTCTACTGACCTTGCTTCTCTATAGTCTAGAGTCTATGTCAACCATACAGGGCCGAATGGGACAATGTCGAGATGAACATTATATTTCCTTGCATGCCACTAGCCAAGTTTGTCACACCAAGGAACACAATACAACAAGTGCATAATGAGAGTGTGAGAGAGACAGTAGGGTTAGAAGCCAGGGATAATGGTTTTAGGTCTTTTAATCACCATTTGACCATGTTTATGTCCTTAGAAGAGGGAAATGCATGCGTTCATAGGTTGGGGGAGGAAGGAGAAATTGTGCAGCCAAAAAAATGTGGTGTACTGATAGTGTCCCACTGATGGTGTCCCAGCCTGACAGTAAGACATCTTCAAAAAGATGATATTACACCCCACCCATGTCATCCCTCAACCGCAGAGCCTGCACACACACACACACACACACACACACACACACACACACACACACACACACACACACACACAGTATTGGAAAACTCTCTGCTCGCTGACAGAACATGAGAATGTTACAATTATAAAACAAGAGTGACAGGAAGGCTTGGATTTCACCGGCAGATGACAGCCCCTGGCCGTCCGCCTGGAAGTTGTTCACAGCAATACCACCCTGCCCCACGCTCTCTACCCACAAAATCCCAATGTAAATGGGGAAGGAATGGGGTGGGGTGGGTGGGGGCAAGGTCAGAAGGAGCACATGCCATTGAACACACTGGTCCAGGTGGGAAACCATTGGGCGATGCTTTCATTCCCCTCCAAACCTCAACACACAACCGCAAACCATTTGGGCACCATGCCGGAGGCTGACTGGTAGGTTACATAAGTTAGTAATGACTGGAGTTATAATTGTGGAAAGCAGTTTACGCCAAACATATAACCTGTCTAGGAAACCCTAGACCTTAGTTATAGGCTATAACTATTGGGGGGGGGGGTCGTTTTAGATTCCTTGTATAAATATATGCATAATTGTTGCCAAAATTATGCCAAGGCATGAGGGTGAGAAAGCGCCCATATGTGGACACATCACATGTAACAAAACGTTAACTAAGCAAGCATCACATATCATCCATATGAGCTTCTGGCAACCTGAGAACACATGCATGGGCCCGCGGTCTTAGACATTAACATGCTAGCTCTAGCACAATGTGAAGAAAGGGGAGCAGCATAACAAAGAAGTGGCCCTCAGCACTGTGGAGTTTCAGGAGGACGTCCTTCACCGAGTTGGACACATTACAAACTGTGCGTTCCAAATGGCACCCTATTCCCAATGTAGTTCACTACTACCCATAGGCCTATGGCCAAAAGTAGTGCACTACATAGGTTATATTCCACATGGCACCCTATTCCCTAAGTGTTATGTAATACTGCTGGAGGACAAGGACAGGGAGTCGGCGCGGCGCCATTTTAGGTATGGTCACTGCCCGCTGTAGAGGACAAAATACATAGCACTCCATTGGGGTGATGCCACCTCCACTGTACCGCTCGCTGTCTTGGGACAGGAAGTACAGAGCTATTTCTGAAACGATGTGCACCACAACAACACCCTAGCCTGGGTTGTGATTGGAGAGCATTGTTGTATCTGCAAAATATAGCCTGGCAGACTGCAGACAATGGCACAAGCTCAACTCTGCAGCCAGCGTTCATTTTTGGGAAATAAACCATTAGCAAGGGTCACATAGGATCCTGCTACAGAAGATCCCCGTCTGTGACACGGTGGACAGTGGTGCCAATATATCAATATAACGCCATGTCAAGTGTTCAGTGTCCAAGTACCTATTGACTGTTCACTTGTCTGTTAAATTTATTAGCCTTTCTATATTTATCGCCGTCAGTACAGTATGATTTAATCATATGATACGACAGGTGTTTGTACCAACCATGGCCTCTACCAGGGGTGGTGGGGAGTTGTTGGGGGAATAGGCCCTGAGTAATATATGTTATTGCCATAAAGAGTAGTATACTGTAGCTGCAGTATTAGAATAGTATGTAGAAGCACTATCTCCTTCTAGTTGTGCTTGATAAAGTTGAAAGTAACTACAGTGTAGTAGGAAAGCACACAGGCTTATTAAGGGACTCAATTATACAGTATACAGAGAAGCCCATAGCATGAATCATCAAACCAACGCCAACTCCTGCACACAATCCTACCCCTGACAAATACTGACGAAAACCCCCAACAAAAGAATCCAATTTTCCTTCTCTCTTTTTTTGTCACTTTTTTGTTCATACCCCTCCTCACCCTGTAATGGAGACATATTTGAATGTGTGGGCATGGGAAGTCCTGCATCACCAGAAGATTTCATCTCCACTGAATGGATGTTTTTGACCGTTTTTGTTGTTGTTGTGGGAACTGTTTCCCACTGTGCGAGTGGAGAATAAGACATGTTGTTCGACAGAGGAACCATTGCAGCAAATGACGGTTGTGGAGGGAAGTCATGAATACAATTATTGAAATGGTTCACTCCCATTCACTTTTGTCTCTGACTCCTTCACCCACTCAGTGTTTTGGAACATGTTTCCATAATGACAGGCTGAGTTCATCCGTAGGACTGGCTTTGTGAAAGAACCCCAAAATGCTAGAAACGGCACTGGAAAAGACCCACACAAAAAATTTGATAAAACCTACTTTGTGAGGGGAAGAAGACGGCAACGAGTTTGTTGACAACACATAAAACCACTCCTTTACCATTTAAATCAAATAAAATTGTATTAGTCACATGTTCTGAATACAACAGGTGTAGACCTTAGTGAAATGCTTACCTATATGAGCTCCTAACCAACAACGCAGATTTAAAAAAAACGGATAAGAATAAGAAATAAAAGTAACAATTAATTAAAGAGCAGCTGTAAAATAACAATAGCGAGACTAGTGGTCTACAGCTCACTATCAGGGGGGTACCGGTACAGAGTCAATGTGCGGGGGCAATGGTTAGTTGAGATAATATGTACATGTAGGTAGAGTTATTAGAGTGACTATGCATAGATAATAACAGAGAGTAGCAGCAGCGTAGAAGAAGGGGGGGGGGGGGGACAATGCAAATAGTCTGAGTAGCCATTTGGGGGGTAGAAGCTGTTGAGAAGCCTCTTGGACCTAGACTTGGCGCTCCGGTACCGCTTGCCGTGCGGTAGCAGAGAGAACAGTCTATGATTAGGATGGCTGGAGTCTTTGACCATTTTTAGGGCCTTCCTCTGACACCTCCTGGTATAGAAGTCCTGGTGGCAGGAAGCTTGGCCCCAGTGATGTACTGGGCTATTCACACTACCTTCTGTAGTGCCTTGCGGTCAGAGGCCGAGCAGTTGCCATACCAGGCAGTGATGCAACAAGTCAGAATGCTCTTGATGGTGCAGCTGTAGAACGTTTTGAGGAGCTGAGGAGCCATGCCAAATCTCGTCTCCTGAGGGGGAATAGGTTTTGTCGTGCCCTCTTCATAACGGTCTTGGTGTGCTTGGACTATGTTAGTTTGTTGGTGATGTGGACCCCAAGGAACTTGAAGCTCTCAACCTGCTTCACTGCAGCCCCGTCGATGAAAATGGGGCGTGCTCGGTCCTCTTTTTCCTGTAGTCCACTATCCTCTTATTTGTCTTGATCACGTTGAGGGAGAGGTTTTTATTATAGCCTTGAGTCTTCTTCAGTTTGACGCTGCAAGCTCGACACAGCTGTATTTGGGGAGTTTCTCCCATTCTTCTCAAGCTCTGTCAGGTTGGATGAGGAGCGTCACTGCACAGCTATTTTCAGGTCTCTTCAAAGATGTTTGATCGAGTTCAAGTGCTGCCACCACCATGCTTTACAATAGGGATGGTGCCAGGTTTCCTCCAGACTTGACACTTGGCATTCAGGCCAAAGAGTTCAATCTTGGTTTCGTCAGACCAGATAATCTTGTTTCTCATGGTCAGAGTCTTTCAGGCAAACTCCAAGCGGGCTGTCATGTGCCTTTTACTGAGGAGTGGCTTCCGTCTGGCCACTCTACTATAAAGGACTGATTGGTAGAGTGCTGCAGAGATGGTTGTCCTTCTGGAAGGTTCTCCCACCTCCACAGAGGATCTCTGGAGCTCTGTCAGAGTGACCATCGGGTCTTGGTCACCTACCTGACCAAGTACCTTCTCCCCCAACTGCTCAGTTTGGCCATGTAGCCAGTTCTAGGAAGTTTCTTGGTGGTTCCAAACTTCTTCCATTTAAGAATGATGGAGGCCAATGTGTTCTTGGGGACCTTCAATGCTGCAGAAATGTGCTGGTACCCTTGCCCAGATCTGTACCTCAACACAATCCTATCTTGGAACTCTACGGACAATTCTTTCGACCTCGTGGCTTGGTTTTTGCTCTGACATGAACTGTCAACTGTGGGACCTTATATAGACCGGTCTGTGCCTTTCCAAATCATGTACAATCAATTGAATATACCACAGGTGAAATCCAATCAAGTTGTAGAAACATCTCAAGTATGATCAATGGAAACAGGATGCACCTGAGCTCAATTTCAAGTCTAATTGCAAAGGGTCTGAATACTTACATAAGGTATTTCTGTTTTTGATTTTTAATACATTTGCAAAAATTCCTAAAAACCTGTTTGTGTTTTCATTATTGGGTATAGATTGATGACGAAAACACTATTTTAATCAATTTTAGAATCAGGCTGTAATGGAACAACATGTGGAAAAAGGGAAGGGGTCTGAATACTTTCTGAATGCACTGTGTTTTGTCACACCCTTAGTGTTAATTAACCTTTCAAAATAACAGTCCTTACTGCATGTCCACACTCAATTACTGTAGCTACTTCAAAGCTTACCCAGTGTCTTGTAAATGTAGCGAGCATGTGGGTTTTCAAGTATAACTTCAAGGCAGTAATCTGTATTGACAGTTGAAACTCTAAAAGGGGGAACTTCTTACAGTCTAGTAGGAGAGAATGCACAGTCAGCACTCACAGTCTGAATAACAGACACACACGTATGATGCGTCTGCATCAATTTACTGAGTCACACATGTATGATGCGTCTGCATCGATTTACTGAGTCACACATGTATGATGCGTCTGCATCGATTTACTGAGTCACGCACGTATGATGCATCTGCATCGATTTACTGAGTCACACACGTATGATGCGTCTGCATCGATTTACTGAGTCACACATGTATGATGCGTCTGCATCGATTTACTGAGTCACACACGTATGATGCGTCTGCATCGATTTACTGAGTCACATGTATGATATGATGGGTCTGCATCGAATTACTGAGTCACACATGCACAGACAGAAAACACGGTATTTGTCCAATAATTACTTTATGCAAGCCCAGCGGAATGTTTACCATACATTTTGGGCACAAAATAATGTGAAACACAACCAAAACAAACAAGTTTGTAGAGTCAAAAGCTTGATGTAATCATTGCGTGCTAGGAATATGGGACCAAACACTAAACATTTGAATACTCCAATACACTGTGAATTTGTTCCCTAAAATTTCTAAAAACGGTTAACCTGATATGGATGAAAATATCCATATAAAGCTGACAGTCTGCACTTTAACCTCATAGTCATTGTATATTTTCAAATCCAAATTGCTTGAGTTTATTTATTTATATACTTCCGCAACTGACAGAGAAGGCCGCCTCGCTTCGCGTTCCTAGGAAACTATGCAGTATTCTGTTTTTTTGCGTGTTATTTCTTATATTGGTACCCCAGGTTATCTTAGGTTTCATTACATACAGTCGGGAGGAACTACTGACTATAAGAGCAACGTCAACTCACCATCAGGAATATGACTTTCCAGAAGCGGATCCTGTGTTTTGCCTTCCACCCAGGACAATGGATCGGATCCCAGCCGGTGACCCAAAACAACGGCGCCATAAAAGGGGCAAACGAAGCGGTCTTCTGGTCAGGCTCCGGAGACAGAAGCAAGCATCTTTCTGGTAAGAAGAGGGGCGGGGGGGGGGGGGGGGTATACCTTATGATTAACGAGACGTGGTGTGATCATAACAACATACAGGAACTTGCGCGAAACTGAAAGTGCGAACCACTGCTTTTGACCAGGGCAAGGTGACCGGAAACATGACCGAATACAAACAGTGTAGCTATTCCCTCCGCAAGGCAATCAAACAAGCTAAGCATCAGTATAGAGACAAAGTAGAGTCGCAATTCAACGGCTCAGACACAAGAGGTATGTGGCAGGGTCTATAGTCAATCACAGATTACAAAAAGAAAACCAGCCCCGTCGCGGGCCAGGATGTCTTGCTCCCAGACAGACTAAATAACTTTTTTGCTCGCTTTGAGGACAATACAGTGCCACTGACACGGACCGCTACCAAAACCTGCGGACTCTCTTTCACTGCAGCCGAGGTGAATAAAACATTTAAACATGTTAACCCTCGCAAGGCTGCAGGCCCAGACGGCATCCCCAGCCGCATCCTCAGAGCATGCGCAGACCAGCTGGCTGGTGTGTTTACGGACATATTCAATCAATCTTTATCCCAGTCTGCTGTTCCCACATGCTTCAAGAGGGCCACCATTGTTCCTGTTCCCAAGAAAGCTAAGGTAACTGAGCTAAACGACTACCGCCCCGTAGCACTCACTTCCGTCATCATGAAGTGCTTTGAGAGACTAGTCAAGGACCATATCACCTCCACCCTACATGACACCCTAGACCCACTCCAATTTGCTTACCGCCCCAATAGGTCCACAGACGACGCAATCGCAACCGCACTGCACACTGCCCTAACCCATCTGGACAAGAGGAATACCTATGTGACAATGCTGTTCATCAACTACAGCTCAGCATTTAACACCATAGTACCCTCGAAACTCGTCATCAAGCTTGAGACCCTGGGTCTCGACCCCGCCCTGTGCAACTGGGTACTGGCCTTCCTGACGGGCCGCCCCCAGGTGGTGAGGGTAGGTAACAACATCTCCACCCCGCTGATCCTCAACACTGGGGCCCCACAAGGGGCTAATACATGTATCACTAGCCACTTTAAACAAAGTGGCATAGTTTACATACCCTACATTACTCAGATGTATATACTGTACTCGATACCATCTACTGCATCGTGCCTATGCTGTTCTGTACCATCACTCAGTCATAATATCTTTATGTACATATTCTTTATCCCTTTACACTTGTGTGTATAAGGTAGTAATTGTGGAATTGTTAGGTTAGATTACTCGTTGGTTATTACTGCATTGTCGGAACTAAAAGCACAAGCATTTTGCTACACTCGCATTAACATCTGCTAACCATGTGTATGTAATAAATCAAATTTGATAACAAACAAAACGTGTCACTGTCCCAATACTTTTGTAGCTCACTGTAGTTAATAAATATGCAGGTCAGTGAGGAAGGACAGAGCTTCAGCTTACGTCCCAAATGGCTCCTTATTCCGCTTGGACCCTGGTCAAAAAGTAGTTTACTAAATAAGGAATAGAGTGCCATTTGAGATGCTGCCTCAGTAAAAGGAAAATCGTCACAGACTGTGATGAATGGGTCTGACCCATCAGCGACTGCTGTGGACCACATGCTCAGTCGCTGTCAACAAAGTGGAAGTTCGACTAATGCCGTGTCATTTCTAACACAGGTTTTTTCACTTCCCCTCGAAAGCCAGACGCAAACCCTGCAATAAAGGAACTGAAGTTTATATTCTAACTGATTCAAGTTTTGGCTGAGGGATCACACATAAGGTAACGCCTACTTGTATTTACACCTGACCTAGCATTCCTACACAAACTAGAGGAGTCACTAACTCTGAGAGGTTGAAGTAATTGTTTCCCTTGCCCTGCAAGGGCTAGGAGAGGGACGGAAGCAAAACTGTTACAAATGTATACCATAGTTGCTGAATATTTTCTCAACTAAACTTGACAGTTAAGCAGGTGGCAGCTGTACCTTGGACATAAACAAATGTGAAAGAAACAGATCTTGAAATAATTCTGACAATTTGGAGGGGAGTATCCCCTCACACATCCCTTGCGTGACCAAGGAGTCATTGACAGCGCGTTCCTCAGGGGGGGGCTCACATTTTATCTTCGTAGATGCTGGGGAGGATGGAGGAGTGACAAGGGGGTAAGGCCGGGGCACGGGGGTGGGTATCATAAGAATGTTTCCAATATTAGCCTTGGTCTGGCTTTAAAAATAGAGCTTCATCACATTAAATCAATAATGCCACTTAGAAGTGAAGTGATGGCGTGTGTGTTGGCAGCGAGGACCCTCCGTGGATTAGCGCACTCTGTGCTTGGTAATCACTAACATATTTGGATGGCAACAGTACTAGAAAGGCCTGTGGAGAACTCAAGTTTATAAAGCCTATATGAATAATGTTGTTCAGCTTTTATCTTTGTACAATGACCATCTTCCATTTGACTGGCATAATTGATGCTTGATGCTAGAACTGCCAAGAATTTGATGCTAGAACTGCCAAGAATTTGATGCTAGAACTGCCAAGAATTTGATGCTAGAACTGCCAAGGTTTTGATGCTAGAACTGCCAAGGTTTGATGCTAGAACTGCCAAGGTTTGACGCTAGAACTGCCAAGGTTAGGCCACTCTTGGAGGTTGCAACCTTGATTTATATAGAATCGAGTCATCAGTGATGAGGCTCTTTTGAGAAATGCTTTCTATGCAAACAGTGTGGTGTGCAGAATCCAGCATTCAGTAATAAATACTTTTCCCTTTCATTCATTTGCAAATATCTTTGCAAACATATCCATTTCCAGGCTGCATCACATCCGGCCGTGATTGGTAGTCCCATATGGCGGCGCACAATTGGACCAGCTCCGTCCGGGTTTGGCCGGGGTAGGCCGTCATTGTAATAAGAATTTGACTTGTCTAGTTAAATAAAGGTTAAATAAATAATAATAATAATTAAACAATTCCAAAACTTACTTGCAACTTTATTCATAGCATTTGCATTCATCAATTTGCAGTTTTGCACTAAAATAATAAGTACTTCAGTTGCATAACACCTGATTACAGAGAACATAATCAATTACACTCAAAAGCCATACACTGATGAGAACCATCATGGTGAAGTGATTTATGGTACAAAACTAGGTAATATCCTCAAAATACACATTGCCTCACTCTCACTTACTCTATAATATTAAAAGATAGACGATGGTTGCTGCGAGAGCTTCGTGTGCACTGTAACTTGTCCAACCACAACACGAGATACCCACTAGAATGTTCTCTGAACTAGCCACTACAAATCTTCCCCTGCGATGCTCAGACAGAGACCAATATAGATCCAAGAGAGAGATATCGCATGGCCGATAAACTTGAGGGACAGGCTGACCCCTGGATGCACTGTGGCTCAGTCGAGGTGACACTCTCTGAACCAGGCCCTCCACCAGTGTCTAATTTAGATCAACCGCATGATAAAGCCAGCATTGTATTGTAGCACCAGCTATAGGCAACAGTCTCACTTCTAGCTAGTATCCCTCATCTAATGGCGCAAATGGCGGTTTCATACCATGTCATTTTAATAAAGCAGTGTCTGGTATCAAATGCATATCTTGTTTTAACTGTGATATGTAAATACCTCACTCTGAACGTTTATTTCACTTTTCAAGCACTCACTCCGAACTCAGGTCTTCACCTTTAACTAGTCTTGTTCGGGCTTCACCAGCGGGCAACTTGTAGGACCTACTCATCTGACAGACTGACCTACTCATCTGACAGACTGCCCTACTCATCTGACAGACTGCCCTACTCATCTGACAGACTGCCCTACTCATCTGACAGACTGCCCTACTCATCTGACAGACTGCCCTACTCAGCCTGATGTGCAAGATTGACATCTGCTGGCTATTTAGTGTCCCTACAATGGATCCATCCATGGCATCTCAATTGTATCAAGTGAATTCAGTTAAGTTTTAGATAAATGTGACCTACATGCTGAGATTATTTGTTGTAGCTACAAAACTATTTAATTTTAGAGTTCACAAGTCAATAATATTCTAAAGATTTCTGAGTGTAGTATACACAACTATATAAACTATTGCATACATTATGGTAATCGTTCCAGCCAATGGAAGTAACGTTTGATCCCTGCTATCTTGCAAGCATGGCAACGACCAGTGATCAAATCAAATCAAATTTATTTATATAGCCCTTCGTACATCAGCTGATATCTCAAAGTGCTGTACAGAAACCCAGCCTAAAACCCCAAACAGCAAACAATGCAGGTGATGTTGCTAGATTTAGCAACTTTTCAGACTACCCTGGCAACTTTTATTTTTTTTCAAACAGCACCTAGCAACAAATGCAGCTACTTTTAAACATGTATTTGGAACTTTTTGCAACTTTTGAAAAGTGACCCAAACGCTAAAATGCATGTATTTTCCCTCTAAATGACACAAACACTATTTTCTGTCACACACTCAGTCACAACACACGTGCCTGGCTGTAAAAATGCATTGTGAGTGACGCCAGCAGCAATTTCAGTACATTGCAAATCGTTGTTGCTGGCTGCAGCAGTAGTAGTACGGGTTTGACGATCCAAACCCAATGAATATAGTTGGTCACGAATGTTTGATCTTGAGCAGAACTTACAACATCAATCAACATGTCTCAATCAAAACTGTACAGCCAGAAGTAAAGAAAAGAGTGGGAGTCTGTACCTGAACAAATGTCAAATCACATTTTTTGCCGAGATGGCCAGTAAATTTAAGTAACGTTATTGTGTATTCTACGTAATGACGCAGTTTTACGTTATCACGCAGTGACATCACAACGTCATTTAGCAACTTTTAGCAACAAATCAACCTGCCTCTAGCAACTTACCCTGAAAATTTGTTTGCAGCACTTGCAACGACAGTTTCATGGACTCACCCTGCAAATACCACCATGGCGCTGTGCAAGAGAGAGATCCAATGCTGTGTAACAACGACAATACAGTTATCAATTTCAACAGTGTCAATATACACCCCAATGCTAGCCTAACAAAAACTAAGGTACTGAATAACTCGAACATTATCTGAATATTATTGCAAGATGGAGAGTAAGCGTGCTCGAAATGCTTTGTCGGTCATTGTCATTCTAGGGCTAGTCATCCTCTGAACCGGTATCTGGGTAGAGGAGACGATGAATATGTAGCCTAGACAGCGGATAGTTAGTGCATGGGCGCTAGATCTGCACTACCGACTGCCTAGGGCCTAGGCTAATAGCCTAGATGATACCATATATTTTGCAATTGGACAGCAAGCTTTATGTCAAAATACATTCGTTATCAAGTTTCACTGAGCAACTATCGTAATTTACTGCCGTCCAGCCCGGTATGTGCTTCCAAAAAAGTTTTACATAAATATTTCCAAGCACTCGAAAACCTATATTGTCTGGAAAGAATGTATTGTTTTTTTTGCAATAGGATAACTACTCCTACATCATTGATATTTAGAAGTTTAACTGACAGCCTATACTTCCATAGCTGGGGCTACTGCCTGGAAAGCTGTAAAAATATAAATTATTGAATTTGACCTGGATGTTAATTATTTAATTTCCAATTGTGTCACTTGTCAGTCATGCTCATAAATCTCAGATAGTATGCATTATTTTGTTTTATGTTGTGTCCTCTTTTCTGTGCTTTCTAGAATCAGAGACATCTTTACTGCTGCACAACATGGTCCTGCTCTCCGTGAACTACCCCAGCCCCTGACCAGAGGAAGAAAGCATGCAGCTGCAACCAGACTCTTTGTTAAATGTATTCATTTGCTCTCAGACTAATTCTAATGGAACAGAAACCATTCATCTAATTTTCTCTGGACAGAGAGGCATAGAATTAAACAAACGGATCAATTGCTAACATGTGGAGAATCAATGAGTCAGTGCATGGATGGCTTTGAATGCTTACTGTGCTGTATGTCTTAATCCATTCCACTGTGCATGATACGTCACACATATGGTTTCAGTCACACGTACGTACACACACACACACACTCAAGCTCTCTCACAATAGACTATTTCCTCTGCTGCCGCACGGCAAGAGGTACCTGTGCATCAAGTCTGACACCAACAGGCTCTTGAACAGCTTCCATCCCTAAGCAATACGACGGATAAATAGCTAACAAAATAACTACACAGACTATCTGAGTTAACCTTGTATCTTTATTGACCTTTTATTTCAATCTTTCCACTGTCTCTATGCAAACTCTCAGGGCCCTACACACTCGCACACACTGTCACTCCAACACACACACAAACACTCACTTCATCATGTGCTCGCTCAGGCATAATATGCACATCGATTTATACTGACTCTACACACCTGCACACCCACTTGCATACAAGTTGCTGCTACTCTGTTTATCTTATATCTTGTTGCCTAGTCTCCCCTTACCCCTATACATATCTACCTCCATCGCTCCAGTATCCTTGCACATGTAAATATGGTATTGGAACTGACTTTTAAAAATATTTCCTTTATATAGTATGCTTACTTACTTAGTTACTTTATTGTGTATTTCATATGTCTTATTTCTCGTGTTTTTTTACTGATTATTGCATTGTTGGGTTTTGAATTTGCAATAAAGGCATTTCACTGTGCATGTGACAATAAAACTTGAAACACACACTTTTCCAGAATGTAATGTTGTGTGTAGTTGGTGGTACTGTACTGTAGGTGTCACTTCTTTAGTTAACTACTTAACTTTGTAAGTATGGTGCATTGTAAAATGATCAAGGGTCTGTCAGGTCCAAATTGTTTACATAACCATACCACTGGAAACGAAATGAGGAACAGTGGGGTAACTGCCTTGGGGCAGAGGGATTTGGGATATGATCTAGCAACACTTTCGTTTACTAGCCCACCGCTAGTAAACTAGGCTGCCTGCCGCCCCAGGTGGTGGGCTTGTTCTTTGTTTTACATATATACAGGTTCTAATCATGGACTTCGTGTGTATATGACACTATGAGATGTATAACCTTTTGTCTGCATCTGTGCTGATTAATATATGTCCACTTTAAATCCTTGATTCACCAACTAAGAGATCAACAATGTGTCAAGTGCTGCTCTGAAGCTCAGCAGTTTTTCCGGAAATAACTCAACTTTACTGTTGTTGTTCTTGAAAGTTCAACAGATGATCCGGTTATAATGGCATTCGGTAAGAACAACTTTTCCTGTTCCTGTTTCGGGAATTATTGTGTTTAACATGTAGGCTAAAATCAACAGTAAGGCAAGTACTCTCCGCCTCTTCTCAATATATGTAAGATATGAAATCGTATTCAAAGTTATATCCTGTCGTGTCATTGGGGAAGACCATACAAGGTCGTAAGTTATATTCATCTTCACCTTTGTCAGTTTAAGTGTGTTCACTATGGTGTTTCCATCTTTAAAATGCCTGGACCAAAATTAGCCCAGAGTTTACTTTATCTCAACTTCGTGTACAGTAGATTAAATCAGTGAAAACAACGTCTGAAGCTAGGATAACATGTGCTTTGTTTTCAAGAATTACAGTTGGCTATTTTAAATGTAATGACAGAACATCGCATATGTAGGTTTCCAAATACAACTCTAAAAGATCATCACAAAAGTCCTATCTATACACTTCAACATGTAATGTAAGTGGTAATTTGTAGGTTGGATATATCAAACATGTATGGAACTTTAAACATGACCTTATAGAAAGCCTGTACAAGACATGCACATGTAATGACATTGTCTGTGTTTTCCTGGTTTGTTATGAATGTGTTATTAGTGCGTTCTGTTTGAGTTCCTTGTAGAGAGTAAGAGTGCATGTACAGTTTACAATTCTTGTCATAAATCGAATAGAATATGCCTCTTGAAAAAGACAAATGTGATTGATTATGTCTGGGGGAAGAAATGTGTTTGAAATACCAAATATCAGTTGTAATTAGTACATTTAGAGCCAGGTATTATTAAAAGTGTTCACTGATGTCTATATGTATTTGACTTTGCACGTAAAGAGACCCACCAGATGTGTTTTGTAGGATAGGACTCCATTCTCTCCCCTCGACTTGGTTCCCTTTTTCCTTATTACTTCCTTCTTTAGACTCAATTTGAGGGAAGGGAACTATACATGGCACATTGCTGACAAAAGCATAACATGCTATAGCTTTAGAAAGCTTTAGCATTTTACAATCACAGGAGCAGAAGTCCCTCCTCAAAATCTATTTTTCGGACTGGAACATTATAATTTTTCATGTACATTGTAATGTACGGGTCTCTTTTCAGATGGCTTTGTAAAGATCCCTGTGCTCATGAGATGGAGGAGGCGTACACAGAGCTGTACAGGGAGTTCCTCCAACTGCGCTTGCTGTGTCTGAAGCAGGCTGCTTTACTCAATAAACTCACAGAGAAACTGAGGACACAGCAAGGTCACTCCCATTTCCTTGTTGTAGTACCAAAAATGATATACTTCTCATGCCATGCCTATTTTGCAGGTTCTTATCTTTGTGTTACGATGAGTGTCAAAATCAGTGAATTCAGTGCATATATACAATATCAATGAATCTAGTAGGCTACATTTACATGTTTGTCATTTAGCAAACTGATCTTATCCTGAGCGACTACTTATACGTGCTTATTCCTTCCTTAGGAGGAGCCCCTGTTCCTGATGGAGACCCCAGCGTAATGGCATCAATCCCAATCCAGTGTACCCAGAAGAGCTCCATTGCTCTCCCTGCATGGCCAGAAACCCCAATGGTCCCAACACACAACCCTGCTGCACACTATGGCATTATAAGGCCATCTGGGTCCATGGGGTCACTCACTAATCTACTGGCTGGGGATTTGGGCAGACTACGGCTGGACTTTGCTCATCCAGGGACAGAAAGGAAGGAGGTCCTCAAAGCCACCCCCCTAGGACCTCTGGACCTACCTGGGGGTAATGAAGAGATGGCACCCTCCAGTGTCTCTGGGGACTCGAAGCAAGCAGGTCGATTTTGGAGTGATGATATGACCCGACAAATGTTCAGGGTAGGTTTCTCCCCTTTCATTTTATTTTTTTTGACGAGTCACGTCATTAAACATAACATCTGTTTGTCCTCTCCCTTCCCCTATCCCTGTGCCTCCCCTAAAACCTCTCTCTCCTCCCCCCTGCTCAGATGCCCTCGGCATGTGGCTCCTTCCTGGACAGTGAGTTTCTAAGCCAGACCGGGGGGATGATGCTGATGTCAGAGGTGGCGCTGCAGTCTCATGTGTGTGACTTCTGTAATGCTGTATTCCCCGGCCACACCACCACCAGGGGAGACTTCATGTGCCACCTCCACACACACATCACCTAGAACATTATTTCCCAACCAGGGGAAATAAATACTTGAGAAGACCGATGAGACCATAGGCCTACTGGTAAAACGCACATGAGGGTGTAATTCAGGGGTACTCCAGGCAGAGCAAAAAACTGTTTGTGTTACAGTAACCGAAAATGGTTGGGAACCACTAACGTAGAACACTGCTTCCCTGCACCAACTCCATCACACACACATCACCTAGAACACTAGTTCCCTGCACCGACTCCACACACATCATCTAGAACACTGGTTCCCCCATAACATCTCCACACACACGTAATCTAGAATCCCCATAATATTGTTTCTGCATCACTTAGAGTAGTGGTTTCCCCATAATGTTTCCTCTGCATCACCTAGAGTAGTGGTTTCCTCATAATGTTGTTTCTGCATCACCAAGAGTAGTGGTTTCCCCATAATATTGTTTCTGCATCACCTAGAGTAGTGGTTTCCCCATAATATTGTTTCTGCATCACCAAGAGTAGTGGTTTCCCCATAATATTGTTTCTGCATCACTTAGAGTAGTGGTTTCCCCATAATGTTTCCTCTGCATCACCTAGAGTAGTGGTTTCCCCATAATATTTTTTCTGCATCACCTAGAGTAGTGGTTTCCCCATAATATTGTTTCTGCATCACCAAGAGTAGTGGTTTCCCCATAATACTGTTTCTGCATCACTTAGAGTAGTGGTTTCCCCATAATGTTTCCTCTGCATCACCTAGAGTAGTGGTTTCCCCATAATATTGTTTCTGCATCACCAAGAGTAGTGGTTTCTCCATAATATTGTTTCTGCATCACCAAGAGTAGTGGTTTCCCCATAATACTGTTTCTGCATCACTTAGAGTAGTGGTTTCCCCATAATGTTTCCTCTGCATCACCTAGAGTAGTGGGTTCCGCATAATATTGTTTGTACATCACCTAGAGTAGTGGTTTCCCCATAATATTGTTTCTGCATCACCTAGAGTAGTGGTTTCCCCATAATATTGTTTCTACATCACCAAGAGTAGTGGTTTCCCCATAATATTGTTTCTACATCACCTAGAGTAGTGGTTTCCCCATAATATTGTTTCTACATCACCTAGAGTAGTGGTTTCACCATAATATTATTTCTGCATCACCTTGAGTAGTGGTTTCCCCATAATCTGCTTCCCCATCACTTAGATTAGTGGCTTCCTCATACTGTTTCCTCTGCATCACCTAGAGTAGTGGTTTCCCCATAATGTTTCCTCTGCATCACCTAGAGTAGTGGTTTCCTCATAATATTGTTTCTGCATCACCAAGAGTAGTGGTTTCACCATAATATTATTTCTGCATCACCTTGAGGAGTGGTTTCCCCATAGTGTTGCTTCTGTATCACCTTGAGTAGTGGTTTCCCCATAATGTTGCTTCTGCATCACCTTGAGTAGTGGTTTCCCCATAATGTTGCTTCTGCATCACCTTGAGTAGTGGTTTCCCCATAATGTTTCCTCTGCATCACCTAGAGTAGTGGTTTCCTCATAATATTGTTTCTGCATCACCAAGAGTAGTGGTTTCACCATAATATTATTTCTGCATCACCTTGAGGAGTGGTTTCCCCATAGTGTTGCTTCTGTATCACCTTGAGTAGTGGTTTCCCCATAATGTTTCTTCTGCATCACCTTGAGTAGTGGTTTCCCCATAATGTTGCTTCTGCATCACCTTGAGTAGTGGTTTCCCCATAATGCTGTTTCTGCATCACCTTGAGTAGTGGTTTCCCCATAATGTTGCTTCTGCATCACCCTGAGTAGTGGTTTCCCCATAATGTTGCTTCTGTATCACTTAGAGTAGTGGTTTCCCCATAATGTTGCTTCTGCATCATCTAGAGTAGTGATTTCCCCATAATGTTGTTTCTGCATCACCTAGAGTAGTGGTTTCCCCTTAAAGTTGTTTCTGCATTGTGACCTACCTGCCACCTCCACACACATCACCTAGACCATTTATGAGATTTGCTTGTTTTCCCCAAGAAATGTATTATTGATTTCAATGAAAAAGGTTCTTACAACATATATGTATTGATTAAACAGTCTGTTTTCTATGAAACTGAGAAATGTACATATACCACTGTTTTCTTATAGCACTAGAGGGCAGTAACAACATATGGTAGGCTACATCATGGGATTTGTCTCAGTTATCTCGTTATTATTACTGGTACTGTTTTATTACTAGATATAATAAAAGGACATACAGTCATTTATAAACAGCTACACAATCCATTATAATGTTACACATAATATATGTATAAACATAGAAATATACTTGTATATTTATCCTATCGTTGCTTTCGAAGGAAAACCTTGTAACTTCGTAACCATTCATTTTTTTCATTGTGCATTGACATTTTTACATGCATCGACTCTAGGGTCAAGACAATGTATTCAAAATAGCTTCTGAAGTTTCTTAATTGTATGTTTGTTAATGGTAAAGTATGGCTGTTTTCTATTTTGGACATAAGAGGTTTCATCCAACACAAGACACTATGTAGGTACAATTTCTGTCATGATTCTCTGTTAAATGTAGAGCTGAATTGATTAATAAATTAGGCCAATTTTCTTCAAATAATACTTTTGATATGGTCTCTTTGTGTATTTATGTAGTTTTTGTAATTGATATGTACATTCTAGTTTGAAAAGATTATGTATTTATTTTTTGGAACAGCTTATTATGTTCCCACAGTGATCAGTCATTTGTGTTTGGGATGTGTCAAATGGCACTATATTCCCTATATTCCCCTGGTCAAAAGTAGCATACTATATAGAAAATAGGGCGCTATTCGGAATACAACCTGGGTCTTTCACAGTCAGAGCAGCGATGCAAAAGTACACAGCAGAACTCATCAACGAGCCACCAGGTTGGCAGCTATATCTCGCTATATTTAGTCTGCTCTCTCATCATGATGCTGGTGGGGTGGGGAAGGGGGGGACTCACAGGGAGTTGAGGCAGGTGACATCACAAATACAGTCATGTTAGCTTAGAACTGGAAGGAACAAACAACTTGATGGAGCGGAGGCGGTGATGATGATGGTGATGGTGGTGGTGATAGTGCGGGGAGAGTGGGAATATGACTGTTTGGACCTAGTGCTTTTCTATTAGTTCTGGAATTACTGGCAGCATTCGAATGACGCAGGATTCTTCAGCCTTATCGTACATTTGACACTTATGCTCCTCACAAGGAGTGCAACAGATGGGGTGGATGGATTTCCTCACAAGGAGTGCAACAGATGGAGCCACAACAAGAATTTTAAAACAATAAAATAACATTTATTGAGATTTAACAAAATAAATAATCTGCTGTTCAGCATAACAAACGGAGGTTGTTTAATGCTTGTGAGGCAGGAGGTTACAGTTTAGGTACTTCATGGAAATAATGTGTCCATCCAAATTGCACCCTTTTTCCTATATAGTGCACCACCTTTGACTAGAGGCAGGCCCTGTTCAGAAGTAGTGCATTATATAGGAAATAGGGGACCTTTTCAGATGCAGAAAATGTAATGTCCTGGATTCTCCCTGATTTCCTAACCATCCAAACACCTTTCTTTTAAACATTCATTCCCAGTAACATCTATGTATTCTTACCAAAAAAAGTGAATTCTCCAAAACTTCATAATCAAAGAATTTAGTGTTTGATGCGACATACATACTGTATTAAAATAATAACATCGGGAGATGAGCATTCTTGTCATTGCTAATTTAGTAATTGCCTCAAGAGTTATGCAAATTATTGTTGCCTGTTTAAGCCTTATTAAGTTAAATCAAAGAATGTTGAGTTCACCAACAAATTTAATCTAAGGGCTCAATAGTGTTAACATATTAACATCCAAACCCACCCCGCTAAATTAACATAGTTTCAGTGGGTGTCAGTGACAGTTGCTGCAGTATTGGAAGAAAAAGGCCTCTGAACCTGATTATCTTCTCTGTACACATTGCCTTTATCATCTAACGGTCAACACTCAAATTAGTGACACTTTGTAAAAACCAATCTTTAACGGCAGTGTCATAACAGATACTTATCCTAATCTCAGTGACAACCTTGTATCAACAGAACGAAAATAGCACCAAAAGTTAGTCATGATATCAACATTTTGCATCCATTGTCCTGGGGGCGGGGTGGGGGAGGAGAGGATTATGGGGATTGGGATTATGTTCAAAGTGGGCAAACAGAGACATTGTCACATCAGTGTGTGACATACCTCTTACATTTGTGTAAGTGTTACCGTAGCCCTGTGGATGCATGTTGCTAAAGCCCCCGCTGGAGTGTTTGGGCACACTATATACAGAGGTAAAGTTGTAGAGTGCCTATCCCTCAATTTCAGTATTGGAAGGCCATAGTATTAGAAGGTTTATGATGTTTTACCTCTCCCTGAACCACCCGATTCAGCCAATCATGGGCTCCGTCCCAAATAACACCCTAATTCCCTATATAATGCACTGCTTCTGACCAGAGTTCTGATCAAAAGTAGTGCACTATGTAGGGAATTGGATGTCATTTGGGATCCAAAATTGATTTAAATTGGAATGATTCATTCCACCTCCCCTCCCCAGTACTCCCAAGTGTCAATGGTTTAAGTACAGATGGAAAACCTGCTGAGTTGTGCCCTCCAAGATCAGAGTGGAGCTGAGAGGCAGGGTTGTTGATGGGTTCTCAGGATGATGAGTGGTTGGTTTCACTACTTTCCCCTGTGGTCCGAGTTATCTTTGGTGCTGCCAGGGCTGCTGCTGCTGCACACTGCTATCGAGCCCCTCCTCTCCACCTTGACCTCAAAGTCTGGAACAGGAACGATAAGGGCTGTTAGCCTATATGGCCGACTGAGACAATACATTATTACTCCCCCTGAACATTTGATTGGTATAGAGTACTTCACTTAATCAAAATAATACAAGGGGAAATACAACACCATGCAACTATGGTAGCACTCTTTAATATTTGAAATGTAATATGTCAAGAACTTGAATTTAAATGTCAAGGGTTTTGTCTGCCAAAATGTGAACCTACTTATAAGCTAATAGGATAATACTGTAGATGGAGTCAGTACAGTCAGAGAAGACAAGTCGTGTTGCCTTGAGTTAGTGTGAGAGAAATGGAGAAGGAAACCAGAGTGAGTGAGAAGAACAACGGACGACGGAAGGGAAGTGAGAGGGAGACCAACGTCATAGAGAGATGAAACATGTCATTTTGGTTGTTTTCCCCCTCTACTTAAGAAGTTGAGGAAGAGGTAGAAAAAAAGCCTGTGCCATTTCCCTGCCCACAGGTTTTTATTTTTGTTCTCTGTCGCCTGGTGAGTCAATGCAACGCCCCTCCAATTACCACCCACTTCTTAGCCCCCTCTCTCAATCCATCCCGCCCTTCAGCCCACACACCTAACACAATGTGACGTCAGCTGGTGAGGAGTGAGGGGGAGGGGGGGTTCCGTTTCTACTGCCCCCACAGCACTTCCTCTGGCCCCCCACCATTATTCTTTCTCTCTCTCTCTCTCTCTCTCTCTCTCTCTCTCTCTCTCTCTCTCTTTTTCTTTCTTTCTATCTCCCACTCTTTCTCTCCCACTCTCTCTCTCTGTCTCCCTGTATCTTCTCCACCCTGCCTACTGTGACAGCCCAGTACTACTGCACAGTAGCTTTATTAACATCTCAATGGCTTCACTTTTACATTTTAATGATGAGTGACAAAATGTGATGAGGAAAGGGTTAAGTACAATCATTTTAAGTGTTGCTATTATTAACATATGCTAGAAGACCTCATGGCAATTTGACTGTACTAACATCCATGTCAACTTTCAGTATGACTTTCTAATCTAAACTGTAGCTGGATGCTGCCTCCTCAGCCTCCCCTCTCTATCCCCCAACTAATTTCTCTCCTTTAGTTCTTCTCCAGTCCCAGCTAGAGAAACAGCTCCGGATAGTGGGAGGCATCACCCTAGACAACAATACTGGCTACAGGGACAGTATGTTAAAGTGATCATGTAGGTTTGTCAAATGTTTTCATACCTCGAAAGTGGTTTAATATCAGGAGACAATGTCCCAGTCAATGTCCCAGTCAATGTCCCAGGACATTTGTTGAGTTGATTTAGTTCAATTCTGCTGTATGTCTCAAACTCAAATGAATAGGAAAGATAGGAACCGTTTAAAAATGATGAAATGAGACAATGCCTATCTTTCCAATTCAATTGAGATAGAGACATGCAGTCGAATCTACATAACACATGTTGTGGGATGGACTCATCTCAACATAACACACATTTTTAGGCATGAAAAAGTCAGACTATCACTTTAAGAGTGTTAGCATGATAACTCTTGAATGATAATGTTTGTAAGCCATTATTCAGAAAGTCACCTGTGGTATGTGTCCCCTCTGACCTAAGGCTGAGCTTGCCAGCTCGGTCATGTGACACCATCTTAGCCAATCGCAGCCCCTCATCCATGAGCGTTTGTTGCATGAGATGGCGACTCCAGTTGGCAGGGATGGAGGTGTCGGTGGGGGGGGGGGGATGGAGATTGGTTGCACTGTGAGGCTACGTCTATTAGGACAGACAGGGTTAGGTGTAAATGTCATTTTGAACTAATCACATAAGCTGCTTCTTGACAAGACTGCGCTGAGTCAAGAATGGCATCCTATTCCCTATGTAATGTACTACGTTTGACCAGGGCCCACAGGGCTCTATATAGATAATAGGGTACCATTTGGGACATAGCTGGACACTACAGAAAACATGAACTATTATCAATAGTGCTTTGTAGTCAGTGGGGCTCTGTGACATTTAGAGAAACACATAAAGAATGTCTGGGAATGAAATATGATTAAGTGACACTTACTGTACAAGATCAGTGCTAAATGTGTTCAACATTACTGTATTTACATGCAAGACTTACTGACTTGAGCTGATATACATACTAGTGTTAAAGAAAATACATTTGGATCTGGACACTGTATGTACAGTTGAAGTCAGAAGTTTACATGCACCTTAGCCAAATACATTTAAACTCAGTTTTTCACAACAAAAAAATTCCCCTGACATTTAATCCTAGTAAACATTCCCTGTCTTAGGTCAGTTGGGATCACCACTTTATTTTAAGAATGTGAAATGTCAGAATAATTGTCACGACTCCTACCGAAGGTGGCTCCCCTTCCCGTTCTGGTGGCGCTCGGCGGTCGTCGTCACCGGCCTACTAGCTGCCACTGATTATTTCCTCCCCCTCCTTGTCTGTTTATTGGTTACACCTGTTATGTATTTTGGTGATTAGTTGGGCTTTATTAGCCAGCCGGCCCGCCTGCTCTTTGTGCGGGATTGTTTGTGTGACATTTGTGCAAGTTTGAGGTGAATGTGTTTTTTCCCTGTTCGTGGGTTTTGCTGGACTGTTTTAGGCCCCGTGTTTGGGGCATTTGTTTTTGTGAGCGCCCAGTGTTTCGTGGGGTGGCTTATGTTCACCGTTTGTGCATTAAAGAGCACTACCCTGAACTCTCTGTTTCCTGCGCCTGACTTTGCACCCACTACACCCAGATCGTTACAATAATAGTAGAGAGAGTGATTATTTCAGATTTTATTTATTTCATCACATTCCGAGTGGGTCAGAAGTTTACATACACTAAATTAGTATTTGGTAGCATTGCCTTTAAATTGTTCAACTTGGGTCAAACGTTTCAGATAGCTTTCCACCAGCTTCCCAGCTTTTTTGGCCCATTCCTCCTGACAGAGCTGGTGTAACTGAGTCAGGTTTGTCGGCCTCCTTGCTCGCACACGCTTTTTCAGGTCTGCCCACACATTTTCTATAGGATTGAGGTCAGGGCTTTGTGATGGCCACTCCAATACCTTGACTTTGTTGTCCTTAAGCCATTTTGCCACAACTTTGGAAGTATGCTTGGGGTCATTGTCCATTTGGAAGACCAATTTGTGACCAAGCTTTAATTTCCTGACTGATGTCTTGAAATGTTGCTTCAATGTATCCACATAACTTCCCTCCTCATGATGCCATCTATTTTGTGAAGTGCACCAGTCCCTCCTGCAGCAAAGCACCCCCACAACATGATGCTGCCACCCCATGCTTCACAGTTGGGATGGTGTTCTTCGGCTTGCAAGCATCCCCCTTGTCCCTCCAAACATAACAATGGTCATTATGGCCAAACAGTTCTATTTTTGTTTCATCAGACCAGAGGACATTTCTCCAAAAAGTATGATCTTTGTCCCCATGTGCAGTTGCAAACCGTAGTCTGGCTTTTTTATGGCGGTTTTGGAGCAGTGGCTTCTTCCTTGCTGAGCGGCCTTTCAGGTTATGTCGATATAGGACTCGTTTTTACTGTGGATATAGATACTTTTGTACCTGTTGCCTCCAGCATCTTCACAAGGTCCTTTGCTGTTGTTCTGGGATTGATTTGCACTTTTCGCACCAAAGTACTTTCATCTCTAGGAGACAGAACGCGTCTCCTTCCTGAGCGGTATGACGGTTGCATGGTCCCATGGTGGCTATACTTGCGTACTATTGTTTGTACAGATGAACGTGGTACCTTCAGGCATTTGGAAATTGCTCCCAAGGATGAACCAGACTTGTGGAGGTCTACAATTTTTTTCTGAGGTCTTTGCTGATTTCTTTTGATTTTCCCATGATGTCAAGCGAAGAGGCACTGAGTTTGAAGGTAGGCCTTGAAATACATCCACAGGCACACCTCCAATTGACTCAAATGATGTCAATTAACCTATAAGAAGGTCCTAAAGCCATGACATAATTTTCTGGAATTGTCCAAGCTGTTTAAAGGCACAGTCAACTTAGTGTATGTAAACTTCTGACCCACTGGAATTGTGATACAGTGAATTATAAGTGAAATAATCTGTCTGTAAACAATTGTTGGAAAATGTACTTGTGTCATGCACAAAGTTGATGTCCTAACTGACTTGCCAAAGTATAGTTTGTTAATTAACAAGAAATTTGTGGAGTGGTTGAAAAACAAGTTTTAATGACTCCAACCTAAGTGTAGGTAAACTTCTGACTTCAACGGTACCTTGTGTTAAGCTGTCCAGACTCTCTCCTGATAAGCTGTCCTCGTCAGCCCTCTGGGACACGCCCTCTGAACCCTCCACACCATGGAGGGAGGACACACATTCTGACACTATCACCTGAAACACACACCAAATGTCATAGTGTGTGTGTGTTACAATGCAATTACTACTGAAATGTACTAATGGCATAAAATGTATATATAGTATAGGGCTGATTGAAAAGTATCTATGGTATAAATTACAGTGTATTAATTTTTGCAATTTCATTGATTTATTCTAATTACAGCTTATTAATTGTCTACCAATGCTGTATGGCTCAACATGATACTAATATTACGTTGACAAAACAGCTTTTGTAGACACACTAACAAATTAAAATAGAGTTTGATATAGTTTTAAATCTTTCTTGTCCGGGGTTCAGAGACTTTAGCCCACTCACCTCATGTTTCACTCTCTTTTGGGATGATAAACTGCAGTCATCTGCACTTGTTCTGTAATAAGATAAATAAATAATAAAGTAAAAGAGCAATCCTCTTGTGCAAACTCCAGGATTCATTTGGCCCTGCTGTCTGTTAGTTCATTAGCAAGTAGTAGCTCATTATATCCAATTAAAATATACAGAGTAAAAATATAAACACAACATGCAAATTGTTGGTCCCATGTTTCATGAGCTAAAATAAAAAATCCCAGAAATGTTCCGTATGCACAAAAAGCTTATTTCTCTCCAATTTTGTGGACAAATTTGTTTACACAACCGTTAGTGAGCATTTCTCCTTTGTCAAGATAATCCATCCACCTGACAGGTAAGGCATATCAAGAAGCTGATTAAACAGCATGATCATTACACAGGTTCACCTTGTGCTGGGGACAATAAAAGGCTTCTAAAATGTGCAGTTTTGTTACACAACACAATGCCACAGATGTCTCAAGTTTTGAGGGAGCGTGCAATTAGCATGCTGACTGCATGAATGTCCACCACAGCTTTTGCCAGAGAATGTAATGTTCATTTCCCGACCATAAGCCGCCTCCAACTTCGTTTTAGAGAATTTGGCAGTACGTCCAACCTGCCTCACAACCTCAGACTACATGTAACCACGTCAGCCCAGGACCTCCATATCCGGCTTCTTTACCTGCAGGATCGTCTGAGACTAGGCACCCGTACAGCTGATGAAATTGAGGAATATTTATTTCTGTAATAAAGCCCTTTTGTGGGGAAAAGCAAATTCTTATCGGCTGGGCCTGGCTCCCCTGCCTAGTCATGTGAAATCCATAAATGATGGCCTAATAAATGTATTTAAATTGACTGATTTCCTTCTATGAACTGTAACTCAGTAAAATCTTAGAAATTGTTGCATGTTGCATTCATATTTTTGTTCAGTATATAAAAACTGATGTTGTGTAACCAAAACTTGAGGCGATGTGACTAACAGTAAACACATACATTATTAATTGATTTTGAAAGATATACAAAAAAATCTTATTGATTATATGAGACGCTTGAGCTTTTGAATGTGCTTTCATTTAGCTGATCACAAAGTATGACTTTGTTTTGGAGCGGATGCACTGACTGCATGACGAGTAGCATGACCTTGGCCAGCCTTAGCTATGTGTGCTAAGTGTATAAGTCTCTCTATATTTGGGTTTCCCTGTGTGCATCCCAAATGGCACCCTATTCCCTACAGATGTAGGATCTTAATTTGAGCCAGTTTGCTTCAGCAGGAACATAATCCTGCAGCAACAGCAAATGTGAATTATTATGTGGATTATAATGAATGAACATTTTTGTATGGGGTTGGTTAATTTTTCATTGTGGAAAATCAAGTCAGAATTTTCTAAGTGGAAATTTCTAACTTTAGATGCCTTTTTAAAACTCAAATACACTAAAAGTTAGTTTTTCTGCTATGCAGGAAAATTCTCACCAACAAAAGAGTGATCAAATTAAGATCCTACTTTTGACCAGGGCCCATAGGGGACACAGACTAGTTGTAGAGGAAGAGACAGAAGGTGAGAGGGTGGGAAGGTCATCAGACGGGGGTGGGGAACCCCCTAAACAGTGGAACCTTGTGCCCTTACCTGGCATGCTTGAGTGTGGAGGTGTAGGCGCATTCTCTTGCCACCTGTCTAGCCAATGAGAAGAGCTCTACCCGTCGCAGAAGCAGAGCGTTGTCACGCATACAGAACTGGGCGGCCGCTTCATTGATGATCAGCTGAACATGAGGAGGACATCAAATAAGTTGAGAGGGGAAAGAGAACATTAGAATGATATGAACACTATGATAAAAAAAATTATACAACCCACTGGGCAAAAACTGGTTGAATCAACGTTGTTTCCAAGTCATTTGAAAAAAAACATTTAATGTGATGACGTTGATGCAACGTGGAAAACTGATTGGATTTGAAAAAAGTAATCAACGTAATTTTGTGGGGTTTTTCACCCAACTTTTAACCTAAATCCAATGACCTGGTGACATTTTTGATTGATTTCACATTGAATTCAGGTTACTTGACAATTCAAAACTAGACGTTGAACTGATGTCTGTGCCCAGTAGGAATGCTCAAGCCTCACACATATATTAGTACACAGATAACTCTATTAGTGGAAACATTGATGCCCTCACCTCGTGGTGTGTGAGCTGCTTGCCCTCCCTCCTCTTGGAGTCGAAGCGGCCGTAGATGAGGCTGTACTTGCGGATCTCCTCCTCCTTGGCCATGTCCTGGGGTGCCATCTTGAAGATGTGGCCCACCGTCTTGGCCATCTTCTTGTTCATCCTAAGGAGTGTCTTCACCTCTCTGGGGTCCGACCTGGGCAGGGTCCTCAGGAGCCTGTCCACGCTCTCCCCCACTGCCCGTGCCGTCTCCCCGTCCAGCTGGCCCCCAGGCCAGGCTGAGAGGACCACCGGGGAGAGGGAGGAGGAGGAGGCTGGGGGAGTGGAGGGACCTGGGGTACGAGAGGGGAGTAGAGGTGGGCTGGGCTGCTCCTCGTCCACCCCTGAGGCTGAGACCGAGGCACTGTTCCCATCTGGCTCTGGGCTGAGCCAGTGGGGGTCCATTGGGGACAGCTTGCCCCTGTAGTGGGTGTCCGGGGGCTGTGGCGAGGCCTGGGAGCAGGGGCTTCTGGGGCTCCCGCTGTACATAGGGGTGAGGCACGCCCTGTCCTCCCTATCGAACGGCGACCCTGGCTGTCCATTGCTCAGGGACTTCCTGGGTCCGCTGGAGGCGGTTCCGCTGGCACCCGTCCCATTCACCTTGAACAGCGGGATGCCGCCCAGGGGCATGTTGGCCAGGGGCTGGTTGAAGAGGGCCGGGTTGGCTGCCCAGTCGCGGAGGGCCTTCTGTAGACGGCGCACGTGCAGTGGCTTGGTCGCCATGCCGACCAGCGCCATGATCTCCAGGAACTCATCCTCTGCAGCCTCACAGAGCTGCTGCAAGTCGTCGCCGCCCTGCTGGATGAAGGTGTCGTAGTAGGCCAACAGGTTGGCCCTCTGCAGCACCCGGTACAGCTGCAGCTCGCCCAGCATACGCGGCAGAGACATGGTGTAGGACTGTAGACAGGAAAGAAGGAAAAGACCGGAGGAGAGTTACTCAAGACTCCACTTAAGTTTAATAAATGTCTCATCAATGGAAGGAGAAAACAGTTATGATGTATTGTGTTGTGTGGACAGAATGCTTTATTAATTTGTTTGCTACATGGAATAATCCTTCCTCCCTCCTCCATTCTCTCTCCCTACCCCTCTCTCATCCATCGCTACCTCCTTGCTCTCAATCCCCTTCCTCCTTCACCATCTCCCTCTCTCCCCTTCCCCACTCTCATCTGCCTTTCTCTCTCCCATCTCCACCTCTCTCACTCTCCTCTCTCAAAGCACAGACATGATATTGAAACATAAATATGTGTCAAGAGAATTGACACAAGTCAAAATACATAGCATTCAATGCAAAAGGATATTCAGGCAAACAGACAGACTCTAACCTCAACCATAAACCTAACCCTAGCTTCATGTCCACACCTTGGCTCAACCCTAACCCTAGCCATGGGGTTGGAGCTATGGTTAGGGTTGAAGTTGGAGTTAGAGTTGAGCTTGGATGTGGACAAGAAGTTAGAGTTATGGCTAGGGTTACGGTTGAGCCAATATGTGGAGATGAAGTGAGGGTTAGTGTAGGGTTGAGCCAGGAATGGACATGAAGCTAGGGTTATACTCTTAGAAAAAATGGTTCCAAAAGGGTTCTTCGGCTATCCCCATAGGAGAGCACTTTTTGGTTCCAGGTAGAACTATTTTGGGTTCCATGAAGGGTTCTACCTGGAACCAATAGGGTTCTACTTGGAACCAAAATGTGTTCTTCAAAGAGTCCTCTTATAGGGACAGTCAAAGAATAGCACCCTTGGAAAAGGGTTTTGGTTAGGTTAAGGGTTGAGCCGGGATGTGGACATGAAGCTAGAGTTAGGGTTAGGCCCTAGACATCACCCTAACCCTAATCCAATTAACAATACATGTATTTGCCCCTACCCCCACTACATGGCAGAAAGGTAGGGTTAATGTGTTTTTGAGTGACATCGGCAGTTGATCCTAGAAACACAAATCACATATGGGATCATTCAGCAGACGATGCCGATGAACACAAGCCTACACCTGACCGAGGGACCGCCATGATCCGGAAAATGAAAGTTAAAGTCAATGGATGGGGAGATAAAGAGGAGGTAGAGAGAGAGAAAGAGGGAGGCAAAGAGGGAGAGAGAAGGAGGGAGGAAGAGAAAGAGAGAAGAGAGAGAGCGAGAAGGAGAGGGGGATAAGAGAAAAGAGAGAGAGACATGTCTGTCATGTCTGTCTGTCTGTCTGTGAGTTTATACAGTGCCTTCAGAAACCCCTTGACTTATTCCACATTTTGCTGTTACAGCTTGAATAACAAATGCAATATTTTTTTTTCTCACCCCCATCTACACACAAAGTGAAAACATGTTTTTTCACATTTTTACAAATGTATTGAAAATTAAATACGGAAATATGAACATACAGTAGAAGTTGGACGTTCGCATACACTTACGTTGGAGTCATTAAAACTTGTTTTTTACCACTCCACAAATTTCACAAAAATCTACTTCGTGCATTACACAAGTAATTTTTCCAACAATTGTTTACAGACAGGATATTTCACTTATAGTTCACTGTATCACAATTCCAGTGGGTCAGAAGTTTACATACACTAAGTTGACTGTGCCTTTAAACAGCTTGGAAAATTCCAGAAAATTATGTCATGGCTTTAGAAGCTTCTGATAGGCTAATTGACATCATTTGAGTCAATTGGAGGTGTGCCTGTGGATGTATTTCAAGGCCTACCTTCAAGGCCTACTCAGTGCTTCTTTGCTTGACATCATGGTAAAAAAGGAAAAATAAATTGTAGATATCCGCAAGTCTAGTTCATCCTTGGGATCAATTTCCAAATACCTGAAGGTACCACGTTCATCTGTACAAACAATAGTACGCAAGTATAAACAAACACCATGGGACAACACAGCCTTTATACCACTCAGGAAGGAGACGCGTTCTGTCTCCTAGAGATGAAAGTACTTTGGTGCGAAAAGTGCAAATCAATCCCAGAACAAGGACCCTGTGAAGATGCTGGAGGGAACAGGTACAAAAGTATCTATATCCACAGTAAAATGAGTCCTATATCGAAATAACCTGAAAGGCCGCTCGAGCAAGGAAGAAGCCACTCCTCCAAAACCGCCATAAAAAAGCCAGACTACAGTTTGCAACTGCACATGGGGACAAAGATTGTACTTTTTGGAGAAATGTCCTCTGGTCTGATGAAACAAAAATATAACTGTTTGGCCATAATGACCATCGTTATGTTTGGAGGAAAAGGGGGAGGCTTGCAAGCCAAAGAACACCATCCCAACTGTGAAGCATGGGGGTGGCAGCATCATGTTGGGGTGCTTTGCTGCAGGAGGGACTGGTGCACTTCACAAAATAGATGGCATCATGAGGCGGGACAATTATGTGGATATATTGAAGCAACATCAATACATCAGTTAGAAGCTTGATCGCAAATGGGTCTTCCAAATGGACAATGACCCCAAGCATACTTCCAAAGTTGTGGCAAAATGGCGTAAGGACAACAAAGTCAAGGTATTGGAGTGGCCATCGCAAAGCCCTGACCTCAATCCCATAGAAAATGTGTGGGCAGAACTGAAAAAGCATGTGCGAGCAAGGAGGCCTACAAACCTGACTCAGTTACACCAGCTCTGTCAGGAGGAATGTGCCAAAATTCACCCAATTTATTGTGGGAAGCTTGTGGAAGGCTACCTGAAATGTTTGACCCAAGTTAAACAATTTAAAGGTAATGCTACCAAATACTAATTGAGTGTATGTAAACTTCTGACCCACTCGGAATGTGAAAAATGCTGAAATAAATAATTCTCTCTACTATTATTCTGACATTTCACATTCTTAAAATAAAGTGATGATCCTAATTGACCTAAAACAAGGAATTTTACTAGGATTAAATGTCAGGAATTGTGAAAAACTGAGTTTAAATGTATTTGGCTAAGTATGTAAACTTCCAACTTTAACTGTAGGTATTCACACCCCTGAGTCAATACATGTTAGAATCAACATTGGCAGCGATTACAGCTGTGAGTCTTTCTGTGAGTCTCTAAGAGCTTTGCACACCTGGATTGTACAATATTTGAACATTAATATTTTTTTTGTTCTTCAAGACTGTGAAGCTGGTTGTTGATCATTGCTCGACAGCCATTTTCAAATCTTACCAAAGAGTTTAGCCGATTTTAGGCAAAACTCAATATCATTCAATGTCGTCTTGGTAAGCAACTCCAGTGTATATTTGGCCTTGTGTTTTAGGTTATTGTCCTGCTGAAAGGGGAATTTGTTTCTGTGTCTGTTGGAAAGCAGACTGAACCAGGTTTTCCTTTAGGATTTTTCCTGTGCTTTAGCGCTATTCCGTTTATTTTTATCCTAAAAAACTCCCTAGTCCATGTCGATGACAAGCATACCCAAAACATGCAGCCACCAACATGCTTGAAAATTTCCACAAACATAACGCTTTGTATACAGGACACAAAGGGAATTCCTCTGCCACATGTTTTCAGTTTTACTTTAGTGCTTTATTGCAAACAGGATGCATGTTTTGGAATATTTTTATTCTGTACAGGCTTCCTACTTTTCACTCTGTCATGTAGGTTAGTATTGTGGAGTAACTACAATGTTGTTTTTCCATCCTCAGTTTTCTCCGATCACAGCCATTAAACTCTAACTGTTTTAAAGTCACCATTGGCCTCATTGTGAAATCCCTGAAGGGTTTCCTTCCTCTGAGTTAGGAAGGATGCCTATACCTTTGTAGTGACTGGGTGTATTGATAGACCAGCCAAAGTGTAATTACTAACTTCCCCAAGCTCAAAGGGATATTCAATGTCTGCTTGTTTTTTTAAAATCTACAAATAAGTGCCCTTCATTGCAAGGCATTGGAAATCCTCCCGGGTCTTTGTGGTTGAATCTGTGTTTGAAATTCACTGCTCGATTGAGGGACCTTGCAGATAATTGTATGTGTGGGGTACAAGGATGAGGTAGTCATTCAAAAACCATGTTAACCTTTTACTGCAAAATCTGTTAGTTCTTGGTAGTCTTAAACAAATCTACTTTGAAACAAAAGTATAAACCTCACACATGGTTATAGGCTTTAAAAAAAAGAAATCTGGCAGTTGAAATGTATGACATTTTCTGTTTGCATCCCAATATGACACTTTATATACATCACAGAAGACGTTTGGTATTTCCTGTGTAAAAGTGTATTAATTATGAAAAATATAACATTCCACCCATGAGGCCACTAGAGGGCGATTTGGTCGGATGACTGCAGCAACAGGGTGTACCCTATTATTGCACCATGCAATTTATGTGAGTTAAGCAAATATTTTTTAAGGCTTGTAATAACAAAGGTGTTGAATACTTCATTTTTATGTTTTATTTTATTTCACCTTTATTTAAACAGGTATGCTAGTTGAGAACAAGTTCTCATTTACAACTGCGACCTGGCCAAGAAAAAGCAACGCCCCATTTAAGCCCCGTGAGTGCAAAATTCGAGCTGTTTCGAATGGAAGTACCAAATTCGAGCTGTGTCTAAGGAAACCTGGGCCAGTGCAGCCCAGTTTCACAACTAGTGCCAGCTCGATTAGAATTCGGGCTGGTGGTGCCGTTACTACGCAACCACCAAACTGATCACCGCTGGATGCTGACACAATGTAGCTAGCTCGTCTGGGCTTGTTGCTGTTAGCTAGCACTTAGATAAGCAGTACTGCAGTAGTCAGACATGACACGAATCAGCACCATAGCTGGGTCCTTCATTCATTTTTTCTACTACTCAAACTTTTATGAGAACAGTCAGCCCTCAAATGCTAGCAAATCAGAGTTGAAATAAGCTAGCTAGCTAGCGGGAATTTTTGCTGGCCAGGTCGTATTGAAAGCTAACATGACATAATTTCTTATTTTTGGAGGCAGTGGATATGCAATTTGAGCTGACCCAGCAAGGTCATGCCAACAGAGTTGATTTCAAAGTGCCAATGCAGACGGGGCTTTATTGACTCAAGACATTTCAGCTTTTCATTTTTTATTAATTCGTAAACATTTCCAAAAACATAATTCCACTTTGCCATTATGGGGTAATGTGTGTAGATCACAAAATCTCAATTGAATCCATTTTAAATTCAGACTATAACACAAGACAATTTGGAAAAAGTCAAGGGGTGGGAATACTTTCTGAAGGCACTGTATTGTATGTCTGCCTGTCTGAATTTCACCAGTTTTTGCCTAATGCTCAACCATCTTGATGTGCATGTTTATGTATCAATTTCGGAGCACATGCGTCAAGACCCATACCTTTTCGCAATGAATGTAATAAATGTATTGAGAAATGTGTCACACCTTTTGACTATCTGTTATGTTGCAGAATGTCTCATATAAGAACACATGAAGTCAATATCAATCAAATGTCTTGAAAACACTAAGTCCATACTATTTTTTATTTGAACCCAAATTACACATGAGAAACTTATACTAGCCTACAAAAGCCTACTTTTCCTGATAGTTTATTATTATTGATGATCATCTTTGACAACACTTCACGTGTGGGTGCCCAATCCTCTATACCTCAAATATGCAGGATGTGTTCTCCAATTACGCATGGCATTGTCATTGGAAAAATGTACAGTTTAGACATGCACAATTGTTTGTTTTTTTCAAGATCTGGGAATTAAAAATAGTTTGTTAAAAATAGTTTGCCTATTCTTATGGGGACATAATTTGCGAGTTCATATGATGCACAAAGCGACGGTTACGAAAATAATAATTTAAAAAACAATGACAATAATTTAAAAAACTATGACAATAGTATTAAGCGAACATCCATAGTGCAAGGCAATAACAGATGATCCATCTTTCTACGGAACTAAACACGCATGTGAAATGTAATATTTCATCATAAAAATGTAAATAACTCCAGCATAATCTCTCACCTTGTTCAAATCGTCCGATGGCTGAATTGGCAGAGAGGACCTGCGCGCACTGAGTGACCCGAATCCAGTTTTCGCGCAATCTGTTGAACCTCGTAATAGGCTAGATTATCTAAAAAATAAAGTTATATCAGCAATCGTAATTGTTATCTCACTTTTTACCTTATCGAAAGTCTCATCCCTCGACGACTCTTTTTTTAAAGTCCCATCCAGTCCCGTTAACTAAGTTTCCATCAATGTAAGATATTTGATAAATACATACTTTTTTAAAAAGCTATTGTACACAACCTATTGTAAATGCCTTAAATGTATTTATATAATCGCTTTATTTTCCTGTACAATCGTTATCTTTCTCACTTCTGACTGCTGTTGACACCAGCTAAATCCCATAACTCGTCTGAATTCGTTGGCAGTTATCTTCCCCCGGCGAACCGTATTGGTTGCTGGCTGCCTTTTTGCTGGTTGTGTGGGTGCGAGAAACCTGGGGGCGGACGCCATCTGACCGAAAAAGAGCTTTCCTCTCTCCCAGTAGAGAGGCGGCTTTCAAATTGGAGATGTGGGAGGCGGGGGCCTGAAATACTGAGGTTTGCTTAGTAACCCTTTCATTTTAGGATTTTATTTGCCCACTTTTCAATAAGATGCACCTGTCTAAAATGAGCCTATTTAATTAAAACTGAGGACCACATAGCCTACCATTCTGCCTGGTCAGTCACAGAAATGTGTGAGGTGAGATGTATGCTTCTATAGGCTATACTGCTAGCCTAACCTTCAATTTAATGAATCTCATATTATTGTACTAGAAAAGTTATTTGGGTGCTGTTTCACAAATAAATATTATTGATCTACAGCACAGTCGTAAACAACATGGACATACAGTAATAGCCTAATAGTGCGGCAGAATCATCAAGTGGTTGGCAAATGGTGGAGGACTGTTTCCGATCGTTTGGGTAAATTCTTTGCGTGACGCATGAGATAGGGGATTCCCCGATGACGCAACAGGCATCACTGTGAATTTTATTTACACTAGGTCTACAACATTGCAGTTTTTTCATTATAAATAGGCTAACTTAAAGGGGAAATCAGCAGTTGAAACAATAATAAAGCATCATCTCTACCCTGGCCTGTTTCGATGAAAAGCAAAGGAATGGGGATGGAGAAATGTAACCACTCTTAAAATTCAAAGACAGAGCTATTATCAGGATAAGGTAAAACCCAGACGCAGACCTTGTTGAAGTAACAATGTTTATTACAGCAACAGGGGCAAAGGTACAGGACTGCAGGCAGGCTCAGGGTCAGGGCAGGCAGAGTGGTCAGGCGGGCGGGCTCAGGGTGTGAGGGTGCGTGCTGGTGGCAGGAAAGTCAGGCTCAGGAGATCAAACTTGGTATAAAATGGAGCAGTTTAATAAGTGCTCAAAAACTCAGAAAACCAAAATATACCAAATAAAACAAGTGGGTACAAAACCCGTCACACACCAGAGCATATCTTGCACAATGCTTACAAACAAACAATCACCGACAAGGACAATGAGGGGGAACAGAGGGTTAAATACACAACATGTTATGAATGGGATTGGAACCAGGTGTGATACAAGACCAGACAAAACCAAAAGAAAATGAAAAGAGGATCAGCGATGGCTAGATGGTCGGAAACTTCGACCGCCGAACACCGCCCGAACAAGGAGAGGGACCAACTTCGGAGGAAGTCGTGACCCAGGGTCAGGACAGGCAAGGGTTAAAACCAGGAGGACGAGAAAAGAGAGACTGAGGAATAGGAGGAGATGAATACAAAAAATGCTGGTTGACTAGACAAACAACATGAACTGGCAACAGACAAACAGAGAACACCGGTATAAATGTAAACAGGAGACAAAGGGCTGTGAGACATGGGTTTAACTCAGGACACATGAAAGGGGGGGTGTATATGAAGGGTACGGGGCAACAGAAGATGAACAGCAGAGGGACTAATAATTTTAGAGATGTAGATAGCTCTGTCTTGTCGTCGATACCTGGAGGTGATCTTGAGGAGGGCCGACCGGGCTCTCCTCCAGGTACAACGACAGCGGCGGACAAACATCTGGGCAGAAGGTACGCCAACCTCTTCCTCCTGCTCGGGGAAGAGCGGGGACTGATACCCCAGGGAACATTCAAAGGGCGATAGGCCAGTGGCAGAGCAGGGAAGGGTGTTGCGTGCGTATTCCACCCACACAAGCTGCTGGCTCCAGGTGGTGGGGTTGGCGGAGACCAGGCAACGCAGAGTTGTCTCAAGGTCCTGGTTGGCTCGCTCCGACTGGCCATTGGACTGGGGGTGGAACCCAGAGGACAGGCTGGCCAACAACCCAATGAGGGTGCAGAACGCCTTCCAAAACTGGGATGAGAACTGAGGACCCCGGTCGAAGACCATGTCCACAGGCAGTCCATGGATCCGGAAGACGTTCTGCACCATGAGCTGGGCCGTCTCCTTGGCTGGGGGTAGTTTGGGGAGAGGAATGAAGTGGGCGGCCTTGGAAAACTGGTTGACCACAGTCAGGATGGCAGTGTTGCCCTTACTCTCAAACATGACTGGCCATGATTGTTTTGATTGTTTTAACTTGATTAAATGGTTTATGTTGAGTATATGTGATTTTGTACAAAGCCACATTGTCTCTATCATGTCCCTCCTTCGGGTCACCATGTAGGCGATGAAGCATGCTGACATGTTCTATCTGAACCCTCTCAACCAAATGAGCAGGGCCGGTCCTTGCCTTTCTGCCGCCATAGTCGAGACCAAAAAATGTTAAGTTGAAAATACTTATTTTCATGATGTTGACAAACGTTCAAAATATGTATTTTCTGGATGTTGAAATCAGGCTAATTTTTGATTCTGAATGAAATTTGAAAATAAGTAATTTATAGACATCTATGTTTGGGCCAAATCAAGACTGGTCTAGACCGAACAAAATCTGAACCAAACATAGACGTCTAAAAGGTGTCGGTCCTGTACCAAAAAAATACGTCCAAAAGGTGTTGGCATCGGTCCGTGCTTACTGAGGTGTAGCTTACCGTGTTGTCTGATATTGAATTTTATAAAAGCACATCTATGTGGTAAGCCTACCATTTGTAAAACACAAAAAAACATATCCAGACAGGACCAAAAAAAGACGTCCGAAAGACGTCACCTTATGCTTACTGGGGTGTAGCCTACCATGTTGGCCTGCAATAGAATTTTATCCATGTAGTAGGCCCACCATTTGTAAACCAGGTAATTGCATTGGTTTATTAGTCCTGATTTCTGTGACTAATCAATTTGGCTATTTAAGCTCTGAATATCAGCTACCCAACTTTATCATGAGCCTATTTGCAATGTGTTTACACAGCAGGAAATGCAGAAGTATTTTATTTTTCATTATGATCAGCTTGTCAAAAATGTGCAGATACAAACTTGAAACCACTGATCATGACAATGACCTGTCCTGCTTTTAGGATATGTTGTTTGTTAACATGACAACTCATTTTTTATTTGATTGAGTGCCATTTAGGTTAGGCTATTTGATCTGAGAAACCTGCATGTTGTTCGTCTCAATACAGTGTCATACATTGTATCTCCAGGCTGTAGGCTACAGAAAAGGCTACATACTGTCTACCATATCCTATATCAGCTACACGATTTATGTTCGCTAATTTTTTTGACGGAACGTTGGTGGAGCACCGCAGAGTTGCTTCTCTCCAACAGCATCCTGGAGAGGCACGCTGGGAATGGACAAAGTGGGCACTGCTTAGGGCGACATCAGCGCTCACCTAAAAAGCCCATATGCCACTGGTTGAGAGAAATTGTCGGTGTTTTTGGGCAGAATTAAGTGAGGTTTTATGTGTTGTTGTTGGAGGTGCGGCTTGGCCAGTTTAGCTCAGAAAATGCCGCCTCGTCACTCTGCAGCCATCGGTGGCCGCCTAATCCTGCCTAATAAGCGGGCCAGCCGTGCAAATAAGCAATACTTTTTTCTAGATATCAAAATACATGTGTATGAAATGTATTACTTTGTCTGTTAGACCTATAGTACACTTTCCTAACATTCAAATAATAGTAGGCCTATTAGTTGAACCAGATCATTCAGATTTAGTTTTGAATATGAAATAATGATTGCTCTCTTAAAATATCAGATTGGCTATCTTCAAGTTCGTAATACATGTAATTGTGTGAATATAGGTGATATTTTTAGGTCTTCTGAGGCAGAGGACACCCACAGTATGTTCAGTCCATCCCTCCTCCTTTATATCCATCCATCCCCTGCCTGTCACTGATTGACACAAATCCCATGGAGAGTGAGCTGTGCCCCCTGCCGGTTGCAAGCCCCCCTTTCCTACCTCTCTCTTCCCCAGACCTCCCCTTTCTGAAAGCCCTGGTTGATCTCACAGCCCACACAGACTATTCGCACACACACAAGTACACACTCTCTCACACACACACAGACACAGACTATTCTCACACACACAAGTACACACTCTCTCTCTCTCTCTCTCACACACACACACACACACACACACACACTAGGCTAGAGAATGCAATGCACTGGGGAGTGTGTGGGTGGGTGGAGAAGGCAGACATGAGAAAATGGATGGTGTTTGACAGTAGGAAAAAATGACTGCATGATATCCATGTTTGCATTGTTGAATAAACAATGACTCGTTTTGTTTAAATAGGGAATAAGTCAGAAAATAGTTAGCCTATTATAATTCTAGTCTTTAAATTATTATTTCATTATTAGTCCTTTATAGACTAATTTGAAGATAATTACTTAAAGATAATACAATTGCAGACCCATATCTTTTTGTTTATATAAAGAGAAACATTATGATTAACGCCACATTCATCCACATTTTCTTTGTACTCAGTTGCCATTTAAAGTATCATTAGAAACATTTTTGAGCGAGCGTAAACTTGTTCTTGCAAAGATTGGGTTAATCTATGGGAAACAAGGTTGTGGTTTGTGTACCGTTGGCAAAATGTCCTTTCCTATTAAAGCCGTAGGCAAAGTCATTGGTCATATTCCCCCTTGCATGTGTTGTTACTTTACTTTCATTAATCTGATGACAGTTATTTATCTAATCAGCTAACGATTAATTGAATCACGTAACAATTAACTCATTAGGATTTGGGGAACCACGAGAGCGTTCTTTAAAGAGTTACCATCTCCGGAATTATACTCTAAAGATCTTTACCTATCACATCCGTAAACAGTCAACTTATCAATCATAACCTCTTATCATATCATCATTCTTTACAGTCGTAACCTTGCATCTGCAAAAACCCGGGCCTTACTTATGATTCAGTACTACACAAATGGGTTTAATTATTTATTTACTAGATAACTAAATGGTAACACAGGATAAACATACACACTTAATACATTAGAAATAGGTCCCTAGTGGACTGACAACAACATGGCTGCTTGTTACAAAAGACATGGAGTGGGCGAGAGAGAGAGGGACAGATAGACTTAACGTTTGTACATTTAGAACCTACTCTCACTTATACTTTAAGAAACCATGAATGTATTTACGTGAAAATCCTTGTTTTCTCTCGGTAGACAGGGCCTTCTTACGCTTGTAAGGCTCTGATTGTCCAAACGGGGTTCCTCTGTTGTTCTCCTCTGCTGGTCGTCCGGTATCCGGTGACTTGTCGTGTAGTCCTGAACAGAACTACAGAGTTTATTCTACTTACATTCCATCTGGAAGATGCTTATTTGAAGATAGGCTAGCCAGCCGTGTCGATAGTTCCCAGTGGGGTTGTTGAGAGTAGCGTACTACGGTGATTTGAAAAGAGTAGTAGAATGGTCCCACTTAAATTCACTTTCGAAGATACTTTACTTAGGACAGCTAATCAGCCTTACCAGTGATTGTCTGGGAGGTGACTTTATTGTCTCTACCTCGTGTTGAGATTCAGAGTTCAAACCACTTTAAAGTGAGCTGCAGCTCTACGTCTCTCTGGCCTAATATGTTAATTCTTAACCCATCATTTTATACAGTTCGATCAAAAGGGTGGTTCCGTCAGGCTGACACTGTCACATGGAATGACGCTGGAAAGACGAAGCAGCTACAGGGAGTCAAACGTTTAATAAGGAACGGACATGGAACGAGACAGGAACAGCGTCAGCAAACAAGTAACACAAACAAAAAACAATTAATGCAGAAGCAGGGAACGGAGCAAGGGGACTGACAAATATAGGGGAGGAAATAAACAGCTGATGACTGAGTCCAGGTGAGTCCAATATCACTGATGCGTGTGACGAGGGAAGGCAGGTATGCGTAATAGATGGCAGGAGTGCGTGATGCAGGGCAGCCTGGCACCCTCAAGCGCCGGGTGGAGGGGAAAGGGGGGGTGAGAGGGCACAGACGTGACAGACGCTCTCTGATCTCACTTAAGGGGGTGGTGACTACTTACCACTCACATCCCTCTCTTAACAAAAACACTTTCATCATTGTTCATATAGCATGCACAACATAGAGGATGGACATTTTGTAAATGTAGTGTGTTACAGTATTTCCTTTATAACAATTTTAATGGCATTACAAAATAACAACCAAACTGACATCAGTGTTATTTTAGGTCACCTCTGACCATTCCCCACGTTCTCTGTTAGAAAGATTATTCCATTATTCACTTTAGAATGTGTTAGAGTTTCCGCAGGAAAATCTGTGAAACAAAGGCACATTCCTCGGGTGAATTTGGAGAGAAAGACACCTGAATGTTCTTTCCTTGATTTACAACAGGGCGTGAGCTGTCAACCCCACCAGTTCCCTTCTCCCCACCTCTGCGGGTGAGAGGGGGTCTGGTTGAAGTTATTTATTTCAAAGCTTATCTGACCAATTTGGATCCTCACAGGACAGTCATGACACATGCATCAACCAATGGTTGCATGCCATGTCATCAACTGTGTCATCGATTGATATATTGCAGTTATCCCGCTTTCAAAACAACTGGGATCTCGGAATCTCAGACTTCCAACTTCAGTGCCTTCAAAACAACTGGGAACTCTGAAAAAATTAGCTCAGACTGAGAAAAATCGATTTGAGCGCTCATCTAACTCGGGAACTCGGGCCTCTTTCTAGAGCTCCGATCTTCTGACCTGAAGATCACTGACGTCATGATTTGAGTTCCCAGTTGTTTTGAACGTGGCATTTGCTGATACGTAAAATACCTATCCTTTAACGACTGAACCATTTAATATAGACAGACATACAATGGAACAAGAACTGCATCTGGACATAAACATGACACGACAAACAATGCTACAACAGGGAACAACCCAGAGGAGCAGACATATATGCAGGGGCAATCAACAAAGTGAGGGAGTCTAGGTGAGGCCAGGAGCGCAACTGAGCGTAATGATGGTAACAGGTGCGTATGATGACGGGTAGCCTGGCACCCTCGAGCACCAGGGAGGGGGAGTGGGAGCAGGCGTTACATATCCAGACGTTGTAAGAATGGGCATGGGTCAGCAATGCTTGGGCAAAGGAACACGCTGCAAATATCTGTCGGATGATTGGTTGACCTTTCTTGAGTGCGTGAAATCCCTCCGAGCCCAAACCAAAACATAAAACATGGTGGACAATTTCTCTCGCCTCGGATTTAAAAACAGTAGTAATCATCAACTTCAATGACAGTTATCTTAAAATTAAAAGATATATCTGATATTCTCGCACCCCAATAACATTGTCGCAGAGGAGGGATTGCAATGTGCACACACTGGCCATGCAATAGCCAACTAGTTAGTTAATAGTTAGCTAATCGTGGACACCAAACGACGACATTAGCTAGACTCGTGAGCTCATGGGCACATGGGCTATAATAACTAACTGGTTAGCAGTGGTGTAAAGTACTTAAGTAAAAATACTTTAAAGTACTACTTAAGTATTTTTTTGTGGAATCTGTACTTTTCTATTTATATTGTTGACAACTTTTACTTCATTACAAGAAAATAATGTACTTTTTACTCCATACATTTTCCCTGACACCCAAAAGTACTTGTTCCATTTGAATGCTTAGCTGGACATGAAAATGGTCCAGTTCACGCACTTATCAAGAGTACATCCCTACAGAATCTGATCCGGTGGACTCATTAAACACAGATACTGTGTTTGTCTGAGTGTTGGAGTGTGCCCCTGGCTATGCGTAAATGAAAAATGACACTTGTGCTGTCTGGTTTGCTTTATATAAGAAATTTGAAATTATTTATAATTGTACTTTTACCTTTAATACTTAAGTATATATTAGCAATTACATTTACTTTTGATACTTAAGTATATTTAAAACCACATACTTTTAGACTTTACTCAAGTAGTATTTTACTGGGTGACTTTCACTTTTACTTTAGTCATTTTCTATTATGGTGTCTTTACTTTTACTCAAGTATGACAATAAGAGTACTTTTTCCACCACTGCTGGTTAGACATGATGACACCATGGGCAACACTAACTGGTGACTAGTTCTCTTTCAGACAAATCTGTTCAACTCATAGTCACTCATAGTAACCACCATATTTAGGAGGATATAAATATTACTGAAATGTAGCTAGCTAGGCAGTAGCCACTACTAGCCAACTAATTGTGGATTAACTATTATTTGATACATTTAGGTTTATTTACTCATATCAAGCAGCAGACAGTTTGTGGAAAGGTACAAATAACAATTTGTGGACTCGTTTAATGAATGATCGGACAGTGAAACTTAAATTTATTGATAGCTAGCTGATGAATCTTTCATTTATTCCCAATTAATTAAACTGAAGCTATGTTTCCCAAATCATATTTACTGCTCATGCAGGCGAGCAAGCAAACGGGCATCTGTGTGACGTCACATATCAAGAAGTCTCAACCTATCCTCCCGACGCAACTCATGAATATTAATCAAATCTGTCAAGTGATTGGTTGAGCCTTCTTGGGTGCGTGACATCACTCTCATTTCTCTCATCCTTATGATATTTTTGCGCTTCTTAAAATATATGCTCATTAGGAGTCAATGCATATTATAGGGATCAGCTATGTTTATTTTACTGTAATACAATGTACAGAAATTTGTGTAAGGTGCAATGTGTATGTCGAATATGAAATTATCAGTGATGATGCTGGGGGTGTAAACTCTGTGGAGTTGCTCCTGAGTAGAATGGGACACAACAGGGTTTAGTCGGTGTAGGCCGCCATTGTAAATAATAAATAATAATAATAATTTCTTAACTGACTTGCCTAGTTAAATAAAGATACAAAAAAAATTGATTTGTAGATCAGTCAGTTGGCATGTCAAACAAACCCAATATCTGTGGGGCTTCTCATGTCAAAATTATTTAGCTGAGTCTATCTTTAACAATATTGTCAATGTAACATTATTTGCTTTAAGGAACTATTTTCATTTTTATTGTTTTGTTCGATTGTTAAACTAAATTCCAAATAAAATGTTACGATTTTCGACTAGTGTATTATTTTTTACCATCGTCATTGGCTGACTTTTATTTTGAAAGGAAATGGCCGAGGTCACGACACGGCCTTATTCTTGCTAGGTCGTGCTTATTCTTTCTCGCGTCTCAGTAGTGGTTTATGTGAGGTGTCTGCTGCCCTCGGAAGTGAAAAATAGTAAGACAAACAGCAAGGACAGCGATAGCCAAGAACAAGATATTTAAAAAAATATAATATCTGCATAAGCAGAACGAAAACACTCTCCTAATACAGGATAAGAATAGTTTCATACACAATTCAATAACTACATTTTCTTTCTACGACTAGAATTTCTGTTTGCCATATTTGGTCAATTTGAGGAGCAGCTACAGGGCTGGGGTTAGCCACTTCGAAAGGAAGACTACATTTTATCATCTTCCCTTCCTTTACGGAAGAGAAAAGTGAGTTGCACTGGCTGTCATCTTTCCCAATGTTATTTCCGTCAGTGTAAGCATTAAAATAGCTCAAATAATATTATCAATAATCCGCCGTTAAGATGATTTAAATTGCATTAGCTACAGTAGCTAGTTAGCTAAACACGAGCAACTAATAATGTTAGCTAGCTGTTAGTCTTGAGACAGTTGGTCATTTTGCTCGCGACGTTGGCGACATAGCTAATTTGCTAGAACCGAAGAGTGCCCACAGTATTCTCTGATATATTCCATTCCAGTCAGTTATGGTTTTAGAAATTAATTATATTTCTAGTTAGTGCAACTACTGACAACCAGAGAGCTTTAGAGTTTGTTTTATCTTTTCAAAATGTCGGCGATGTGAAGCAGCTCGTTGAGTGCTGCGGTCATGAAGCGTGCTATGGAGAATATTGATCAAGGCAAACTACAGTAGAAAACACAATTGATAATAACAATGATACATGCAGATACTCCATATCCTATTTAATGTCATTTCTTTGTGAGCTTTGCCTTTAGATTATACCCTTTGTTCTAGTACAAATAAAGTGAAAGTGTTAAGGCTAATGTTTAAACTTGCTTTCTTTTCACAGGCAATAACCAGATACAAGATGAGGCCAGTCGTGCCCAAGGATTGTAATGATTGATCCTTGATCCAATGCCTTCAAAGTTTCTGCATTGGACAGGCTACCGTGGACAATGGCGCCTGCCATTCCAGTATTATTCAGCCGTCCTTATCTGACACTTCAGCCCTGCTGAAGTGTAGTGTCAGAGAAGGTGCGGTCAGTGAGAATGGGTCAAGGTCCCTACCTGCCGTGAGATTGGAGACTTTTTTTGGCACTTTAATCAAGAGACAGGGCTGAAGATGGAGAAAGGGGTGGCTGAGAGCGAGATGGAGGAAGAGACATGGACTGTAGAGGCAGCTGAGGAGAGCCCTGAAGAGCTGCCCTCAGGTGTTCCTACCCTCTCGTCTTCCACCTCCATGCCTGACCAGTGGGAAGTCAGAGGAGATGAGGAAACTCATCAACCAGTTCCCAAAGAGGACATAACAGACTATCTCAAAGCTACCCCTCAGGATATCCCGACTCCAATCAACCAGGACTCCGAAGAAGCAGAGTATTGTGGGATTTCAGAGGCCAAAGAGGATGAAGTCTCTCTGAAACAGGAAGGGGCGGAGCATGTGGTCAGAGAAGGAAATGAGGAGACTGAGGGTGGAGATGAAGACAAGAATGGAGGAGGCCGAAACGAAGTCGGGAGGGAGCCTGGCATGAACGGGGAGTCTGGATGGAAGAGCTCAGGGGCCGGAGGGAGGAAAAGCCGTTTCCGGAACAGCGGAGGAGGCGTGGTGGCAGCCTCCGAGCAGAATACCCAGGCTACATCATCATCCTACCTCCCGAAAGGGTCCCTGTCATCGGGTGGTGGGAGGCACAAGCAGGCCCGGAGGCGCAACCACCACCACCAGGGTCGGGGCCGGCGTCAGACAGGCACCCAGCTTACCTTGGCCTTCAGGGAGCTGCTGTCAGAGTCGCTCAGCCCCTGGTGCATCTCCTGTATCCACATGGTAGTGGAGCTCATTGTCTCTGTGACCCACCGCTGCGGGGTGGCCGTGGAAGCCGCAGGGGTAGGCCTGTATGACCTCGGCTCACAGCTGCTCAACAAGGTCACAGACGTGCCGGGAATGAAGGCGGACGCCCGGCGTGTGCTGGAGAGGGTGAGTTGCGCTGGAACGGTCCTGGTGGATAAGAGCATCCAGTCGGTGGAGTGGGTCTGGCAGGTCTCCCTGACCTGCTTCGGACTCCTCTGTGCTGTGGTGCTGCTGGGTTCCCAGTGGGTTCGGTTCACGCTCGTCCGGCTGGGCGGGGAGAGGGGCCAGCGGTGGTGGACAGCCGTGCAGGACTCCAAGGTCTGGAGGAGGGTGGCCTCGCTGGTGCAAAGGATCAGCGGCTGGTTCAGGAGGAGGAGAGGCACCACCACCCAGGTGCCCCCTTTCACCCCAGATTCTCCCGGTGGAGCAGTTAGGTACCAGCCTGGGCAGGAGCTGGAGAGACTGCTGGCGCTGGCTCAGGTCCCTGAAGAGGAGCTGGACCCTTTTATAGTGTTGGGGGTGGAGGCCCACGCAACTGAAGCTGAGCTAAAAAGGGCCTACAGACAGTTGGCTGTCCAGGTGAGTCTAAATGAGATGGGCATTACATTTTATGAGTACAGGTGAATGATAAAAATGAGTGGAACTGGTGAGTGTGTAGCCATTATGGTCAAATAATTTCAGCTTTGCCTGTCAGAACACATGCCAAAGCATTTTTGCCCTTCGCTCTGCCTGGCTGCATGTATCTTTTGTTGTTTTATATCCACAATATAAAAGTAATCAGAGAATGACTAGAAGTAGCCAACCTGTTGAGCCTTCCTTAGTTGCTCTAGCACGTTATCTGCACTGCCCCTTACATCTGTCCATCTTTCTCTTTTCCTTCCTCTCAGATCCATCCAGACAAGAACAAGCACCCGCGTGCTGGGGAGGCCTTTAAGGTGCTCAGGGCTGCCTGGGACATCGTCAGTAACCCAGAGACACGGAGGGAATACGAGCTGTGAGTAGAAGACATCCTAACTACTTGATCAGTAGTTAAATCAAATGCCAGAAACTATGATAAAATGACTGCACCTTCAAGAAAAAACATCTGTTAGAACTCAGGCCTCTCACAATAGGTAATATGTCTTCATCTGAAATTCCTAACTGGTCCTTAGTAGAGGTTGACCGATTATGATTTTTCAACTCCGATTATTGGAGGACCAAAAAAGCCAATGCCGATTAACCGGCCGATTTTTATATATTTATTTATTTGTAATAATGACAATTACAACCATACTGAATGAACACTTATTTTAACTTAATATAATACATCAATAAAATCAATTTAGCCTAGAGTAAATAATGAAACATGTTCAATTTGGTTTAAATAATGCAAAAACAAAGTGTTGGAGAAGAAAGTAAAAGTGACATGTAAGAAAGCTAACGTTTCAGTTCCTTGCTCAGAACATGAGAACATATGAAAGCTGGTACTTCCTTTTAACATGAGTCTTCAATATTCCCAGGTAAGAAGTTTTAGGTTGTAGTTATTATAGGAATTATAGGACTATTTCTCTCTATACCATTTGTATTTCACTAACCTTTGACTATTGGATGTTCTTATAGGCACTTTAGTATTGCCAGTGTAACAGTATAGCTTCCGTCCCTCTTCTCGCTCCTCCCTGGGCTTGAACCAGCAACACAACGACAACAGCCACCATTGAAGCAGCGTTACCCATGCAGAGCAAGGGGAACAACTTGCTCGCTCAGAGCGAGTGACGTTTGAAACGCTATTAGCGCGCTCTAACTAGCCAGCCATTTCACTTCGGTTACACCAGCCTCATCTCGGGAGTTGATAGGCTTGAAGTCATAAACAGCGCAATGCTTGACGCACAACGAAGAGCTGCTGGCAAAACGCACGAAAGTGCTGTTTGAATGAATGTTCACGGGCCTGCTTCTGCCTACCAACGCTCAGTCAGATACTTAGATACTTGGATGCTCAGTCAGATGATATGCAACGCACGACACGCTAGATAATATCTAGTAATATCATCAACCATGTATAGTTAACTAGTGATTATGATTGATTGTTTTTTATAAGATAAGTTTAATGCTAGCTAGCAACTTACCTTGCCTTACTGCATTTGCGTAACAGGCAGTCTCCTTGTGGAGTGCAACGAGAGAGGCAGGTTGTTATTGCGTTGGACTAGTTAACTGTAAGGTGCAAGTTTGGATCCCCCCAGCGGACTAGGTGAAAATCTGTCGTTCTGTCCCTGAACAAGGCAGTTAACCCACCGTTCCTAGGCCGTAATTGAAAATAAGAATGTGTTCTTAACTGACTTGCCTAGTTAAATAAAGGTATAAAAAAAAAATCGGCAAATCGGCGCCCAAAAATACAGATATCCGATTGTTATAAAAACTTGAAATCGGCCCTAATTAATCGGCCATTCCGATTAATCGGTCGACCTCTAGTCCTTAGCATGGTATAGTCAATCTAAAGGCCTGTGAGATGTTTGGTTTAGTTCCTCAGTAACAGGATACATAGAAAATACGTGCTGTGAGTAGATTACTTAATTAAAATGCAGGAAACCGTGATCGAATGACTGCACTGAAGGCCGATGGGATGTTTGGTGTAGTTGATATGGCGTTGACTTGTTTGCCTGGTCCTCTCAGGAAGCGCATGGCACAGACGGAACTCTCCAAGTCGATGAATGAGTTCCTCACCAAACTGCAGGATGACCTGAAGGAAGCTATGAACACCATGATGTGTACGAAGTGTGAGGGTAAACACAGGTATGTCACTCAGACTGAATTCATATCTGTAATATCTAGAAAAAATATCATACATTTACAACCAACACCCTGCAGACTTTTGTGAAAGTGAGGGATTTGAATAGTAATATAATTTACCTGCACTGCAGTCTTATCATTTACAGTATTTACCTAAATTAATATGGTGACTACTCCCAATCACTCAAATTATATTTATACATTTCGCTTGCTATGAAATCTTTATTACAGAAAGGAAACACAAGCATAGGCCAGACACAAAGAGCATCCCATTCTGCATGGTTTAGTTTACGTTGCTGACTCCTCTCCCCCTTATTACTCCCTGTGTGTGCAGGAGGTTTGAGATGGACCGGGAGCCTGCTGAGGCGCGGTTCTGTGCAGAGTGTAACAGACGCCACAGCGCCGAGGAGGGAGACCTGTGGGCCGAGTCCAGCCTGCTAGGCCTACGCATCACCTACTTCGCCTGCATGGATGGCAAAGTCTACGACATCACAGGTACTGGATTAACTATGGCTGTGTTCATGAGCGTCAAAACTGTAATGCATTGTGGGTCAATTTTTAATGCAAGGTGATTTGTAGATCAGTAAGTCTGCAATCGCCAACTGCAATGCGGTCAATGTCGAACAAGCCAATTGCTTTGACAAGCCATGTAATTTTATTAAATTTTTTATTTAACCTTTATTTAACCAGGTAGGCAAGTTGAGAACATATTCTCATTTACAATTGCGACCTGGCCAAGATAAAACAAAGCAGTTCGACACATACAACAACACAGAGTTACACATGTAGTAAAACAAACATACAGTCAATAATACAGTAGAAAAATAAGTCTATATACGATGTGAGCAAATGAGGTGAGATAAGGGAGGTAAAGGCCAAAAAAAGGCCATGGTGGCGAAGTAAATACAATATAACAAGTAAAACACTGGAATGGTAGATTTGCAGTGGAAGAATGTGCAAAGTAGAAATAAAAAATAATGGGGTGCAAAGGAGCAAAATAAATAAATACAGTAGGGGAAGAGGTAGTTTGGGCTAAATTATAATGACACCCACATGGATAGTTTGGCTCTCAACGATGCTAATGCCATAGCCTTTTGTGTATTGACTTAAAGATGCACTATGCAGAAATTGCTCCGGCATTTCCTGGCTGCAAACATTTGAATAGTTCGGCTAATTTCAGTTTGAGACAAAATAAGCAAGTATAGTGTAGAGAAAGAAACATTGTACCATCTAAACTGTGAAATATATTTTCAATAATAGATTATGAATTTATGTGCCAGACCATGCCTGCGTGAATGTTTATTGGTCATTAGTGGCCATGTTTTTTGAGTTGCTAGACTGGAGAAACAATTTGTGAGAGCTTGGTGATTGGTAATTTGGTGTCAGAAGAGTAGCGTCTTAAGTGTTTTTCACAAAATTCAAAATGGCGGAAAATCCATCATGGCGGACCTTAAGGGTCCTTGAGGCAAATGTGTTCCTTGTGAGGGGAGGAGTCTAGGACACTCTGTAAAGGGGTGTGACCTTTAAAAGTTTGCATTTTCAATCGCTTGTTATAGTGCCACCGTGTAGCCATTTGGAATGGCATTGCATGATTGGGTGTGGCGCTTGGCCCTTTACCATCTTGCAAAGCTGCACCCTCCTGGGCCTTACATCTCACAAGAATTTGCATTTTTTTCACCAAATCGCCAGAAGGAGAAAAATAATAAACGGCAACAAATACAATAGGGGTTTCACCCAGCTTCGCTGCTTGAACCTCTAACAAGCCAACTGACAGGCTCAAAAGCTCTACAACTAAATTAAATTCTAAGCTACCAAATAATGTTATGTTTCAAGTTTTTATTGTCACGTGCACAAGTACAGTGAAATGCCTTTTCTTGCAAGCGCGTTCCCGACAATGCAGTTATAAAGACACCTAAAGTCAGACAGACTGTTTCTCCTCCTAGCCGCTTGCTTCAGTATTGTCACATTGATTATTTTGTCACCTTCTCCGCTCTCACCTTTCAGAGTGGGCCGGCTGCCAGAGGATAGGCATCTCTCCAGACACACACCGCGTGCCCTATCACATCTCCTTCGGCTCCAAGAACAACAGTAGCTCCACGCAGCGCCACAGGTTGGTCCCAGGTTAAGGAGGGTTGCGTTCCAATAATCTCATTTTCCTCATGAAGTCTGCACTCTTTAACTACTTCACACAAATGTAAAAGCATGGTGTAGGCATGGGCTAGAAAAATGGTCCCCAACTCTTTTTTTTTTTTTACATTAACATTAACCTAATAAAACAGCTCTGTAGAAATTAGGTTTGTGCAGTAGGCCAAATACATTATCACAGCATATTGGATATATTCCTGTCCTGCCAGTATTGTTCTTCTCAGACCATATTATATATCAAAACTCAAGCTTTGATAACAAACTAGATCAGTTGGTGTAGCACTTGCGATACACAGCTGAGCATAAATTGAAATAATTAACTAATAATTATCCATTTTATTTTACTGGACTGATGGTTGTGCTTTCAAGACAACTGGGAACTCTGGGGAAAAAAAGAGGTCAAAGATGCCCGAGTTTCCGAGGATGACCGTTCAAAACGATTTTTCCCAGTCGGATCTCGTTTTTCCAGAGTTTGCAGTTGTCTTGAACACACTGAAGGCAGAAGTCTGAGATTCCTGAGTTCCCAGTTGTTTTGAACATAGCATTAGTCCTAAGTGGAGGGAGGGAGAGTGCAGCAGAGGGACTGCCTCTCATGGTCCCTGCTCTCTCAATTCCTTTCCTCCGGTGAGACTGACAAGAGAGGGGACACAGTCTTCCTCCTGATGGTGAAACTCGCACTGCATCTGCCTCAGGCACAAATTCATGTTGTTCCTATGACCAGAGAAAGTGAAATACTCTTCGATACTAAAATGGACACAATGAGCTGCTAATAATAATAAAAACGCAAGGCTATCGATACACTTGGCTACTCATTCATTGCAGCTGCAGCGGTAGGGGAAATAGAGAGAAGAGCGTTTTGTAATAGTGTTGAATAAAAAGTGTTGACAGTGCTGAATAAAATATATACATGAACTCACTCATAAGAAAAGCAGCTCTTTGCTGTATTCTTTGACAGCCTCTCTCTGGTCATGGTTTGTGGACGCTGTAGGTATGCACAGTGGTTTGAGCTGTCTGATTGGCCAGCACAGTAGGCGTACTTGATTTAGCCACAGATCTCCTGGTCTGCCGGGTAGACAGTTTGTCTTTTCAGACAAATTAAATGGTTAAAAATGGGAACACTTTGCCTACCTGGTGCGCAGGGCTTCTGAATAAAGTGCACCTATCGCCAACAGCGCAACACAAAAAAAACAATACTGAAAAGGAGTTTGCCTTTAATCGTTGGCTTTTCTACAGAAATGTTTGGTGATCAACTAGGAATGCCTTGAAGATCAACTAGTCGATTGCAATCGACTGGTTGGTGACCACTGGGCTGAAGAGAGTTTCCATATACCAGTCATTTTCTTTCAAATCCATTAAGGGAACAGGTGCATGTTTCGGGAGAAAGGAGAGATTATTGGAACTCAACCAAGGTGTTATGTGATCGACCCCTCTAAATGAGCACATGCTGTGGTCAGTGCTGTGGTCAGTGCAGGTGCTTGTGCAACTATCTCATTATGACTTGCATCAGGGTTAAATATAGGCTAGATTCAAATGGAATGAAAGGCCACCCAAGGCTCTGATGAAGCCTGTTTGTCCCGTGAATAAAACTCAGATCTATGTAGATGGTGAGTGCTCCTATTTCTTTATTTTCCTGGAGTCACCTGTTGAAGTGTCTTGAGGTAAAGAATGTTTTTAGAATGAATGTTACTCTGCTCCCATGCTTTCCAGGACACCTCCAGGCCCAGAGCACCCTCCTCCAGGCCCGGCCAACCCCGCTGACCTGCAGAACTTCTTCAACCGCATCTTCCAAGGGGGACCTCCCCCCGACATGGCTGCCAACGGGGGTTTCTTCCCCTCAGGACCGACCCCCCACCAGCCCTCTGGTGCTGGACCCGGACCTAGTGGACCTTTCTCCCCTCCTCCACCACAGACTGGCTTCTTCATGCCCCCGGGAGGGCTCCGGCCGGAGCCCAGTGAGACGTGGGCCGATAGTGGAGGCAAGCCTCCGCCCCGCAGGAGGAGAAAGGTCCGCAAGCCCTTCCAGAGGTGAGAGCGGCCATTGTTGTGACGTGTCATCGTAGCAACACGGGGACACTCAACACACGGCCATGTCTGTCGACGAGCCTGGACCTCCCCCTACTGTACATAAGTTGAAGGATCAGTCAAACTCAGGAAGATTCACACGGGTCAGGGGCTGCCTCATGTATCAAGACTGACAATACAGAGGCAATGAGCCAGAGGTTTGAGTCTGGACCATGTAGAAGAAGACGGAACTAACTCAGAGTTGAAGTATATTTGGGGTTAGGAGGTGACCGTCTTTTTGCTTCTCCCCCTCACATTGTTTTTTTTTTTTTGTCGTTTTTTTTCTCGTGAAACAGCTGTAGCCATGCCACTGATGTCACACGCCTATTGCTAACAATGCAAACACATTTCCTTAGGTCTTACTTCCCTGCACAATCCTGCATCATTACATGCCATTGGACGCTTATGTTCTTGACACGTTTGTAATTATTTTTTTAAACAAAAAAGGTCATCTATTCTTGCTTCAGGTCTTGGCAAAGACTGTGAAACTATGTGTGTTCGTGTGAGAGGGGACAGGGCTGGAAGAAGCCAATCAGAATTTATGAATTGCTGGATCGAACGGCTCAAGCTACATCCTGGGAGAAGAAGGTCTCCAGAGAGAGGGCTGGTCTGCCCGTTACTGCTTTGACACACCCATCCTTCCGCCCATTGCCTTCTTTGATCAATTGTTACCTGGTTAGATTATCATTTGAGCAACTGATTTTCTGCTATTTTTATTACTTTTAATGAATTTAGAGTGAACGTTTGCATAGTTGTGACATTTGTCACTATTGGAAAGTAAGTTGGTGAGTGAAAGTTGTCTCTCTGCCAAATGTAGATATCAACTCTGTCTCGAGTACAGTGAATACTTTAATCTGTCTCTCAACAAATTGAATCCCACGTAGAAGCACTATGATGAGGCGTCAAACTTAAGCAGGTTCACATTAAAATTAAGACTGTTATATTGTGAGAGTCAAGGACCTAGGCTATTTACTGCTTTCAGTCCCTAAGTATTGGTGTTATTGTCTGGACGGCATCCTATGGATCAAGAAAAAGCTAGTTTCAGCTCCTAATTGCATCTCGGCACCCTTTAAAGATTGGAGGTAACGAAGTTTCCATTGAGAACACAATGACTGTGCAGTGTAAAAGATTAGTTATCAGAGGCTACTCTTTGACATTTACTTTCCAACTGTTTAAAGGTTGATTGAAAGACAGGGGAGCTGAATGTCAACAGTAACAGTTCTATTACCACCACATTTTATTTCAAAGAAAAGCTACCACTGCCTTTGCTTTCACCCCATGCTCAGACAATATACTCCAGATTGAAGAGGGATAGAGCGAACAGAATTCAGATCTCTAACAATGTCTCTACTCATTATGGCAAATCATTGTTTTTCCTGTGGAGATGGCGTATTGGAAATAAATGTGGTAAAATTGTCAAATTCCTCTTAAATGTTAAGAGGTCTGGGGGGCAATATGAATCAAGCTTCTCAGAGTAGGCGTGCTGATCTAGGATCAGGCCTGTCCATGAAAAGGCTAAACTGATCCTAGATCAGTGCTGCTATTCTCAGACGCTTAATGAATACGGGCCCTGGTATCAGTTCCATTAGCCTCTTGTTGGTTGTACTTTTGATTTGTGTCATTCTGTGGATGTTGGGAGATTAAGTGGTACCTAGGGTCCCTTGTTGCACATGTTTATTTGCTCTCTTTACAGTGAAAAAAATAATGCAATTGTCCACATAATTGGAGGTATTATAGGAGGTTTAATTTAATCTCAGTTTTAGGCTGAATTGCTTGCGCTCTCAATTATGTTTTAGATACCCTAGTTGACTTGAGAATGTATGGCTTAAGTAGCAGCCTAAAACGGCAAGTCAACTAACGGCTCCCAGCGTGGTAGAGCTGGGGGACCTGCTAATCCCAGATTCATTTAATTTTTCCCCATTATATTTTTAAACAGTATATGCAAAAAAAAGATTGCAAAAAAATCTGACAATCGGGGGTTAAATGTGCATTTAAAAAAAAATGTTTTGGGGGGTAGGAAAGTGTGAGTTTATTGCAATTGTGAAACATCACTGTTCAGTTGATTTTAGCTTTTTTCTGGATTTCATAGTAAAGTTGATTTCCTACAGATGGATGAATGGACTTCATTGTTTTGTGAATTACGTGGATTGAATTGTGTCTTAAAGTTACAACTCACAAGACAGGTGAATGCTGTGTCATTCCAATGGAGCAGAAACCAGGGGACCTGCTAATGGCCCTTCTGGAGCACACGCATTCATTTAGAATTTACACTAGATCCCACCCATTTTTATACACAAGTGGTGTGGTCCACAACACAACTTGCTGGTCCTTTAGGATAGCTCTGTTTTTCTGATGGAAGACCATAGACACCCGGGACAGTAACATTTAGGGCTGGATTCAATCCATATCACCGAAGTTCAGTGCTATAGCGTGCTTGAAATTGAAAGGTTAATACCGACTGAGCCAACATATGCAGCGTTTACCGTGAATGCAGTCTCCGTTATTGCGGAAACATTGCCTTTAAAATGTAAATTGGTGTACAACTTAGCTCTTCAGTGCTATGGAGTAAATCCAGCTCTTTGTAATGACTACACCTTTGGACTACTGTTTCCCACTAGCCTCTGGGGTGTGTCAATGAAGTGGTGCAGGTGATGGTGGAAAATAATCTCCTCCACAGGTTGACTTCTATTGAACAAACCTGATCCCATAACAGAGCAAAACCCTTGTGAACCTCATGACCTGGTTTACCCGTTTTCTACATTAGCTCCAGAAAGCCACTGGGCATCGCTACGTGACAGTTCTTCCCCATTCCTTCAAAGGGGTTAATCCTTAATTTACAGTAAACCAAAAATGAAACTGGCACTTTATGTCTTTTTCCTCCTCTGACCTGACTTATCCGAAGTCATACAGCTAGCGCTATGGAAACAGTGTAGAACACACCTCTCTTCCATAAAAGGCCTTTTCTGGGCCGCTGCAGATTCCAGAAGCCAGCTTATTTGAGTTTTCTCCGCTATCACCTCACACACCATTAGTGCTTCTGTCAAAAGGGAGACACTGGGATATTTACTAAACATCTCCCTGTCCCACAACTTCAACTGGGTCATCAAGAGATTCTCTGGTAGGTCCAGCAGAAATCCTTAACAAATTAAAAGGGTTATTACCATTAGCCATATTTTGATATGACAGACAAAAATCATGTTTTATCTGTGCAGTGTGTGCTACTGTTTCATGAACCATGCCTGTTCCCATTCTTACCTGTATCTTTCAATTCTGATTATCTTGCTTTGGGATAAATGGGATACTTAAAACAGCACTCCGGTCTTCCCTGAAGTTTGATTTGCCACCAACACACTTCTTGACAATGAGAGAACCAGTAACTAAAAAGACCTTCCATTTAGGTATATCTTAATCTTTTACAAAACACCTTTAAACATACCAACTACTGTAGTTAGTTTAATAACATGTTTATATTCCTTCATATATTTACATTTGCAAATATATAGCTGTTAAAAATAACTTGGACAGCATAGTTGATAGAAAAACACCACTGACCCTCCAAAAATAGAATATTAAGCAGCACAACCTTATAAGCAATGATTCTTGTGCCCACCATCATCAGCTACTCTTCCTTTAAAACTTGCCCTTCAGTTCCCCAATAACCCTATGGAGAATTTGACAGTTGAGATAGGCCACCAGGCCTCCCTGGTTGGCCCAGTGGTCTGCCCCAGTGCTCTCTGTGTAGGGTTGGTGGTAGGTCAGTTCCCCTTGGTCCTGGTGCTCCCCCTGACAGTGGCTGGAGCCAGAGGAGTGGAGGCACTCTTTAAGGTCCACCATCCCCCCACCCAGTGCACGGAGCAGGGCATGGGGGCCACAGGAGTCCCACTTGAATGTGCTGCCCTCTGAGAGGACGTAGACGTCAGCCAGGCCCAGGATCACACACAGGATCTTGTATCCGGCCCCCGAGGCGTACATCAGCCTGTCAGGCCCGCACAGAGGGGCCAAGGCCTCTTTCACTGCCTGCTTCTCACTGGAGCTCATCACCACTGAGAGCCCTGGTCCTCCCGCTGCTGTCGTCTTTGCAGGTCTGTCTTTAGGTCTGAGCACTGAGCAGGCTTTGACGCTCCCACACGACACACCCCAGAAATGCTTCCCCTTCCAGCTGCAACAAATATGTACATCAAACATGTTATTGACAAAGGCAGCTTTGTTGGTGAGAACTGAGCATTAATGAGTATGTTATTTCTGTGTCAGACAGGTTTAATTATAATTGAAAATAAAAACATTCCAATACTTAAATTGGTAACAATGAGTTATTTGAATCAACTGAACTGAAATAGCATTGACCATAACCCAGTGATCTCATAACAATTGAGTAAATTTCACACTAAATATCTGTGTGCAACATTTCTGAAAAGACTAAGTCAAAACATATTGAGATTTATAAACTTGCTGCATGCCATACTTGCACATATTTCCCATTATAAATCAGACTTGTCGTAAACTATGCGCATCGTGAACAAGCATTATAATTCCGCCTGGAAAAAGCACATCATTTAGCTTTTATAGTGACAAATAACCCCCTTATTTTCTGTTTTAATTTGGAACTTTTGAAATTAGGCCACAGCAGTTTCTAAAAGATAGAGCCATGGCAAATTAGATCAACTGTTCTCAGGAGTGTTGCTACATTCCCCCCCCCCCCAGTGATTTTGCTGTAGCAAAGGAAAGGAGTGACTATTTCTGAAATAGTTCGCTTCCGCGAATTCTGAAACATTGTCGATGCCCACTTCAAACATTTGAAATTAAAAGGTGAACTGTCAATTCTATTGTTATGTTTTAATTTGAACCGCGCTCCGGATCATATGGAGCAAAATATTTGAAATACCTTATTTACTACTGTGAATTAGGTCAGATTAAATGAGAGATGGGACGAATTGTATCCTAATTTGTTGAATATGCTTCTTTGGGAATTTGAAACCATCACAGTCAGAAAAGGTCAGGAATTTATTCTGAAATGATCAGGAAATAGATTCCTATTACTATATATTTTTTAGATTGCAAAAATAAAATAAAATAGATCTCCGCTCTTCTCATTAACGACAAATTATTGAATATTGTTATATTTTTCAGTTTTTGGGGTTGGTTACTGTACCTAATAAAATAATGGTTGATAAACACTATTCGGCATGACAGGCCCCATTAAATTAAATTCAGTTCTCTCTGTTTTATTTTTCCTGGTTTGGGATTTTTAAAAATGTTTTTAGACTCTCAATATTACAATTATTCATAGAGCATCAACGAAAATGGATGTCCATATCAATGCTTAAATCACCATTTCTGGAAGATTAAAAAGTAACACATTTAGATTTTTGTGTAATTCCCCTTTAATTGCACATCTGGCAAAAGAGGAATGTGTCAATGTAGTAATGTTTCTGCTGCTAGGCCTACTGCCATGGCGGAGTTTCCAAAACAATGGCCACCCAATTGATACAAACAATTATCATTTATAGTTCTGTCAGGTAGGCCGGGCGCATGCTCGCTGACACGGTCGCCAGCTGTACAGTGTTTCCTCCGACACATTGGTGCGGCTGGCTTCAGGGTTAAGCGAGCAGTGTGTCAAGAAGCAGTGCGGCTTGGCAGGGTTGTGTTTCAGAGGACGCATGGCTCTCAACCTTAGCCTCTCCCGAGCCGTACGGGAATTGCAGCGATGGGACAAGACTGTAACTACCAATTGGATATCATGAAAAAGGGGTATAAAAAAAGAACAATAGTTCTGTCAGGTAAGCCTACTTTGCAGTTAACATCTAATTGAGATGATTTTGGGGGAAAGTCTTTCTGTCTACCCACAAAACGGTTATGATTAGCTTTGCTAACTGGCTACATATGGAGTGATTAACAAATGCACATACCATACAGACAGGGCCATATTGCTGGAAATGAATTTGCAGGTATTGTGTTATGTTTGGCTTTTTAAGCAAATAGTGGCTAACCAGAGTTGGGATAACGTCAATGTGGCTTTGATTTGATAGTAGCAGGGAGCTTTATGTTTATGACATTGCGATGGAAGGACGCATGTACTTTTAGAATTGATTGGCGAGCTACTCATTAGGTGGGCTGCGAGCTACTGGTAACTTGTGATCTACCTGTTGGAGACCCCTGTTCTAGAGTCTCACCCTGTTGGGTCTTTGTGGTTGAAGGGCTGGTTGATGACCCCCATGACGGGTTCCCCAGTAGCGCGGAGGTAAACCCCGATCAGGACCAGGGCACACTGCAGACCTGACGGACAGAGACGCCCCTCCACCGCCACCTCCTCACGACCTTCAATGTATTGGCTGGTGGCATCTGAACGACAACCAAACCGATAGGAACAACATACATACAATGCCATGCTTATAACAGTGTTAAAGGACAAGGAAAAATCTCTCCCATGGCGTAGGTGTAGTAATTACACCATACAATACAAGTGGATCTGCTCAGTGCTAGACATTATCCATAATTTCCATTCATGTATGTCTACGGAGATACAACAAATCTTGTTTTTAAATAGTGACTCTAGGTCAGGTGTTACCGATGGGGTCGATCCAGATGCCCAGGTCAGAGGGGCTGAGGGGTATGTGGAGGTCGTCTGTCCCCGTGTCAGTGAGTGTGAGCTTAGCGTCCTGGTGGATGGCACGCGCCAGGAGAGTCGCCGCCGTCTGGTCCCCATCCAGCACTGTGGCCAGCAGGGCTGCGGTCTCCTTCTCCGTCCCACACACTGTGACTATCACACTCTCCCCTGGGATGCACGCATGAATGCACACACAGTCAACATGTCATCAACAGGTCTACTGTTATTAAAAAGTACATGTTGCATTGTATTATGTTGCGCTTATACCAATGTTATAACCCTGTTATTAGTCATGTACCTGCATTGTATTAACATATTGTTACATAGTAATACGTTTTACTGAACTGTGGGTGTTATTACTAACCTAGTCCATTCTCAAACTTGTTAGACTCCTCTCCTTGTATGTGGTCAATCATTTCAGGAAACTAAGGTAAAACAGGATAAAACGAGTAGAGGGTTAATTAAGATTGCCAAAAACATTTGATTATACTAGAGAGGGATATGCCACAAATCCTCCAGAGGCTTGCCTGGAAATATTTCAAACATGAAACAATCCTCATCATGATAACATGAGAAGTGTTTTGGTTCCTGTACCTGAGCTCCAACATCATGGCGGATCATCTCTTGGATCACAACATCAGCCAGTGTCTTGAAGTCCTGGACAAACTTCTTGTTCTTATCCACTCCAGTCTTCTCCTGGACCAGCAGCTGGAAGAGAGGGGCCTCCTGCCTGCACACGCGGGCCACGTTGGCCGCCTTCTCTGCCACACGCAGCAGCAGCTTCAGCAGATCAGCCATACTTGACACCTGACCTGAAAGATATAGAGGGACAGAGAGAGATGGCCAACACCGTTAATACCTGTGTTGGCTAGCAGGGCCTTAGATAGTACCTTAGATATGGGGTCAGAGATAGTGGTGGTTTGTTTCCCCCAGAAAATTATGCTGTGAGTGGCTGACCTAAGGGGTTACAAAATGTCCTTGTGACCCTCCAGATAAAAGTGACAATGATTAGCCACAGCCTTGTAGGCCATAGCTTCTCTCAATGGGGAAAGGATCTTGAAGATGTCAAAGACAAACTCTGTAGAGGTTGTAAAGAAGCAATTAACTGGGTTACCTGGGGAGGTCTGATTTGATATTGATAGTTAATGAATGTATGTGGCCTGCCTCTGAGTGCATGCCTAATTATAGCCTCTGTAATAATGAAACTAGGACATCTCTACGTAAGTGAGAGCAAAGAAAAATAATGACCCCCATTCAATAGCCTGTTTTATAAAACCATGCACTCTCTATCCACATTCAAATAAGTCCAATAGCCTAAAACTGATATGTCTGTTTGCTCCTTATTATCAAAGTGAAAAGTATTGGCACTTATGGAATTTGGGTAAGTTGAGTCAGCTGTGTGGTTGCCCCATTGGACAGGCAATATTTTTTTTACTGAATACAGCCAAAGTTTTACTCTGGTTATGGTACTGCAAACACGTAATGTTTTAAGACAAAATATGAATATTAAAATATAATATTGTAATTCTGTAAGAATTAAACTGATTACAGTCTTGTTCAAATATGACAAGAGTTCATGGTCAATAATAGGCAACTGACACAGGGGAAAAAATATCTTAATGTCACTTCGATACAGAAGTTACTTTTTCGTAGCAGGATAGGAGAGCATGCAGCAGGTTAGGAAAATTGACGTAGCATGTTAGGAAACTCAAGTTAAGGTTATGAAAAGGGTCAGGGGAAATGCTTTCCTAACCTGCTATGTAAATAAATCACCTTTTTATCGAAGTGGCGTGGAAAGAGTGTGTCCCATTGACACAGAGAACAGTGACGCAGAACAGAAAAGCAAGCACGACCAGGCATATAAATGCTTAAACATTTCAATTCAAATATTGCGGTCAATCCATCCGGAATATAGGCTACTCTACGTGCGCATATTTCACGCCTTTGTAGTTGATTACATTAGTGAAAAAACCTAACCCACTCGCCACTTGAGTAGGCTATTTGAGCAACATGGACCTAGAAATAAAGTTAACGTGTTTATATAAACAAGATAGCAACAGTGAACGCTACTTTATATAAAAACATTGCAATTTATTTGACTCTTACCGGGAAATGTTCCGGCTGATTAGGGTATTTTCTCGTCTAACGCCCTTCAAAGCTGAGCTGTCACGGTCCAATCTGCTTAATGTTTCCTGTGTCAATGCAGGCTAAGGATGTTTCTGAATGGGTGTAATGCCGTGTGCTAGTCTACAGTCGGCTACAATAAAACAAATAGGCTACGGGCGACAATTCAATCTCGGGATATAATTTCCCTACTCCAGGAACGTAGTTTCCTGTTCTTGTTTGATTACGTCGGTGCGGATGTTTTTGCGTATCGGAAGGGCGGACGGAGGTGATTTTCCACTGAGCTCGCGAAGGCTTTTCCATCGCAGCCGACGTGGGCGGAGGTTAGAATAATGTAGTACTGTAGCCTGCCTACTAGTGTGTAAAGTCGTATGATCTTGCTGCAATATGTCTACACGTGCTACGTTAGTTTAGCTACGATGTGACAACTTGAACTGCACCAGTTCTAGACCTAGACCCTACGCCCTATTAAGTAGGCCTATGAATTATTTTCAATTAAAAACGATTCTACATCCCTCAATACATTTATCTTTACATAGAAAGGTGAACGGAGAAGACAGCTATGCAACACAGCATTTAAAGTGTTGAATAAAAGCCTATTCTTCTCCACATCCGCACATCAATTATATATACTCAATCCAAGGCAGCTGTGACCTAAACAAATCTAATCATATGTGCATTTGTCATTTGATATGAACACAGCAGTAAGAGAATCCCAGTAAGTGACGCAATTGAAGAGGAAATGGCTTTAGTGGCGCCCTATTGTCTCTATTACCACCAGAAGCATCCATTATCATACTGCATACATCAATCATTACTGTAGTAGGCCTGCATGGAGAATAGCAAGCTATTCCCTTTACAGTGCAATACTTTTGACCAGGACCTATATGACCAAAAGCCATACAAGTAGTGCACTATAAAGAGAATGGGGTGTCGTTTGGGACATAACCACTGTCTGGCTGACTGATAGGAGCTTTCATGGGACTGATCAATACAGTTTAGCTGTTCAGAGCACTGAGAGACAAGGCAAGTCTCTAAGAGCTTTCCACACAACATTTGCTCATTATTCTTTTAAAATTCTTCAAGCTCTGTCAATTTGGTTGTTGATCAGTGCTAGACAACAATTTTCAAGTCTTGCCATAGATTTTCAAATAGATTTAAGTCAAAACTGAAACTCTGCCACTCATGAACATCCACTGTCTTCTTGGTAAGCAACTCCAGTGTAGATCTGGCCTTGTGTTTTAGGTTATTGTCCTGCTGAAAGGTGAATTAATCTCCCAGTGTCTGGTGGAAAGCAGTCTGAATCAGGTTTTTCTCTAGGATTATGCCTATGCTTAGCTCTACCCCATTTATTTTTTATCCTGAAAAACACCCCTGGCCTTAACGATTACAAGCATACCCATAACATGATGCAGCCACCACTATGCTTGAAAATATGGAGAGTTGTACTCAGTAATGTGTTGTATTGGATTTGCCCCGAACATAATACTTTGTATTCAGGACAAAAAGTGAATTGCTTTGCCACATTTGTTGCAGTATTACTTTAGTGCCTTGTTGCAAAACAGGATGCAGGTTTTCAAATATGTATTATTCTACACAGGCTTCCTCCTTTTCAATCTGTCAATTAGGTTAGTATTGTGGAATAACTACAATGTTGTTGATCCATCTTCAGTTTTCTCCTATCACAGCCATTAAACTCTATAACTGCCTAAGCGGTTTCCTTCCTCTCTGGCAACTGAGTTAGGAAGGATGCCTGTATCTTTGTAATAACTAGGTGCATTGATACACCATCCAAAGTGTAATGAATGATTTCACCATGCTCAAAAGGATATTCAATGTCTTATTTTATTTTTTTAATCTACCAATAGGTCCCCTTCTTTGCGAGGCATTGGGCGACTTCTCTGGTCTTTGTGGTTGAATCTGTATTTGAAATTCACTGCTCGACTGAGGGACCTTACATATAATTGTATGTGTGGGTTACAGAGATGAAGTAGTCATTCAAAAATAAAGTTAAACATTATTATTGCACACAGAATAAGTCCATACAACTTATTATATTATTTGTTAAGCAAATGTATACTCCTGAACTTATTTAGGCTTGCCATAACAAAGGGGTTGAATACTTATTGACTCAAGAATTTTCAGCGTTTCATTTGTAATTAATAAAAAAAAATGTCTAAAAAACATAATTCCACTTTGACATTATGGAGTATTGTGTGTAGGCCTGTGACACAAAATCTCAATGTAATCCATTTTAAATTCAGGCTGTAACACAAAAAAAGTGGAAAAAGTCAAGGGCTGTGAATACTTTCTGAAGGAACTGTATATAGTGCACCACTTTTGACCAGAGCCCTTTGGACCTAGGTCAAAAAAGTGCACTATAAAGGGAATATGATGTCATTTGGGAAGCAATCAAGGAGTGTCTCAGGCTTAGAGCATCAGTTTGTCGTTAGCCTACCAAGCCTCACAATACAGCGAAAGACGGTTGGGTTCTGTCTTCAAATGCAGGTAATATAATAAATCAAATAATTGACCAGTACTTATTGCATTTGTGTGGAATTGTTTGTGTAGTTAGTTGAGGAAAATAATTTTGGTGTTATATTGTCCCACGCCTCAAGTGTCTTTCTGTAGTTATCAATGTAATTTTGTATTTTACATCTTGTCAATCTATGGTCAGTTGATCTGAATGAGCTTTTTTTCCCATTTATAAGATGATAAGGCAAACACAATGTAGACCTATTTGAGCATTGAGTTTAGCTAAGGAGCGATGAGCAATATGAAAGCACGTACAATTAAATCATAGCCTATAATACTATACAGTTCTAAATATGCCTCATAAGACTGGCGATGTTACTAATCTTATAGGGAGTGTCTACGAAACTAGTAAAAAAAACTTGGCAATTCAAATACTTTCCTATTAATTCCAATTTACTTAAATAATATTGACATATATATATATATATATATATTTGTGTATATGGGTAGCCTACAGTAATTGTATTAACCAAAACTCTGAACATACAAAGTCATTTAAAGGTCTAATGCAGCTATTTTTATCTCAATATCAAACCATTTCTGGGTAACAACTAAGCTTCTTACTGTGTTTGTTTTCAATTAAATGGTCAAAGAGAAACAAAAATAGCAAAGAGCAATTCTCAAGCAAGAATTTATCTAGGACTGTCTGGGAGTGGTCTGAGTTGGGAGTGGAAAACTGAAAACTAGCTGTTTGGAACGCTCTTTCATTTTGGTCTATTAACTAATTTACTGCCTGGTAATATCACCAGGCAGGCCAAAACTCCATCCCACCAAAAACAGGTAGAAATTTCAGGCAGTCTTTTCAAACAGCTCTTACACTAAAAGTGCATTGTCATCATTTTCACAATTTCACTTTTTTATTTCAACCTCTTAGTGTTCACTTCAATCACTGTAGATTAAGGGGTGGAGACAGGTTAAAGAAGGATTTTTAAGCCTTGAGACAATTGATACATGGATTATGCATATGTACCATTTGAGGGTGAATGGTCAAGACAAAAGATTTAAGTGCCTTTGAATGGGGTATGGTAGTAGGTGCCAAGCGCACCGGTTTGAGTGTGTCAAGAACTGCAATGCTGCTGGGGTTTTCACGCTCAACAGTTTCCCGTGTGTATCAAGAATGGTCAACCACCCAAAGGATATACAGGCAACTTGACACAACTGCAGGAAGCATTGGAGTCAACATGAGGAAGGCTTTCGACACCTTGTAGAGTCCATGCCCTGACAAATTGAGGCTGTTCTGAGAGCAAAAGGGGGTGCAACTCAATATTAGGAAGGTGTTCCTATAAAACACATAAAAATCTCATTTTTGACTGCACTGGGCCTTTTAAACATAGATTTGAAAGGTGATTTATGCTTGCTGTGTCTGTTCTGTGCCTGGAATGTTCTATATGTAATTATATGGTTCTGTGTTCCTGACAGAGAACTGAGCAGAACATGTCAGAGCTAGAGAGTGCCATGATCGCCATCATCCATGTGTTCCATAAATACTCGGGCCACAAGTGCAAGCTGAAGAAGGCAGAGCTCAAAGATCTTGTCAATAATGAGATGAGTCACTTCATAATTGTGAGGCACTCTCTGTGTGTATCCCAAATGGAACCCTACCCTCTTAGGAAAAAAGGTGCTATCTAGAACCTAAAATAATTATTTGACTGTCACCATCTAGGTCTAGGATAGCCCTTTGAAGAACCCTTTTTGGTTCCAGGGTATAAATGACCCTTTTGGGTTCCATGTAGAACCCTTTCCACTGAGGGTTCTACATGGAACCCAAAAGGGTTCTTTCTAACTGGAACCAAAAAAGTTCTCATATGGGGACAGCCGAATAACCTTTTTTCTAAGAGTGTATTCCCTATATAGTGCACTACTTTTGACCAGAGCAGTACAGGCCCTGGACAAGTGTAGTGCACTATAATAGGGAATAGGATGCCATTTGGAACAGCCCATATGTCTGTCCTCTGAGTATATTACTACATATGACAACACCCTCTATCATTTAAATTCAGCTGGAGTGTGTCATCATGGTGTTATACCACTGGCCTACATCCAATTAGAAAAATAGGAATCGTTTTTTAGCCTTCTGTAGGAATTTAAAAATGATGTAATAATGAATTATATTAAACTGCTGATTGTAATGATTTAGATGAGTATTATATGATTACACTTTACTTAAAGCCTGCAGGTGAATGCTTTATTACTTGTTATAAGCATGTATGAGCCCATAGGACATTTTCAACTCAATAACCTGACACAAGTTTTAATCAGAGACAGATTACTCTTCACAGTTGACTGTTCTTGTCTCTTAAGAATATCCAAGAGAAAGAGACTCTGGATGAGCTGTTTGCAGACCTGGACCAGAACGGAGACCTGGAGATCGACTTCCAAGAGTTTATCGCTCTGATCGCCATGATGACATCAACGTGCCATGATCTCTTCAGCACGGATCACCGCCGTTAGTGACACAATGTAAAGGGGAAGACTTCAGCGAGTGTCTGTGTGTGACCAGCAAAACACACATGCATACTGTGTAACCCTCTCACATAAAGATGATGTAATGATGATAAAGCAACTTTGTTTACATTACATTGATTTTATTATGGTATAATAGTTGTGTTTATAAAAATCAAACAAATCAATGACAACAATACATAGACACTTACATAAAAATCTGTATGGTGAAAATAGTGAAAGAAAACATTGAGTCCACTTGAATTTGGACAGTTGGGTGAGTTTTGAGTCTTGCATTGAGGAGTGATGCATATGAGATGGACCGTTCTATCCCAAAGTGGTCAAAAGGCTATTTGTCTTCCTTTCCCCTTAGATGGCGTTCCATAAATTCCAGAGTCCTCTTCCAGGCGTCCTCTTGGGCAGCAGCGTGGGGTGCCAGGTGCCCTCCCCAGAGAGTGATCACTATATGGAAAAACAACAGGACAGCATGGAAAATAACCTGGAAATACAAATCATAATGTAGTTCTCTCCTTTCTGAGATACTGTATGTTAATTATAGTGTCTATTAACATTTTGTAAAATACCCTTATTTGGAAACCCTTTAAATTTGAATACATATGTTAGTGCTTGTAAGTGGATATATAAATCAAGAATAAAGGACTGATAAATGTTCTTCAAGACAAATCTTTCAAAGTATGATTTTCATTTTAGGATACAATCATGACTATTTGTAAAAAAAAAAAAGTATCACTGAAAACAAGGTCATAATTGCATGACAAACTAAATATGAAAGAGAGGTGAAGGTGTGTATGGGAGGAGAGGACCACCCACGTTTCTTGGGTTGTGTGGTCCACATGGAGGCTCGGGCGTTGGGGGTGTAGGGCGGCTCAATCAGGTGACCAGCACCGGGGTATGACAGGCGGGTGAACAGGTGGGATCTACCAGCATCTTTAATCTTCTTCTCAATCTGAAAACCAAGGAAATATCGGTTCATTCAACTGGTCACGGCTTTTGACTTCGACATTGAAAAAGTTATTACTCTCAGCAGCTATGACTAGCACACATTTGTGGCCAAATATATTGGCACCCTTGTACTTTAAAAAAATCATTCTCAATTTCTTCTAAAATCAGTTGAAATTAAAAAAAAAAAAAAACATTTGGATGTCACACCTTGTTATTGGATTTTCAACATTGCAGAACCACATTTATTGCTGTAAAGAAAAGAAAAACATGGCATGGAGAAAATTATTGTCACCCAGGAGCTAGTGGTTGCTTGGTTGCATAGCCTTTGGCCAAGATAACTGCATGCAAAATAAACCTAAATTCTGGGGGAAGTGTTGAATTGAAACAAAATTAGAGCGCTTTGGCAATACAAATCAGCGCTGTGTTTACTGATGACCAAATGAAGCATTCAATGAGAAGAACACCCTCCCTACAATCAAATATGGGGCAGGTTTGATAATGCTGTGGAGTTGCTTTGCTGCCTCTAGTACTGGAGGCCTTGAACGTGCACAAGGCATCATAGAAGGTTGTGGTTCTTCCAGCAGGACAAAGACCCCAAACACACATCAAAAAGCATCCAGGAATGGTTAAGAAGGACTGCTCTGCAGAAGAGTCCAGAAAACAGCAGTTGGTGGAAGGCACCCCTCAAATATGGAAGTTTTATACTCAAAAATGGCCCCAAATTGTCAGTAGAAAGGTGCACAAAGCTCAATGATGGCTACAAGAAGCATTTATCTGCAGTTATCTTGGCCAAAGGCTGTGTAACCAAGTACTAGGTCTGGGTTGCCAATAATTAAGCCCATACCATTTGCCTTTATTTTCTCAATTAAAATTGCAAACTTAAGTTTACAAAAATAAAAGTGGTTCTGAAATGTTGAAAATACAATAACAATGTAATGGTGACCCACTTAATTTTTTTTTTAAATGTAAAGTTATTTGAGTAGAAATAAGGACTTATTTAAGAAATGTGCAAGGGTACCAATATATTTGGCCATAACTGTATATACTACCATAGTATGCCATATTGTAGTTTAATGGTAAGGAAATCCCATGAAGTAGGCCTACCTCATCTGCGTTCTCAATAGCTGCACAGCTCAAGTCGTCTTCACCCACAATGTACAGTAGGGGGCAGCACAGGTTTTCAACCTGCACAGATAGATGATATCTTTGTAGATGTACAGGTAGTCTTCTGTAGCAATACCTCCAAATCAAGTTGTTGTCACGCCTCCTTTCCAATTAGGGAAGCCTTGATGAGGCTAATGTACCGGTAACCCTCTGAATCAATTTCTACATTAATTGACACAAAAGATGCACAAGTACTCCTCACACCGATTCTCAAAATAAAATATGTTCTGCTTGAAAAAATGTTTTTTTTTTTTTTTTTTTACAATTCTGTGCAGCTGGCTGGAGGGGGTTATTGACCCTATCAATATTTGAGAGGGTCACTCAGGGTCATACATTTGCTTTGTTCTCAGGTGGAATGTTGTTGGGCGTGGTCACTTCTCTGAAACTGACGTAGCCCTCTTCATCGTAACTCCAGTGCGTCTGATCCCTATAACATAATATAACAGTGGGTGGGATAAGAAAAGAGCAGCATCCCTATTTAAGCAATAACACAATAGATTGAGAATGGCCTAATTTAGTTTCTGTCAAGTCATCTTTTCAGGCATACTCTCATTCTCAAACCTTATTTCTGTTATATGTTTGCATGGTAACTAACCCTTCAAAGTTTTCTGTCATGCCGTCGCTGTCCGAGAATTTGTTGAAACTTCCGATTGGACCATTCACTCCGATCACACACCTGGGCTGAGGGAGAAAAAATGAGTGAATGGGAATACCAGGTATTTCAAACCAGATGCAGTCCTACAAGGAGACTCATATTACTCATCATACTAATAGGCCTTTCATATTTGAATATAGCCTTTAGTCTCTACTTTCTTATTTGCCCAAATGCTGGTCATTCCACCTCAGGCTACATCAGACATAACAGTTCTTGATCACAACACAAGAGGTATAAACATGATTTCATATTTCCAAGGCTAATAGTTGTTTGATGGCTAGTAAACAATAATTCAGATGACCACTTCAGGGGGTTGTATGGCCAGACTTACATTGAAATCAATTTGAGTGGCGATTCGCAGAGCCAGGTAGACCCCGAATGAGAGGCCCATGACCCCCATCCTGTCCCCACACACCTGGGGGTGGTCCTGGAGAAACTGTAACGCAGTCTGTCAATGCCCATGGAGAAAACAAGGAGAAAATAAAGTTTTGCTCAGGTGCCAGAATGTTAGGTACATACAGGGGTGAATCACCTTGGTACTTTGAAACATAGCACTACCACCTTATTACCTTTAAGTAGGCATCTCCCACATTGATAGTGTTGAGTGGACCAGGGATGTCTTTATGGCCAAAGTAGGCAAGGGAGAAACTGGCAAAGCCTCGGGAAGCAAACAAGGCTGAGCGGTACTCTATCAGCCCCCCGCCCATACCCCAAAGGTCCACCATGGCTGGGAATGGACCTGGACCTATGGAGGCAACAACAGAAAACACCAAATACCCTGAGTATTGGAATAAAGTCTCAGTCATAATACTTTATGTAAAGACACTCTGTAATATATATTGTGCTATAATCAAAGATTCTAAACATGATTTGATATGTACAATTTAACACAAAAAAACCTGGGGGTAAGAACAAGGTCCCCACTACTCCGTTCTGCCGGATCTCTGTTCTCCGGACCCCTGGTGCCATGTACCAGCGTTCCACAGTCACTGCAGCCAGCTCCTGTTCCCCTCTCTGTCGCTGCTCCTTGTTGGAACCATGACTGGATGGAACCGGAATGTGACCCTCTAATAAGGACAACTGTACAGAGTACGGAGTCTCAACGTTTTTCTTCCGCAGCCTGTGGGAAAATACACAGATGAAACTGTCACTATCATGGGCTTTGCATACAAAACAAAGACTGTATCCAACCCCTCCTGGACAAATATATATATACACAAAATTGTATTATCCTTTATTAACTATCCCTTTAAAAAATATATTTTGTGTTGATTGACTTTGTTGATCAAAAGCATGTGTCTCTGAATCATATTCAATGAGTCATTGGCTTTGCATGATTTGTTCATTATTATCCCTGTTCCCACCTCAGACCCTCTCTCTCTCCAGGTGCAGGCTGCAGGGCCCAGAATAGTCCCATGGGCTCACAGCCCACATATGAACCCCCTACAGACTCATCCCTGCTCACTGTGAGGAGAAGAGAGTTAGGTGAGGGAGAATGAAGAGAGGATGAGATAGTCTGAGAGGAGAGTATGATAGTTCAAATAAAACAATTTGCTATCAGATTCCCAGTCCCTGCATACTGTAGCTCAGTCACGTGACTCACAGTTGACAACACCCCTCTCATCTGTGTTGTAGTGAGAAAATGCTTCCCACAGGTCACCGTCCTCGTTATGCATCCGGGCACGCACCGTAATAGGTGAGTGAGGGGGGAGGTGACGTCCCTCTAGGGTAATCGGCTCATCTATGAGGGCACGGCTGGGCTTGGCTGTCAAAAAGGGAGCTGGTCTACATGTCTTCCATCTCACTTGGCCTAAGAAGCACACCGAAACAACATGGGATCAAACAAGGGATTTTGCACTTCATGTAATTTAGTTACAATTTAAAAGGACAAGATATAAGGAGGTAGACTGTGGCTGCTTCATAGCCCTGGTGAGACACAGGTGTTTCAGTAAATGGAAAATGTGGGAAAGTCAAGGTAAAAGAAAGATAGATGTTCTATGTGACTGTCACGCCCTGGCCTTAGTATTCTGTGTTTTCTTTATTATGTTGGTTAGGCCAGGGTGTGACATGGGTGATTTGTGTGTCTTGTTTTGTCTAGGGGTTTTGTAGTCTATGGGGTTGTGTTCAGTTGAGTGTTCTAGGTAAGTCTATGGTTGCCTGGAGTGGTTCTCAATCAGAAGCAGGTGTTTATCGGTGTCTCTGATTGGGAACCATATTTAGGCAGCCATATTCTTTAGGTATTTTGTGGGTGATTGTTCCTGTCTCTGTGTTTTGCACCAGTTAGGACTGTTTCGGTTTTTCCACGGTTTCTTATTTTGTATAGTGTTCACGGTTTCATCTTTCATTAAAGAGGTTTATATAAATAACCGCGCTGCATTTTGGTCCTGGATGAAAACCGTTACAACATCATCTGTATTGACAAGTACAAAAGTTTGGTCAATGTAATGTGCTTCCAGAGGGACATGACGTCTTTTAAAGTGAATAAACGGAGAAAGAAAACTATGTCAGTATTTTTTTAAACCTTCCTTTTTGGACTTGACGTGTCAATGTACGGCTCATAATACACCATCTGTAATCTTCTCCTGTCGGAGAAAGGCACGCAATACTTAGTGAACGCGCATTTTCTAATTCTACATATTGGAATTCGTAACATATCATGCGAATAGGAGGACATAACACATCATCATGCAAAATGGATATCCACAAATTCATACATACATTCCTCTACTTATTTGGACAGAGCTAAAACGTTTAATTCGGCTCTATACTCCACCATTTTGGATCAAATGGTTCCTATGAGGAGACAGTACAGCTAGTCCCCCATTTGAAGGTGTTATAAGTATTTGGACAAATGCACTTATAGTGTATTAGAGTAGTGAAAAGTATTTGTAGTATTTGGTCGCATATTGCTAGCACGCGATGCCTACATCAAGCTTGAGACTCTACAAACTTGATGTGTGCATTTGTAGTTTGTTTTGGTTGTGTTTCAGATTATGTTGTGCCCAATGATAAATTATGTATTGTGTCATTTTGGAGTCACTTTTATTGTAAATAAGAATAGAATATACAGTGTTTATGTAACACTTCTAAATGAATGTGGATACTCCCATGATTACGGATAATCCTGTATGAATTGTGAATAATGATGAGTGAGAAAGTTGCGGGTGGTCAAAGATCATACCCCTAAGACATGCTAACCTCTCACCATTACTAATAACAGGGGAGGTTAGCATGTCTTGGGGGTATGATCTTTGACCACCTGTAACTTTCTCACTCATCATTCAGGATTATCTGTAATCACATGATCAAATTGACAGGTGACTCCTGCTCGCTGGAAAAACTTTGGCTTTCTCGCCCGGGGAAGGCAGCTTGTAAAACGATCAAACTGTTAATAATTTAGTCTACCATGTTTCTACTTTTGAGAATAAAAATGTAATATTAGGATATCATTCCACAAATTGTACAGAGAGCATACATCACATTTCTATAGTTTCTGGATCATTTGGAATTTGCCAGAAGATGCCGTCGCTACCATTACGCTTGTTTACACTGAGCTGCACTGAGGTCGGAATGCAATCATGGTTACATTAAGACACCATGGAGCCGACGCGAGATATGGGTCGGAAAACCTACCTCAATGCAGGGATGGGATATGCCACTGTACTCCAAATGTTACCTTTATCCACACTGCTCCATCAAGAAGACTGAAATACTGCTAGTTTTCCCATAAAACTGCCCTTTTCGTCCTCATGATAGATACCAGTAGCCACAGCAGCCATAATGGAATGGCGAGTTGCGTTGAACAACAAAGGAGCTGATATGCTGACACTGCCATTCCAAAATGGCCACGGTGGCTACTGCTTGCTAGCATGAGGGCAAAAAGGGCCGTTTTCCAGGAAAACTAGCAGTATATAAATCTTCTCAATGGAGCAGTGTGGATAAAGGTCAAATTTGAGTTTTCCGACCCATATCTTGCTCCGGCACCAGATCTTAATGTAACCACAATTGCGTTCCAACCTCAGTGCAGCTCAGTGTAAACTAGCATAACGGTAGGGTCGGTATCTTCTGGAAGAAGATACCGACCCTACCTTTATGCTAGTGATGGACAATTAATTGGCAGGTGGAATGATGCCCAATGAGGTTGCAAACTAAAAGTGGGAGGCGGGATCAGGTCAGCCCAGTATTGTCCAAAGAGGTAGCATGGCGGGCCCAAGTCTGCTCAGTGCACACCAAAGAGCACGTGCACTTAACAGTTTTGTTTTTACTCTCTTTATGCACACGTTACAGGACTCGAGAACAATGATGTGATATACATGTCCAGGTAACTGCCAAAATAAAGGAAACGCCAACATAAAGTTGGGGGTTTTGGGTCACCACGAGCCACCAAAGCTGTCAGAACAGCTTCAATGCACCTTGACATAGATTCTACTAGTGTCTGGAACTCTATTGGAGGGATGCAACACCATTCTTCCATAAGAAATTCCATCATTTGGTGTTGGAAAATACTGTCTCAGACGCTGTTCCAGAATCTCCCATGAGTGTTAAATTGGGTTTAAATCTGATGACTGAGACACACACCCTTTAAACCCCCTATGCTCCTTTGAGACCCCTCTTTCAAAGTCACTGAGATCTCTTCTTCTAGTCATGGTAGCCTAAATAATAGGCAACTGGGCATTTTTATTGGGTATTTGCTATCCAGAATCCTTGGGATTTCCCTACCCCATTGAAGTTGAAATTTAAAATGGTAAGGGTTATGGTTAGGGGTAGGATAAGGATTCCAGATAGCGCTACCCTTTTTTTTTATTATATATATATATATATATATATACACACACACATGACCCTAAGTGTAATAGTTGTTCAAATACTTTGTGAATTTCACCAGGTTCAGATATTAATATAGCATGTTGATTTGTTACTATGCATGCCTGTATCCTGGGAATAGGGGAACGCATATTTACGTGTTGCCCTGCTGAAATCATTTTGATGCACTAGGAGAGGTAGGCACGCTTTTTCTGTCGTCTTCAGAAAAGTTAGATTCCTTTATGCACAAAGTCATGACACAAAGTGTTTTGTTCATGAATAATGTTGTATATTTAGAGTTTACGCATAACTGTATGGTATTGTTGATGCAATTGTAATTTTTAGGATGATATTAACATTCTGAATTCAACATGTGGTTACTAGCTAAGGTATTGTATGTGTGAACGATGGCTAGCTTCTCGACTGATCCCAGTCCTTTGTATTGTGCGTCTGTTGTAGAAAAGAGGTGACAATTGGCAGAACATATTTGTGCTCTACAAATGTGAGAGAATTCTGATATATTAAAACAACCCGATCTCCGAAGTCCATGTCTTTAGTCTCAATCGATCACACACAACGCAGAGGTACAGCACCGGTTACATAAACATGATGGGATGTTTGAATGGCTTAATTAACTCAGGAACCACGCCTGTGTGGAAGCACTTGCTTTCAATATACTTTGTATCCGTCATTTACTCAAGTGTTTCCTTTGTTTGGGCAGTTACATGTATGTGACGTGTACACAATTGTGCACAATTTTTGGAACCCTTTTTGGCTCTTGAGCGCTACTTTCAAAACTTCTGGCTTAAAAGTAAACAAAACCTTTGTAGCATCACTTTAATCTATCACTTTCTTACCCACTGCAGGTTGGACACATCCTATCTTCCTGTCGATGTTGACCCATTGAAGCACAAACTTGTCTGAGAGACGACATAGCACCGACACACACATGTGTGCTCTAAGCATGCTAGCCAGTCAGTACTCCCTATGTAGAGAAGAACATGTGCAATGATCAAACATACAGATGAGAATATAAAATATTATTAAGTGTTTGTGAGCGTTTTTGTTGTCTTACCCCGAGTAGCCTAGTATTGAAGTAATGTGTCTCTAGCTCACGGTAGTTATTTTTTCTCTAACAGAGACTGAACTTCAACCTCTTATCTTGTGCAACTTGCCAACTTCCCAGCCCAATGTCACTGTTTCGGGAGTGAACTTTTTATTAGAGTACCTGGGGCCTCATTTATAACTGTTGCGTCCATTTCACACTAAATATCTGCATGCACCATTTCGTAAAAGACTGTGCACATACAAATATATTGAGATTTATATTTGGAGCACACCATACATAGGCATGTTTCCTGTTATAAATCAGCCCCGTCAAATCAAATTTAATTTGTCACATGTGCCGAATACAACGAGTGTAGACCTTACCGTGAAATGCTTACTTACAAGCCCCTAAACAACAATGCAGTTAAGAAAATAGAGTGAAGTGAATATCTACTAAATAAACTAAAGTAAAAAAATATAATTAAAAAAGTTATAACAATAATGAGGCTATATACAAGGTGTACCAGTACCGAGTCAATGCGTGGGGGTACAGGTTATTCGAGGTCATTTGTACATGTAGGTAGGGGTAAAGTAACTATGCATAGATAATAAACAGCGAGTAGAGTAGCAGCAGTGTAAAAACAAAGGGGGTTGGTGTCAATGTAAATAGTCCGGGTGGCCATTTGATTAATTGTTCAGCAGTCTTATGGCTTGAGGGTAGAAGCTGTTAAGCACCAACCCCTGATGGGCCCCCGTGTTGAGGATCAGCGTGGCAGATGTGTTGTTGCCTACCCTTAACGCCTGGGGGGTGGCCCATCAGGAAGTCCAGGATCCAGTTGCAGAGGGAGGTGTTTAGTCTGAGGGTCCTTAGCGTAGTGATGAGCTTTGTGGGCACTACGGTGTTGAATGCTGAGCTGTAGTCAATGAACAGCATTCTCACATAGGTGTTCCTTATTCCCAGGTGAATAAGGGTAGTGTGGAGTGCGATTGAGATTGCGTTGTCTGTGGATCTGTTGGGGCGGTAGGCGAATTGGAGTAGGTCTAGGGTTTCCGGGATGATGGTGTTGATGTGAGCCATGACCAGCCTTTCAAAGCACTTCATGGCTACCGACGTGAGTGCTGTGGGGTGGTAGTCACTTAGGCAGGTTACCTTTGCTATTTTGGGGCACAGGGACTAATATGGTATGCTAGAAACGTGTAGGTATTACAGACTCGGTCAGGGAGAGGTTGAACATGTACGTGAAGACACTGGCCAGGTGGTCCGCACATGCTCTGAGTACACGTCCTGGTAATCCGACTGGCTCTGCGGCCTTGTGAATGTTAACCTGTTTAAATGTCTTGCTCACATCGGCTAAGGAGAGTGTGATCACACAGTCGTCTGGAACAGCTGGTGCTCTCATGCATGCTTCCTTGTTGCTTACCTCGAAGCGAGCATAAAAGGCATTTATCCCATCTGGTAGGCTCGCGTCACTGGGAAGCTCGAAGCTGGGTTTACCTTTGTAGTCCATAATAGTTTGCAAGCCCTGCCATATCAGACGAGGGTCAGAGCCGGTGTAGTAGGATTCAATCTTAGTCCTGTATTGACGCTTTGCCTGTTTGATGGTTTGTCTGAGGGCATAGCATCTGGATTAGTGTCCCTCTCCTTGAAAGCGGCAGCTCTTGCCTTTATGACGGTGCAGATGTCGCCTGTAATCCATGGCTTCTGGTTTTGATATGTACGTACGGTCACTGTAGTGATGACGTCATCGATGCACTTATTGATGAAGCCAGTGACTGAGGTGGTATACTCTTCAATGCCATTGGATGAATCCCGGCATTTTGAAACTGTGCGCGCGTGAACGAGCATTATAGCTTCACCTGAAAAATGCCCATCATTATGGTGACAATAACACCCCTATTTGTTGTATACTTTGGAAGTGTTAGTATTAGAATTAGGCCGAGGCAGTTTCTAAAGGAAATAGCAATGGCGAACTTGATAAAATGTCTTTGGAGGTTTGATGGCAGAATGTTATACTTTTGTAGTGACATTTGCTGTAGGCCTCGGCTATCTGACAAACAAAATGTTTCAGAAGGACAAAATCTATTTCAAATTGCTGAGGACCTGTAAACAGATCGTTTGATCATTTGTTAGTGTCTAATGTTTTGTATTGACTTTTTCCTTGAACCTATACGCTGCACTGCCTGCGAATTCTGAAACACTGTCTACTTACAGTGCTGGCCATACACACTTCAATGCAAAAAAATACTGTCAGTTCACCTGTTAAATTATACAGTATGTTATAAACCACCATCTCTATCTTATTCTTAGAGCAAAATACTTTAAATAATAGCCTATCTAATAGGCCCAATTAAATGAGAGATGCACATGGTATTTGTTTGTAGGATACTTTGGGGAAAAGGTGAGGCCAGAGAAGGTGAGGAATTTATTCTGCAAAGGTTATACAAATATTTACTTTGTTTAGAAATTAAATATTGTCTACTTGAAAAATTTGAAATTACACTATTCAGACTTAGAGAAGTAGCCTATAATTGTCTGTTCTACTGTTATTAAACTGTGCTCCGGATCAGATGGCATAGAGCAAAATACTACAGTGGCGACCCGCCATTCAGGGCAGGTGGGGCGAGCCCTTATGCCCTTGGGGGAAACCCCGATACCACCTTGGAGGGCGGTCCAAATTATTAGCCAAGCAAGGGAAGTTTGCAACGTAAGCCCCTCAGCCCTCGTTTTTTGTCGAGTTTGCGAGTGTACAATTATGTTCACTCCGGGGCCTGAAACTCCCCATAATTCAATTTGCGATGATTGTACATCCGCGAAGAAAGGTCTGCCAAAACTTTAAAACAACATCAATGGAGAAGTCAACATACAAGTGTAAGTAAAAATGAATGCAAATTGTGCTACTAATGCACATGACGGCACAAATATGTCTCATAAAAAGTAAATATGTTTTTGTTTGGTTATCTTTTGGAAATTGTAGAAATAAAACATTTTCCTTCAGAAGTTCCAGCTAGGCAGGCTAAGGTTGGTTAGTTAATTAATTTGCTAGCTATCATACAGTAGGCATACAGTATATTAATAATTATATAGGTAACATAAGTAGATATGCAATCATAATTGACTGTAGAGCATATAAAGCACCCACAAGCTACCGGCGGCTGAAAACACAATCATCGCAGAATGAATGAGTGTCGAATTTCCGGGCAAGGGCGGTCCGTTTAAAAATCATTCCTTCTTCCCTCGCCCTGCAAGTGTATACTCGTCAGACGTCATCAGAAGTGTCCACTTAATTCGCCTGAGGTAGTGTATCTCATGATAAGCTGTGGACCACACTACTTACCGAGAGAGTTTTCCGCACTGAGCTAAAGGCTGCCACTTTCAAGGAGCAGGACACTAACCCGGAAGCTTATAGGAAAACCCGCTATGCCCTCCGAAAAACCATCAATCAGGAAAAGCATCAATACAGGACTAAGATCGAATCGTACTACACCGGCTCTGACGCGCATCGCTTTCCACAGCCGATGTAAGACCTTTAAACAGGTCAACATTCACAGGGCCAGACAGATTACCAGGACGTGCACTGCGAGCATGCGCTGACATACTGGCAAGTGTCTTCACTGATATTTTCAACCTCTCCCTGTCTGAGTCTGTAATACCAACATGTTTTAAGCAGACCACCAAAGTCCCTGTGCCCAAGAACACTAAGGTAACCTGCCTAAACAACTACCGAACCGTAGCACTCATGGCTGTAGACATGAAATACTTTGAAAGGCTGGTCATGACTCACCTCAATACCATCATCCCAGAAACCCTAGACCCACTCTAATTTGCATACCGCCCCAACAAATCCACAGATGATGCAATCTCTATTGCACTCCACACTGCCCTTTCCCACCCGGACAAAAGGAACACCTATGTGAGAATGCTATTCATTGACTACAGCTCAGAGTTTAACACCATAGTGCCCTCAAAGCTCATCAATAAGCTAAGGACCCTGGGACACCCCCATTCTCATCAACGGGGCTGCAGTGGAGCAGGTTGAGAGCTTCAAGTTCCTTGGTGTCCACATCACCAACAAACTAACATGGTCCAAGCACACCAAGACAGTTGTGAAGAGGGCACAACAAAACCTATTCCCCCTCAGAAGACTGAAAAGATTTGGCATGGGTCCTCAGATCCTCAAAAGGTTCAACAGCTGCACCATCGAGAGCATCCTAACTGGTTGCACCACTGCCTGGTACGGCAACTGCTCAGCTTCCGACCGCAAGGCACTACAGAGGGTAGTGCGAACGGCCCAGTACATCACTGGGGCCAAGCTTCCTGACATCCAGGGCCTCTATACCAGGCAGGCGGTGTCAGAGGAAGGCCCTAAAAATTGTCAGACTCCAGCCACCCTAGTCATAGACTGTTCTCTCTGCTACTGCACGGCAAGCGGTACCGGAGCACCAAGTCTAGGTTCAAGAGGCTTCTAAACAGCTTTTACCCCCAAGCCATAACACTCCTGAACATCTAGTCATATGGCTACTTGCAGTGCCCCCCCCCAATACACCAGTGCTACTCTCTGTTGTCATCTATGCATAGTCACTTTAATAACTCTACCTACATGTACATACTACCTCAACTAACCGGTGCCTCCGAACATTGACTCTGTAATCGTACCCCCCTGTATATAGTGTCACTATTGTTATTTTACTGCTGCTCTTTAATTACTTGTTACTTTTATGTCTTATTCTTATCCGTATTTCTTGAAACTGCATTGTTGGTTAGGGGCTCATAAGTAAGCATTTCACTGAAATACCTTTGTATTCGGAGCATGTGAGTGATACAATTTGATCTGATAATACAGCCTAGGAAATAGATGCCTGTTTCTAATGACTTTAGAATGCAAACGAATCATCGTTACCCATCGCTCCACGAAAGCCGCGACCCTTGTAACAGTAGACTTTACGTCCGTCCCCTCGCCCCGACCTGGGCGCGAACCAGGGACGCTCTGCACCACTATTTCAAGGTCTCAGAGCAAGTGACGTCACAGATTGAAACGCCACTAGCGCGCACCACTGCTAACTAGCTAGCCATTTCACATCGGCTACACAAAGATAAACTAAATTGATGTTCTCTCTTTTCTCTAACGGCAAACGATTGCATCTTGTTTATTTGTTATGAACAAACCTGTCCATTTTATCCCCATTTACACAAAATAATAGGTATAATGTAGTGAACATTATGCCATAATCCAGTCCATGTATTGGCACTCTGGGATTCCAGTCTCATGTTTTACAGTAGCCAGACGGTAGGAGTGATATGCCATGTGAACTATGTAATGCCAGCATATCTCGGAGTAAACTTAAACTAAAGTGTAAGAACGCCCCGGGCACAGTTCTTATAAACATACGCAACCTGAACAACTGTGGCTGTTACACTAGGTTGCTTGCAATTGTAACGGATGTGAAATAGCTAGCAAGTTAGCGGTGGTGCGCGCTAAATAGCGTTTCAACCGGTGACGTCACTTGCTCTGAGACCTTGAAGTAGTGGTTTACCTTGAAGTAGTGGTTTACATTACTTGTGAGAGAGAAGTAAGCAAAGCATTTAAGCAACGGTAATTGTTTCAAAACGTTGATATGGCATTGTCTTGGAGACCTACCTAATATGTGTTGTGTTGATCGCTAGAAACTTTAATTTGTTTCCTCTTGGCCCTGCAAACTTTCAAGGCCCATCCAGTAAAGTGTGAGAAACGGAGGAAAGAAATGTGTGTCAAAATAAAAGTCTCAGAAGAATTAAATACATTACTGCAACTTGTGAAGGCCTTAAAACAAAATCCTAACACCAGAAGTAGTAACCTCGGCAGCCAAAAGCAGTGAAAAAATAACGTTTTTATTCAACCTTTTTTTCAATCATTTTTCAAATAGCCGGATTTCCCTTCCCATTCCAGATACAACATACTTTTCTTGTGAAATAGAGGAACATCTCTTCCGGGTCGATTGTGTTGCTGTTTTCTGTAATTCGTCATCAGCTCCAGGTTATCTCGTAGCTTTATGGTGGGATTTAATGTCTGTTGTACTTTTGGATATCTCACTACCTAACACTCCAACTCGATATTGAATATCAGTAAAAGTAGGCGACGCTTTGTAAAGTCAATAATACCTACTGCTAACAAGACAGTTAGTTATGTTAGGTAGGTAGCTAGCTAGGTTGCCAGGCAGAAGACACCGACCCTACGGTTAAGCTTGTTTACACTGAGCTCGGAAAGCCATCGTGGTAATATTAAGACACAATTGAGCCAGCGCAAGATATGGGTTCGGAAAACGTACCTCAATGCAATGATATGATATGCCACTGTACTCCAAAGGGTACCTTTATCCACACTGCTCCACGGAGAAGATTGAAATACTATTAGTGTTCCTATGTTGTTCAAAACAGCATGCCATTCCATAATGGCTACTGGTAGCTAACATGATGACGAAAAGGGCTTCATTCTGGAAAAAAAGTTGAAGTATTTAGATCTTCTCGATGGCGCAGTGTGAAATTCGTAACATTGAGTACATTGCATATGCCGTCCCAGTATTGAGGTACGTTTTCCAACTGGTATCTCTCGCCAGCTCTAAAGGTGTCTTAATGATGATTGCGTCCCGACCTCAGTGCAGCCCAATCAGTGTAAACAAGCGAAATAGTAGGGTCGGTATCTTCCGGAAAGCTAGCTAGGAAGCTATCAACCAGTTGTTGACGTACTGCTAGCAAGCCAGTCAGCCAATGTCGGTCAGCTATCAAGTAGCTAGATTTTTAAAATGTTTTATACAAGAGGTCATGTAAAACACGCGTTTGTCACTTAATTAGATAATTAACAGTTAGCTAGTTCGTTGGCAAGTAAGCCTAGCAATGTTGTTAGCCTAACTAGCCAACTAGAATAATGCTTATACCAGCTAGTTAGCTAGGTCGTCATGTACTAGTTAGCTAACTCAATTGAAATGAATATGTGAAATATCTGCCATTTCATTTCAGGTCTTGAGTCACTGACTCCTTATACATCAGAGGAGTAGCCTTGCACTAATTGTCAGCTGCTCGGGGTTCCCTGTGTCCCCTCCTTAAGCGTTGGAATGGGCAGTCATTTCCGCAGCTACATCTGGGACCCGGTCCTCATCTTGTCCCAGATTGTGTTGATGCAATGCATCTACTACAGCTTTCTGGGTCTGTGGCTGGCTGGAGTGGATAGTCTCGTACAAACCAACAGATCGTTGGACCAGATCTTCAGTTATGAGGTGTGTCCTAGATGATTTTCTATTTATTATTTTGAGTTGACAGTGGACTGATTCATAACATGGCTCTATGCTTGCAGGTTCTTGGTTTTGCAACAATGCAGGGCAGACTCTCAATGATGGCATTCATCTTGAACTCACTTACCTGGTAAGTGAATGGGCCTAAAAGTTGATTTATGCTTGATACGGCTCCGTACATCTGATGCAAATGGGGGCCTCCGAAGGACTGCGGAGGCCAAATCAAAGTCTGCATTGCGACCATGCGAGGGCTCCATATAGCACCACATTGACATGATTAGGTGAGGGTGGTATGTCGTGCATAAACACAAACTCCTTTCCTTGACAGTAGCTCTGCTCCTCAAAGTGCAAGAAGTATGAATGCCCTAACTTCTGCAGAGGCTATGTTGTCCAACCACTCTGGGTGAAAGTGCGATTTGGTGATGAAATTTCACTTCCTTATGTTATAAAATGCATTTTACCAAGATAAATATGATTATAATGTTCTGAGTTGTTCAGCGGAGTCCTTCTCTAACATATCATTAACATTATATCCAAAAGGTCCGATTTCGTAAGCTAATACATTGGAGCTCTTGAGAGAGCGGTGCGCTTTCTCACAGGGACTTTTTGATGATTTTAAATGTTGTGGTCATCTGCAAAGTTGTTTCCGTTGGTCGCAAAAAGCTAAATTAGCATGACGTGCTGAATAAAATGTAAAAGGCTTTGAAAATAAAGAACTTGCCGTATGCTCAGTGCTTCGTTGACATTTCAGAGATTTTGTGATAAATCTTCTTAAAAGAACAGGAATTTCACATGAATATGAAAACGTCTACTAAAATATAAAAATACTACATATCTCGTCTCAAAATAATGTCTATTTTACCTTTGAATTGTTTACATCCTCCGGATTTGAGAAGAAACATGAATTCAACGGTGAGCCTGTTGCATAGCGTCCAGCCTAGGTGACGCAATGCTATTTTCCAAAATGTTTGACCACTTATTTGTCTAGTCTCAATTGATTTAGTCACCCTAATGTTGGCCATCCTACAAGGGTAAAAACTCCAATAACTTTTTATGATAGAGACATGAGGTTTGGACCATTTTGTTTTCTTAGAGGAGTATCTACACAATTAACATTTATTTTGGGCTCCCTGGCCTAAATCTGAGTGCTACATGTTCACTCAACACTTCACTGGTATGAAGAAGTCTAGTCATGTACCACTGATGAAAGGCTGGCTTATTATGAGGTCAATAATTAATTATGCTCTATAATAGACTATAATCTTAAAGAGATACTTTATCTACTTCCCCAGAGTCAGATGAAGTCGTCGATACCATTTGTATGTCTCTAAATGCAGTTTGAAAGAAGTTGCTAACTAGCGCTTGACCAATTGCTAACTAGTGTTAGCGCAATGACTGGAAGCATGCTACTACATACTATAGACATCCAGTCATTGCTAGATAGCATTTGCTCGCGAAACTACCTCTAACTTCCTTCACACTGGACACAGAGACATACAAATGGTATCCATGAGTTCATCTGACTCGGGAAGTAGATAAAGGGCCTCATTGTCAAAATCCCAAAGTATCCCTTTAATGTTTGGTAATTTTACTTAACTATGAGCTATGAATAAAACATTATTTATTTTTTTACATTTACACACGCACTTCAATTGAAAGATCAACCTGTTTTGAGTCATGTTGTCCTTCATCGTGCATCTGTTTCCCTGTTTCGTCAGTGCCCTGGGCCTGTGGTTCTTCATCCGCCGAGGGAAGCAGTGTCTGGACTTCACCGTCACTGTGCACTTCTTCCACATGATAGGCTGTTGGATTTACAACGCCCACTTCCCGGCGGCCCTGTCCTGGTGGCTGGTCAACGTGGCCTGCATGGCTCTGATGGCTGTGATTGGAGAGTACCTGTGCATGCGGACGGAGCTCAGGGCCATCCCAGTCAACAGTGGACCTAAGTCTAACCTCTGACCTGACCCAACTCTGTGACACTGACTTACCCCCTGTGAATTGTTCACCTACAGTTATCTGTACAGTATGATGCGGGGTATGACATTTGTGCCCAAAGACTTGGTGGGACTGGGAAGTGAGCTGCAGTAACACAGTAGTTGTATCTAGAGACAGAGATGCTCAGAGTTGGAAGATTGCACTCCTCTCAGTGGATTCAAGGACTTGGAGATAAACTGAATTGGTTCTGGTTGCTGTATTAATTTTTACACATGTACTACACATCTAAGAGTGAATGCTAACTTCTTCCTTGAACCACAGACTAAGATACCACTTTCTTTGAGACCGTTTGAAGCAGAGTTTAGTTACAAAGTGTTACAAAGATCTGAATAGTTTCATAATTGATGAATATAGAGAAATGGTTGTCATGGACATGCTTTTTGGTTATGTCCTATAAAGTTGAGAGAGAAAAAAGTGCAGCTTTATTTGAGCCAGTTGAATGATAAACATTGAACATGGTACAATAACAAACTAGTCATACATGTAAAGAACAGATCACCAAATATGGAGTTCTATTTTATTCCTCATTAAAGTATGTGAGTTTGAGAGATGAACGGAATCAGCAAAGCTTAACCATACAATCAACGTTTGGAAGTTAACGTGACAAGAAAGCACATGAAAGTAGGCCTACTGAGCCATGTAATGGGAGCAGAAATTAAGAATTTAAATACAATACTTAATACAGGCTTTTTGTAAATAATGTCCTCTGTAGTTGGTGTCTCTGAAAGACCACATACATATTGAATTCTTACATCCTGTAGTGTTTCAGGAGCAGCAAGTATCTGATAATCATTCCTCGCTCAGCACGATGCTATTGGTTTTAAAATGTTGCGTGTATATGATGGGATGCTGTGGAGAGCAGATGGTCCCTCTGGAGATGGTCTGTCAGCCACCAGCTGTGTTATGACAGGATGCTGTCACTGTGTGTGCCTGACTGCTCGCTGGTGCCATGGCTAGTCTATGGTAAGTTTAAATGTAAACCTACTTTAGTAAGCAGCATGCTCAGTGTTAATGGTTGTCTGCTGATTTTCAACACACTTTCTCTTTCCTTCTCATAGTCTGAAAATTATTTTTACAAAGAAATAACCTAGGCTATGACCTTTGACATTTTTTTATCTTAATTCGGAACTTCTGTTTAATTTGAATTGCAGTGGAAATCAGGACTATGCAGTGTAATGTTTCCACACCAACTTTCTCCTCTAGCGTTGGTGCTAAGGGGTTTTATATCACCAAGTTGTTGAACTCTTAGTAAGTTTGATCGTTTGAAGTCTCGAAGGGAAAACTCTGCCACTTTTCAACCTCATTAATGTTCTCCAGTACCATTGTCTACATATGTGAAAGCGATCTGTGGTTAAAACGATTAGAAAAAAGGTAATAAAAAATGCTTCTCTCTGACATCACATGGTAGGATTAAAAGTAACCAAGAGGGAGGGTATTTTCTTGGACCCCACTTCACCTCGAATGTCAAAGTTTAAAAATCACTGTTTAAAAAAACCTGTTTTAACCTTTGATGATGTCATCAAAAAGACACAGTATTCACAGATGTAGATACTGGATTGGTGCTGGAGATAATTAATATGAGGTTGAAAAGTGGTGGAGTTGCCCTTTAAGACCAAATCCTTTGTTTTTGTTTTATTGTCACAGCAAAGAGTGCTTCTCTTCACATCACAGATTTTCCTGGGATGGTTTTTCTCAGATTTTAAACCACAACTTGTTTTAAAAAATATACATTTTAAGCCATTTATGTAATAAAGCTAATGAAACTATAATTGCCTGCAGTATTGTAAATGCATTTGTTGAAAGTTCGCTCTTGTTGTGGATTTAATCTATTCAAATCAAATCACATTTTATTTGTCACATGTGCCGAATACAACAGGTGTAGGTAGACATTACCGGGAAATGCTTACTTACAAGCCCTTAACCAACAATGCAGTTTTAAGAAATATAAGAGTTAAGGAAATATTTACTAAATAAACTCAAGTTTAAAAAAATGAACAGTAACAATAAAATAACAATAATGAGGCTATATACAGGGGGCACCGGTACCGAGTCAATGTGGGGGGGTACAGATTAGTCGAGGACATGAATATCATTTACATTTAAGTCATTTAGCAGACGCTCTTATCCAGAGCGACTTACAAATTGGTGCGTTCACCTTAAGACATCCAGTGGAACAGCCACTTTACAATAGTGCATCTAAATCTTTTAAGGGGGGGGGGGGGGTGAGAAGGATTACTTTATCCTATCCTAGGTATTCCTGAAAGAGGTGGGGTTTCAGGTAATATGTACAGCACCAGTCAAAAGTTTGGACACACCTACTCATTCAAGGGTTTTTCTTTATTTGTATAATAGTGAAGACATCAAAACTTTTAAATAACACATATGGAATCATGTAGTAACTGAAAAAGTGTTAAACAACTCAGAATATATTTTATATTTGAGATTCTTCAAAAGTAGCCACCCTTTGCCTTGATGACAGCTTTGCACACTCTTGGCATTCTCTCAACCAGCTTCATAAGGCCTTCCTTTGACACCGCCTGGTAAAGAGGTCCTGGATGGCAGGAAGCTTGGCCCCAGTGATGTACTGGGCCGTACGCACTACCTGTAGAGCCTTGTGGTCGGAGGCCGAGCAGTGGCCATACCAGGCTGTGATGCAACCAGTCAGGATGCTCTCGATGGTGCAGCTGTAGAACTTTTTGAGGATCTGAGGACCCATTAGACCAGTAGACGATAAGCACCAAGGAAAGTCATGGATCATCTAATGTTCTTATACTTTGAAAAATGTGTCTGTAAGTAAGTGCAATTCAATAGTTTATACTTCTTCCATCACTGGAACCAATGTTAAGATTATTTATACTTTTCATCAATAACATAGATCTGAATATTCAGTCGTTACTCGTCATCCGATTTCTATTCACCAGCACATTACATGACAGTACAAGGAAGAAGATACATACTGTAACATGCAATACAAGCCTACTTTCTTATGATATCTACTAACGTTGACACACAAAAAAAGTGATTGTGTGTATTGTAATGTGGGATATTGTGGGAGATGTACACTGGATTGAAGAAATGTCAGCGATGGAGGAGGCAACATAATGAGGGGCTTACACTACCACCACACATGGATGTTAGCCTCCCATGGGGGAGCCCCGGGGGCCCTGAGCCCTGCTGGACCCTCTGCCTCTTCCCCTACTCCCTCTCTGCTCTCTTTGTGGCCAGGTGGGGGAGAACAGATGGGAGCCCACTAACGAGCGGCTGATTGGCGACTGGGCTGTTATGTACTGGATCCAGTCCTCATTAGCACCTAGCCACGAGATGACTAAAAAAAGAAACGTGTGGGGAAGCAGAGGAGTGACATCGTATCAACAAAAACTCTTGGTGCCTAGAATCTATCTGTTCTCTATGATTGTGATGGAAAATATACAGAGTATCTGAGAAGAAGCGAGTGATCTTGAATTAGTAGATCCCCTCTGTGTGGTCATGCATGTATAAACAGAATGTCATATTTCAAACTTCATACTTTATTTCAAACACATTACGTTGCAATACAATACTTAATGCAGGCTTTTTGTAAATAATGTACTCTGTAGTTGGCCACATACATATTGAATTCTTACATTCTGTAGTGTTTACTGATGTATTTTTCTCTGTGGTAATTCTCTGTGGTAATTCAATAATCAGTCAGTCATACATGTATAGTAATATACTTGGTGATTATGATATCTCCCTTAAATAATGTGATATTTTTCATGCTTTCGTTAGCTGCCGATCTCACGGAAAAGGAAAGTAGTCACTCCATAAAGTGTTTACAACACATATTGCTCATGCGAAACTCATTGCTGTTCAAAAATAATAATGGACACTTGGCACCAGGCACACAGATTGGGTGACAGAATGCTACCACATTCAGGAGCACAGACTAGGTGTGGAGGACAACCAGTACAAACATGCTTACGGAGGATTATGTCTCTTGGGAATGGATTCTAAACTGAATATCTAGCCTAATATCTAGACACAACCATGCAGAGAGAGATCCATACTATAGATCATGTTGGAAAGGTACAAAAGAAAAGAAGAAGAATTATCCTGTGTGGGCTGAAGTAGTGTGTGGAGATTTTGATTGAGAGATTTGCGCAAAAGTCTGAGCACTAAGTCAGCATTCACCCCTAATTTCCCATTTGGTTAGAGCACAGTAACAGAAAACCTATACACTAACAGTACAATATATTGCTAGAAAATGACTTAATGACTTCAATTGCATATTTATATTGACTCAGTTTGATGATATATTGCAGCTGTTGACAACATCAAATACTGTATTGCACTGAGGCATTAGGGCTAACAATGCAGGGTGGTACCCTAAGAGAATCCTTAACTTAAAGATGTCCTCCAGCAATTTGTTTTAACGTTTACTGTTGAAAAGATACATCCCAAGTATAAATACAGTAAAGTATGCACACTAAAGGGTAAAACTTTGAGGAGTAGGGCATTTAAGGAGTTGGTCTGATGGGATTCCGTGATGTCATCGGCCTCCTCCTTGCTTGAGGAACAGTAGAGGAGCAATAGAGAACAAAAGAGGAAAGGCCCACCCCCCCACTTGTGCTATGTCATGACAGATTTTGACCACATATTTAGATGTGCCTTTTTTTATTTTATAAATCAGGTGCTAACTGAGGTGAAAAGGAGACTGGAGTACCACTTTAAGTCCTATATATTTTAGCTTTCATAATAAAGTCTCTTGTATTTATTTCTACTCAGTAAGCTGTGTTATTGTAAAGTTGAATGTGCTTTGACGTGAACTGTGTACGCTTGTGTATAGTTGTTATGGACTCAATGATATCAAATGAATTGACAGCCATACACTTGGGCTTCCATACAGGACAGATTCATAAAACAACACTGAAGATTCTCACATAACCAGATACCATTTTCAGGTAGAATAACTATCCACAATGACTAACGGTAAATTAGGCATTTTACTGTAAAGTGCATAATAAAGCAAGGAACAATATTTTCAGTTAACAGCATTGCCTGACTTTAACAGCACCTACTGTAACAGGATGACCAAAGAAATTGTTTAACAGAGCAAAAATATGGAAAAATGCCTTTTTGGTGTCATTATAGCAGCCATGCAACACCAAACATTGGGCTGGTGTGTAGGGGTCAAAAGGTCAAAGTTGAAAGAATTCACTTGATTGTCAACAAAATTGACCAATTGCTTTAAAATTGCTTTTTTCATAGGCGTATACTGTAATAGGTTTTCATTACAATTGCTTGGGTATTGGGTGTGTATTTTTATCCAGACTCATCAATAATGATGACATTAATATCTAAGGCCCTGATAACATAACCTTCTAAATTACCTAGTGCCATAGACATCTATGGTGGGTAACCCAGAGCGATCGGTATCCCTCCGTCTCTCCACAGACATCAATGGCTCTGTGATATCATAGCCTTCTAATTACCCAGTACCAAAGATGTCTATGGCGTCTCCATAGAGACATGGCTCTGTGTGCTAACCTTAATCCATATTCATTCTCTACTCACTGATCCCCCCCCCCCCCCCCCAATCCTTGGCTTCAGTTTTCAGATGTGCTCAGGATGCAGCCGGCCACCCCGGGGAATGTGAGAGTGCATGGGGTTGGGAGCGATGAGGAGGGAGGCTTCCCCATCTATGTGGATGGCCAGATGGGCCCTCCCAGGATCAGCAAGCCTAGGAGCAGCAGGGGTAGAGGGGATAGAAGCGAGCGCAGGCTGGGGGCCGAGCTGGGGCTGCACAGGTCGAAGAGGCTGCCCTGGAAGCGGATCTTCCTGGAGTCTTCTTTCAGGGTCTCCCAGATGGAGCCCACCTCCTCCTGACACCCGGACAGTGCCGTCAGGGCACACGTGTGGAACGCCTCCCAGTGGCTAGGGGTGAAAGATCCATCAATCAAATGTATTTGATAAAGCCCTTTTACCACCGACACATACATTGCCTCATTCATATTTGACATGAAAACATGCTATTGGTTACAATCTATTGGATTCAAGAATGTTATTGGTTTGATTTATCTGGCACTTTAATCGGCGCACATGCAAGGCTTCAAAGCTCTCCTGTAACACATGGCTGAAGGTGTCTTATAGGAGTATTGTTTGTTGTATTATTGTTTTGAATTGTTGTTTTTATACTACTGTCGAGCAACACTGTAAATGATTGCGTTTTGCAAATCAACCCTCCTTTAGCCACAGAAATTAGATTAGAAAAAAGAGCTGACGCTGCAAGGGGACATTTTTCACCCAGGAAAGGCAAGGCCTGTGTAAGCTTTAGGCAGTAATATACTGTACTATAGTAATGGAATGCACACATTAACAATGTAAAAAAAAAAAAAAGATGGCCTCAGAATTTCATTACTGCTGCAGCAAAGTCATAAATTATTCAGTACAGTGGCTGTGTTTCAGCACCATTCATTTCTGCTATCTCCCTCGGAGGTTACAGCATCTTTTTATTCTCTCCACTGTTCTTCCGCAAGGTACACACCTCGCTGGATTTCAATACAATATCTGATATACACAAGCAGAAGGAGAATGCTTGGTAAAATACAGACACTGTTCTATATATGTTCAATCTGCCTATATGGTCGTAAGAGTAATCAGGTTCCATGAGATCCTGGTGCACTGCAAACGCAGACGTACAGTAAGTGCAGATGGATAGAGGATGCTGTACATTGCACACACAAATACGCACACACAGGGGCGGATTGGCCATCTGCCAATTCTGGCAGAAGCCAGATGGGCTGGACCATTTTTTAGTTGGGTAGGCTAGTTGAAATTGACACACTCAAAAATATATTTTTTTACATAAAAATAAAACCATTAAAAGGTGACATGGCCGGTAGCTCATGGGCCTGTTCTCTGTTATAGTAATCGCTAGTGAGCATTTGGCAGATCAGTGGGAAACAACCAGCCTTCCTACCAAGATAGGCCAGCCTGGTTTTCTGATAAGCTGAGCTGAGATCAAACAAACTCACATTCAAAGTCATGAGCAAAGAGACCTGCTCGACTCTGTCATCAGTTCGACATCCAAGATCATGGATCGTAAAAAAATGAAGAGGGTGCCTACAAACATAGAAAGAGCACATTCTACATTGTCACCTCACGCAGCTAAAACCATGATTTGTTCAAACAGTAAAGTGCATTATCAACATGATTCCTGTAATGAAAGTGTCTGCCCTGCCCCTGTGCCTGTGTCCTCGCTGGGGCCTGCTGCTTTGATGTGCGAGCCATTCTCCTCGCCCTCTAGGCGTTTTGATGGTATAACATTTTAAATGCAATTGCGGGGAAAACACAGCTTTGGAAGCTTTGTCCCCTTGTCCCTGTCGAAGAGATGAGGGTCTCAGCTTTCGGGTCCGTATACTTTTTATTTCTCATCTCTCAATATTCAGCTCAATAGCAACTATTTTACAACCAATATATTTGATATGGAGCTGCGTGTGTGCAAAATGCGCACTGGCCAGGGCATAGGCCTATTAAAAAATGATAATAGCAAGGTCTCATAGCCCACACCTAGTAGCTATGAGACATGTAGCTTACACATTTGTTTTAGGACTTTACATTTATTGTTAGATAAATACACAGTGACCAGTTTATTAGGTACCTGGTTGGACCCCCCTTTGCCTCCAGAACAGCCTGAATTCTTCAGGGCATGGATTCTATAAGGTGTGGCGTTCAAACGTTGCTCTATTGGTATCAAGTGACTTAACGTGTGCCAGGAAAACATTCCCCACACCATTAAACCACCGACACCAGACTGTACTGTTGACCCCAGGCAGGTGTCAAGCCACGGCCACATGACTCACTGTCTGTAGGAGCAAACCATTTTTGTGTACGGGATCGTGTACCTAATAAACTGGCCACTGAGTATACATGGCTACTAGCAGTAAGTATTATATTAAGTTAGCGATCTAGTTAATGTGTTTTGAGTTTTTACTTCCTTTGGTGTTGAACCCCAAATTAATTAGCCTATGATAGTGCACCTAAAGATGAATTACATTCATCTCTATTGAAAATCATTGGAAATTCTGGAGTGCTATTCTGACAGTAAAATATAGCAACGAGCCTGTAGTCTAATTGTCACTGGATTAGGATGCAGATTAAAATATATTGAATCATGCATTCCTGCTTGGACATGTTAGATGGAAAAACGTATTTCTTGAATTCTTGAGTTGGCAGGGTGATATGGGCTAGTGTGGAGAAAATGTCAGGGCCGAATTGTCCCAGTCCCTGTCCCAGTCCGCCCCTGCACACACACACACCCCTCTCACCTGCACACAGCTTCCACTCCCATCTCGCTGGTCACATTCTCTTGGTAGTTATCCATGCTCTCCCCCAACTCCAGAACACAGTCAGAGAAGTCCCTGTAAATATTCTCACACTTCACATCTGCCGCTGAGACTCTTGCCACAGTCAGGGACACTGCAAAACACAGAAAGAAAAATACATTCAAATGCATTAAGGAAAGAATTCCCCTTTGTTCTCATAAGTTTCGTTGTACATTTCAGGCATTGCACTTACAGAGGCCAAATATAATTGTTTTATGTCATGATAGAACAACAATAGGCTCTTGTATCACCTTTATCTAGATATGTATCTACCTCCCTATTTGAAGCAAAGGGTGTCTTCTGAAACAAATGGGAGGATGCCAAAAGTAGGTCACCCTCCTTCTATGTTGTTCTTGGAGTTAAAATGGAGGAAACAGAGGACTATCAGCCCTCAGCATCCCTCCCAGGACTTTAGGAGATTTGGCAGGATACATTTTTCTTCCAGTCATTCCAAATTGCCTCTCAATGTAGTTTTAATGACGAGGGTTGCATGGGAGATATTTGGCCTGCTTGGACAGTGTGATTTAGATACAATCAGCACCTGTGAGAATGATTGTCATAATTCTCTCTCATCTCCCTCCTCTCTCACACTCACTTATTGATTGCTTAGGGTCAGGGATAAGGTATCAAAGGTCACTGTAATAGCCACTGTCTGGGACATCAGCTTGAAATGATCGCTTTAAAAGCATAGAAAACATTGAAATTAATCAGGGATTGGGTTATATTGGGATTCTGAAGAAAGACCAACTGCTCCTAGATTTTGTTGGTTTGCCTGGATCATTTTCAAGAAATCTATTCAATTCCCAAGTCCCACTGCACTGTAGGCTGTCTCACATTCAATCCATTGCCCCCTGCCAAAAGCAACGCCTTGCTAGATGTAAGGTAGGCAGTGGTTATATTACTATTTGTTCAATATGAATATTGTTATAGTACACCAATATGATTCAGCTTGCACAGGTTCAAAAAGTTTAAAACCAGGAATAATTGTTTAATTTAACAGAATGGATATGGACATATGTGCATATGTGCAGACATTGCATAAATACTTATGTTCTGAGTGAATGCATGGGATTAATTTATTAAACAAGAATGCCAGATGTAGGGTAAGTGACACTACTTAAAATATTTGTTGTCATTTGCTTTCAATTATTTGTGCATTAATACATGCTTTATACATCAACACAACTCTGCAAGTCTATTTTTGGCCAAAGATCTTTAAAGCACTCCAAAATCTATCCTACAACACACCTGAGGGATGATGAGTTATTGATAACCTCTTCAAATATGAAAAGGGCTCGTCACTGTCAAATAATTCAACTCTATTCTCACCCTGTATGCAACATCTAAATTTAGACTACACCCTTAATTAATAAAATATTACATATTTCATCCAAGATATTATAAAACGTGCAATACGAAAAAGTATTGTTCTACCAATAAATCTAAAATGATACTTTATCCAGCCTTACCTAATGCAATAAATGCACAAAATCTTGAAATCTTCACCGACGTAAATCCCATATCCCATATCAAACCCAGCGGAGGGTGCCTTGCGCCATCTGTGGGATCCAACAGAATCGCTCATAAAATTGAGATAAAATCAAAGCGAAGTAAAATGAATCAATCAAAATAAATGACTTGTTGCGGCATATATGTGTTAACAGGAGGCGATTAACATTTGCCGAATCAGTTGCAGTTTATTCTCGATCAAAACGAATGGAACAACCGTGACGTTACCTGCTCAATTCGTGCGTGCTGCCTCTCCGAGCGCTTCTCTCACTCACCTCATTGACGTTCCGCGCCAGAGATACGTTTAGTGCCATCCCATGTTTCTCATTTGCTGACAGTAAACAGACAAATAGCCCATTGGTACATATTTGGTCTCCTCAGTCGGTTCCCTGTTTATCTGACACCAGTCATCTTTTTCTTCGGAGAATAATACTGAGCAAAATCAAAAGACCAATTAATGTGCTTATTTCAGAACATCATACATTGTGGCACGAAAGAACATCACTTCAACTTTAAGAAAAGAAAAAAGGCAAATATTTCAAGAAAGTGAACACATTTCTTATCCAGATTTTTTGACCTTTTATTTTTTATTTTTTTTAAATTACAGCATTTCACCAATGTACTGTAGGTACATTTATGGTGGTATATGGTCTGGGATAAAATGTAACCTGACACTGACAGCAAGTCATGTTTGAAATACAGTTGCATCATTCATATTTAACAATGTAACTTGGTAGCGGGTGGACTTTACTTTCTAAATTCTCTTCAATGAGCATTTCACAGCAGCTTTATGATATTTCAAAGTATGACATGAACAAGGAAAACCTTCCCTTGGAAGAACTTTGAGGTCACCATCTCAATTCCTGACTGTGTAGACGAACTGAGAGAGTCGTGAGGCACAGAATGAAATAGAACAAAACCCTTAATATCGTAATACTTCAGAAATTAAAGCATTCATTACAAAAAGTACAACAACAAAAAACAAGATGATTGAAATACTTGGTGTAGCATTACTGGTTTCTTTGGCATGTATAACACTCCACGTCTTACCCATCTTTCATGGATCTGGCATGGTGATCCATTTACTCAGTCTTTAGTCTTATATCAGTCTCAAAATGTCCAGCTGGAGTGGTGTCTAAATGGGACACATTCATGACACCACTTTCTTCAGTCCAAGAACGTTTGGTGTAGGCCTACGTATCGGGGGCATATCGGAAAAGCTCTTGAGTAACTAACTAGGTCCGCCCAGAGGTTGATGTTGGTTGGGTTGTTGGAGCTTGTGATGGCATGGGCATTGAACATGGGCCTGGTGGACATTGATATGAAGATGGCCACATCATGGAATGATTTATTGATCTACTCCAGCCGCTCTCTTAGTGCATTTTCTCGGGGAGGCTTTAGGGGATGCCGATGCCTTGCCTGTAAAAGAGAGACAAAGAGAGAAACAGAGAGAGATGTAGAAATTTGAGTTGATATTCATCCCTGCACAGACAAGATGAAAAAATAGGATGCCTTTTCAACCAAAGTACGCTTCCAAAAAAGTGGTTGCATAAGCAGAGTATGGATTTGTCTCCCTGCACTCAGGAGGAAAAGCTATGGCAGAGTATCCAAGCTCATGACAAAGCTCAACTTACTCATGATGTTGAGGGTCTCCTGGGGAATCCAGCTGATGTCCACATCGTTCATCCCACCGGTGCCCGTCTCCACCTTCACTGGGAGCCTCTTCCTCTGCACAACATAGGTCATCACTTAATTTATCCAGGTGCTATTTCTTTATGTAACATTCACCACCCCATGTAAAGAGCTGGAGATATTTTAGAATATCACAATTTAGATGAAAATGTTGAGAAGACTCGTACTGTCCTAGACTCCAGCACCTGGTACATGCCAAAGATCGCCAAGACAACTAATCCAGTCAGGAAGATGTACATGAACATTCTGGAGGAGAAACAAAGCTAAATGTGTAATATCGACAAAATAATCATATCGACAATATAACATTTGTTACCATATTTAAACAAATGTACCTGACATAAATTAATTGAACCAAATACAAGTATAAAAATATAATTGATGTATGCAAAGAAATGGTTACGTCTCTCCATCCAGTCCCTCCTCCAGCTCAACGATAGTGATGGTCTGGTTGTAAATGGCCATCTGGAAACCGTTGCCCTGCGTAACAGTCAAAACCCAAGATCAGCGCCTCAGCCCATACATTCCAAGGGATTTCTGAACATCTAGTCAAGAACCCTGGGCTGGGTATCTTGAAGATGCAAGACACTCTAATAATAATGTATCAATCAATCAACCAATCAATCTAGTCTCACCTCACTGTCCTGGTAGTTGAGTAGGATGACCAGGCCGAAGGGACGACCAGCCATGGACTGAGCAGGTATGAAGGAGTACTCAAAGGAGGCCTGCTGCTGGGGCTGGACCACAGTGCTCAGGGGCAAGGCTGTGAACTAGATACCAAAAACATCTACTTTTCTGATCAACAATAGCAGAAAGTTCCCAAAACTGCATTACAGGGTATTCCATGTACACTGAGTATACAAAACATTAACACAACCCTCTATTTCCATGACAGACTGAACAGGTGAATCTAGGTGATGTCACTTGTTAAATCCACTTCAATAAATATAGATAAAGGGGAGGAGACAGGTTAAAGAATCATTTTTAAGCCTTGAGACAATTGATACATGGATTGTGTATGTGGTATGGTAGTAGGTGTGAGGCACACCAGTTTGTGTCAAGAACTGCAATGCTGTTGGGTTTTTCACACTCAACAGTTTCCGGTGTGTATCAAGCATGCTCCACCACCCAAAGAACATCCAGGCAACTTGACACAACTGTGGGTATCATTGGAGTTAACATGAGCCAGCATCCCTGCGGAATGCTTTTGACATATTGGAGAGTCTATGCCCCGACGAATTGAGGTTGTTCTGAGGGGGGAGGGGTTCCAACTCAAGGTATTTATTTTCTATATTTGTTAACATATGGACTTTTTTAAGATGGTCACACCAAGGATCATTTAGTTATTTGATTTTTAATTCTAAGACCCCTTCAGGTAACAAAAAAAAGTCTACAAAAATTATTGGATGAAACATCGAATTTGGCATACTGCCATTAGCCAATAGAAACACAATGAATAATAGATTCACTATATGGAACAACAGATAGTAAAAAAAAAAAACATCTAAAGGAAGTTCGTTCTGCTGCGTCTGTCCTACATCTGAGCGATAAGGAAAATCAGGAAACAATTTATGTACAGTATTTATCCCCTGGAGATGGCAGTAAACCATCTCCATACTGTAGTTCCATTCATTTTTTAAACTGGTACCAGGGACCTTAAGACAAGTCTTATAAGGCTTGTGGGCGTCCTAGAGCAAAACGGAAAACACCACTGTGTTCGTGAGCGTCTCATCACCATAAAGGGGTCATAATACTTTGTAGGCCAAACTGTTCAGTCGTTCTTCTGAGAAGACCGATTTTCGGGATGTTTCATGGTCTAACAAACACCGCTCTAGCTCTGCCACCCTTCACCGCAGATTCGGAAGGGCGATATCGGCGGATGTGGTGAATTGAGACGCAGCCCATGTAAAGAAAGAAACAGATATCTCTAGCTTAAACAGACAGATTTGAAGGGGATTTTTAAAAATATTAATTCGATTTCAGCTGGGGCACAGAAATTGTAGGCTAAGGGTTAACATGACCTTTATGAATTATGAAGCCTTTTGTGCTTTTTCCATTGCATAAATGCTTCAAAATTCACAAAAAGCGACATTAGCTGATGAAGATGATTTCATAGAACAAAACGTATAAGATCTCTTAAGCCTGTGTTTACAACAGACCTTATTTTTGGTGTTTAGCCAAAAACCCTACAAATGTCAATTTTAAAATATATGCTTTGTCCAACGAATCATGGCGGAGTTAGTACCAACAAAAAGACAACATTACTATTGCTCTGTTATGGGTAACATATGTTATTGGGTTTGTAAAGGCTTTATAAGAAGTTTATATTCTAGTAATTGTTAGATTTATTAATAAATTGGAAGTAAACAGACTACAAACCCCATTATAATGTATAACGTGTTAGATAGTGATGTGTGTTTTCAATGGGACTTTCTATTTCTCAGATGAGGCATGCAAGCATCATGTGTCCCAGAACCCAGACTCACATTCTGGATGTAGAACTGGAAGTCCTGAGGGTAACGGAAGGAGGCCTCCAGGGAATGGACAGTGAAATCCTGGCTTCCCTTATTGGTGAAACCCACCAGGAACTTCGCAATCTCATTGGCTGGGAACTCTGGATGGAGGGCACAATGATATACAAATTAAACCGTTGATGTGAATAATTCCATTCCATGCTGTCTTGCACATTTCCCTTTAACTTACCACAGAATGACTGAGTAAAACGATATGAGTATCCATAAAGGAAGACAAGACTAACCTTCCCCGGTCACAAATATGATGGTGGTGTCAGCATCAGGGTGAGAGGTTACATCTCCAACTGCAGCATCTTCATCTAAGTCATCTTCTGATTCCTGAGAGATTTCAAAATGCAATGGAAAGATACTAGATTAAATGCACTGAATTGAGAAAATAGTACTTACATTCATTTGGCAGGGACAATAGAAGCCGCTTTCATCCCAGTTCGAACAACGTCACATACTGAGCCTGGGACCTGATCTTCCTCCACCAGCAACTCATCCTCCTCTTCCTCATCGACTGTTGCATGTGGGGCGATGTCTTCCGTAGACTCTTCTGCAGATACCTGGCCTGTCCCAACACAGAGAAGAATCCATTAGCGATGAATCCATTTTAACACATACATGTGAAATAAATTGGTATAAAAGCAGCCTCTGTCTGAGAGCGAAGCCGCTTAACCTGTGTGCCTGAGGGTACTATAATAGTTGATGACAGTTGTGATGAAAAACTCTGGTAGCACTTGCACCAAAAACAAACATTGGATCAAATGAATGTAAAATAGTGACAGCAGTAAATTGATACAAATGGTCATGAGAAGAGCTTTATCCGTTCATTGTGTAATAAAATGATGGTGTATTACAATACTCTGTTCACAATGAATGTGTAGGCTAAAGGCTAAAACTGGGTCATGTTATGATTGATCATTATTCGAAAATGCTGTATACAACTTTGGATAGCAAATTGTAAAGTTGGTCATCATTTAGCAGTAGGCCCTTTGAATGAATTGGAACACTATGTAACAGAAAGATACAACGTAACGTTCAGAGGCCTCATCATCGGTGTTAAAATGTATCAACACTAACGGAAAGGCGATCCTGGGACACGTCACCATAGAAGATAGGGAAACCCAGCGTAGAGCAACAATATTGCCTGTCAGAGACATTTCGTATTGGAAATTAATATAATCAGGTTTTCTTATTATCTTAAACCACAAAACTACATCTATGGTAATTATGCATTTGCATAAGCATGCGAGGTATCAATACGCCTATATCGAGAGAGCTTCCCAAAGGTTTATGTTCCTCCTATAATTTGTGTTAAATGCATTTGTTTACTTAATTTATCAGACAAGGATATTGAGCATGAAGCTTTCTGACAAAGCAGTATTTTTTTTTATATCACTAAATGAAAAACTGCATTATGCCACGTCAATGTTAACTTTGCTAAGTTTTCAATATTGCAATGAACTCTCTCTGGACTGCTAGTGAAGAATGCAAATTCGAAATAGTAAATTACTTACCGAACGACATCTGGCCACATGGGAAAGTCACGAGGAAAAGTACAAGTATTTTTGATACGAAATTAAACATTTTGCTGCCGTCACGTTTGTAGCTTGCTACACATCAGCAGTCAGAGAAAGGTTAGCGAAGGGGTGGGATAAGAGAGTTTTTGAGACGCACCATACTATGCACATATTGGTGATGTCACCATTTTTTGGGGGAAATTGATTGAATCAACCTTATTTTACTAGGCTAATGGCAAGGCCCACACATTTGTGAGACACCCTAACCCTTCCCATTTATGAAATGGATGGTTGTGTAAAAATATTTGACGGCAAAAGTGGTTAGATTGAAAGATATTGTGACCCACACCCCATAAACCACTGCAGGGTGGTGTGATGGACCCCCGATTTTTCTGAGCAAAAATAAATAAATAAATACAAATGTTGGTATAATTTTCGTTGTTGGACATAAAAGACTGCAAAAACACCGGGAAATCAGCTGCAAGTTATTTTAATATAAGAAATCTGTTCTCAAGTATTCCCACGCACAATAGAGATACACGTGATCGTATACAAATGTAAGCAAGGTTTGAAATTATTATGTTTTAGTCAAACATTATAACTGTTTGGGCTTCTTGCGGTCAATTTGCGGTCTACAAATTATTTGTAATTATGTTCCGGCCCCCAGACCATCCGCTCAAGAACAAATCAACCCCCGGCTGAATCTAGTTGATGATCCCTGCCCTAAACTCAGAAAGTGCAGAATAATGCCTGGCTGAAGGGATGATGGATCTCATACACTCATGTAACCCAATATTGCAATTTGTTGTAATACAACTAGTCAATTGTCTTTCCTACACACACAAACAAACATCATTAGGATGTCTTAATGCATCCTGGAAATATAGAGCTGTAAATACGAAATACAACAGGCAGAAATGTAAACTTGAATATTTATGATGATTATAAGCTTTACTTTTTGGTAGCTGACTAATAGACAACTTTCCAAGTCAAATTTGCTCTCATTCAGTGCTGTATGGTCCTGCCTAATGAAAATACATACAGTTACATGTTTTTTTAAAATGTTGTGGCTATTGTCACCGGCTCTAAGGAAAACAAGTGGGCTCAGACATTGGAATTAGGTTTCTTGAAGGATTGTGTTTGAATAGCTGAAGCCAAATAGTGTTTAATATGTGTTCATGTTTAAAATGTCATTCACAGATTTACAGCATATCAACAGTGGACAATTCTGCCAAATATATCAACAAGCCTTTCACGACGCAATAGAAGCGTATATGTACAACTCTGAACGTTTCCTTATTTTACCCAATGAAACTAAGTGTGCAAGATTGATTAAAAGTGTTTGAGCTGACCAGAACATGAGAGTATCCTAACAGGGTGAGGAGACAAAGTAGCCAGTGGTGGTTGTAGTTCTGGCAGGGCCTGACGAGCTTGCACAGCTAACTGGTCATTTTGGGCAAGCTGCAGCGACAAGGCCAGTATCCTTCCTGTTTGACAGTTTCCAATTCTAAAACAGTTGGGTGCAGGCACTCAACAGATGCAGCTTGCATGTCAACGAGACCCATTGACTAACTGGAATGTAATCCCAGCCTGAAGGATGCAGGGGATACTCCAGTGGTGGAATGATTGGTTGTCTTGTTGTGAAGGAGAGTCTGTGAAAGGGCTGTCACCAACAGACCTGCCATTAGATCTTTTTAACACCGAATTGAGTTTTTTAAATATTAAATGTGGCAAAAAGTCCTGCAGGTCACGTCCTACTTATTCCTTTATATTCCTTTGGAAGCTGGGTAGAATGATCATTTGGTCGATATTAACTGTGGGAGGTTGGCTGTTATTATGGTCTGGGGCAGGCCCAGCAGGACATAAGGAGAGTGACAACTGGTGAGGGAGACCTCAGGTTAACTAGAGGTTACTTGGACCTGAGAAGTGTTATGAGGGACGTAGCATATCTCCACACACATATACAGTGTCTTCAGAAAGTATTCATATCCCTTGACTTATTCCACATTTTGTTGTGTTAGATTTGTTTTCTCACCCATGTTTTTTGACATTTTTGCAAATGTATTTGAAAATGAAATGCAGAAATATCTAATTTACATAAATATTCACACCTCTGAGTCAATACATATTAGAATCCCATTTGGCAGCGATTACAGCTGTGAGTCTTTCTGTGTAAGTGTCACGATCGTCGTATGGAATGGACCAAGGTGCAGAGTGGTGAGCATGCATTTTCTTTTATTTATAAATGCCGCCAACAAAACAATGATATAACAAAAACGACCGTGAAGCTCCTTAAGGCTATACATGCACAAACGAAGAACTACCCACAACTACCAAAAGGAAAAAAGGCTGCCTAAGTATGATTCCCAATCAGAGACAACAATAAACAACTGTCCCTGATTGAGAACCATACCCGACCAAAACAGAAACAAACAACAGAGAATGCCCACCCCAAATCACACCCTGACCTAACCAAATAGAGAAACATTCAATGTTGTCTTGGTAAGCAACTCCAGTGCATATTTGGCCTTGTGTTTTAGGTTATTGTCCTGCTGAAAGATGAATTCATCTCCCAGTGTCTGGTGGAAAGCAGACTGAATCAGTTTTTCCTCTAGGATTTTGCATGTGCTTAGCTCCATTCTGTTATTTTTTTGTCCTGAAAACTACTCAGTCCTTAACGATTACAAGGAAACCCATACCATGATGCAGTCACCACTATGCTTGGAAATATGGAGAGCGGTACTCAGTAATGTGTTGTGTCACGGCCGTTAAAAGAAGAGGACCAAGGTGCAGCGTTGTGAGCGTACATATTCTTTTATTTAGAAAAGACGCCGAACAAAACAATAAACACTACAAAACAAACCGTGAAGCTAAAGGCTATGTGCCATGAACAAAGACAACTTCCCACAAAGAAAGGAGGTTCCCAATCAGAGACAACGATAGACAGCTGTCCCTGATTGAGAACCATACCCGGCCAAAACATAGAAATACAAAATCATAGATAACAAAACATAGAAAGTCCACCCCAAATCACACCCTGACCAAACCAAATAGAGACATTAAAAGGCTCTCTAAGGTCAGGGCGTGACAGTTGTATTGGATTTGCTCCAAACATTACACTATTCAGGACATCTGGAAATAGGAGCCAAGGGGCTGTAAGACATAGGTTTAATCCTAGACACATGAAAAGTGGGATGTATACAGAGGGTACGGGGCAACAGAAGATGAACAGCAGAGGGGCTAATAATCTTGGAGATGGGGAAAGGGCCGAAAAAACGGGGGGGATGTTTGCAGGACTCCACCCGGAGGGGCAGATCTTGAGTGGACAGCCATACCCTCTGCCCAAGACAATAGCAGGGAGCCGGGGTCCGGTGGCGGTCCGCTTGTTGCCGATACCTGGAGGTCGTCTTGAGAAGAGCCGACCGGGCTCTCTTCCAGGTACGGCGAAAGCGGCGGACAAACACCTGGGCAGAGGGTATGCCAACATCTTCCTCCGGGAAGAACGGGGGGTGATAACCCAGGGAACACTCGAAAGGTGAGAGCCCGGTGACAGAGCAGGGGAGGGTGTTGCGGGCATATTCAACCCACACGAGTTGCTGGCTCCAGGTGGTGGGGTTGGCGGAGACAAGGCAGCGAAGAGTCGTCTCCAGGTCTTGATTGGTCTTGACTGGCCATTGGACTGAGGGTGCAACCCGGAGGACAGGCTGGCTGATGACCCAATGAGTGTGCAGAACACCTTCCAGAACCAGGACTAGAACTGAGTTTTCCAGTCAGAGACCATGTCCACTGGGAGTCCATGGATCTGGAAGACGTGTTACACCATGAGCTGGGCCATCTTTTTGGCAGAGGTTAGCTTGGGGAGAGGAATGAAATGGGCGGCTTTGGAAAACCGGTCCACCACTGTCAGGATGGCGGTGTTGCCATCAGACCCGTGACGAAGTCCAGGGATATGTGAGACCAGGGACGGTGAGGGACATGCAGTGGTTGAAGGAGACCAGCCAGAGCTTGCCGAGTAGTCCCGGGGTTCGGCTGGGAACGCTGCGCCTCACCGACCTGCTTCCCTACTCCCCAGCTGAGTGCTATCGTCAGGCACGAGGTGGGCAGGATGGTCTCTATAGCGACGTGACAGCGCATCCGACTTGATATTCTTGGATCCCGGTCGGTAGGAGAGAGAGAAGTTAAACCGGGTGAAAAGCAGGGTCCATCTAGCTTCCCTGGAATTGAGACGCTTGGCGGTGCAGAGATATTCCAGGTTCTTGTGATCCGTCCACACAATGAACGGATGTTCCACCCCCACCAACCAGTGTCTCCACTCCTCCAACGCCATCTTCACTGCGAGAAGCTCACAATTCCCCTTGGGGATTTTGGCAATGAAACCCTTTATCTACTTCCTCAGAGTCAGATGAAGTCATGGGTACCATTTGTATGTCCACTCCTCAGTAAAAGGCACATGACAGCCCGCTTGGAGTTTGCCAAAAGGAACCTAAAGACTCTCAGACCATGAGAAACAAGATTCTCTGGTCTGATGAAACCAAGATTAAACTCTTTGGCCTGAATGTCAAGCGTCACGTCTGTCAGAAACCTGGCACCATCCCTACAGTGAAAACTGGTGGTGGCAGCAGCATGCTGTGGGGATGTTTTTCAGCGGCAGGGACTGGGAGTCTAGTCAGGATTTTTCAAGCAGACATTTTCTGGGACACTGTAAAGTCCATGGAGAATAAGAGAACCTTCTCCCAGCTGCTTACTGCACTGAGGCTAGGAAACACTGTCACCACCGATAAATTCACTATAATTGAGAATTTCAATAAGCATTTTTCTACAGCTGGCCATGCTTTTTACCTGGCTACCCCTACCCCGATCAACAGCCCTCCACCCCCCACAGCAACTTACCCAAGCCTCCCCATTTCTCCTTCACCTAAATCCAGATAGCTGATGTTCTGAAAGAGCTGCAAAATTTGGACCCCTACAAATCAGCCGGGCTAGACAATCTGGCGGGGCTTTACCAAGCAGAGACTTGTAGATGACCTGGAGCCAGTGGGTTTGGCGGCGAGTATGAAGCGAGGGCCAGCCAACAAGACCGTACAGGTTACAGTGGTGAGTAGTATATGGGGCTTTGGTGACAAAACTGATGGCACTGTGATAGACTGTATCCAATTTGTTGAGTAGAGTGTTGGAGGCTATTTTGTAAATGACATCGCCAAGGTCGAGGATCGGTAGGATGGTCAGTTTTACGAGGGTATGTTTGGCCGCATGAGTGAAGAATGCTTTGTTGCGAAATAGGAAGCCAATTCTAAATTTAATTTTGGATTGGAGATGCTTAATGTGAGTCTGGAAGGAGAGTTTACAGTCTAACCAGACACCTAGGTATTTGTTGTTGTAAACATATTCTAAGTCAGAACCGTCCAGAGTAGTGATGCTGGACGGGCGGGCAGGTGCGGGCAGCGATGAAGTTGAAGAGCATGCATTTAGTTTTACTTGCATTTAAGAGCAGTTGGAGGCCACGGAAGGAGAGTTGTATGGCATTGAAGCTCGTCTGGAAGTTAGTTAACACAGTGTCCAAAGAAGGGCCAGAGGTATACAGAATGGTGTCGTCTGCTTAGAGGTGGATCAGAGACTCACCAGCAGCAAGAGCGACATCATTGATGGTCACGATAACACCCACCCGTAGCACGTGCTCCAGCAGGTATATCTCACTGGTCACCTCCAAAGCCAATTCTTACTTTGGCCGCCTTTCTTTCCAGTTCTCTGCTGCCAATGACTGGAACGAACTGCAAAAATCACTGAAGCTGGAGGCTCATATCTCCCTCACTAGTTTTAAGCATCAGCTGTCAGTGCAGCTCATAAATCACTATACCTGTACATAGCCCATCTGTAAATAGCCCATCCAACTACCAAATCCCCATACTGTATTTATTTATTGATCTTGCTCCTTTGCACCCTAGTATCGCTACTTGCACATTAATCTTCTGCACATCTACCATTCCAGTGTTTAATTGCTATATTGTAATTACTTTGCCACCATGGCCTATTTACTGCCTCACCTACCTTATCCCACCTCATTTGAACATACTGCATATAGACTTTTTCTACTGTATTATTGACTGTATGTTTGTTTATTCCATGCGTAACTCTGTCTTGTTGTATGTGTCGAACTGCTTTGCTTTATCTTGGCCAGGTCGCAGTTGCAAATGAGAACTTGTTCTCAACTAGCCTACCTGGTTAAATAAAGGTGAAATAAAAAATGTATTTAAAAAAAGGATCGAGGCAAAGATGATCGGAGCAAAGTACAGAGAGATCCTTGATGAAAACCTGCTCCAGAGTGCTTATGACCTCTGACTGGGGCGAAGGTTCACCTTCCAACAGGACAACGACCCTAAGCACACAGCCAAGACAACGCGGGACTGGCTTCGGGATAAGTCTCTGAATGTCCTTGAGTGGCCTAGCCAGAGCCCGGACTTGAACACGATCGAACATCTCTGGAGAGACCTGAAAATAGCTGTGCAGAAATGCTCCCCATCCAACCTGATAGATATTGAGAGGACTTGCAGAAAAGAATGGGAGAAACTCCCGAAGTACAGGTGTGGCAAGCTCGTAGCATCATACCAAAGATGACTCGAGGCTGTAATTGCTGCCAAAGGTTCTTCAACTAAGTACAGATTAAAGGGTCTGAATACTTATGTAAATGTTATATTTCTGTTTATTTTTTCATAAATTAGCAATGATGCAAAAAAAAAACGTTTTTACTTTGGCATTATGCGATATTGTGTGTAGATTGATGAGAAAAAAATATTTAATACATTTTAGAATAAGGTTGTAACCTAACAAAATGTGGAAAACGTCAAGGGGTCTGAATACTTTCCGAAGTTACTGTAAGACTCATAATATTCTCTCTGTCTTTTGCTCATTAACAAAATGTGGCTCTGCATGAGTTGTTTTCATAGGAAGGATTGTGGTTTTCTGCAGATTGCCCTGCTTATGCACAAGAGAACATGTCAGGCTAACATCCTGCAGCAACACACCCAGAAAGAACCCTAGTTGAACCTGCCTCACTCGAAAACCAATACCCTAAAATACAAATATAATAGACTTAGAAATATAATACTTTAACTACAGAATTACTAATTACGCTTCAATATAAATACACCTTGGATCAATCTTTTAAAATAACAGTGAGGGATTTAATTGACATTTTTCCTTTTCTCAGGGAAGTCTAATACTTTTCTATGCTTATAAACTCTAAATCATGGCAGGCAGCTGCAACAAAATCACTCAAACAACAGGTAAGTCGGATATATTTTAACTCACACTATTGTGGTCTCTTTTTGAAAAGGAGACCAAATATACATGCCATTGAAAATGATAAAACACAGGCTCAAAGATTGATGTCCGCGTTAAAAGGTTAAATGTATTACATAGCGTAACCAAAATGAACCCACACACTGTTGTAGGCTCCCAAAAAAAGCATGTGTGAGCCTACAGCAGTGTGGGGGAACATTCAGTTGGCTTCGACCTATTTATTCAACTTAAGAGTCTTCTGGAGGTAGAGACACATCTTGTTTTTGTTCTCCCCATAGTTTTTGATATTTTCTGCGGGTCTTATGAGCTGTGGATCCTACTGGCAGTTGTCAGCACAATGTTGGTATTTTCAGTGTGCTGGATTATTCTTTGCTGTATCACAACACATTGTACAGGTAAGGCTAAAGTCAAGAGTTAACACTACCTGATGAAAAAAAATATCGATGTAACTGACAGAGAACACTCTTTTGTTGTTACAGATAAAGGGAATATATTTCTACCCCGCTTCAGAAGGAGGTGTGTAATCTAATTCATTACTTACAGACAGAGAGACAAAAAGGTTGATTGACTGATGAATTTTAGGCTAAAAGTATGTGGACACCTGCCTGTCGAACATCTCATTCCAAAATCATGGGCATTAATACGGTCCCCCCTTTGCTGTTATAACAGCCTGCACTCGTCTGGTAAGGCTTTCCCCTAGATGTTGGAACATTGCTGCGGGGACTTGCTTCCATTCAGCCACAAAAGCATTAGTAAGGTCGAGCACTGATGTTGGGCGATCAGGCCTGGGTCGCAGTCGGCGTTCCAATTCATCCCAAAAGTGTTAGATGGGATTGAGGTGAAAAACAGCCCCCGGCCATTATTTCTCCTCCACCAAACTTTATAGTTGGCACTATGTATTGGGGCAGGTAGTGTTCTCCTGGCATCTGCTTGTGCGGACACAGCTTCCAAAGGCATTTTTAAACTCGGTAGTGAGTGTTGCAACCGAGGACAGACGATTTTTAAGCGATACGCACTTCAGCACACGGCGGTCCCGTTCTGTGAGCTTGTGTGGCCTACCACATCGCAGCTGAGCCATTGTTGCTCCTAGACATTTCCACTTCACAATAACAGCACTTACAGTTGACTGGGGCAGCACTAGCAGGGCAGAAATTTGACAAACTGACTTGTTGGAAAGGTGGGCTCTTCTGTATGGGCCATTCTATTGCCACTGTTCATTTATAGAGATTGCATGGCTGTGTGCTCGATTTTATACAATGGGTGTGGCTGACATAGCTGAATCCAATCATTTGAAGGGGTGTCCACATACTTTTGGGAATCTAGTATATATCTGATGGACTGCAGTGAATGATGCAGAGCCAAATATATAGACATACAGTGGGGCAAAAAAGTATTTAGTCAGCCACCAATTGTGCAAGTTCTCCCACTTAAAAAGATGAGAGAAAAATCTTGCTTGTTTGTAGGTGACCAAATACTTATTTTCCACCATAATTTGCAGATAAATTCTTTAAAAATCCTACAATGTGATTTTCTGGATTATTTTTCTAATTTTGTCTGTCATAGTTGAAGTGTACCTATGATGAAAATTACAGGCCTCTCTCATCTTTTTAAGTGGGAGAACATGCACAATTGGTGGCTGACTAAATACTTTTTTGCCCCACTGTATATAGAGATTTTCCTAAATCAAATCTAATTTTATTCTGCTTGTAAACAACAGGTGAAGAGTAACAGTGAAATGCTTACCTAAAGGGCCCTTCCTAAACATGCAGAGAGAAATAAAATAGAGACATTTATATTGAAAAATATATGGCTTTGGATTGATTGTTTAATTGTCTTTACTCATCTTCAGATTAATTTTTCTGGTTTAATCATAAGGGCCTATTACATGCTAATATCTGCTTTACTAATGACCCCACTGTTTCCTCTCTCCTCAACCTCGATGGGAATCAACCAGTCTTAGTCTGAGAGTGAGGGACATGGAGGACAACCCTATCTATGGGAACATCACCTACACCCAGACTAGTGAGAAGAAGTTCCCACAAACTACTTGTTTACAGAATTTAAGTTTTTAATTTTGAATGTCAAGGTTTCAATGTTGTCAGTGTAATGTTGAATGGTAATGAAATGAAACAGGTCATTTTTTGTTTCAAATTAGTTTCTGATATACACTCTTAGGAGATAGGAGATAACCCTTTTTGGTTTCAGGTAGAACCTTTTTGGGTTACACGTAGAACCGTCTGTGGAAAGGTTTCATGGAACCAAAAAGGGTTCTTCAAAGGGCTCTCCTATGGGACAGTCAAATAACCCTTTTAGGTTCTAGATAGCACTTTGTTTTCTAAGAGAGTAGTTTGTCAGGACCCGGTTACGAACCCGGGTCTCCGGAGTGAGAAACAGTCACTTAACCAACTGAGCCACGAATAGTCGGCAGAACCCAGAAGATGAGGCAGACACAGCAGTACTTGAGACGGTGTATTTAATGTAGTAAAAAGTGAAGTCCTTCAGGAACACATGTAACTCCAAGACAAAAAAGGTAAATCCACAAGGTGGTAGGTATAGCACAAAAAGCCTCAAAAGATACTCAAAAAATAAATAAACAAGAACAAAAAACAGAATTCCACAAGAGCATCCACCGGGATCAACAAGAGTTAACAGAATACTAGGGCTGGGTGCTAACATACAAACACAGAGCAAAGGACTGAGGAAAACAAAGGGTTTAAATACAATCAGGGGAAACGAGGCACAGGTGCAAATAATAATGGGGATCAAGGGAAAACAAAAGGTCAAAAGGCACAATGGGGGCATCTAGTGACCAAAAACCGGAACAACCCTGGCCAAATCCTGACATAGTTATTGTACAGTTACATGTAATTACACCAATCCTCTTAAGGATCCGCCCCTTTTTTTCAATTTTCTTCTAAAATGACATACCCAAATCTAACTGCTTGTAGCTCAACCGCTGAAGCAAGGATATGCATATTCTTGGTACATTTGAAAGGAAATACTTTGAAGTTTGCAGAAATGTGAAAGGAATGTAGGAGAATATAACACAAAAGATCTGGTAAAAGATAATACAAAGAAAGAAAAAAACATTATTTTGTATTTTTTTGGTAAAATCATCTTTGAAATGCTAGAGAAAGGCCAAAATGTATTATTCCAGCCCAAGTGCAATTTAGATTTTGGCCACTAGATGGCCGCAGTGTATGTGCATAGTTTTAGACGGATCCAATGAATCATTTAATTTCTGTTCCAAATGTTGTATCAAGACTGTAACAAGAAGTAATTAAAGAGCAGCAGTATAGTAAAAATAGTGAGACTATATACAGGGGGGTACCAGTACAGAGTCAATGTGTCGGGGCACCGGTTAGTTGAGGTAATATGTACATGAAGGTGGAGTTATTAAAGTGACTACGCATAGATGATACCAACAGAGAGTAGCAGCGGTGTAAAAGAGGAGAGGGGGGGGGGCAATGCAAATAGTCTGGGTATCCATTTGACTAGGTGTTCAGGAGTCTTATGGCTTGGGGGTAGAAGCTGTTTAGAAGCCTCTTGGACCTAGATTTGCCGCTCCAGTACCGCTTGCCATGGAGAAGCAGAGAGAACAGTGTATGACTAGGGTGGCTGGAGTCTTTGACAATTTGTAGGCCTTTCCTCTGACACCGCCTGGTATAGAGGTCCTGGATGGCAGGAAGCTTGGCCCCAGTGATGTACTGGGCAGTTAGCCCTACCCTCTGTAGTGCCTTGCGGTCAAAGGCCGGAGCAGTTGCCATAACAGGCAGTGATGCAATCAGCCAGGATGCTCTCGATGGTGCAGCTATAGAACCTTTTGAGGATCTGAGGACCCATGCCAAATCTTTTCAGTCTCCTGAGGTTTTGTCGTGCCCTCTTCACGACTGTCTTGGTGTGCTTGGACCATGTTAGTTTGTTGGTGATGTGGACACCAAGGAACTTGAAGCTCTCAACCTGCTCCACTGGAGCCCCATCGATGAGACTGGGGGTGTGCTCGGTCCTCTTTTTCCTGTAGTCCACAATCATCTCCTTTGTCTTGATCACGTTAAGGGAGAGGTTGTTGTCCTGGCACCGCATGGTCAGGTCTCTGACCTCCTCACTATAGGCTGTCTTGTCATTGTCGGTGATCAACCCTACCACTGTTGTGTCATCAGCAAACTTAATGATGGTGTTGGAGTCGTGCCTGGCAGTGCAGTCATTTATGAACAGGGAGTACAGGAGGGGACTAAGCACGCACCCCCGAGGAGCCCCTGTGTTGAGGATCAGTGTGGCGGATGAGTTGTTACCTACCCTTACCACCTGGGGGCCGCCCATCAGGAAGTCCAGGATCCATTTGCAGAGGGATATGTTTAGTCCCAGGGTCCTTAGCTTAGTGATGAGCTTCGAGGGCACTATGGTGTTGAACTCTGAGCTATAGTCAATGAATAGCATTCTCACATAGTTGTTCCTTTTGTCCAGGTAGGAAAGGGAAGTGTGGAGTTTAATAGAGATGGCATCATCTGTGGATCTGTTGAGGCGGTATGCAAATTGGAGTGGGTCTAGGGTTTCTGGGATAATGGTGTTGATGTGAGCCATGACCAGCCTTTCAAAGCACTTCATGGCTACAGACGTGAGTGCTACAGGTCGGTAGTCATTTAGGTAGGTTACCTTAGTGTTCTTGGGCACAGGCATTATGATGGTCTGCTTAAAACATGTTGGTATTACGGACGCGGACAGGGCGAGTTTGAAAATGTCAGTGAAGACACTTGCCTGTTGGCCAGCGTATGCTCGCAGTACACGTCCTGGTAATCCGTCTGGCCCTGCGGCCTTGTGAATGCTGACCTTTTTAAAGGTCTTACTCACATTGGTTACGGAAAGCATGATCACACAGTCTTCCGGTGCTTCTGGTGCTCTCGTGCATGTTTCAATGTTATTTTCCTCGAAGCGAGCATAGAAGTAGTTTAGCTCATCTGGTAGGCTCGTGTCACTGGGCAGCTCTCGACGGTGCTTCCCTTTGTAATGGTTTGCAAGTCCTGCCACATCCGACGAGCGTCAGAGCCGGTGTAGTACGATTCAATCTTAGTCCTGTATGGATGCTTTGCCTGTTTGATGGTTTGTCGGAGAGCATAGCGGGATTTCTTATATGCTTCCGGGTTAGAGTCCTGCTCCTTGAAAGTGGCAGCTCTACCATTTAGCTCAGTCCGGATGTTGTCTGTAATCCATGGCTTCTGGTTGGGGTATGTACGTACGGTCCCTGTGGGGATGACGTCATCAATGCACTTATTGATGAAGCCCATGACTGATGTGGTGTACTCCTCAATGCCATCGGAGGAATCCCGGAACATTTTCCAGTCTGTGCTAGCAAAACAGTACTGTAGCTTAGCATCTGCTTCATCTGACCACTTTTTTATTGATCTAGTCACTGGTACTTCCTGCTTTAATTTTTGCTAGTAAGCAGGAATCAGTAGGATAGAATTATGGTTAGATTTGCAAAATGGAGGGCGAGGGAGAGCTTTGTTTGCATCTCTGTGTGTGGAGTAAAGGTGGTCCAGAGTTTTTTTCCCCTCTGGTTGCACATTTAACATGCTGATAGAAATTTGGCAAAACGGATTTAAGTTTCCCTGCATTAAAGTCCCCAGCTACTAGGAGCGCCGCCTCTGGGTGAGCATTTTCTTTTTTGCTTATGGCGGAATACAGCTCATTCAGTGATGTCTTAGTACCAGCCTCTGACTGTTGTGGTATGTAAACAGCTACGAAAAATACAGATGAAAACGCTCTAGGTAGATAGTGTGGTCTACAGCTTATCATGAGATACTTTACCTCAGGCGAGCATTCGCTCAAGACTTCCTTTGAGATCATGCACCAGCTGTTATCTACAAAATACATAGTCCACCGCCGCTTGTCTTACCAGACGCCGCTGTTCTATCCTGCCAGTACAGCGTATAACCAGCCAGCTGTATGTTGATAGTGTCGGCGTTCAGCCACGACTCCGTGAAGCATAAGATATTACAGTTTTGAATGTCCCGTTGGTAGTTTAATCTACCATGTAGGTCATCTATTTTATTGTCCAAAGACTGCACGTTTGCTAGAAGAATGGAAGGAAGTGGGGGTTTATTCGATCGCCTACGAATTCTCAGAAAGCAGCCTGCCATCCGGACCCTTTTTCTCCGCCTCCTCTTCCCGCAAATCACTGGGATCTGGGCCTGTTCCCGAGAAAGCAGTATATCGTTTGCGTAGGGCTCGTCAGGCTCGTTAAAGGAAAAAAAGGATTCTGCCAGTCCATGGTGAGTAATCACAGTCCTGATGTCCAGAAGTTATTTTCAGTCATAAGAGACGATAGTGGCAACATTATGTACAAAGTAAGTAACAAAATAAGTGAAAATCATTGCAAATAAAATTTTAAAAAACACAATCGGTTGGGGGCACATAAAACGTCTGCCTTCTTCTTCGGCGCCATTTTACCCTGTGCATTATAATGTAATGTGATGAGTGATGCAGAATGTAATGATCCTTTTTATCATGACATTTGTCTCTTTGTTGACAGGAGTAGACCTCCCACTCCGTTCCTCATCTCTCAGAGATGGCCAGGTCAAAAGTATCTCTCAGGTGCTACTTTTTCTACACCATCTCCTTGTGAAGCACAATGTATCCTGCTATTGTTCATTATTTTCCCTAGTCTTTATGTCACGTAGAAGCCCATACCAAAAACCTATACAGTATATTAAACATAACCACTTCTCCACGCTCAATTGCTAGAGAGAGCCGGCTGGTGGACAAGATTGTACTGAACATGTACCATGTTTCTTCCTTATGTCAAGGCGCCCTCCAAAGGTCAGGACTGTTATGCCAACCTGACTCTGAAGGCCCCTAAACTGGAGTCTGGCCGCAGCTCCCCACAGCCCCAGATGAAGTACTCTGACGTAGTGAAACTACAGGGGCCACAGGAAGCGGAGAAGGTGACCATGGCCAACAACAGCGCTGACTCAGTCTCTGTGCTCTCGGACCTGTATGCCTCAGTGCAAATAGACCGCACCAAAACCCTGGACACAGTGGATGGCAATGACGGCTATGCCAACCATGTCTGAGAGACAAAATGTTGGTGACATGCTTTTCAATCTGTTATAGATTTTTTTCTGTGTTTTTGGTTGGCAAGATTTGGAGACGATGACGCTGGTTGTCTAGCTGTTTCACCTCATAACCACAGAGTGTCGCTAATTGCCAGCTTTAGAAAAATATTTTTCCTTCCTAATATAAAATTCTGCAGAGCAGTGTGTGTGTGACAACTGTGTGGTTTAACTTCAGTCCCTGCAGACTTTATTACAACTTGTTGAGGCCCAGACTTACTTATCTAATTCCCTTAAACCAACAAGAAGCCAGTAGGAGGTAAGAGGCTACATGCAAGCAGTGGTGTAAAGTACTTTGAAGTCATTTTTTGGGGGTATATGTACATTACTTTACTATTTATATTTTTGACAACTTTTACTTTTACTTCACTACATTCCTATAGAAAATAATGTACTTTTTACTCCATACATTTTCCCTGACACCCAAAAGTACTTGTTAGATTTGAATGCTTAGCAGGACATGAAAATGGTCCCATTCACGCACTTATCAAGAGTACATCCCTACAGACTGATCCGCTGGACTCACTAAACACAGATACTTCATGTGTAAATTATGTCTGAGTGTTGGAGTGTGCCCCTGGCTACCCGTAAAAAAAACATATATACAAAAACATTTTGGTGCCGTCTGGTTTGAGTAATATAAGGAATTTGAAATGATTTATACTTTAACTTTTACCTTCAATACTTAAGTATATGTTAGCGTTTACATTTACTTTTGATACTTAAGTATATTTAAAACCACATACTTTTAGACTTCTACTCAAGTAGTATTTTACTTGGTGACTTTCACTTTTACTTGAGTCATTTTCTATTATGGTATCTTTACTTTTACTCAAGTACTGTATGACAATTGAGTACTTTTCCACCACTGCATGCAAGGTATTTGCAGGTGGATTATTTCCTCTATTTCCATCACACATTTTCAGAGGGTAGAGTGTCTACCATGTTGTTTGCTGTTTTATAATCTCCAGATCCTGTCAAACATTAAGGTTAAACTGAACATGACATTTAAGGAGATAAAATTGTGAAGGGCAATACATTTCTATATTTCTGAGATATTAATTCATGTGGTTTATGTCTAAATTGTTGATACCTCCTTTTGTCATAAATAAACAAACTGTATTTTTTATTTATTTAAGTTCTGTGCACATTTATTTTGTCAGTTCATTTGATGGTCGGATTCTCCTGCAAGGGTAATAATGCATCATAGACCTTTTGATATGTTCATGTTTAAACCCATAGAATACTCCAACAGTGATTGTGAGTGACTAGGCTTTGAGATACAGGCATGAGGCTTGGCAAGTTGTAATCACTATCTTAACAAAGTGTTTGTTATCATCACTATAATAAAACCTTGATCAGTTTGTCTGAAATGTATTTTCTATCTAGGGTTAATTGCTGTACTACTTACACCATTCTCAAGCTTTTAATTTAGAGGGTACCAGGGAATTAAATCCCTTGGTTTTTGAAGTAGGTTTTTTAGTTTTGTTGAAACTTTTATGAAAATGTTAACGATGTAATTGATTTCAAATTATTAACACATTTGGGTTATGAAGTGTTTCTAAGGAATAAATATTGGGATATTTGCAACCAACATTGGCAGCAAGATCATCTGGGTCAGTGAATTCAGTAGGTGAATTGAATATCCTCATTTAAAATAATCATAATTTTCAATTGTTGAAAATCCAATGAACTTCCTAAACGGAATGAACTGAAATTAATATCACTATAGGTTCACAAAATATTCACCTAGTATGTATTAGACCAGATGTATTATTTGCATAGATAACTGTTCATAGATATAGATGTACTATAATGTTCTGCTTTCTTGCAGACGTTGTTGTCACTCCCTGACCTTAGAGAGCCTTTTTATTTCTCTATTTGGTTAGGTCAGGGTGTGATTTGGGTGGGAATTCTAGTTTTCTATTTCTTTGCTGGCCGGGTATGGTTCCCAATCAGAGGCAGCTGTCTATAGTTGTCTCTGATTGGGAATCATACTTAGGCAGCCTGTTTTCCACCCTAGTTTGTGGGATCTTGTCTTTGTATAGTTGCCGTTTAGCGCTACAGAGCTTTACGTTCGTATCGTGTTTTTTTGGTGTCATTTGAAAATAAAGTCAAATGTACGCCTGCCATGCTGCACCTTGGTCTCCTAACGACGGACGTAACAGAAGATCCCACCACAAAAGGACCAAGCAGTATGGTTAGGAGGAGAGCACACAACGGAAACCCGAGAGGAAACCCCAGATGACGTGGGGGTCGGTGCTGAGGGGTGAGTCCGAGACCGAGGAGGAATTCTTGGACCGTTTGAGCGAGGAGTGGTTGGCAGTGGAAAGGGACGAAAGAGTTTGGAGGGGTTGGAGTCGGGAGCAAGACAGTCGCTTTGAGGAGCGTGTGACCCTTCAGGCACCATGCTTTGCGGTTACACGTACTGTGTCTCCGGTATGCATCCACAGCCCGGTGAGCTCTGTGCCAGCTCCCCACATTTGCCATGCTAGAGTGGGCATTCAGCCAGGACGGATTGTGCTGGCTCAGCGCTCCTGGTCTCCGGTGCGTCTCTTCGAACCAGGATATCCTGCGCCGGCTCTGCGCAATGTGTCTCCGGTGTGCCTTCACAGCTCAGTGCGTCCTGTGCCAGCGCCCCGCAGTTGCCGGGCTAAAGTGAGTATCCAGCCAGGACGGGTTGTGCCGGCTCCACGCACCAGGCCTCCAGTACGTCTCTCCAGCCCGGTGCGTCCTGTGCCAGCTCTACGCACCCGGCCTCCAGTGATGATCCATGGCACGAAGCCTCCAGTGATGATCCATGGCCCGAAGCCTCCAGTGATGATCCATGGCCCGAAGCCTCCAGTGATGATACATGGCCCGAAGCCTCCAGTGATGATCCATGGCCCGAAGCCTCCATTGATGATCCATGGCCTGAAGAAGCTTCTAGTGATGATCCATGGCCTGAAGAAGCCTCCATTGATGATCCATGGCACGAAGCCTCCATTGATGATCCATGGCACGAAGCCTCCAGTGTTGATCCATGGCCCGGAGCCTCCAGCAACGGTCTGCAGTCCAGAGCCTCCAGCGACAGTCGGCAGTCCAGAGCCCCCAGCGTCGGTCTGCAGTCCAGGGCCTCCAGCGACATTCGGCAGTCCAGGGCCTCCAGCGACGGTCGGCAGTTCGGAGCCTCCAGCGACGGTCGGAAGTCCGGAGCCTCCGGCGACGATCCACGGTCTGGTTCCTTCGGCAACGATCTACGGTCCGGTTCCTCCGGCAACGATCTACGGTCCGGAGCCTCCGGCGACGATCCACTGTCCGGTTCCACGGAAGCGGAGGGATCAGCAAGCGGAGTGGGGTCTATGTCCCGAACTGTAGCCGCCACTGAGGCTAGATGCCCACCCGGACCCTCCCTCATAGAGTCAGGTTTTGCGGCCGGATTCCACAACTTGGGGGGGGGGGGGGGGGGACTGTCACGCCCTGACCTTAGAGCCTTTTTATTTCTCTATTTGGTTAGGTCAGGGTATGATTTGGGTGGGAATTATAGTATTCTATTTCTTTGCTGGCAGGGTATGGTTCCCAATCAGAGGCAGCTGTCTATCGTTGTCTCTGATTGGGAATCTTACTTAGGCAGCCTGTTTTCCACCCTAGTTTGTGGGATCTTGTCTTTGTATAGTTGCTGTTTTGCGCTACAGTGCTTTACGTTCGTTTCTAACGACGGACGTAGCAGTTGTGCTGTCCAGCATTTTTCTCAGTCAGGATGTCAGAGGAGTAATAAATCCAGCAATAATTGTTCATGAGAAAATACTTTATGGTCAAAATGGTAAATGAATAAACAAGAGATAACGATAATCGATTATACCATATTAAGGAATTATTAACATGGTAAAACAATTTTTGCAGATTATGCAACTAATTTATATGTGAAAGCTGAAATGGTCTATTCATTCCTTTTTCAGTAGACACGCTTATCCAAGACAACTTACAGTAGTGAGTGCATACTTTTTCATACTGCTCCCCCTTGGGAAATGAACCCACAACCCTAGCAATTCAAACACCATGCGCTACCAACTGAGCCACATCATCACAAACCACTTGATGTCTCCATGTACTCAATTACTGTATTGTCCATTGTTTTTTTTCATGGTGATGGAACGTCTACAGGTACAATCATAGATGACCAGCCTATGTATAATACAGTAATGCACATTTACATTAAGTGGTTTGTAAGGATGGTAAAGTAATACTGCACATATAGTGGTTGTTTTCCATGTTATTTGATCAAGAACAATATTTCATTAGTAGATGTTTTGTGTCTTTGCATATAACTTTCCACCTTTTGATTTAAATGTTTGAGGACAGGGTTTTGTTCTTTCTGAATACATTAGAATGACAATCACACCAAAATGGACAGGGCAACAACTCTTACAATTACAACAATTGAATCCTGCAAGATACTGTTCTTAATTGTACAACTACCTTTTTTGCCAAAGCAGAGATGCTGCAAAAATATTTTTTTCCTGTGCTAAAGACAATATCGGTCCGCTAATACTAGTAAAGGCCCAGTACACTACTTTTGTGAAAAAATATATATTTAAAAAAAAGAATTGATTCTTCTTCTTTTTAATTCAGATTTTTCAGGGGGTGCTGCAGCATCCTCAGCACCCGTACTTCCCGCGGCTGTGGTAAGTCCACAAAAATGAAAGTGGACAGAGAGTTCAAAGTAGTTTGAAGTGATCCTGCTCTGTACTCTCTACCAAAAGATAATGTGTAACGTGGATGGTATTGTGTCGAAGCTCTGGCTGAAATCAACATTGTGGACATAGTACAATGTTTTGACCACTTTGACCCTGTGTATCAGGAAACCAGTAATCCTACATGGCTCTGTGCCCAGAGCTCCTGTAAGAGGGGACCAGCAGCATAGGGCTTCACACACTAGACTGCTTTATCAAGTGCAAAAGAAACACCACCGCTAATGAAAATAGTTTATTCCTAATATCTGGGGCCAGGGGGTTTCCTGACCACGTAGCCTGACCAGGAACAACTCTGGACCTTATAATGGAAATTAAAAGATTCAACACGTGATCCCACGACCTTGAACAGAATTGAAAAACAAATTTGTAGTTAATAGCGGCAATTTACTTATGGGGGCAATTATTATTTTATTATTCAACCAAGACAGTCCACTCAGCAACAATAGTCCCTAACTATTGGTGATAGGTAGCCTAGCGGCATTAGAGCATTGGTCGCTGGATTGAATACCCGAGTCGACAAGGTGAAGTATTTATCTGTGTCTTTGAGCAAGGCATTTAACCCCAATTTGCTACAGGGGTGCTATGGCTGACCCTTTAAAACAACACATTTCACAATATATATATATATATATATATATATATATATATATATATTGTCATATACACCGGATAGGTGTTGTGAAATGTGTTGTTTTACAGGGTCAGCCAAGTACACTATATATATATTTTTCTTTTCTCACAAAAGCCTTTAATAGTACACTATATATATAGTACACTATATATATTATATATATATATAGTGTACTAGTAAAGGCTTTTGTGAGAAAAAAATAAATATATATAGTGTATATATATATATCATATAGTGTACTTGTTGCCTTGGAGTTTTCCAACAGAACATCTTGAGCCGGTCAGCAATAGGCAATAGGTACAGATGTAGGATCTTAATTTGAGCCAGTTTTCTACAGCAGGAAAATAAGCCTGCAGAAACAGGAAATGTTCATTATTATGTGGAATTATAATTAACGGACATTTTTGTAGGGGTTGACACATTTTTTTGTGAAGGAAAATCAACTTTGAAATGTCCAAGTTGAAATGACATTTCCTGCATTGCATGGATGATCTCCTGCCACAGGGTGATCAAATTAAGATCCTACATTTATATCACAATGCCGGTCATAAATTGCTGCTAATCATCCATTATAAACCAACCTTTCCTTGATCCTTCAACCTGTTGCATTCTTAACATAAGCTGCTGGTGCTGATATAGAATTGTATGATTATTGAGGTGCTGATAAAATAGTAAACCCTAGATTAAGATTGCAAACAGGAGATTAAGACTGTAAAAGAGCCAACACAAAGTTGAATGATTGTTACTACCTAACAAAGCTTTAGTCTCTCCCTCTTATAATGGATGTTTCTTCGTATCCCTTTTGTAGGGTTGTTCATTAAGCATAAAATGTTTATGTCTTTTTATAATTCATCATGAGATGAACTTGATAGATAGGTCTTATTTAAAGCCAGACTGAGTTCCACTACATTGAGATGTTAATGGTGTATGATCTCTTGTCAGTAATTGAAATCAAGTATTACCCTATGTGACCTCTGGTATTTCATTTGAGAACAAAATGTCTGCAGCGTACACTGTAAATTGAGTCAACTTAAAAAATCTAGGCAACCGGCTAACGTACATTCCTGAGCTGTCTCAACACATTTACCAAAGTTAAGTTAACTAGAAATCGTAATGCAGCTGGTTGCCTTGATTTTTCAAGTTGACACTTTGGATTTCAAGTCCTCTCAACTTAACGATGCAAGCCAACCCGCTCAGCTGAACTATTTAAGATCAATGGGAAAAGATTGCAAATTCTGTGGGTAGCCCCAACCGGGACTCGGACCCACAGCCAGTGACTACAACACCTTACCATTGCTCTATAGAATTACCACTATGGAAATGATTTGGTTATTGATGGCTGTAATATATATTTTATTTTGGATGGAACAAGTATGTTAACGCTGCATGAAGGCTGCGTTTACACAGGCAGCTAAATTCTGAAAATGTTTCCACAAATTGGTATTTTGACCAATAACATCAGACATTTTCACATCAGACGAGTGCTGAGCGATTTAGTGTTTTAAGGGCTCGGTTTGGTTTTGGTTCTGCTGTAAAACAAAAAAAATCATGGTTTTAAATTGTTATATATATTTTTTTACATTAAATGCATTATGAAATATGACCTTGAAATGATTTTAGAGCTTTTTCATTGAAATTCCAAGCCAAATATTGAGAACATTCAATTGACAAAACACTGAAAACATTACACTGTCTCTAACACAGAATAAAGCAATTAATAAGAGCCCCATGATCGTAGAGACTGCCCATTAAGTCTTATCACTTATTAACCACCGTCATTTATTCACATTACTTTACTTAAATACAATATTTCAGTTGTGTATATATATATATATATTTTTTAAATGTATGACTTTATTATTTAATTTCTTAATGTCATCCTGTTATCTCTTCTCAGACAGCAGACAGACAGTGAAAATGGTATCCCGTGATCATTGGGTTACCACAGTTGCCCATGCTGCAGAGCTGTCTGACGAAATCACTATTTTAGTAGTTCTTCAAAGTAGATAAGGCATACTTTCAAGTCTGCTACAACTATCAATTGGATCTCGTCACTGTGTTGGACATTCCTCTCTCATATGGTCTGTGTGCAGGCCCGAAAGGTACATTGGGTAATATGTTAATGAAACACATGTTTTTAAGCCAATACAGTATTTTACATTACGGGTCTCAGCAAACTAAACTCTCTTGTGTGATCAGCTCAACTCAACTTAAATATTTCAGTTCACGCAACATTGTCTTACAAATTCAGCTCACTTTAAGCAAAAATCATTAGGTTAGTGGAGTATTCCATGTCAGCTGACCAATTTCCAATATGAAGTCCAGCCAACTTGGATATTTAAGCTCCATGGACATTTTTCTAAGTTGTTGTTTTTTTTACAGTGAGAAGAATAATGGTGTTAGATATCTGTCCTGGAGAGTTTGATTAGAGGCGTAGCGTTAAGCTACTCCAAATTCCTAAACTAATTACACATTTTTAACATGCAGATCTCCTCAAGATCTGTCAATGGACCTGAAACACATAAAACATTTTCAGGTAACACCAACTGTCCCTTGTATAACCTCATAAATATATGGACCTCTCTTTCTTGGGAATCATAACAAAAAAGGTTTTCCGATAATGCCAACCTTTGAGACATAAAAGGTGTTTCCTGTCTAACCTTATAACTAATAATGGATGTACATAAAACATACCATAACGTAGACAAAAAAGGTATACAAAGCTTATTGAAAAGCTAATATCTGAAAGGTTATAGTGCAAGACCATGAACATCACAAGTGAACATGAGTAGGGCTAACTGTGTTCTTGATGTGAGGATCAACAACGCATGTTTCCTTGTTCACTAAAGCTTTCATAGAAGTTGCCATGATGTCTAATAACAAATAACAAAAAGTTGAATAACAAATATAAATTAAATATAATTCATGTTTTATTTCCAATAAAGTCAAAAATATGATTTTAAAACATCAATAAACATACTACAAAAAAAACATCAATTGTATTGTCAAATCTTTGATCATTTTTGCACAAATTCAGCCCATTATGAATATTTCAATATCATCCAATAGTTGTGTAAATTCCTGACAGCATCTTTGAGTATAACACTTTATTTCTCACTCTTACATTCACTCTGTAAAAAAGTGCACATCTGAAATTGTCATCTTGCAAAATTAACAAAACAAATAATTGTATAACAATTGTCAATAACAATAACAGGCCAAAATGAACAGCAGCTATTCCTTCTGTACACAACAAACATTCAAATAATAATTGTTTAATTGATCAAAATGCCAAAGAACTTGAAAGCTGGCAAGAATGTATAAGATGTCAATCCCATCTTCTCATGTCATATAAGAGAGAGTGGAAAGCTAACACTATGTGCAACATTTTGCAGCGTCACACCTTCACATTCATTCCTCAGTATTGCTAACCCAGTGTCCCCATACAGGGCTGGAAGCCTGAAATGTGAGTTCAGACCTTGGTATTGTCCTAAATGTCCTTTATGCTGGGGGGGGCCTTGTACACCCCCATGCTGGCAAAATCAGAGGGCACGTCGAAGAACAGCTCGTCGTCAAAGCAGAACTCGTCAGACGGCGTAGCGAGACAGGGCAACTTCAGTGCAAAGCCGGTCAGCACCCCACCGACAGCGGCTGCCCCGATGGTAGAGAAGATAGCTGCCACCTGGTAGATGGCTTGCTCCTTGGCGGTGCGCCCCAGCCCGGCCTTCAGCCCTGGGATCAGCTGCTGTAGCTCTAGGAGCTTTGGGTCTCCCTCCATGGGTGCACGGTGGGAGAAGATCTGGTACATGCTGGGGCCATAGGTTTCTTCGTTGGCCATGAGGATGGCACAAATGCCAGCCATGCAGGATATGAGGCCGGTGAGGCCGTGGAGATTGTGGATGCCACACTGGTCTTGGATCCTGAAGTGGCGGGCCATGAACGGGGTGAGGTACCTGTATCCCATGAAGCAGGCGGTGCAGCCCATGATCCCAAGGGCGTAGGCGGCTGCAGGGGAGATCATCATGTCCACAGAGGCCCCAACAGTCACACCACCCGCCAGAGTCACATTTTGAATGTCGGCCATGGTGAGCTTGCCTCTCTTGTTGAATACGGCAGATAAGGCGAAAGCGGTCATCGTTGAGGAGCTGAGGCCTATGAAGGTGTGCAGGACGGCCCTGTGCTGGTCATCACCCTTTAAGGTCAGAGCAGAGTTGAAAGAGGGCCAGAACACCCAGAGAAACAGGGTGCCCATCAACGACAGGATGTCTGACTGGTAACTGGTAACCTCCTTGACGTGGCCGTCATTCAGGCTAGGCCGATACAGCACAAACGTGACCCCCAACCCAAAGTAACAGGCAAACAGGTGGATGAGGATGGAGCCACCTGCGTCATTGATCTTTAGGTACTTCAGCACTGCCCACTCTGTCAAGGCAAAGATAGGGACCTCTAGCAGGGCCATGACCAGCAGCTGCACCGGACTGGTCTTTCCCAGCACCGCCCCGAAGGAGATGAGCACCACGGCACAGGCAAACTCAGCATTGAGCAGGTTGATGACCCCAAGGTGGATCTTTCCATCAGAGTAGAATTGGAAGTAGCCCTGCATCAAGATGGCCCACTGGATGGTAAAGGTGGCTGTTAAGAAGTTGAAGACCATCCCGCTGAAGCCATAGAGCCGCAGGAAGGCCAGCAGGCAGCCGAAGCCAACGAAGATCATCACCTGCACATCCGCGAAGAAGGGATAGTCCCGATACAGGGAGTTGTCCATAGGGTTGGTCTCATTGTTCTGAAACTTGGCGTTGGCATTGTCGTCGTAGGTGACAAAGCCGGCAAAGAGACCAAGGAAAACCACTTCCATCAACAGTACCAGCACTGGCAACCGCACCCTGAGGCTAGTGGAGTTATTCATGGTGGAATGGACACCTCGCATAGGCCAATTACTCCTGCAGCCGCACGCTTTATAGCTCTGCTGCCAGATAAAGATTGGCATTGGCAGATTGGCAGAAACGCACACTGTACAGCTACACAGGACTCCACATCTCTACCGCTGAAGACAGGGTTGTACTTTGGTCCCTTTTTTACAATCCAGCACATTCTACAGTTTCACAGAACAATGTGTACTGATGAAATGATTAGGGATTCAGATAAAATACATTTTTAGGTTAGTAGCCATGCAGGGTCTATTTTGAATAAGTAAGGGAAATGGTTTTTCAGAAGTTCATGTCTTTTTTAAACTTCCCGACTGTTTGTTACTGTATGCCTCAAATTAGTTTATATTGTACTGGGAAAAGAACTGAGCTAATGCCTCAAAGGTATTATAGTATTGAACACGTTTTTCAAAACAAAAGATGCCCAAACAATTGACTTTACATTAAAAAATAAAATAAAATAATGTTTCAGTAATTCTATATCTTTACAATTCCCTTTACAAAAAAAGATTGCAGTTTTGAAACTGCAGTAAAAGTGCAGTAACTGCAGTCGACTATGGCATTATGGAGGCAATAATTGCAGAATAACTATACTGCAATTACACTTACAGTTACAATTACAGTTACACTGCAAAATTACTGCAGTAAAAAAAACAGTGTTATTTTGGACGCAGTATTTGCAGTATACTGCAGTTATATTGCAATCTAACTGCAATCTTTTTTAGTGAAGTACAGCACAATATATTCAACAAAACATTCCAAATCAAATGGAAAAAGGGTTCTACCACTTCAAGAAAGTGTGTATTATTGCAGTGGATGAGAATATACCTTTGCTTTAGCCCCTATCAGTGAAATTGTGCTGGGTTGGTTGGCAAGTGGTTTTACAAACTTCTACAAACGTGCTGTTTCCAAGTTGTGTCCTTCATTTGTATGAATATGTTGATATCTAGTGGGCATATATAGACATTACAGGCACTCGATCTTTACAACAGTCGTCCTGTGGCCTCATTTATAACAGTTGAGTAAATTTCACACTACATTTCTGAATGAGCATTAAATGAGCAAGACACAAATCCACTCACCTTTTTATGGTGATAAAAACACCCCTTTATTTGCTGAATCATTTGGAACTCTTGGCATGTCGTGGCACGGCATACAAAAGACTAATTGTTGTTCAATAGTGTATATATTCTACTAGGTCCAATTAAATGATAGTTGCACATGGTAATTTGTTGCATGGGAGATCTGTGGCTAAATCGAGGGTGCCTACTGCGCTGGCTAATCGGATAGCTACAACCACAGTGCCTATAGCTTCCATGACCCCGGCCACAGCAGAGTTTGATACTAGCCTATATGATAAGTCAGAGTACAACCAATATTGTCTGAGAATAACAATAGTCAGGCTAGGCTTATAACCAATATGCTGTTGTAATGTATTAAGCCTACTGCACAAACCTCATTCCTATAGAATTGGTTTTATAGGTTTAGGTTAATGTTACAATTTTTAAGTCGTGTTTAAAATAATTCTGAGAGGTAGATTTTGACTGCGAAAGTGATCTTCACGCCAAAAAGGTTGGTGACCACTGGTCTAAAGTTCAGGGAGGTGAGCACATTCTCCCCTCAAGTTCATTAAAAACAAAAATCTAACTTTGCGTGAAAACTGGGCTGGCACATTTTCGGGTATATTTTTTACTATGCATGGTTTATAAATGAGGCCACAGGGGCCTTGTCTGGCCCGCCACAACTAAGTGTTCAGACCCTTTACTCAGTACTTTGTTGAAGCACCTTTGGCAGTGATTACAGCCTCAAGTCTTCTTGGGTATGACACTATAAGCTTGGCACACCTGTATTTGGGGAGTTTCTCCCATTCTTCTCTGCAGATCCTCTCAAGCTCTGTCAGGTTGGACAGGGAATGTCGCTACACAGCTATTTTCAAGTCTCTCCAGAGATGTTTGATTGGGTTCAAGTCCGGGCTCTAGCTGGGCCACTCAAGAACATTCAGAGACTTGTCCCGAAGCCACTCCTGTGTTGTCTTGGCTGTGTGCTTAGGGTCGTTGTCCTGTTGGAAGGTTAACCTTTGCCCCTGTCTGAGGTCCTGAGTGCTCTGGAGCATGTTTTCATCAAGGATCTCTCTGTACTTTGCTCCGTTTCTCATGATCTGAGAGTCCTTTAGGTGCCTTTTGGCAAACTCCATGCGGGCTGTCATGTGCCTTTTACTGAGGAGTGGCTTACATCTGGCCACTTTACCATAAAGGCCTGATTGGTGGAGTGCTGCAGAGAATGTTGTCTGGACCTTCTGGAAGGTTCTCCGATCTCCACAGAGGAACTCTGGAGCTCTGTCAGAGTGACCAGTGGGTTCTTGGTCACCTCCCTGACCAAGGCCTTCTCCCCCGATTGCTCAGTTTGGCCGGGCGGCCAGCACTATGAAGAGTGCCTCGACACAATCCTGTCTCAGAGATCTATGAACAATTCCCTCAACCTCATGGCTTGGTTTTTACTCTGACATGCACAGTCAACTACGGGACCTTATATAGACAGGTGTGTGCCTTTCCAAATCATGTCCAATCAATAGAATTTACCACAGGTGGACTCCAATCAAGTTGTAGAACCATCTCAAGGATGATCAATGGAAACAGGATGCACCTGAGCTCAATTTCAAGTCTCATAGCAAAGGGTCTGAATACTTATGTAAATGTGATATTTCAGTTCTTTATTTTTAATACATTTGCAAACCTTTCTAAAAACCTTTTTTTGCTTTGTCATTATGGGGTATTCTGTGTAGATTGATGATGGAAAAAACCCTAATTTAATCAATTTTAGAATAAGGCTATAATGTAACAAAATATGGAAAAGGTCAAGGGATCTGAATACTTTCTGAATGCACTGTATAGGCATATATACTGAACAAAAATACAAACACAACATGTAAAGTGTTAGTCCCATGTTTCATGAGCTGAAATAAAATATCCCAGAATTGTTCCACACACACAAAAACCTTATTTCTTTCAAATATTGTGCACAAATGTGTTTACATCCCTGTTAGTCAGCATTTTATCCATCCACCTGACAGGTGTGGCATATCTAGAAGCTGATTAAACAGCATGATCATTACACAGGTGCACCTTGTGCTGGGGACAATAAAAGGCCACTCTAAAATGTGCAGTTTTGTCATACAACAATGCCACAAATGTCTAAACTTTTGAGGAATTATGCAATTGGCTTGCTGATTGCACGAATGTCCACCAGAGCTGTTGCCAGAGAATTGAATGTTAAAATCGTTGAAATTGTTGCATGTTGCGTCTATATATTTTTTCAGTATATATAAAAGGTTATTTTACTTAGTTCTTTAAAGCAAGGCTACCCCAGGAGTGTGAGTGGGCTGAGGTTGCACTTAATCATGCACGGTCTGTTCTTTGGCTCGTGGGGAGGGTTTGGCATGGAGAAATAGGCCTACCGGCATGTTGCTGGTTAGATCCAAATGGCTCATATGCCTCATATTTAGTTGCCTAGATTTCTCCACGACTATGAAAGCTTATTTTGAAGTGTTGCGTATTTTCCAATCGTTGAAGCAAAATAAAATATAGGATTCGCACCCCTGTAGATTATTAGATATGGGTGTTATTCTGATGATGTAAACCAATGTCTCTGATAAAGTTGTGGCTTTCCTTGATCTAACCTTATAAAAATGATTAGGCTTAGTTAGCTATTTCATTTGGGATGAAATGTAGGCTACATTGAATGTTAATTTGAAATGAGCAAGCAGTATTGACATAAATAAATACAATAAAAAACGACCTATGCATAATTAGCCTAAATTTGTTATTAATAGAGCTCGCCAACTTGTAGTCCTAAAAACCGCAAATGACTTACCTCTGGTTCGTTCAGCCATTCCTATGGGGCAAATGAATGGGGGAAAAAACATGGTTTGGGGATAAAAGCTCAAAATAAGTTCTGAGGTTAACACAGGCTTAGTAGATCTAATGCGTTTTGTTCTATGAGATAATATCAGTCAGTTAACATGACCTTTATGAATTAAGAAGCCTTTTATGTGCTTTAAAAAAAAGTTCATACATGCTTCAAAATTCACAAAAAGTTACGTTAGCTAATGAATATTATCTAAACGTATGATATCTCCTTAGCCTGTGTTTACCACAGACCCTATTTTCGGAGTTTTTCCCAAATCTCTCCATAAACTACATTGATTTCCCCACAGGCTTCGTCCAGCAAACCATGGCAAAAATATGCCATTACTATTGTAGAGATGAAAGCCTCATGACGCTAACATTTTGGCTTTGTAAGTGACATTTATCTTCAATAGACTAATATTGTAGCTGGCTATGTATGCATCCTGCATTTTAATAGGTACAATTACTCAGGCAAATGGAATAATGCTCCACATAACAGTGTTTGAATGTCGGTGTCACAGTCCTTTATATAAAAAAATAAAATACAAAATATACCCATAATGCATTGCAATGCCAACGTAGGCAAATCTGCCACTGGCTAGTTGTCAACATGGCCACCAGTGTTTGCAATCCGCTATCATAGCTCTTCTCAATGGGATGTCATTTAACTCCACGTATTTAGCAAAAAGCCTTATCGAACTAGCTAAGCAAGAGAGACGCTTTAAACACCGCGTTCTTTAGGTTCTACAATACCCAGCCTGGTAAGAGACTACGAGCTAGCAGTAGCATAGTAGTAGTTAACATCAGTTAGCTACAGTAACTATTAGATCTCTTCAGATACATACACTATCATACATAGTATAGACTATTGAATGACATTCAGCTTTCTATTTGCAGTCAGTTCGAATATTGTTTATTTAACAAGGTATGGCTTTCAAAGTCTGTCAAAGGTGTCCTACGTTAGCCGCTTGGTAGTTAGCTAAACTATACACGTTATTGCTTTGATGCCGGCTTGGTTGGTGATAACAGAAGAAGCTAGGACATGATTTATGTGTAAGATTGCTAATAATTACTCTCTTCAGTGTCAGTCAAAATGGCAAGCCCAAGGACCAGAAGAGTTTTGAAGGAAGTGAGAACCCAGGAGGAAAACAACGTGAGTAGCTAGCTAACGTTAGCTTGCTGTTTGACCAGTAACGTTGTAGCTGGTTTAGTCACGACGTGATTGCCCAAAGGGCCAAGGCTGAACTATCTAAGGTTTAATATGAACACTGACGTTAGGACCTTGTGGGTGAACAATTTCTGTTGAGATATTCAATGTGATAGTGTCCACATCCATGTTTTCAATATCGACATCAAATAGTGAGCCAACATTTCCCCTCTTTTCTCAGCTTTGTTTTGAGTGTGGGGGCTTCAATCCTCAGTGGGTGAGTGTGACCTATGGGATCTGGATTTGTTTGGAATGTTCTGGCAAACACAGAGGCTTGGGAGTACACCTTAGGTGAGTAAATTCCAAAAGGCCAATTTTTCTGAATGTTGGTATTTATGCTTGCCTGTAGAGGCTCATGTGTGCATGAATGTCAATCCTCTACTGTTGAATCTCTTATCCTGAATAAGTAATTGTTCAAGCCTTCAGCCAGGCCCTTCTAAGATGGTGATTACCACTTATATTCTTTAACCCACCATACTCACCTAGTCATCCAAATGTCTTCCTATATAAGGTCCCATGCCTAGTTAAATAAAAAATGAAGTAACATTTCCTGTCAAGTCGGTTTGGAAGTATTTAACCCCTAATGTGATCTCTGTACTGTAGCTTTGTGCGCTCTGTTACCATGGACAAGTGGAAGGACATTGAGTTGGAGAAGATGAAGGCGGGAGGGAACGGAAAGTTTCGTATGTTTCTGGAACTCCAAGATGATTACGATGCCACCTGGACCATGCAGGACAAATATAACAGCAGACCTGCTGCACTTTTCAGAGACAAGGTAAGGAAGCCTCCCTTTTGAGTCATTATTTTAATGGTCATGTACATAGTAAAGTTGCCGGGGACACTCCAAATCAACATTTCTGAATTTCCAATGCTAATATCAAACAGTACACCTATAATGGTCTCACTCACTGAAATGCATGCCTCTTTATTCGATTGACAGGTTGCAACCATTGCAGAGGGGAAAGAGTGGTCTATTGAAACTTCCTCTGCCAAGGACTGGACTCCGCCTCAGGCTAAGACCGGACTTTCGACGTCTCATCGGTAAGGGTGAAAAGTGTTATTTCATATAGTTAAAATATTCAATGACTTGAATATTTTCAAAATACTAATTTCCAATATTATCACATCCCAAAATAATCTGTGGTTGGTTTTCCAATGTAGCTCAGGGGGCCCTGGCCAGAACTCGGGAAACCCTTCAGACAAGGTGTTTGAGGACTGGTTGAGTGACGATGTGAACTCTTATCAGAGGTGAGACCATTGTATCCATGACTTGCTTGTCTCTGAAGCAGATGTACAGCCCCCCCCCCAAAACAGCCTCAATTTGTCAGGCATGGACTTAACAAGTCGTTCCACCGGGATGCTGGCTCATGTTGACTCCATTGCTTCCCACAGTTGTGTCAAGTTGACTGGATTCCCTTTGGGTGGTGGACCATTCTTGATACACACTGGAAATAGTTGAGCATGAAAAAACAGGCATCTTTGCAGTTCTTGACACAAACTGGTGTGCCTGGCACCTACTACCATACCCCATTCAAAGGCACTTAAATCATTTGTTGCCCATTCATCCTCTGAATGGCACCCATAGTCTGTCTCAAGGCTTGAAAATCCTTCTTTAACCTCACTCCTCCCCTTCATTTACACTGATTGAAGTGGATTTAACCAGGTAAGTTGTTGAGAACAAGTTCTCATTTACAACTGCGACCTGGCCAAGATAAAGCAAAGCAGTGCGACACAAACAACAGAGTTACATTTACATTTAATTTATATAATTATAATAATAATAATAATAATAATACATTTATAGATGCACTATTGTAAAGTGGCTGTTCCACTGGATGTCTTAAGGTGAACGCACCAATTTGTAAGTCGCTCTGGATAAGAGCGTCTGCTAAATGACTTAAATGTAAATGTAAACAGAGTTACACATGGAATAAACAAACATACAGTCATTAACACAATAGAAAAAAGTATATATACAGTGTGTGCAAATGGTGAGGTAAGGCAATAAATAGGCCATAGTAGCGAAGTAATTACAATTTAGCAAATGAGCACTGGAGTGATAGATGAGTAGATGGTGATGTGCAAGTAGAAATACTGGTGTGCAAAAGAGCAGAAAAGTAAATAAAAAATGGGGATGAGGTAGGTAGATTGGGTGGGCTATTTACAGATGGGCTATTTACAGATTGGCTATGTACAGCTGCAGCGATCGGTTAGCTGCTCAGATAGCTGATGTTTAAAGTTAGTGAGGGAAATATAAGTCTCCAGCTTTAGCGATTTTTGCATTTCGTTCCAGTCATTGGCAGCAGAGAACTGGAAGGAAAGGAGGCCAAAGTAGGTGTTGGCTTTGGGGATGACCAGTGAGATATACCTGCTGGAGTGCGTGCTACGGGTGGGTGTTATCGTGACCAGTGAGCTGAGATAAGGTGGAGCTTTACCTAGCATAGATGACCTGGAGCCAGTGGGTCTGGCGGCGAATATGTAGAAAGGGCCAGCTGACTAGAGCATACAGGTCGCAGTGGTGGGTGGTATAAGGGGCTTTGGTGACAAAATGGATGGCACTGTGGTAGACTGCATCCAGGTTGCTGAGTAGAGTATTGGAAGCTATTTTGTAAATGACATCATCGAGGATCGGTAGGATATTCCGTTTTACGGGGGTATGTTTGGCTGCGTGAATGAAGGAGGCTTTGTTGCGAAATAGGAAGCCGATTCTAGATTTAATTTAGGATTGGAGATGTTTAATATGAGTCTGGATGGACAGTTTACAGTGCCAAGCTTGTGTCATCATACCCAAGAAGACTCGAGGCTGTAATTGCTGCCAAAGGTGCCTCAACAAAGTACTTAGTGAAGGGTCTAAATACTTGTGTAAACACTTTAAAAACCTGTTTTTGCTTTGTCATTATGGGGTATTGTGTGTATGTTGGTGAGGGGGGGAAACTATGTAATCCATTTTAGAATAAGGCTGTAACGTAACAAAATGTGGAAAAAGTCAAGGATTCTGAATTCTTTCCGAATGCACTGTTAACATATTGTACCCAGAAAGCACAGTCTAAATCCAAAAGTAAGATACCACAGAGCACATTTGACTATTGTTTAAAGATAACTTGAATCTGATTTTCTCTTTATGTTCTTAACCATCATTTTAACTAACAACTTTCAAGACTTTATCTGTAAATGCTCAACCAATGTATAGCATAGGTTCTTAATCCAACAGTAAGATACATCAAAGTACACATTTGTACTTTTGCTTTAAGATCAATTTCATCCATATTTGTCATTTTTTTCCTTTCCCACTGGGACCACCCATATGCATACGCATGATTGTAAGTCACGTTACATAAAAGCATTTCCTAAATGTAATTTATTATGTTTTTGCTCACCTTTTTATGAAGACTTATAATTTATGCAAACATACCATTTCCCCTGTAGTGGTGGCGGTTATAGTGGGAATCAGGAGAACCGCTATGTTGGCTTTGGGAATACACCGACCCCAGAGAAGAAGGAGGATGATGTCCTGAACAACGCTCTATCTTCAATTTACTCGGTACGGCAGTAATATGGCACAGCATCTGGGAATCTGCGTGGCCCTGAAGTAAAGGGGGGGTTCCCAAATGGCACCATATTCCCTATATTTGGGACACAGACATGGAGTTTAAGGTATCTGTCATGGTGACTCGTGTGTCTATTTGGGACGTAGAGTTTAAGATATCTGCCGTGGTGAATTGTGTGTGACATGTTTTGTTTGATAGGGCTGGAGCAATTTCACAATCGGAGCAAGCAAAATTGCAGCAGTCGCCAAAGATAATGTAAGTATCTCCAAGGAAAGCTGTTATCCTGTCACAGAACTTAATTTCACTGTTTATTAATAGCTTTTTTCTGTCTTTTCACTGGAACAGACTGCAAAACTTGCAACCTCAGCAACTCTAAAGGTATGACTTTCTTTTATTAAACAGTTCATTAGTACCCGATTGATTAGCACCAAGTTTTTAAAACTTTTAGTTACTATTAAGATATCGTTAAGGTTTGTTTTACTAGCATCATTTTGCAACTATTTATATGAATGTGTAGGTACAAACTCTTAACCTTACAGGTCTGAGATGCCATTTAACAAAGTTGATAAAGATGTGATTGTGTGAATCCCTTTTTGATGAAAAAGCAAACCATTATTATGCTCATGCTTGCATGACACAAGTAATAAATAGGTTTCAAAGTTTATTTGCCACATGCACAGGATACAATAGGTGTAAAGCAGTACAGGGAAATTCTTACCTTCAGAGCTCTTTCCAACAATGCAGTGATAATAATTATAATAATAATAATAATAATAATAAACTACGATGAGAGTTTTTTTTTAAAACACGAGAATGCAAGAGTATGTTTAGGTCAGTGCCGGTACCTTTATTCAATGTGCAGGTTTACTGGAGTGGTTGAGGTGGGTTTATGCATAAATAAATAAACTATTTCCTGAACTGCATTGTTGATTTAAGGGCTTGTAAGTAAGCATTTCACAGTAAGGTCTACTACACCTGTTGTATTCGGCGCATGTGACAAATAAAACGTCATTTGATTTAGTATGAGACACAGTACCAGTTAAAAGTTTGGACACGTACTCATTCAAGGGTTTTTATTTTATTCTTAATATTTTCTAAATTCTAGCGTTATAGTGAAGACATCAAAACTATGAAATAACACATGGAATCATGTAGTAACCCAAAGTGTTAAACAAATCAGAATATATTTTAGATTCTTCAAAGTAGCCACCCTTTGCCTTGATGACAGCTTTGCACACTCTTGGCATTCTCTCAACCAGCTTCACCTGGAATGCTTTTCTAACAGTCTTGAAGGAGTTCAGCACTCTTTGGCTGCTTTTCTTTCACTCTGCGTTCCAACTCATCCCAAACCATCTCAATTGGGTTGAGGTCGGGTGATTGTGGAGGCCAAGTCATCTGATGCAGAACTCCATCACTCTCTTTTTTGGTCAAATAGCCATTACACAGCCTGGAGGAGTGTTGGGTCATTTTCCAATTGAAAAACAAATAGTCCCACATTAGCGCAAACCAGATGGGATTGGGTGTTGCTGCAGAATGCTGTGGTCGCCATGCTGGTTAAGTGTTCCTTGAATTCTTAATAAATCACTGACAGTGTCACCAGCAAATCACCATCACACCACCACCTCCTTGCTTCACGGTGGGAACCACACATGAGGTCATCCGTTCACCTACGCTGCGTCTCAGAAAGACATGGCGGTTGAGAGCAAAAATGTCAAATTTAGACAACAGATTTCCACTGGTCTAATGTCCATTGCTCGTATCTCTTGGCCCAAGCAAGTCTCTTCTTATTATTGGTGTCCTTTAGTAGTGGTTTCTTTGCAGCGATTCAACCATGAAGGCCTAATTTACACAGTCTCTTCTGAACAGTTGATGTTGAGATGAGTCTGTTACTTGAACTCAGAAGCATTTATTTGGGCTGCAATATCTGAGGCTGGTAACTCTAATGAACTTATCCTCTAATGAACTTATCCTCTGCGGCAGAGGTAACTCTGGGTCTTTTTTTCCTGTGGCGATCCTCATGAGAGCCAGTTGTTGTGGCTGCATGTTTTTGCGACTGAAATTTTACGCATTGACTGACCTTGATGTCTTAAAATTATGATGGACTGTTGTTTCTCTTAGCTGTTCTTTCCTGCATTCCTGCTTCATGACGTGAATACGGGTGTATAAGGGTGGCTACTTTTGAAGAATCTCAAATATAAAATATATTTTGATTTTAATACTTTTGGGGGGGGGGGTTACTACATGATTCCATATGTGCTATTTCATGGCACATATGAAAATGTAGAAAATAGTAAAAATAAAGAACCCAGGAATGAGTAGGCGTGTCAACTTTTGACTGCTACTGTACATGTAAACAGGGCTGAAAAGTGACTTATATATATATATATATATATATAAAATAAAATGCACACATACTGAGTTTACAAAACATTAGGTACACCTTCCTAATATTGAGTTGGACTTCGAAAGCGTTCCACAGGTATGCTGGCCCATACTGAATTCAATGCTTCCCACAGTTGTGTCAAGTTGCCTGGATGTCCTTTGGGTGGTGGACCATTTTTTAATTTTTTAAAATTTGACCCCTTTTTCTCCCCAATTTCGTGGTATCCAATTGTTTTTAGTAGCTCTTGTCTCATCGCTACAACTCCCGTACGGGCTCGGGAGAGACTAAGGTTGAAAGTCATGCGTCCTCCGATACACAACCCAACCAAGCCGCACTGCTTCTTAACACAGTGTGCATCCAACCCGGAAGCCAGCCGCACCAATGTGTTGGCGGAAACACTGTGTACCTGGCAACCTTGGTTAGCGCGCACCGCGCCCGGCCTGCCACAGGAGTCGCTGGTGCGCGGTGAGACAAGGACATCCCTACTGACCAAGCCCTCCCTAACCCGGACGACGCTAAGCCAATTGTGCGTAGCCCCACGGACCTCCCGGTCGCGGCCGGCTACGACAGAGCCTGGGCGCGAACCCAGAGTCTCTGATGGCACAGTACTGCGCTGCAGTACAGCGCCCTTAACCACTGCGCCACCCGGGAGGCTGGTGGACCATTCTTGATACACACAGGAAACGGTTGAGCGTGAAAAACCCAGCAGTGTTGCAGGTCTTGTCACAAACCGGTGCGCCTGGCACCAACTGCCATACCCTGTTCAAAGTCACTTAAACATTTTGTCTTGCCCTCTGAATGGCACACATACACAATCCATGTCTCAAGGCTCTGTAACCTGTTTCCTCCCCTTCATCTAGCTACACTGATTTGAAGTGGATTTAACAAGTGACATCAAATAAGGGATCATAGCTTGTAATTGAAGGAGCAATTTGTATACTCAGTATAAATACTTATGGTAATATACTAATGGTAAAATATACTGTACATGTAAACAAGAGTAATAGTGACCAGTAGCAGGACAAATAGGTAAATACTAATGGTAATCGTGACCAATAATCGATGGACAGCAGCATAATGGAGTAATAAATCTAATCCAATAATAATTTTAACAGTTGTCTGAGTAGGTAGAGACCCGTGGATGGGCATATAGTCAGTGTGGATAGTCATGATGATCTGCTAAAGATAAATAGTTCTAGCCCCCTCTCTCAGGAAATACCAAGCTAGAGTCATTTATTTGAGTAAGACATTTTCATGTATTGGTTGAGGTTCAACCTCCTAATTCCATATGATGTACCCACAGAAAAATCATTATTCCAGATATAACTTAATTCTATGGATGCACCACTGTATGTGATTCCCTCTGCAGCAGAAACAGCAGTGCAAATGTTTAGCCTTTAGAGCTCATGGAACATAGATTTTCTTCCACGGGTTTCCCTGTTTATTTTTGCTCATAAATGAACTGGACATAAATAACTGTGAACTGTAGTTTGCTGTAGTTTGAACTGTTTGTCGCTTCTTTAACTTCCTTGCTTTCTCTGGACGTAGTTAAGGGGCTATAAGCCGCCCCCAGAGCCGGTAAAATCAATAACAAATGCATGCTCCTTGTCCATATTCCTGCATCCCATTTTACTCATTGTTTTCATGAATGTATTCATTCCCACCCTAAGCTTGTCGGCTGGTCATCGGTGTCCTGTCTGAAAATGTATGTGAAAATGACCAGACCCACCACTGCAAAATGGTGGATAAGTACAGTTAGCCTAACCAGTAGTGTTACATTGAGCTTTTCTTGGCTGCAGACAGAAAAACATATTTAGCAGTTGATGGATAATCTTAATGTCAAGGGTTGTCGTAGTTTAAATTATTATTAAATGAATTATTATGAAGTTCTTGGTCACGTTCACTTTAGTGGCCCATTTAAGACAATGGTTGAGAAACCATTCAAGGAGTGTGAACATTCCTGTCATTTACAAAGAAAGATATCTTGGCATAACTTGTTTTGTACTCGCCAACCATAGTTATTTATCCCTGCATGACCGTTCCATTTCTCAGTTCCCTTTGAGGGTCAGCCCTCGCTGTGCTGACTGTGCTTGTTTAATGTCCTAGTGAATGGAATGACAGTTCCCTCGCCTGCCTCAGCTTCCTGCTTCTCAGAAATTCAGTCAGTCTGTCTTGCATTGCCGTGAATGTCGAACTGTTTTGTTTAATTCACACATCTTCTCCCTGTCACTCCCAACTAGGCCACAGAGTTAGGACAGACATTAAATGAGAATGTTATCAAACCTACCCACGAAAAGGTAACTGTTTAAAGTTGAGTTAATAGGCTAAATGCTTCATAAAACCAGCTTTACATTTGATTTGCATTGTCTCCTTTGGAATGTGTCTGCTCTAGTGACTGACTATAGTGTGCATGTGCAATAGCTAATTGCTTGATGTAGAAAAATTCCACACAGCTTCTTAAAATGGGTGTTTTCAAATCTATCTTGACTGAGACTTAACAGAAATCACCTACTGTCTCATAAGTAGGCTAATCATCACATTATTGTCCTCTCAGTAAAATCAAATCTAAGACTAATTCCTTTGCGCACAATAAAATGTGCAACTGTTCACAATTCGAAACACTGCCTGAGCTAGCCTGTGTGGTGATGTCCTGATTTACACACCCACCTCTTGATGCTGTGAGTTGTCTCCATTTCCATTAACGGTGATTTGGCTTGTCCAGGTTAAAGATGGCAAGTTGCTAGATGAAATGTCCGTCGGCATTACTGGGCTGGCATCCAAGGTAGGAGAAGGCAGACCTCTGCCACACTGCACACCTACAACCAGTCTCCTGAGCAAGGGTCGTGGGAAGCTATGCATTCATCAGGAATTAGCCTAAGTTTAGCAGGGCAAAATATGTTGGTGCTGTCATCGCACTACTTACTCTGAAAAGGAGACTCGTTTGGGTGTGTTGATGTACATTTTGAAGATATTCATGCAATTTGTATCTCCCTTTTCTCTTGCTGCTATTGTTATTCTGGTGGTGAGTACTGTGTAGATTGAATTGTACTCATATTAATTTGTACAACCTTATACAACCTTTACTTTGGTCAATGAACTATTGTGAATCTGATAAACATGATTTGTAAACTTGTTTTGGTGAGTGCTGTAGACTTTTTATCAACATTTCATGTCTTTTCTCAGGTTCAGGATGCTGGTGCAAAAGGCTGGAAAGACATGACTGACTTCTTTTCTGGAAAGCCCGAGGACGGGTAAATCAAAATGATTAAATCTGGAATTTGGCATAGTGATGTGTCAGTTGAGGGTCTTTATTTCTGAGATAAGTTTCCCCTCTTTGTGACGAACCCTCTCCCACAGGTCAGAAGGAGAAAGCTACCAGAACATGGATGCCAATGAAGGTTACCAGTTCAACTCCTCAGGCCCAGAACTAGGCCAGGCCCCTGCGCAGGACTTCTGGACGTCCTTTGGCAGCGCCAGCTCCTCCAAGCCCAAGAAGTCCCCAAGCAGCGACAGTTGGACCAACGTCGACAACTCTGCCGCTGAGAAGAAGAGCTCCGACAGCTGGGACAACTGGGACTCGAAGGCGGCATCCAACAACAAACACAGCACTGGAGACAGCTGGGAGGCCTGGGACAACAACTGGGACAATGCTGCTGGTGGAGAGGCCAAAGGCAAGAAAAGCCCCGCAGCCGCCCCCACCAAACCTGCTGAGGAAACCTGGGACAATGCAGACTGGTAGAGGCCTCACTCACAATCCTCCCCAGCTCTATTTCTCCCTTTTCCTCTACCTTCACCGCCATTCTCTCTTTCCTTCCTTCTCACAGGCACTTTTACAGTTGCACAGTTATGTCTCTAACCTGGGTTGAGTTCAATGCCAGTTCAGTATGTATTTATCACTCAATAAGAACTAATTGAAATGGAATTGATCTCAACGCACACTGAATATTTACACATTTTAAAGGAAGGTTGCAGTCTATTTAATTTTGCCTGGATGTGTATAAATTTCTTTAATTCATTACAGGAGTTACATCTAAATGTAAGCAGAGTCATCATCTTATGTCACATTTAAAGTTATCTCCATATTAGAAGGCAAGGTGCCATCTTGGTTTAGTCTGACATTTTAATACATCATCCTCAACTAAAGATGGCAGCAGTCACCTACTCAACCAGTGTTTTTAGAGTGATAGGAGCCCGGTCTGTCAGTGGTTATCCCTTGAAAAACGGGGATTTCAACTTTCTGAGTTTCCACACTCAATTTATGCATAATGAAATTGACAAGGAACTGGAATCCAACTTAGTGTGCTGTCGTGTAAAGCCAGCATCCCTTGCACCCCAACAGTGCGGTCTGTGTTGACTAAAACTTACGGTCAAAATGTTCTTTTGTGTGTCAATTTACGACTGCAGCTAACCTTGGTATGATGATGCTTAACATTGTGCAATGGCGTTATATGTATAAAATGTAGCTGCTGGATTCATGTGATGCAAGTATAGTATTTTACCAATATTTTTTTCTTTCCATTCTCAGCCGTCTTCATTGAAACCTGAAGAGAAAGCTCTTATGAGTCGGTACGACTTGGTTATTTTGATGAGGAACAGGGGATAAGTACATTTTAGGTTTTAATTCAACCTAGTCTCAAAAGCAGTTGACAGTGTTAAAGTACTATTGCACCACCCAATCAGTGGTTGTCAATCGCATGGCATTAATCTCAGCAGCTAACTGTAATATAAATGATAATGTGTTAATTTAATGTGGTAAGCTGTACAATTATTGTGTGTGTGTGTTGAGAACTGGACACATTTGTTTTTGGAGCAGGGACTGTAACTCTGACTTATGGTTCATTGCATGTAATACTGCCGAACCTGTGGGACCACCACAGCAACCTTCTGTGACCTCAGTGGGATCTAGTATAGTCTAATTGCGTCTATTGTCCTCAACACACACACCAAAAAAAAGAAAGAAGCTATCTCATTAAGCTGATCTTTTCAGTCTCCATGTCTGTGTTAAGTGTTTCATCCAAGTTTTCATGACTTTTCATGTTAAAACAGACAATGGGAAAAGAACACGTCTCAGGCCAGTCATGTAAGAATCTTTGATACGAATTTCAGTTTGATACGGACAGTCACTTCTCAAGGAGTGAGGTTGAATACTGCCAATTTTGAAAGAGCTTTTCGCTGGACTTCTAAGATGAGTCCGATGTTTTACATTGACGTGCAAACTTCAGCCATGTAATCCCTTGCCCCTGTTCGATTTGACATGTTTTTGTGTTCGAAGGCAGGGGTTAAATGGGCATTTCTATGTCCTCTGAATTGCTGGCTTTTCCATAGTCAATTTTCACAGATTAGCCTAGTTCCTACTGTTTACTATCTCCCCTTGTAATGTCTCACGTTGGAACTCTCAATTTCACCCATGTATATATGTGAGAGAGTGGCGTTGCCTAGATTATTTTTTTCACTCATGAAAAAGAGAACAAGGCAAGGCTACTATTTCTTAATTGTACCAGATTGTTGGCATTTCCTTCCCCTGGCTGTTTTCCTGGTGGAACCACAGAAATATGGGCTGATGTGGCTTGCATTGTCTTGTGTGAATGACAAATGCTTCTGCTAAATGAGAAACAAAGACTGTCTGAGTTGTTTTCTACACACCAGGATAACTTTAATGACTAACTGCAACGCTTGTGTAGTAGTGCATGTTTTGCGGTATTGCACTCTCCCCACCCTCTATTTTAATGTTGTGTTACAAGCCTTAAAGAGCTGTCCTCATAGTCTATCTATTGATAAACCGGTGTCCATTTGGTTTTAAGTGTGTGTTTGGGTGTGTGTTTTCCGTTATTGGATGGTCAGCATGTATGATCAGATGATAAAATATGATCGTAAAACGAGGTGCTGCTGTTTACAGTTTGCCTCCATATTTCTGATGCTTTGACTTTTTTTGTACTATATTAAGTTTTATGACGACGCACACAGCCTGGATGGTGAACGTAGCGATTGGGCTGTCTCCACCAAGCTAAAATACACATTCTTAATCCCAATTTTGTTATATATATATATATATTAAAAAAAAAAGATTATTCAATGAATTCCAGTGTTTTAATCTAAAGGATGTTAAATGTTAGATATTATGTTTTATAGATCTACAAGTCTCAGTAGCTCATTAGGTATAAATGTGTTATGTAACACTTGCAAATTAAAGAATCTTCTCTTATTTTTTTACCATTGATGGTAATGAAGACTTTTCAGCAGTGTGGTTTAGTGAAATATAGGCCTAACGCTGAAAAGTACAGTAAACCATGTGCTTTTATGTCTATTCATGTTTTGACTGCCACATTGGAGATTGTCACCCACAATCTTTGTAGTCAAGTCAGTCAACAAATACTATTTTTTTGATATTGTACTTGGTTTCCTAATGTGTAACTATGGTTTGGAGATAACAAAACATTTTACTTTTTTTTATTTTGAAAAACATAGTATTTCTAAGTACAGTGGGCGTTGGTAAGTTGAGTTCCACTAATTTATCTAAACAAGCATTCCATATTGGTGATTGATTAAAGGGAATTTCCTCATGCTCTTGAATTTCATGTGAACCATAATTACTTTAGCCTTATCCCTTATAGTACTGTAATATGAATGTGTAAAATGTACAGTTATGGGTGTATGTACAGTGGCTTCAGTATGTATTCATACCCCTTGACTTATTCCACATTTTGTCTTACAGCCTTTATTGAAAATTGATTAAATAGCTTTTTTCTCTCACCCATCTACACACAATACCCCATAATGACCAATTGAAAACATGTTTTTAGAATTTTTTTCAAATGTATTGAAAATGAAATTCAGAAATACACTATGTGACAAAGTATGTGGACACCTGCTCGTCGAACATCTTATACCAAAATCATGGGCATTAATATGGAGTTTGTCCCCCTTTGCTGCTATAACATCCTCCACACTTCTGGGATGGCTTTCCACTAGATGTTGGAATATTGCTGTGGGGATTTACATCCATTCAGCCACGAGCATTAGTGAGGTCGGTCACTGATGTTGGGCGATTGGGCCTGGCTCGCAGTCAGCGGTCCGATTCATCCCAAAAGTGTTTGATGGTATTGAGGTCGGGGCTCTGTGCAGGCCAGTCAAGTTCTTCCACACCAATCTCAACAAACCATTTCTGTATGGACCTCTCTTTGTGCACGAGGGCGTTGTGGTGCTGAAACTGGAAAGGGCCTTCCAAAACTTGCCACGAAGTTGGAAGCACAGAATAGTCTAGAATGTCATTGTATACTGAAGCATTACGATCTCCCTTCCCTGGAATTAAGAGGCCTAGCCCGAACCATAAAAAAACAGCCCCAGACCATTATTCCTCCTCAACCAAACTATACAGTTGGCGCTATGCATTGGGGCAGGTAGTGTTCTCCTGTCATCCGCCAAACCCAGATTCATTCCTTGGACTACCAGATGGTAAAGCGTGATTCGTCACTCCAGAGAACGCCTTTCCACAGACGATTATCACCATTCTGTGAGCTTGTGTGGCCTACCACTTCGCGGCTGAGCCGTTGTTGCTCCTAGACGTTTCCACTTCACAATAACAGCACTTACAGTTGACCGGGGCAGATCTAGCAGGACAGAAAATTTGATGAACTGACTTGTTGGAAAGGTGGCATCCTTGGACAGTGCAACATTGAAAGTCTCTAAGCTGTTCAGTAAGGCCAATGTTTGTCTATGGAGATTGCATGGCTGTGTTAAATCTTACACTTCAACAACCGGTGTGGCTAAAATAGCTGAATCCACTAATTTGAATGGGGTGTCCACATATTTTTGTGTATATATAGTACATGTGATATCCATAAGTATTCACACCCCTGGGTCAATACTTTGTAGAAGCAACTTTGGCAGTGATTACATCTGAGTCTTTCTGAGTAATTCTATAATCTTTGAAGACTTGGAGTGTTCAAAATTTGCTCAATATTCTTTTCAAAATTCTTCAAGCTCTGTCAATTTGGTTGTTGATCATTGATAGACAACCATTTTCAGGTCTTGCCATGGATTTTCAACTAGATTTAAGTCAAAACTGTAACTCCGCCATATTCAGTGTCTTCTTGGTAAGCAACTCCCATGTAGATTTGACCTTGTGTTTTGTGTTATTGTCCTACTGAAAGGGGAATTAATCTCCCAGTGTCTGTTGGGAAGCAGACTGAACCAGTTTTCCTCTAGCATTTTGCCTGTGTTTTGCCTCCATTCCATGTATTATTTTTGTTTTATCCTAAAAAAAAACTCACCACTTAACAAAAACAAGCATTCCCATAACATGATGCAGCCACCACTATGCTTGAAAATATGGAGAGGTACTCTGTTGTATGGGATTTGCCCCAAACACAACAAAGGCGAATTGCTTTGCCACATTTTTTTGCTATATTACTTTAGTGTCTTGTTCAAAACAGGATGCATGTTTTGGAATATTTTTATTCTGTACAAGCTTCCTTTTCACTCTGAATTAGGTTTAATATTGTGGATGTTGTTGATCCATCCTCAATTTTCTCCCATCACAGCGATAAACTCTCAACATTTATTTCATTTTTCGCCAATTTCGTGATATCCAATTGTTAGTCTTGTCCCATCGCTGGAATTCCCGTATGGACTCGGGAGAGGCGAAGGTCGAGAGCCATGCGTCATCCAAAACACGACCCCGCCAAGACGCACTGCTTCTTGACACACTGCTCGCCTTACCCAGAAGCCAGCCACACCATTGTGTCGGAGGAATCACCGTACACTAGGCGACTGTGTCAGTGTGCATGCACCCGGCCCACCACAGCAGTCACTACAGCACGATGAGACAAGGATATCCCGGCCGGCCAAACCCTCCCCAAGCCTGGACGACGTTGGGCAAATTGTGTGCCGCCTCATGGGTCTTCCGGTCGTAGCCGGCTGCAACACAGCCTGGTATCGAACCCTGATCTGTAGTGACGCCGCTAGTACTGCAATGTCACTTGGGAGGCCTCTATAACTTAAAAAAAAATCACCATTGGCCTCATGGGGAAATCCCTGAGTAGTTTCCTTCCTCTCTGGCAACTGAGTTAGGAAGGATTCCCGTGTCTTTGTAATGACTGGTTGTATTGATACACCATCCAAAGTGTAATTAATAACTTCACCATGCTCAAAGGGATATTCAATGTCTGCTTTAAAAAAAATAAAAAAAAATATATATTTTTTTACACCCATCTACCAATAGCTGCCGTTTGCGAGGCAACCTCCCTGGTCTTTGTGGTTTCATTTGTTTGAAATTCAGTGCTTGACAGAGATGAGGTAGTCATGAAAAACTTATGTTTAACACTATTATTCCACACAGAGGGAGTTCATGCACTTTGTGTGACTTGTTAAGTATATTTTTACTCGTGAACTTATTTAGGCTTGCCATAACAAATAGGCTGAATACTTACTGGCTCAAGATACTTCAGCCTTTTTTCATTTGCAATTTTTTTTTAAATCTAAAAACCTAATTCCACTTTGACATATGCGGTACTGTATCTAGGCCAGTGACACAACATCGCTATTGTATCTATTTTAAATCCAGGCTGTAAAACAACAATGTGGATAAAGTAAAGGGCTGTGATTACTTTCTGAGGCACTGTATGTGCACTACCTGTTGTCTGAATGGAAAATATGCTGTTTTAGATCCCCCCCCCCCTTCCTTGGTAGATATATTTTTTTAATATGGTGTCATGAGATCAATTATAACATGTACATGTTACATTATGATATGTATTAAATGTTCATGTGTGCATAGCCCTGCACATGCACTGATTAAAATCAAAATGTTGAATTTATGTGAAAGACAGGATTCTTGTGCAGTAGCCATGGACAAATACTCTATGTCCCGCCTACGAGGCGTGGTGATGTATCGTCTTACCACAGATGCTGCATTGGTGGAAGTATCAAACGGCGGCGATCCGGTCCAGGCCATGGGGTAGGTAACCGCAGTTACATTGAACTATTTACTATCAGTAAATTAACCATTTTGAGTAATTATAGAAATTTGTCGTTATATTGTAGTCACTGTTGCGCGCCTGCAGACCAAAAAGCACATCGGCAGTAGCCTAGTGAAATATAGATGTTTGCGAATGAACAAATCGCTCTCCTATGGAATATCGTGTGTAGGCTTTTTTTTCTTAGTGTGGTGATTCGAGACGAATACGTTCTATAAATTCATACAGTTAGGATTTTATTCACTTGGAGGGGATTTAATTGTTGAAATATGAATGCCCAGAAGTTATGTTGAGCGCTGACTACAATTTAATTCAAGGTAGCTGTGTTTCTCAAATTAGTAAATGGATTTACATGCTTTGCCGTCTGATGTGGCTCATTTACAGCCCCACTGTCTTCCGTAAATTATCAACGCTCACTAGGCTACATGTGAGGTTATCATGGTTTATAAAATGATTATTAATATCCGTTTCACAATTTGGCCAGGTTTCTGAAAATACAGCGTTAAGAGCAGGAATGTCATTTTAAAGCTATGCATTGTGGCTGCAGCCCATTCTGTCTTAATTACACTGGCCTTACAAGGTGGTGGTGGTCAGCAGTAATTGATACATTGTTACAAATGTATCCAGCTGCCTTGTGTGACACACTGAAACCACCCTCATCTGTCTGAGGGGGACTCTCTGTCCCCATCATTCTACAGAAGGTCGATATTTGTCCTCCTGCAAGCTGGGGACGTGTCACTCAGTAACCTATCAGATCAGGTACCTACCTACCTGTCATACTATGTGAAGAGCCAGGATCATGCATGAGTCCTGAAAACAGGATTAACTCATTTTCCTGTAACATAAGATAACTGTAACATTGCCACTCAGGATTTGTAGTTGGGGCCAGTACATGGTAGGCTATGGGGTCTTTAGGATCAGTTATCTGAAGTCTCTCCTAACTTTTACAGATTAGGTACGTCAGTGGTTGCTTGAGTAGCTGAGCTCCTCAGCAGCATCACCAGCAGACAGTATTATCCTTTATTTTAGTCAGGATGCCTTTGAAAATGTGTATTTTGTCTTGCAGTTTTTACATTCCCACATCAATAAGAATTGCAAGACAGAATCCCTCTGTCTATAAAATAAGAAATTCAATACACTCAAATGATGTCAGTTAAAAGCGTTCTGCAAGATTGAAACCAATCTGAGATGCAATTAAAACAGTTTTAGAATGAATGTCTGCATGAAAGCAGGTTGTCAGTATTTGACTGGTTATTAACATCAAGAAAAGGATAAAGGGAACTTCTCAAGGAAGGTATTTTATAGGGGTGGAGAAGCATTAAAGGTGGAATGTTTGACTATATTTTACAGTTCCTCTAATGATACTTTCCCGCTGTTAGGCTTTGCACCAGTGTTTGACCCAAAGATGCCTTGACAGTTTCTGTCTTTACAGGGGAACTGATGCCATGGTCTGAAACGTGAGATTGAGAGAGCGAGTGAGGTGCCCACTCAACGCTCCAACAGGTGAGGATGGTCGCCATATCTTGTTAAGATGAGACCCAGGATGAGAGGAGAAAACATAAACAACGGCACCCACTTAACCTCTGGGATATTCGGGACGGTAGCGTCCCACCTCGACAACAGCCAGTGAAAGTGCAGGGCGCCAAATTCAAAACAACAGAAATCTCATAATTTAAAATTCCTCAAGCATACAGGTATTTTACATCATTTTAAAGATAAACTTCTTGTTAATCCAGCCACAGCGTCTGATTTCAAAGAGGCTTTATGGTGAAAGCACACCAAACGATTATGTTATGTAAGTCACAGAAAAACACAGCTATTTTTCCAGCCAAAGAGAGGAGTCACAAAAAGCAGAAATAGAGAAAATTCATCACTAACCTTTGATGATCTTCATCAGATGACACTCATATGACTTCATGTTACACAATACATGTATGTTTTGTTCGATAAAGTTCATATTTATATCCAAAAATCTGAGTTTACATTGGCGTGTTATGTTCAGTAGTTCCAAAACATCCGGTGATTTTGCAGAGAGCCACATCAATTTACAGAAATACTCATCATAAATGTTGATGAAAACACAAGTGTTATACATGGAACTTAAGATACACCTCTCCTTAATGCAACCGCTGTGTCAGATTAAAAAATATATTTTCCGAAAAAGCACACCATGCAATAATCTGAGTACAGCGCTCAGACAACAAATCAGCCAAACAGATATCCACCATGTTGTGCAGTCAACAGAAGTCAGAAATAGCTTATAAATATTCACTTACCTTTGATCTTCATCAGAATGGAATCCCAATTCCACAATAAATGTTTGATTTGTTTGATAAAGTTCATAATTTATGGCCAAATACCTCCTTTTTGTTTGCGTATTTAGGACACAATCCAAACTCACGACGCACAGCAAGTCCATGCGAAAGTTCAGACAAAGTTATATTAGTTTGTATAAACATGTCAAACGAAGTATAGAATCAATCTTCATAAATTTTCGATATTGTTCCAACCGGAGAATTCCTTTGTCTGTAGAATTGCAATGGAACGCAAGCTAACTCTCACGTGAACGCGTGTGGTAAGCTCATGGCACTCTGCCAGACTTCTGACTCAATCCCCTCTCATTCGCCCCCACCTCACAGTAGAAGTATCAAACAGGGTTCTAAAGACTGTTGACATCTAGTGGAAGCCTTAGGAAGTGCAATATGACTCCATAGACACGGTGTATTCGATAGGCAATGAGTTGAAAAACTACAAACCTCCTGGTTGGATTTTTTTTCTCAGATTTTTGCCTGCTTTAGAGTTCTGTTATACTCACAGACATCATTCAAACAGTTTTAGAAACGTCAGTGTGTTTTCTATCCAAATCTACTAATAATATGCATATATTAGCAACTGGGCCTGAGTAGCAGGCAGTTAACTCTGGGCACCGTATTCATCCAAGCTACTCAATACTGCCCCCCAGTCCCAAAGAAGTTAACAGTTAATGAGATTAGCATTGCCGACTTGAGAGATTTGCCTTTTGGCATTAGAGAAGAGCCCTGGCTGAGGTTCTTCTTCAAATGTGTGGGGGAAAGTTGTACTAGGATGGAAAATGAGTAGGGCTTTTTGTTTTGAATTCACATTGAACAAGATGGCTGTCTAGACTGCATAGTCCTCGTTATGGGCAGAGGGAGAAGCCTACTAAATTAAGAATGTCTCTCTCAGGCTTTACTGGGCATCTGTTTTCAATTCCCTCCCTTATTGCCCAGGCACATAGGTCCTGACATGTACTGACTGTCTGATTCGCCTCCTCCAACCTAGACACACACACACATACTGTTTCTCTTAATAACCTCTTAGCCTTGTCCTTCATGTACTCTGGTTTCTTATTAGTGCTTTGTGGTTTCCCCCACCATTGTGGCTGTAAGCACATGGCCCTCTGTCAACTACTGGAATTCTGAGTTAGTATTCAGACGGTATCCTTACTATGCTGGACTTAGTGTTTCATGCCATGCATATTGTTCCCCATGTAGAATATTGACTCAGCTCTTAATTATTTCCTTAATTTAAAATTAAATGATAGATATCAGTCATGTTTGCTTGCTTTGGTTCAAGAATTTCATTGATACCCTAATTTTTAAAGATTTTTGTAGAGCTAGTCAGTGAACTGAGAAAATTAACACCATTCTTGCCAGCTCTAGGTACTCTGTGTTATGTGTGTGTGTGTGTTATGTTAAATTATGTGGACCCCTTCAAATGAGGGGATTTGGCTATTTCAGCCACACCCGTTGCTGACCGGTGTATAAAATTGAGCACACAGTGATGCAATCTTCATAGACAAATATTGGCAGCAGAATGGTCTTACTGAAGAGCTCAGTCACTTTCAACGTGGAACTACCCTAGGATGCCACCTTTAAAAGTCAGTTAGTTAAATTTCTACCCTGCTGGAGCTGCCCGGTCAACTGTAAGTGCTGTTCTTGTGAAGTGGAAATGTCTAGAAGCAACGACGACACAATCGCAAAGTGGTAGGCCACACAAGCTCGCAGAAAGGGACAGAGTGCTGAAGTGCGGAGCTCGTAATAATAGTCTGTCCTCGGTTGCAACACTCACTACCGAGTTCCAAACTGCCTCTGGAAGCAACGTCAGCACAAGAACTGTTTGTCGGGAGCTTCATGAAATGGGTTTCCATGGCCGAGCAGCCGCACTCAAGCCTAAGATAACCATGCGCAATGCCAAGCGGTGGCTGGAGTGGTCTATAGCTCGCCGCCATTGGACTCTGGAGCAGTGGAAACGTGTTCTCTGGAGTGATGAATCACGATTCACTATCTGGCAGTCCAAGGAACGAATCTGGGTTTGGCGGATGCCAGGAGAATACTACATGCCTGAATGCATAGTGCTAACTGTACAGTTTGGTGGAGGAGGAATAATGGTCTGGGGCTGTTTTTCATGGTTCGGGCTAGGCCCCTTAGATCCAGTGAAGGGAAACCTCAGCGCTACAGCATACAATGGCATTCTAAACTCAGCAAAAAAAAAAAAGAAACATCTCATTTTTCAGGACCCTGTCTTTCAAAGATAATTCATAAAAATCCAAATAACTTCACAGATCTTCACTGTAAAGGGTTTTACCACTGTTACCCATGCTTGTTCAATGAACCATAAACAATTAATGAACATGGACATGTGGAACGGTCGTTAAGACACTAACAGCTTACAGACCATAGGCTATTAAGGTCACAGTTATGAAACCTTAGGAGACTAAAGAGGCCTTTCTACTGACTCTGAAAAACACCAAAAGAAAGATGCCCAGAGTCCCTGCTCATCTGCATGAACGTGCCTTAGGCATGCTGATAGGAGGTATGAGGAGAGGTGATGATATGTGGCCAGGGCAATAAATTACAATGTCCGTACTGTGAGATGCCTAAGACAGCGCTACAGGGAGACTGGGGATAGCTGATTGTCCTCGCAGTGGCAGACTGTGTAACATCACCTGCAGAAGATCGGTACATCCGAACATCACACCTGCGGGGCAGGTACAGGATGGCAACAACAACTGCCCTAGTTACACCAGGAACGCACAGTCCCTCCATCAGTGCTCAGACTGTCCGCAATAGGTTGAGAGAGGCTGGACTGAGAGTTTGTAGGCCTGTTCTAAGGTAGGTCCTCACCAGACATCACCGGCAACAACGTCGCCTACAGGCACAAACCCACCGTCGCTGGACCAGACAGAACTGGCAAAAGTGCTCTTCATTGACGAGTCGTGGTTTTGTTTCACCAGGGATGATGGTCGGATTCGCGTTTATCATCGAAGGAATGTGCGTTACACCGAGGCCAGTACTCTGGAGTGGGATCGATTTGGAGGTGGAGGGTCCTTTATGGTCTGGGGCGGTGTGTCACAGCATCATCGGACTGAGCTTGTTGTCATTGCAGGCAATCTCAATGCTGTGCGTTACAGGGAAGACATCCTCCTCCCTCATGTGGTACCCTTCCTGCAGGCTCATCCTGACATGACCCTCCAGCATGACAATGCCACCAGCCATACTGCTCATTCTGTGTGTGATTTCCTGCAAGACAGGAATGTCAGTGTTCTGCCATGGCCAGCGAAGAGCCCGGATCTGAATCCCATTGAACACGCCTGGGACCTGTTGGATCGGAGGGCTAGGGCCATTCCCCATAGAAATGTCCGGGAACTTGCAGGTGCCTTGGTGAAAGAGTGGGGTAACATCTCACAGAAAGAACTGGCAAATCTGGTGCAGTCCATAAGGAGGAGATGCACTTGTTGTTCAGTTGTTGAATCTTATGTTCATACAAATATTTACACATGTTATAAACACAGTTGACAGTGAGGGGACATTTCTTTCTTTGCTGAGTTCAGATGATTCTGTGCTTCCAACTTTGTGGCAACAGTTTGGGGAAGACCCCGTGCACAAAGCGAGGTCCATACAGAAATGGTTTGTTGAGACCGGTTTGGAAGAACTTGACTGGCATGCACAGTGCCCTGACCTCAACCCCATCGAACACCTTTGGGATGAATTGGAACGCTAAATGCGAGCCAGGCCTAATCGCCCAATATCAGTGCCTGACCTCACTCTTGTGACTGAATGGAAGCAAGTCCCCACAGCAATGTTCCAGCATTTAGTTGAAAGCCTTCCCAGAAGAGTGGAGGGTGCTGTAGCAGCAAAGGGGGGGAACTCCATATTAATGCCCATGATCCTGGAATGAGATGTTCGTGTAAGTACTTATGGCAATGTAGCGTATCAGAAGTCCATTCACAAAGTGGAGCTGACAGCTGCAGTACGATTTGTACTGGACTTGACTAGTGCTGTGGCTCAAACTGTTATCGTAGAGGTTCCTTTGTGGAGACTGCAGTGAGCGGTAGAGGTCTTCACAGGTCCAACTTCCAAAATGGTCCTGGGGTTTTCCCGCCCTGACCAGATATAAATGTTTTGAATATAGACCTGTTCCGAACGGACACGGGGACAACTAGACCCGTATAGACCGGGTTGGATCCATACCCAGTCCGATCTGAGTGAGGGAAGCAGCAGATTTTTTTTTTTTGAGCTACTGATAACCAGACCTGAAAGCGCAAGAGGGAGAGAGCGGTGCCGCTCTAGCAGGCAGGGGAGCTGTCGTTCTGTGAACGTACTGTGAGCGAGTGGCACAGGAGCAGGAAGGGAGAGACTAGAGACCGCAACCAATCAAGCGGACTCGCGCTATAGTAGACTAATAGCTGCTGTGACTCGATTATTTATCATCCAATATGATTGCTCAGTACCTGTCTTGACTGCGTCAAACTGGGAAATGCTAGTTAAGCTAGGTAACGTTTGCTAGTTAGGCTAGTTGAGGCTGCAGTGCATGTGCTTTCTCATCTTACAGTTACACAACAAAAACTTCATTCAGAATATTAAGTAGCCTGTAGCCTCTCCTTCTCATTGAACTTTTAATTCCTTCATTGTAATTCCATCTTCCATTTAATTAGATACAGTGGGGCAAAAAAGTATTTAGTCAGCCACCAACTGCAAGTTCTCCCACTTAAAAAGATGAGGCCTGTAATTTTCATCATAGGTATATGACAGACAAAATGAGAAAACAAAATCCAGAAAATCACATTGTAGGATTTTTAATGAATTTATTTACAAATTATGGTGGAAAATAAGTATCTGGTCAATAACAAAAGTTTATCTCAATACTTTGTTATATACCCTTTGTTGGCAATGACAGAGGTCAAACGTTTTCTGTAAGTTTTCACAAGGTTTTCACACACTGTTGCTGGTATTTTGGCCCATTCCTCCATGCAGATCTCCTCTAGAGCAGTGATGTTTTGGTGCTGTTGCTGGGCAACACGGACTTTCAACTCCCTCCAAAGATTTTCTATGGGGTTGAGATCTGGAGACTGACTAGGCCACTCCAGGACCTTGAAATACTTCTTACGAAGCCACTCCTTCGTTGCCTGGGTGGTGTGTTTGGGATCATTGTCATGCTGAAAGACCCAGCCACGTTTCATCTTCAATGCCCTTGCTGATGGAAGGAGGTTTTCACTCAAAATATCACGAGACATGGCCCCATTCATTCTTTCCTTTACATGGATCAGTTGTCCTGGTCCCTTTGCAGAAAAACAGCCGCAAAGCATGATGTTTCCACCCCCATGCTTCACAGTAGGTATGGTTTGGATGCAACTCAGCATTCTTTGTCCTCCAAACACGACGAGTTGAGTTTTTACCAAAAAGTTCTATTTTGGTTTCATCTGACCATATGACATTCTCCCAATCTTGTATGTCTTCCATTTCCTAATAATTGCTCCCACAGTTGATTTCTTCAAACCAAGCTGCTTACCTATTGCAGATTCAGTCTTCCCAGCCTGGTGCAGGTCTACAATTTTGTTTCTGGTGTCCTTTGACAGCTCTTTGGTCTTGGCCATAGTGGAGTTTGGAGTGTGACTGTTTGAGGTTGTGGACAGGTGTCTTTTATACTGATAACAAGTTCAAACAGGTGCCATTAATACAGGTAATGAGTGGAGGACAGAGGAGCCCCTTAAAGAAGTTACAGGTCTGTGAGAGCCAGAAATCTTGCTTGTTTGTAGGTGACCAAATACTTACTTTCCACCATAATTTGCAAAGAAATTCATTAAAAATCCTACAATGTGATTTTCTGGATTTTTTTTCTTTCTAATTTTGTCTGTCATAGTTGAAGTGTACCTATGATGCAAATTACAGGCCTCTCATCTTTTTAGGTTGGAGAACATGTACAATTGGTGGCTGACTAAATACTTTTTTGCCCCACTGTATCTCCTAACTTTTGCCACACATGGAGGCTCTGACTGTAGCCTATTGCCACTTTGACTTATGATTGGCCAACAATAAGCTACACATGTCACGCTCCCCTCTCCTGAAAAAGGCAAGAGTAGCAGCATAAATAATACAATTTCTCTTTCTACTGCAGCGGTCTCGTTCAAATCTGTACGGCCGTTCTGGACAAGTCGGTTAAAATGAAACATACCCGAGACCTGTGAAAATCAGATCAGACCCGTGACATTATTTATAATTCTGGATCCGGTCCTGCATTGCGTCTTGAGTATTCGGGTACAGGTGGATGGATCTGTGAGGACCTCTAGTCAGTGACTTTCGGACTGGGAATGGACGATTGTGTCCGAAATGGCACCCTGTTCCCGATGTAGTGCACTACTTTGGACCAGAGCTCTAATAGGCCCTAGTTATTCCCATTTGGGACTGGGAATGGACTTCTCTTATTTATACCCCCAGACAATGGCAGCATTGTGGCCCAGATGATGTGTCATGGCAGGAGTTCCTGTCTGGCAAGGTTAAGTTAGCCATTACATGTGCCTTGTCTTCCGGCGTCTATTTTCATGTTGTTGTTGTTGATGTTTGGCCACAATGCACTGACGGTGGGGCAGTGTGTCAAGAAAAACATGTTGTCTGTGAAATGAAAAAAAATAGAAATTACTTTTAGAATTAAACCCTCACAAAGAATCCCCAATGCTTTTGATGTGTTCTTATAAACCGTTTGTGTAATTGTATGCAGCAGTGAAACATGGTTCATTAGCATATGCTTTTGTGTGTAACAGTGTGGTTAACTTTACAGGTCTGTTTTTCTTGTTCTTTCATTTGTGGATGTGGTGGGTTATAGTGAAGTCAGAGTATCTGAATGTGCTCTGATGAGCTGTCCTGCACTTGCCAGTCTTGGACTAAATTCTTTTAAGTATTTTTCTGCAGCTTTTTCACAGCCTGTTTAGGCAGCCTGTTGCACAATGCCCCATTCATCATTCCAAGCCAAGTCTCATCACTGATTGTTTGACTTGTTGTTCTCATTTAGCTAAATTCTCCTATCCCCTATCCTTCCTACCAGGCAAGTCTCCTCATGTATGGATATTATTGCCTGATTTGAGAGAAGAGGAAATACTTTATCAAAAGGCAGTATTGAATTGGATCCAGCTTGTTATTAGAGGTGTTACGAATGGAATTACATTTTCCTCAAGAAAGTAAACAAGTGTTGTCACAGACCATTTAAGAGTTGATCATTAGGTTACTACTGCAGATTATGAATTTAACTTTGTCTTTGCAGTACAGGATATATTCAGTAGAATCAATTGATCATCACCTGAAATGCTTGAATTTATTAGTTCATGGTCCCTGAAATTGTTTGCTGTGAAAATATCCGTATTGAAACTCGGGTGTCCTCAGAGAACCAAGGCACGCAAACAGACACTTTTAAACCATGTCCACACACCATCTGATCTCCAGCCAGAGTCAGGGCCGGATTACTGAACAGGCACGCAAAGAAAACAATTCTGAAGTTTTGGGGGGCCGAGATAGCATATGATAGCGAAATGTGTACAATTGCAGGAAATTTACTTTATAACTGCAATGTATTTCATGCCAAATGTGAACAAGAGACAGGAGAGGGAAATCCCCCCCCCCCCCTCCTCCAAAAAGCCCCCTACCCTTCTTCTCCCCCTACCGCCCAATACTCAACAAAAAATGTTGGTTACAGCTATTTGGCATCTGCCCAGTGCAGTGACAAGCACTGCTTGATTATGTGTTGTGTGGTTCCCCAAGTAAAATGCCCGCTCTTGGCACTGATTTCTACTGCTTTGACGCGCACTCTCATCTGTCGTCACACGACGCCAGCCGAGTGCGGAGCAAAGAATCCCTGTGGATTTAGAATAGGGAGGCTAGCAGGGGTATACCTGATGCTGGTGCTGTTGTATCTGCAGTAGATCGGGAGCTGTGCTAAACCAACCCCAGCCCACGTACAGGTTCTAGGGCTCCTGAGTGGGAGGACTGAGCCTGCCAGAGATGTGGATGAAACTTGCTGTTTCTCACTACCCCAGATTGTGTGTGTGTGTGTGACTGCATTAACATTTTCTGTATAGAAATGCGCAGAAAGATTCTCAGTCCGTAGGCATCTGAATACAATGTCGATGAATGAGAATGTTTTGATTTTTCTGGCAGTAACACCAGAGAATACCACCCTATAGTGGAGTTTCCCATATATTCATTTAGCTGCAGCTTTTAAAGGAATAGTGCAATGTTTTGGCAATTTAAGCTCTGTTTAAAAAAAAAATGGTTACCATTGTTATGTCTTTGCATGCAGTTTGAAGGAAGTTGCTAACTAGCATTAGCACAATAACTGGATCTCTATGTGAACAGCTAGCATGCTGGATGTCTACAGATGTGGTCAGCAACAGGCGAGGGGGGGATTTTTTGGTAAAAATATTAAAATCACCAGAAATTCAGCTAAAACTTTGTTTAATTTAGTTAATCTGTTCACCTACTATTCCAACGAATAAAAGAGCCATGTGATTGTGTCTCAATGCAATCGAGGTGTAAAATGATTACTTTCAAATACAATCTTTTTTTGAGTTTGGTGGTGGTCAATTTGCAGTGTACAAATTATTATAACTGTTACGGACCCCCGACCTTCCCTCCATCAAAAATTGTCCTGTGGCTGAATCAGTTGCCTACCGCTGGACTACAGGAACAGCTAGCATGCTAGCTTTTCCCATAAACTTCCAGTCATTGCGCTAACACTAGTTAGCAATGGCTCGCGAAACTACCTTCAACTTCCTTCAAATTGCACGCAGACAAAAATGGTATCCATGAGTTAGTGACTCTTTGTTTGTAGAAAAAATGCTTAATTTCCCAAATCTTGTACTATCCTTTGAAGATTACATTTACATTTAAGTCATTTAGCAGACGCTCTTATCCAGAGCGACTTACAAATTGGTGCATTCACCTTATGACATCCAGTGGAACAGTAGTGCATCTAAATCTTTTAAGGGGGGTGAGAGGGATTACTTTATCCTATCCTAGGTATTCCTTAAAGAGGTGGGGTTTCAGGTGTCTCCGGAAGGTGGTGATTGACTCCGCTGTCCTGGCGTCGTGAGGGAGTTTGTTCCACCATTGGGGGGCCAGAGCAGCGAACAGTTTTGACTGGGCTGAGCGGGAACTGTACTTCCTCAGTGGTAGGGAGGCGAGCAGGCCAGAGGTGGATGAACGCAGTGCCCTTGTTTGGGTGTAGGGCCTGATCAGAGCCTGGAGGTACTGAGGTGCCGTTCCCCTCACAGCTCCGTAGGCAAGCACCATGGTCTTGTAGCGGATGCGAGCTTCAACTGGAAGCCAGTGGAGAGAGCGGAGGAGCGGGGTGACGTGAGAGAACTTGGGAAGGTTGAACACCAGACGGGCTGCGGCGTTCTGGATGAGTTGTAGGGGTTTAATGGCACAGGCAGGGAGCCCAGCCAACAGCGAGTTGCAGTAATCCAGACGGGAGATGACAAGTGCCTGGATTAGGACCTGCGCCGCTTCCTGTGTGAGGCAGGGTCGTACTCTCCGGATGTTGTAGAGCATGAACCTACAGGAACGGGCCACTGCCTTGATGTTAGTTGAGAACGACAGGGTGTTGTCCAGGATCACGCCAAGGTTCTTAGCGCTCTGGGAGGAGGACACGATGGAGTTGTCAACCGTGATGGCGAGATCATGGAACGGGCAGTCCTTCCCGGGAGGAAGAGCAGCTCCGTCTTGCCGAGGTTCAGCTTGAGGTGGTGATCCGTCATCCACACTGATATGTCTGCCAGACATGCAGAGATGCGATTCGCCACCTGGTCATCAGAAGGGGAAAGGAGAAGATTAATTGTGTGTCGTCTGCATAGCAATGATAGGAGAGACCATGTGAGGTTATGACAGAGCCAAGTGACTTGGTGTATAGCGAGAATAGGAGAGGGCCTAGAACAGAGCCCTGGGGACACCAGTGGTGAGAGCACGTGGTGTGGAGACGGATTCTCGCCACGCCACCTGGTAGGAGCGACCTGTCAGGTAGGACGCAATCAAGCGTGGGCCGCGCCGGAGATGCCCAACTCGGAGAGGGTGGAGAGGAGGATCTGATGGTTCACAGTATCGAAGGCAGCCGATAGGTCTAGAAGGATGAGAGCAGAGGAGAGAGAGTTAGCTTTAGCAGTGCGGAGCGCCTCCGTGATACAGAGAAGAGCAGTCTCAGTTGAATGACTAGTCTTGAAACCTGACTGATTTGGATCAAGAAGGTCATTCTGAGAGAGATAGCGGGAGAGCTGGCCAAGGACGGCACGTTCAAGAGTTTTGGAGAGAAAAGAAAGAAGGGATACTGGTCTGTAGTTGTTGACATCGGAGGGATCGAGTGTAGGTTTTTTCAGAAGGGGTGCAACTCTCGCTCTCTTGAAGACGGAAGGGACGTAGCCAGCGGTCAGGGATGAGTTGATGAGCGAGGTGAGGTAAGGGAGAAGGTCTCCGGAAATGGTCTGGAGAAGAGAGGAGGGGATAGGGTCAAGCGGGCAGGTTGTTGGGCGGCCGGCCGTCACAAGACGCGAGATTTCATCTGGAGAGAGAGGGGAGAAAGAGGTCAGAGCACAGGGTAGGGCAGTGTGAGCAGAACCAGCGGTGTCGTTTGACTTAGCAAACGAGGATCGGATGTCGTCGACCTTCTTTTCAAAATGGTTGACGAAGTCATCTGCAGAGAGGGGGAGGGGGAGGAGGATTCAGGAGGGAGGAGAAGGTTGCAAAGAGCTTCCTAGGGTTAGAGGCAGATGCTTGGAATTTAGAGTGGGAGAAAGTGGCTTTAGCAGCAGAGAGAGAAGAGGAAAATGTAGAGAGGAGGGAGTGAAAGGGTGTCAGGTCCGCAGGGAGGCGAGTTTTCCTCCATTTCCGCTCGGCTGCCCGGAGCCCTGTTCTGTGAGCTCGCAATGAGTCGTCGAGCCACGGAGCGGGAGGTGAGGACCGAGCCGGCCTGGAGGATAGGGGACATAGAGAGTCAAAGGATGCAGAAAGGGAGGAGAGGAGGGTTGAGGAGGCAGAATCAGGAGATAGGTTGGAGAAGGTTTGAGCAGAGGGAAGAGATGATAGGATGGAAGAGGAGAGAGTAGCGGGGGAGAGAGAGCGAAGGTTGGGACGGCGCGATACCATCCGAGTAGGTGCAGTGTGGGAAGTGTTGGATGAGAGCGAGAGGAAAAGGATACAAGGTAGTGGTCGGAGACTTGGAGGGGAGTTGCAATGAGGTTAGTGGAAGAACAGCATCTAGTAAAGATGAGGTCGAGCGTATTTCCTGCCTTGTGAGTAGGGGGAAGGTGAGAGGGTGAGGTCAAAAGAGGAGAGGAGTGGAAAGAAGGAGGCAGAGAGGAATGAGTCAAAGGTAGACGTGGGGAGGTTAAAGTCGCCCAGAACTGTGAGAGGTGAGCCGTCCTCAGGAAAGGAGCTTATCAAGGCATCAAGCTCATTGATGAACTCTCCGAGGGAACCTGGAGGGCGATAAATGATAAGGATGTTAAGCTTGAAAGGGCTGGTAACTGTGACAGCATGGAATTCAAAGGAGGCGATAGACAGATGGGTAAGGGGAGAAAGAGAGAATGACCACTTGGGAGAGATGAGGATCCCGGTGCCACCACCCCGCTGACCAGAAGCTCTCGGGGTGTGCGAGAACACGTGGGCAGACGAAGAGAGAGCAGTAGGAGTAGCAGTGTTGTCTGTGGTGTGATCCATGTTTCCGTCAGTGCCAAGAAGTCGAGGGACTGGAGGGAGGCATAGGCTGAGATGAACTCTGCGTTGTTGGCCGCAGATCGGCAGTTCCAGAGGCTACCGGAGACCTGGAACTCCACGTGGGTCGTGCGCGCTGGGACCACCAGATTAGGGTGGCCGCGGCCACGCGGTGTGGAGCGTTTGTATGGTCTGTGCAGAGAGGAGAGAACAGGGATAGACAGACACATAGTTGACAGGCTACACAAGAGGCTACGCTAATGCAAAGGAGATTGGAATGACAAGTGGACTACACGTCTCGAGTGTTCAGAGAGTTAAGCTTACGTAGCAAGAATCTTATTGACTAAAATGATTAAAATGATACAATACTGCTGAAGTAGGCTAGCTGGCAGAGGCTGCGTTGTTGACTATGTAGGCTAGCTGGCAGTGGCTGCGTTGTTGACACTACACTAATCAAGTCGTTCCGTTGAGTGTAATAGTTTCTACTGTGCTGCTATTCGGGGCTAGCTGGCTAGCTAGCAGTGTTGATTACGTTACGTTGCGTTAAAAGAACGACAATAGCTGGCTAGCTAACCTAGGAAATCGCTCTAGACTACACAATTATCTTTGATACAAAGACGGCTATGTAGCTAGCTATGTAGCTAGCTACGATCAAACAAATCAAGCCGTTGTACTGTAATGAAATGAAATGAAAAATGTGATACTACCTGTGGAGCGAAGCGAAATGCGACCGGATTGTTGAGTGCGGAAGTTCTGTTCGGTAGACGTTGGCTAGCTGTTGGCTAGCTAGCAGTGTCTCCTACGTTAAGGACGACAAATAGCTGGCTAGCTAACCTCGGTAAATTAAGATAATCACTCTAAAACTACACACTCTAAACTACACAATTATCTTGGATACGAAGACAGCAAAGACAACTAGCTAACACTACACTAATCAAGTCGTTCAGTTGAGTGTAATAGTTGTGCTGCTAATCGGTAGACGGTGGACTAGCTAACGGTGGACGTTAGCTAGCTGGCTAGCTGCAGGGCAGTGTAGACTGCGTTAGGACGACGAAGTACGATAATTACGCAATTATCTATGATACAAAGACGGCTATGTAGCTAGCTAAGAGGAAATTGCTAAGATTAGACAAATCAAACCGTTGTACTATAATGAAATGTAATGAAATGTAATACTACCTGCGGACCGAGTGCAGATGCGACCGCTCGCTCCAACCCGGAAGTTAAAGATCAGTGACAAGTCACAATGTATATTTGTAGCAAACCGAGCGACCAGTGTGGTGAATGAGAGCCACAAGCAAACAGCCATTGCTTTCTCATCTCCCTATAGTGTAGTGGTGCTCATCTGTTATACACTGCTCAAAAAAATAAAGGGAACACTAAAATAACACATCCTAGATCTGAATGAATGAAATATTCTTATTAAATACTTTTTTCTTTACATAGTTGAATGTGCTGACAACAAAATCACACAAATGATCAATAGAAATCAAATGTATCAACCCATGGAGTTTTGGATTTGGAGTCGCACTCAAAATTAAAGTGGAAAACCACACTACAGGCTGATCCAACTTTGATGTAATGTCCTTAAAACAAGTCAAAATGAGGCCCAGTAGTGTGTGTGGCCTCCACGTGCCTGTATGACCTCCCTACAACGCCTGAGCATGCTCCTGATGAGGTGGCGGATGGTCTCCTGAGGGATCTCCTCCCAGACCTGGACTAAAGCATCCGCCAACTCCTGGACAGTCTGTGGGACATGATGTCCCAGATGTGCTCAATTGGATTCAGGTCTGGGGAACGGGCGGGCCAGTCCATAGCATCAATGCCTTCCTCTTGCAGGAACTGCTGACACACTCCAGCCAAATGAGGTCTAGCATTGTCTTGCATTAGGAGGAACCCAGGGCCAACCGCACCAGCTTATGGTCTCACAAGGGGTCTGAGGATCTCATCTCGGTACCTAATGGCAGTCAGGCTAGGCTACCTCTGGCGAGCACATGGAGGCCTGTGCGGCCCCCCCAAAGAAATGCCACCCCACACCATGACTGACCCACCGCCAAACCGGTCATGCTGGAGGATGTTGCAGGTAGCAGAACGTTCTCCACGGCGTCTCCAGACTCTGTCACGTCTGTCACATGTGCTCAGTGTGAACCTGCTTTCATCTGTGAAGAGCACAGGGCGCCAGTGGCGAATTTGCCAATCTTTGTGTTCTCTGGCAAATGCCAAACGTCCTGCACGGTGTTGGGCTGTAAGCACAACCCCCACCTGTGGACGTCGGGCCCTCATACCACCCTCATGGAGTCTGTTTCTGACCGTTTGAGCAGACACATGCACATTTGTGGCCTGTTGGAGGTCATTGTGCAGGGCTCTGGCAGTACTCTTCCTGCTCCTCCTTGCACAAAGGCAGAGGTAGCGGTCCTGCTGCTGGGTTGTTGCCCTCCTACGGCCTCCTCCACGTCTCCTGATGTACTGGCCTGTCTCCTGGTAGCGCCTCCATGCTCTGGACACTACGCTTGTACAGACACAGCAAACCTTCTTGCCACATCTCGTATTGATGTGCCATCCTGGATGAGCTGCACTACCTGAGCCACTTGTGTGGGTTGTAGACTCCGTCTCATGCTACCACTAGAGTGAAAGCACCGCCAGCATTCAAAAGTGACCAAAACATCAGCCAGGAAGCATATGAACTGAGAAGGGTCTGTGGTCACCACCTGCAGAACCACTCCTTTATTGGGGGTGTCTTGCTAATTGCCTATAATTTCCACCTGTTGTCTATTCCATTTGCACAAGAGCATGTGAAATTTATTGTCAATCAGTGTTGCTTCCTAAGTGGACAGTTTGATTTCACAGAAGTGTGATTGACTTGGAGTTACATTATGTTGTTTAAGTGTTCCCTTTATTCTTTTGAGCAGTGTATTTCAGATGGTGTCAACATAGTTGCATTTTGGAGTAGAATGTATTTTTCAAAAGTCACCAGAAGTGACCTTCTCAGTCGTTCTACAAAAAACAATCTCCCAGGATGCATGTGCCCTGACCCCCGCAGGAAAGAGCACAAACCTCACCCCCCTCCCCTGCTGTCTTTGCCACCACTGCTGAAAAAAATCCTAGAGAAAACTGCATCGAAAGACAGACAAAACAATGTGTGTTTTAACAAGACACGGGATGTTTTTCTTTGTCAAATCTGGTTGGTTTTAGTGCGTGTATTTCTGGCAGCGACAGAGCTGGAGTCTAGTTCAGGCTACAAGATGCATAATATCAGCCTGTTTTCTACTCGGTGGTGCAGGGCTTTGATGTTGAAAACCCCTGGGCACTGATATTTAGAAGACTTTTTCTCCCCATCGTTGGGCTTGTCCATCAGGCTGTTGAAATTCCCCTTTTGAAGTGGATGTAGGTAATAGCTAAACAAAGTGTGGTGCTACCTACCACGGGTAATACATCTGAGGATTTAATGGCATTGATAGCTGATACCTTAAGCCACTGCAACTGTAAAAGCTGTCCTGGGCCCATCTTTTTACATTAACATGTCCTCTTAAAAACAACATTTTGTCATGTGGGGAAAGCTTTACCAAAGATGGGCTATGACAAACTGGACTGTAATGAGACAATTGAGTGATGTTGTTGCTAAAATGTACATTTAAGAGGAGTGTACTTGTCTGACCTTGTGCCAATGATAAGGAACAGGCTTTCTAGAATACTTTGACAGGCGTCATGGTGTTTTTAAGCCACAATTGGCTTTAACTATGAAATGTAAAAATTCCTGTCAAACCTTCATACCAACATAATGTGATCATGGTGACATATGCAATAATGTAACATGGTGGCAGACATGGGATCCCTATATCTAACAGTGTAACAGTAATAAAGGGCTCTCATCTTCTCTGTGATGTCTGTCCTCCAGGGGCGTGTGAGAGGACAGCAGCCATGCCACCCCACTCTGACATCGTCAAGGTGGCCATCGAGTGGCCCGGCGCCAACGCCCAGCTCATCGAGATTGACCAGGTCAGTGCCCGTCTAACCCCCCCCCTAAAGGACAAGACATACCAACATGAATGTTGGTCATGCGCAGTAGAATACCTGCTTGGTATCGGCGAACAGTGTCGATTCAACGTGTAGAATCGCCTGGAAATTAACAGAAAAATGAGAGCCGATGTCCTGTGGTCAGAGGCGATAGGACGGCCACTGTGCTCGGCTGCTGATTGTGTTGGTTGGTCTTGTCCTTAACAGCATCAATCCTCCACTCTGTCTACTCAACCAAACGTTTTATAGAAGTCTATTTTCCCGGTGCCTGGAGACTTTAAACTCCAGAGACTCCATGTTAAATAATTGTAGGGAAAAGACATCTACAGTATGTTTCTGCTCTGACCAGCATAAACTACTGAGATTTTGTTGGTAAGTCTAGCACATCTTTCGACTCTCAGCATAAACTGTAATGTATGTCGCCGGCAATGACATGAAACCAAATCCATCAACGTTTGTTTTCCACTGAATGCCAAGCTAGGCAAGTAATGAGAACCATTGTTGAAGTTACTTTAGGGCAGCGTTTCCCAAACTCGGTCCTGGGGACCAACAAGGGGTGCACGTTTTGGTTTTTGCCCTCACACTACACAGCTGATTCAAATAGTCAAAGCTTGATGAGTTCATTATTTGAATCAGCTGTGTAGTGCTAAGACAACCAAAACGTGCAACCCTTGGGGTCCACAGGATTGCCTTTGTAAAGCTCTGCTATAGGGACTTTTTATGACCAATCGGCAACTTTCCTGTGATTCCAGTGGCTTTGCAGAGTTTGACTGTTTTTTTGTCTGTTGTGTGTTTGCAGAAGAAGCCTCTGTCCTCTATCATACGGGAGGTGTGTGATGGGTAAGCACCAGGTCCACACCCAGCTGTTTCTGCTCACGCTGGAGATAATGGCCGCACTATGTTTACGACTGATTTATATATGTGTGTGTGATATGAGCACACACGTGAACGCACACACAGACACACACACCCTGCGTTCACTTATGTAAGATTAGTGCTAGCTAGACAGACTTAGTTAGGGCCAAATGTATAGCAGGTCCATATTGAGAACACACAAAGGAACATTAGTAAGAGCCATTACACATGGACTGGATCACATATGAGTTTCATTACAATGACAGAATTCTTATTATAAAATGACTTCTTTAAGGGTCTATATATATTATAATATATTACCCTGTGTAGAAATGGAACAGTTTGTGCCTGTTGGAGTACTGCAGAACGTTCTGCTCAAAATACAAAAAATGTCATTTGAATGCTTTCTACATTCTTGCTCCATCATACCCATTGATTCACTATGCTATATTATCACACAAGTTTAGAATGCTATTGCATTCAAAGATGTTGGATATCATTCTTCACTTTTGAGGTGCAGATATTTCTACAATAACATACGAGGCATTTCAGTGTTATCTCCAGATACACATAAATGCTGTGGTACTCCACCTTCTGCTTGGCTCCCGAGTGGCGCTGCGGTCTAAGGCACTGCAAGAGGAGTCACTGCAGTCCCTGGTTCGAACCCAGGCTGCATCACATCTGGCCGTGATTGGGAGTGTCCCATTGGGTGGTGCACAATTAGCCCTGCGTCGTTTGGGTTTGCCCTGGGTAGTCCGTCATTGTAAATAAGAATTTGTTCTTAACTGACTTGCCTAGTTTTTATTGTGCTTACTCACATAACACTGCCAATAAACACACACCTCTAGCCAATACACTAAAGGAGGTCTAATGGCTCATAGATGGGGGCCAGACTTGAACTTTTAATGTGTTTATATACTTATGTAACCATTTAGACCCCCCCCCCCCCAGTGCCTCCTCCCATTGCCTTTCCGTTTCCTCTCTCTTGTCTCCTGGTCCACATTGTCTGTCTATGATTACTGAGTCTTTTCCTAACTCGCTACTTCTCCTTATCCCTCTCTCTCCAGTGCTTCCTCCTACTCTCTTGCTCTCCCTCTCGCATCTGAATGTATTTTTTTCGCCCACTGAATATCACCCTGTACAATCTTCTCCATCTGCTCCTCTTGCAAATAGAAATGCTTGAGGCTCCGATAATGACTTTTATTAACCTTATGCACATGTTATGTATTTTCTGTAGGGTGGAAAAACAAATGCACAGCATTACAGTAGGTCTTATTGAGATATGTGTGGGTTTAGCTTCTGCCTGCCTCATGTTTAGGGAGGTCAGTGCACTCTGGTATTGAGTGGAAAATTGGTGAATTCATTCACCTACTTTTCAATTGATTTTGTGCGTGTGTCCACAGCTGGTCTCTGTCTGGCTCTGAGCAGTTTGCCCTGCGTTACGCTGACGGTCCTCAGCTCTACATCACTGAACAGGTGAGCCTCAACACCTTGGCAGAATTCATTACTATAATACACTATGTGGTTCCTTAGTTAATGTTACTGTTAGTACACTACATGACCAAAAGTATGTGGACACCTGTTCGTCGAACATCTCATTACAAAATCATGGGCATTAATATGGAGTTGGTCCCCTCCTTTGCTGCTATAGCAGCCTCCACTCTTCTGGAAATGCTTTCCATCAGATATTGGAACATTGCTGCAGGGACTTGCTTCCATTCAGCCACGAACATTAGCGATTAGGGCTGGCTCGCAGTCGGCATTCAAATTCGTCCCAAAAGTGTTTGATGGGGTTGAGGTCAGGGCTTTGTTCAGGCCAGTCAAGTTCTTCCACACTGATCTCGACAAACCATTTCTGTATGGACCTCTCTTTGTGCACAGGGGCCATTGTCATGTGAAAACATGAAAGGGCCTTCCACAAACTGTTTGCACAGAATTGTCTAGAATGTCATTGTAACCTGTGGCGCTAAGATTTCACTTCACTGGAACTAAGGGGGCTAGCCCGAAACATGAAAAACATCCTACTCCACCAAACTATACAGTTGGCACTATGCATTGGGGCAGGTAGCATTCTGGCATCCGCCAAACCCAGAATGAAACTTGGTGATCTTAGGCCTGTGTGCGGGTGCTCGGCCATGGAAACCCATTTCATGAAGCTCCCATCAAAGTTATTGTGCTGACTTTGCTTCCAGAGGCATTTTGGAAATCGGTCATGTGTGTTGCATCCGAGGACAGAAGATTTTACGTACTTCAGCACTCGGCGGTCATTTTCTGTGAGCTTGTGTGGCCTACCACTTCGCGTCTGAGCCGTTAGACGTTTCCACTTCACAATAACAGTTGACCAGGGCAGAAATGGACTTGTTGAAAAGGTGGCATCCTATGACAGTGCCACGTTGAAAGTCACTGATGTAACGCTCAATGAGTGAATAGGTGTGGAGTCAGGCGCAGAGAGCAAAGGATGCGGAAAAAACGCGCTTTAATGTCCAGAAATAATCACAGGAACAAAAATAGTATACCAAACCAGGTATAACTATAGAACAAAAGTACCCTATCGTGAAAATACAAGGACAGCGAGAAACCCAAAAGAAAACACTAACCACTCTAACACATACAGATAAACAAGCCCGCACAAACAGAAGCGGGATGAACGAACTTAAATAACCCCACCCTAACAACCAAACAAGGAACAGGTGAAACCAATTACACAAAACCAAACGAACACAGACCAAAAGATCGGTGGCAGCTAGTAGACCGGCGACGACGACCGCCGAGCGCCACCCGAACAAGAAGGGGAGTCACCTTCGGTAATATTCGTGACAACTGAGCTCTTCAATAAGGCCATTCTACAGGCAATGTTTGTCTATGGAGATTGCATGGCGGTGTGCTCGATTTTAAACACCTGTCAGCATGAGTGTGGCTGAAAATAGCCGAATCCACTCATTTTAAGAGGTGCCCACATACTTTTGTGTATATATAGTGTCATATCACCAATATAAAGTTGTTGTTGTTGCTACAGCATCATGCTGTGGTATAGTAGCAATGTTCACCATCTTTCTTTCCAGAGCCGTAGTGAAATGAAGAATGGGACCATCCTTCGATTAGCCATATCTCCCGTGAGACACTTTCTCTTCTTGTACATGCAGTTATTTTCATTTTTTTCAAGTAAATTACCAGTATTTCTTAGGTATATTTTATTAACTCTATATAGTGACTGCAATGCTCATAGTTTCACCAATGATAAACAGGGAGAGGCTATACAGACATGCCTGGTGCCCAAAATTGATAACCTATGTCGCGCAGTGAGAGTTGAGTGTGGACTAATGGATTCGGTTCAGTCAGTCATCCTGATGAGCCCTCCTCAGCTAGCTAGTTTATGCTTGTGGCTAGAAACTTCAGTGAGAATGTGAAACTTGTTTGCCGAAGTTGGGACTTGGGAGTGTTCAGAATTATTCCGTTTTTATTGGACTACAAAATCAACAAATGTGCTTTAGCTGCCTGTCACCCTTGGCTGATATTAGCTACACTATAGCTACTTCCCTAAAAATGAGTTACTGCAGGACAGCCAGAAAGTACCGACCCTACCTTTACGCTTGTTTACACTGAGCTGCACTGGGGTCGGAATGCAATCATGGTTACATTAAGACACAGAGGAGCCGGCATGAGATATGGGTCGAAAAATGTACCTCAATTCAGGGATGGGATATCAAATAAAAAATGTATTTGCCACTGTACTCCACACTGCCGCATAGAGAAGATTGAAATACTGCTGCTTTTTCCGGAAAACTTCCCTTTTTGTCCTCATGCTAGCTAGCAGTAGCCACCGCTGCCAATTTTGGAATGGCAGTGTCAGCCAATCAGCTCCTTTTGTTGTTTCTGACGTATCATTCCATAATGGCTACTGGTAGCTAGCATGAGGATGCAAAGGGCAGTTTTCGGGAAAAACTTGCAGTATTTCAATCTTAGCAATGGAGCAGTGTAGGTAATTGTACAATTTTGGAGTACCGTGGTATATCCCATCCCAGCATTAAGGTACGTTTTCAGACCCATATTGCGCGTCGGCTCCACGGTGTCTTAATGTAACCATGAATGCGTTCTGACACCAGTGCAGCTCAGTTTAAACGAGCGTAAGGGTAGGGTCGGTATCTTCTGGTAGGCTTGGGTGGTATATCATATACCTGGTTATTTGGAAAAAACCATGGGATGGTTTTTCAATAACTTCAAAATGATTTATTACGAGATTTTTGAATAAATCTGAATATTTGTAGCTACTTTTTAACGTAATACCTGCAGTCAACTTGTGCAATACTTTAGGAGAGAAAGCAGGTTGTGTTCTTCATTTCACCTGTCACATTATTTTACATTATGAAGATTACCGTAGTTTCTCAGAACAGTTGAGCCAGTCTGTTTGTAAATAGCACAACGGGAGACGGCGGGAGCTGGTGAGTCTATAGTGTTCTATATCGGCGAGGCTCTGTTGTGCGGTGTACATGGGGTGATGAAGTTACACTTGTATTCAATTCACTACTAAATGTTTGCCATCAGATATCTTATAATGGCTTTCTGCCAGAAGTCAAAGAGCTCTGGATGAGTTATCTGTACAGCTTACATTTTTCCTTATGCTTCCTACTAGTGTTTTTTAAAAATCCGTTCTTCTCCTCTGTGCTCCGTGTACACATTCTGCTCTTCCTTATGACATTCGGTAGCTACTAGCTATGCTTGTATAATTTATGAGCTGTTTTTTCCTGTCTTTGGGATTAGTTTATGTTCGTTTTCGCTCATTAGCATTTAGCTAACAGCGTCTTTGTGATTTCGCTATTAGTTTGTGCTCATTTTGTTAGCATTCTGGTAAGAGGCCCAATGGTCATCCTGATAGTTACAGCAAGTTATTTCTCGTGTAGGCTGCTATCCTACTCAAAAATATAATAGAGTATTGAACAAATTTGGCTAATGCCAGCGACGTTATACAGCTGCCCGGTGGGAAGCAACAGTGGGAAGCAGTGAAGCGCCTCGGTACAACATACAACACCGTTGCATTGGTCATTCACACAGGCTTGCGTTAGCTAATTGGCATGTCACGGTGACATCCAGATTCCAGATGGTGACCAATACTAAGTTATTTATCCCTCGCCCATCAAAAATAAACACAACTTTCTTTTACAAGTTTTAACTAGCGCAGTGCTGTTGTTGCCAGATGGCCAGCATAAACTAGCTAGCTAGAAAGGGCTTATCAGAACGACTGACTGAACTGAATCCATTAGTTTCCACTCTGCTCTCAGCTGAGTGACATGTCATCAAGTTGGGCACCCGACGTATCCGTATAGCTTCTCCCTAATAAACAGATCAAAAACATGGCAGCTGCTTTAGACTAACCCTATTCCTACTTATACGTTTCGGTCGCTGCCTATATGTATCAAGCTAATGTAGTCGTTGAGGTAAACCAGTTTAAAAAAAAACTGTCAATAATGGCCAACATTGCCTTGCCTGACCCCCCCCACCCACAATAGGCCCGTGCAGCACGGCAGCTCCTGGACAGGATCCAGTCTCATGGCATAGATGCCCGCTTGGAGGCCCTGAAGGAGCTGGCCAAGCTGTCAGCTGACCCCACCTTTGCCACAGAGTTCATCAACATGGAGGGCATCGCGACCCTGGCGCGCCTGGTGGAGAGCGGCACCCAGTGAGTCTCATGCAGTGTATGGTGAATTGCCACTAGACGCTGATCCTGGGTCAGTTTTGCATTTTCCCCACTAATGATTAAGGTAAGAATTGGGCGAGGGGAAGCTGATCCTAGATCTCTACCTACGGGGAAACTTCACTCCGGAGCGAGTCTCATTATGGTCTCGTACAGACAGACAAACCATGTTGTAGGGTACATACCACACCACAGCCCTTGGGCTACTTCTACTGGCTACTAGAAGCCTTTCTGGATATGGTTGCCATAGGCTAACACTGATTTCCCTATACTGATACCTTGCTGTTTGTGGCTGCAGTTGTCTTGCTTCTTTTCCCCATCAGTTGGTGAGTGTTGTCCTCTGACTCTGGTCTCCTCTCATCAGCTTTGGAGAGATGCTGGCCTTCACTCTCACTGCCTTCCTGGAGCTGATGGACCATGGAATAGTGTCCTGGGACCTCATCTCTCTGTCTTTCATCAAACAGGTCAGAATCCATACCTGCCTCAACTAAATAGTTCAGGCTGCATATATCGGAAATGCTATTCCCTATACAGTGCACAACTTTTGACCAGGGTGCATAGAGCTCTGGTTAAAAGTGCACTTCATAGGGAATACGGTGCCATTTCGTACGCAGACACTCTCAATGTAACACTTGTCATATAAGGAAGCCACTGTCAGATTCCTACACCATCCACAATGGAATTAAGACTCAATGTATTTCTGACTTATTTTGATGGAACTTGGCCATATACAGTATGTGAACTATCTTTCTCAGTTTGAACACTGGTAAATGAGTTTGGGTGGGTTCAGTAGTTTGAGGCATATCTCGAAGTCCTCCCCCATGTTTTTTTTTTTTTCACTTTTCTTTAATTACTTGACCTTCAACACCTCACTGGTTGCCAGAACTGAGTGGGTTGCGGTTACCTAGCAACCCCCCATGTTATTTGGAGCTCTTTCAGTTGAATTGTCTGTGAAGTTTTCACCCTGATGAAGTCCTCTGAAGTGCTGCACAGCAACAAGCACTGTAGAATTTAGATACATCGTTTTCTATAGGCTGTGCATTTATGCACAAGTATGGATATTATTCATTTTTTTTGTCCACTGTATGTCATTTGATAGACCTACTTTTCAAGTCCTAGTCTTGAGTTTTCAAATCTACTTCCATAAACCAAGTTGTAATCAAGAAGACCCTAGATTTATGTGTCCATTTTAATGGAGTATTTCCCTCCTATCCTGTCTGGTCAGATTGCGGGCTATGTGAACCAGCCGATGGTGGATGTGTCAATCCTGCAGCGCTCTCTGGCCATCCTGGAGAGCATGGTCCTCAACAGCCACAACCTCTACCACCGGGTGGCGCAGGATATCACTGTTGGACAGCTCATCGGACACCTGCAAGTGTGAGCACACACTCACGCACTGGGGCCTCCCACATACAGCTATGTGGGGGATGTAGTCGAAGTTAGTGTGTAGAAATGTAGTGGCGTAACTTACTAATGTCGGTGGAATCAAACGTAAATGACGAGCCTTGCCTTGCTACGCAACCTTATGACTAAGCTTAGAAGTGTAGAACCCCAGACTAATACTATCTGAGTACTGTATTAATACATTTAACCAGCTGCTACTTTAGTTTTTGTAACCATGTGAGCATTCCTAGAACCAGATGCTTCTAACTGGTGTTGCTGTGTCTGATATGCCTTTTTAGATCCAATCAGGAGATCCAGACGTATGCCATCGCACTCATCAACGCCCTCTTCCTCAAGGCACCGGAGGATAGACGGCAGGTCAGTACAGTACCTGCTCACCAATACACCGAAAGGGTACCCTTGCAATATATAGTACATGACCAAAAGTATGTGGACACTAGGGCTCTTACGGTGACCGTATTCCCGCCACACTGGCCGTCACGAGTCATGACGGCAGTCAAATTCCACTTGACCATTTAGTCATGGTGATTAGGCTTCTCCAAGCTCTGATGCTGCTGATGGCTATTAGTAGCCTACCAAACATGCTACCTGCCTGGTACTCAGCTCTCTATAGTCCCTCTAATCACTCTGACATCAATGCAAATGTAATTGAAAATCTAATTTAACACTTCATGAGAGCCCATGAGCTCATGTTGCGCAACATTTCAATAGGCTATGCAATTGCATGAGAAAACAGAGTGATGGCCTCTACTAAAAAGAGGATCCCACCAGATTTCTATAGACTAGACCTACTATATTTATTTCTCAACTTTTCTAATATTAAGCACATTGCTTCTCTTTACAACAGGAGTATAGCCAACCTGCCTGGCATGAAAATTAACCACGGAAAAAGCATCCTCCATTCGCTATTTAGTTGCATAGATGGCACATTTCTTTTCCACTGACCCAGTTTCGAGACATAATAATGGTCCATTCTAAATTTAAAACAAATTTCACACACATATTATTTAGTACATGTAAAGACAATATTGAATCAAGAATATTGTGATGGGTGACAATATTAGCCTATCACTTTGTGAATGATATATTATCACTTGCGAATCATGCCCAGCTGTTGCTTATGCTTTTTTTTTGTGAGACTTTTTCCAAATGAAAGTCACACACCTCATATAGCCTAGACCATAGGCCTACAGTGCCTTCGGAAAGTATTCAGACCCCTTGACTTCTTCAACATTTTGTTTAGTTACAGCATTATTTTAAAATGGATAAAAAATAATCCTAATCAATCTACACACAATACCCCATAATAACAGCGAAACAGGTTTTTAGAATTTTAGCAAATTTATTAAAAATAAAAAGCAGAAACCTTATTTGCATAAGTATTCAGACCCTTTGCTATGAGACTCGAAATTGAACTCCGGTGCATCCCGGTTCCATTGATCATCCTTGAGCTGTTTCTACAACGATTGGAGTCCACCTGTGGTAAATTCAATTGATTGGACATGATTTGGAAAAGCACACACCTGTCCATATAAGGTCACACAGTTGACAGTGCATGTCAGAGCAAAAAGCAAGCCATGAGGTCAAAGGATTTGTCCGTATAGCTCCGAGACGGGATTGTGTCGAGGCACAGATCTGGGGAAGAGTACCAAAACATTTCTGCAGCATTGAAGGTCCCCAAGAACACAGTGGCCTTCATCATTCTTAAATGGAAGAAGTTTGGAACCACCAAGACTCTTCCTAGAGCTGGCTGCCCGACCAAACTGCGCAATCGGGGGAGAACGGCTTTGGTCAGGGAGGTGACCAAGAACCCGATGGTCACTCTGACATAGATCTAGAGTTCCTCTGTGGAGATGGGAGAAACTTCCAGAAGGACAACCATCTCTGCAGCACTCCACCAATCAGGTCTTTATGGTAGAGTGGCCTGACGGAGTTAGAGTTTGCCAAAAGGCCTCTCAGACCATGAGAAACAAGATGCTCTGGTCTGATGAAACCAAGATGGAACTATTTGGCCTGAATGCCAAGCGTTACTTCTGGAGGAAACCTGCCACCATTCCTACGGTGAAGCGTGGTGGTGATAGCATCATGCTGTTGGAATGTTTTTCAGAGGCTGGTACTTCCAATATCTGAATCAAAAGCATTAGTGAGTTCGGAACACACTAGCTCACTGTGGCGCGGCTGAGCCATAGTTGCTCCAATACGTTTACATTTCACAATAACAGCACTTACAGTTGACAGGGACAGTCACCACCACAAAGACAACAGTGTTAAAATGAGGCTTTACACAACAGACTCATCGAGTACCCCCAACAGTACACCTTTTTATTATAACCCTTGACAAGCACACCTGATTAAACTTGTCAACAAGCCCTTAATGAGCTGAATGAGGTATGTTTGTCCAGGGCTACAACACAAATGTGTACTGGCTTCCTCTCCAATACAATGTAGAGGAGTCATGAAATAAACGTGGTTGCATGAAGATAATGTAAACGTGTGAAAAGTAATTTCTATAGCCTCTTTTTCAGGACAAACACACCATACCAGTTTAACATATTTATTCACACAAAACAAAATATACTTTTTTTAGTAAGGCAACAATATATACAGACAATGATTTATATATGAATACCATATGTACAGTTGAAGTGGGAAGTTTACATACACCTTAGCCAAATACATTTAAACTCAGTTTTTCACAATTCCCGACATTTAATCCTAGTTAATATTCCCTGTCTTAGGTCAGTTAGGATCACCACCATTTTAAGATTGTGAAATGTCAGAATAATAGTAGAGAGAACGATTTATTACAGATTTTATTTCTTTCATCACATTCCCAGTGGGTCAGAAGTTTACATACACTCAAATAGTATTTGGTAGCATTGCCTTTAAATTGTTTAACTTGGGTCAAATGTTTCAGGTAGCCTTCCACAATGCATGGCTGTGTGCTCGATTTTATATACCTGTCAGTAACGGGTGTGGCTGAAGTAGCCAAATCCACTCATTTGAAAGGGTGTTCACATACTTTTGTGTGTGTGTGTATATATATATATATATATGGTGTATTTACACTGAACCATGGTCACTCATACATGCATAACACCTACAGTGCCTTCAGAAAGTATTCACACCCCTGAACTTTTTCCACATTTTGTTAAATTGATTTTTTTGTCACTGGCCTACACACAATACCCCATCATGTCTAAATGTGTACAAATCAATGAATGAAAATGAAAAGCTGAAATGTCTTGAGTGAAGTATTTCATCCCTTTGTTTATGGCAAGCCTAGGTAAGTTCAGGAGTAAAAATGTGCATAATAAGTTGCATGGACTCTGTGATATTAGTGTTCAACATGATTTTTGAAAGACTACCTCATCTATGTACCCCACACATACAATATATAAAGTCAAGCAGTGAATTTCAACCACAAAGACCAGGGAGGTTTTCCAATGCCTTGCTAAGAAGGGAATATATTGGTAGATGGGTAAAAAAAAAAAATGCAGACAGTGAAATATCCCTTTGAGAATGATGAAGTTATTAATTACTCTTTGGATGGTGTATCAATACACACAGTCACTATAAAGATACAGGAATCCTACCTAACTCAGTTTGCCAGAGAGGAAGGAAACATCTCACCGATTTCACCATGAGACCAATGGTGACTTTAAAACAGAGTTTAATGGCTGTGATTGGAGAAAACTGAAGATGGATCAACAACATTGTAGTTACTCCACCACACTAACCTAATTTACAGAGTGAAAATAAGGAAGCCTGTACAGAATACAAATATTCCAAAACATTCATCCTGTTGGCAACAAGTCACCTAAAGTAATTACGTTTTTGTCCTGTATACAATGTGTTATGTTTGGGCCAAATCCAACACATTACTGAGTACCACTCCATATTTTCAAGCGTAGGTGGCTGCATCATTTTATGGGTATGTTTGTAATTGTTAAGGACTGGGGGGAAAAAAATCAAAAAAATAAACTATGGTGCTAAGCACAGGCTAAATCCTAGCGGAAAACCTGGATCAGTCTGCTTTCCACCAGACACTGGGGGATAAATGTACTTTTCAACAGGACTATAACCTAAAACAAGGTTTCCCAAAGTCGTTCCTGTGCAGTCCCTGAGACGACCAGCCCTGAGAGGGTGGAGGGGAGGATTTCATGCTTCATGGTGTCAGCCTGAGCTCTCTCAATTAGCCTCTAGAGCAGGGTTCCAGCCCGCTGGCCCAATTTTATCTGACCCCCAAATTTTGTGAGCAAAAACAAAGTATTATAAAAAAAAAAAGTATATCTTTTTTATTGTTCTAGTTTTCGCTAAAATCATCAAGAAATCATCTCAAAGTGATTAGGAAATCTGTTCCCAAGTATTCCCATTAATAGAGGCGAAGGCCTATGTGATCGTATCCAAATGTTATCAAGGTTTGAAATGATTCTGTTTTTGTCATGCTATATCTGTTTGGGATTCTTGAGGTCAATTTGCAGTGTACGAATGATTTATGACCATGATCCGGCTCCCCCGCAATCCGCTCAAGGACATCGCTGTGTCATGTCACATACTGTACTGTTGTGCTCCGCATAGCCATGCCATATCGTGCTGTACCTTACTGTGCATGCTGTATCTTGTGATGTATGCCTGTATCTCGTGAACCATGTATAAGTGTGCACTATTTGTTTCCATTGCCATCACCGGGAACCTCTCCCAATCCACCCCCTCTCAGGAAGAGCATAATAACCCCCTGGACCAGCGGCTCACTGTGAGTACACTTCATCCCACAATCCTTCGCTCCATCCTCTCCGCCCCCTCTTCCCTCTGATCCATAGAGAACCATGGGCTGCCACCCTCATAGTTCAATCCACTCAGATGAAGTCAGTGGGGAAGAATACAGTATGCAATCTTGTCATAGTAACTCTGGGTCCCTATAGTGGTAGCAGCTGCGTTCTGCACTATTAGACGTCTCACTGGTGATGACGTCTATGATGATGTGACCCCCCACACACAATAAATATGGAATTGTAACAGTTATGAACCCATCCAGGGCCTAGTGATTTGACTGTGAGCCTTTCCTCAAATGAGCCTTTTGATATTGTTGTCTGGTAGTAAGCTTATTGCCTAGCTGTTCCATACTGGCCTTGCTTTTGAGGCTCACTGTATTTGTCTATTTCCCTCTCAGGAGATGGCGAGCACCCTTGCCCAGAAACACCTACGATCCATCATCCTCAATGTGAGTTTCGGGGAAAGCCTGAGTGTACTTGTCTTGGATAACCAGTCACAACCAAACAGCCCTTCATAATAACATGATGCTTTCTAAACAGTACAGATGGAGAGGTGCTGCTGCTCCTAATATGTGTGTCATCTCTCGCAGCACGTTATCCGAGGCAACAGACCAATCAAAGCCGAGATGGCGCACCAGCTCTACGTGCTGCAGGTACTGACCTTTAACCTTCTGGAGGAACGCATGATGACCAAGATGGATCCCAGCGACCAGGTAAAACAACCAGAAGCAGTTTTTCTTTTTGTATTCCCTGAGTCTTTCACATCAACCCTTTTCACCCTCATACCGTTTGATGTTTTTAAGTTCTGCGCTCATCCATTTCCAGGCCCAGAGGGACATCATTTTCGAGTTGCGCAGGATTGCGTTTGACGGGGAGAACGACCCCAGTGGCACGGAGAAGAGAAAGGCTATGTACACCAAGGACTACAAGATGCTGGGCTTCACTGTGAGTCCAGCTAGTGGGTTGCTTTCATCTGTATAACTGCTCTCTAGAGAGGTTGTTTGGGTCGGAGAGTGAGTGGATGTGTTAAAACAGTTGTTTGGGGTCATAAAGGGATTGCTATGGGTCTGTCCTTGTCATTGACTCACCTGTCGGTTGTTTCTCCAGAACCATGTGAACCCTGCCATGGACTTCACGCAGACCCCTCCAGGGATGCTGGCCCTGGACAACATGCTCTACCTGGCCAAGCTGCACCAGGACACCTATATCAGGGTGTGTGTGCCATTTTAAGACAGAGCCTGTACCACACTCTCCAGTGAAGGTTTTCTGTGACAAAAAGTTCTGAACAAATACATTTTATATTTCAAATGGTAGCACTTGAGTTTTCCCGAGTGTGACCATATATATATGTGTGTGTCACTCACATCAGATTGTTCTGGAGAACAGCAGCCGCGAGGACAAACACGAGTGTCCTTTTGGTCGCTGTGCCATCGAGCTCACTCGTATGCTGTGTGAGATACTACAAGTGGGAGAATTGCGTGAGTACACTTCTCGCAGATGGACACCACACATTACGATGGCTTTAAGGCGGACGTGGCATTCAAGGAAGCCTCAATCTTTTTGGGGCTTGTCCAAGCTAATCAGAGTGGCCAACCTCATTCATTTTTAATGTACTTGTATCCTCAGAGGGATAACTGATGTACAATTTTTCAGGATAACCTCATGCATTATAATAAGTATTCGATGGTGTGTGTGTGTGTGTGTGTGTGTTCCTTCTCTCCAGCCAACGAGGGCTGCAACGACTACCACCCCATGTTCTTTACTCACGACCGGGCGTGGGAGGAGTTCTTCTGCGTCTGCATCCAACTGCTCAACAAGACCTGGAAGGAGATGAGGGCCACGGCTGAGGACTTCAACAAGGTCAGAGTTCATCTACCAGAGTCAGTTGATCACTTGGTTACTTAGGACTTAGGCCATTAATGACTCCTATCCATCCCACTTTGTTTATCTGGTTGACTCTGGTTGGTAAAGGAAAAGCTGATAACTCGCATGGCTTCAATGTAATGTAACAAGTGCCAATGTTTCGACAGCTAAGCTGCCTTTAATGTATCAGGGTTTTCACTAAATGTTTGACTCTGGTTGTTAACCCATTGGTTGGCCAGGTGATGCAGGTGGTTCGGGAGCAGATCACCCGGGCTCTGGCCATGAAGCCCTCGTCCCTGGACCATCTGAAGGGTAAACTGCGAGGCCTCAGCTACTCTGAGATCCTGCGTCTGCGCCAGTCGGAGAGGATGAGCCAGGACGACTTCCAGTCACCACCCATTATGTCAGTCCCACATCCACGTTAACTTTTTGACTTTGTCCATCAGATTAGTCTGCCTTTGTGTTTGGGTTTAACCCCCCGTGTCAGTATTTTAGCCTCTCTTCAGACTTAGTTTTCATTTCAAAAGTTTCATGGTACTGTATGACAGGATTAGGGTCAATTCCATTTAAATTCAGGAAGGAAACTATGGAGCCCCTTAGGGGTCAAGGTGGAGAAAAAAACTGCCAGGATAATCCATTCCCTTGTTTTAAAAAAATAAATTTCTTCGGATTCTTTATTCGTTCCCTCAGTTTATTCCTGATTTGTGTAGCTCTAAGCCTAAAAACAGCATTCTCCTCATGTAGGCTACCATGACAGCCCCCACATGGCCGATAACATTGCAGCCTAACTATAATTCTATTTAGTCAATTACATGCTTCAAATGGTGATGATCACTGACCATTCAATAGCTTATTTCCAGTTTCAGTGTTTTCATATGCCTCCGAGTCATATGGGCAAATAGGTAATGGGTGTGCAAAACCCATGAAGTAGGCTAGGTCATTTCAATAGCCTGAAAAGCCAGGAGCCTCACTAGCAGTCAACTGGATGATGCATGTTTACGATGCAAACCAAATAGGCTACACAGTTGTCTATTTTGCGCGCCTCTCATCCCTGCGACCCAGTGTTTTACCCCTTGTGCATAAAGTTAGTGCCAAGTACTCCAGTAAAACATGGTGCAGCCAAACGCCTTGGTGTGTTTGTTGTTTACAATTGTGCATGTGACTCATAGAAGGCAGAAATTGCAAATTGATTGTGCGTCATTTCCAAGAGGCTTCGGTGTTACCAGGTACAATGATGCACTCGTCCCTGTGCTCGACAGGTGAACTTCTTGTGCGACGTAATCAACCAGGCACAGATCGATGGTTTAAATCAGCTCTGGTTCTATGTTCATAACTAAAACTGTCTATTTCCTTTGTTGGGATGACAATGCGTCACCTGGAAATGAGCAAAGTTCCAGGCTAGGGTAGGTAGCTAAAGAACTCTTCCAGAATACAGATATAGAACAGCGAAGGTCACGAAGCAGAGCCAGATGGAATTCTTGCCTAGGGATGAGAGCTCATCACTGCACCGTATTTGCACCTTGAGGGGTTTTTGTACGCCCGTTACCTATTATTTGCCCATATGACTCGGAGGCATATGGAAACACTGAAACTGGAAATAAGCTATTGAATGGTCAGTGTTCATCACCATTTGAAGCATGTAATTGACTAAATATAACATATTGCAGCCTAAATATAATTATCGGCCATGTGGGGCTGTCATGGTAGCCTACATAAGGCGATGAAAAAAGAAATCTGTGAACGGATACAAAAACAGAGGGAACAAATACAAAATCTAGAGGGAATGGATAAAAAACAGTGGGACCAGATTAGCCTGGCTGTTTTTTTTTTCTTTCTCCACCATGACCACTAAAGGGGCTCTGTGGGACACTGAAATTCCAATTACACTTTTTTTCTCATTGAAAAGCATTCAGGAAAATTGGAATTTCAGTTTACGTTCTGAATTGACTGAATTGAAATAGAGTTGACTCCCACCCTGCTCTATGAACAATATAGGTTAGTTAGCGCGTGTGTATTTTGGTTGCTGTTCAATGCTACCAGACCTATGTGAGTGTTGTGTTGCAGTGAGCTACGCGAGAGGATTCAGCCAGAGATCCTGGAGCTGATCAAGCAGCAGAGGCTCAACCGCCTGTGTGAGGGAAGCTGCTTCCGCAAGCTGGGCAACCGCCGCAGACAAGGTGGGCACACACACTTAAATGAACAGAGTGATAGGAGCAAGAGCAGTGTGCGGGTTTTCTTTTAAAAAGCATTATTCCTACGCACCTGCAACAAGATACGCTTTTGAATATTTGCTGAGCACTACCTTTCTGTGTTTTTTCTTTTCACTGCCGTCATCTTTTGTCCTCAGAGAAGTTCTGGTTCTGCCGCCTGTCTCTGAACCACAAGGTGCTGCACTATGGAGATCTGGACGAGTCTCCCCAGGGGGAAGTGCCCCTTGAGCTGCTCACCGACAAGAGTGAGTATCCTGGCTGCAACTCTGTGTCTCCCCCCACTCACTCTCAGTGATGGGGTCACCGTGACCTGTGCAATCGTGACTATTTGAGATTCGAGTGAGGTTGCCTATCAAAAGGCAAGCTAATCAGGTGAAGTCTCAATGAACATGGAGAGGCATTAGCTCTGAGCTGATGTTGCACAGATTCACTTGTCGTCTGAAGGGCAGACGATCCAGTCAAGTGTTACGACTGACACTGACTGATCCACATCACACCTAGGTCAGTGGAACTGTGCAGTGGTTGACTTAGATAAATGCCTGTTCATCTCGTCTTAATTTCCTGCTCTTTGTCGTCTTCCCCTTCAGTCCCCGTGTCTGATATCAAGTCTGTGGTGACGGGGAAGGACTGCCCCCACATGAAGGAGAAGAGTGCACTGAAACAAAACAAGGTAGGCTACTGTGGCCTCTTATCAGCAGAGTGCATCCCAAATGGTAACCTATTCCCTATATACTGCACTACTTGGATATAGGGTGCAATTTGGGACATAGACCTGTTGGTGTGATGTCTGTTAGCATGACTTCTTCAGCTCAATGGTTATGGAGTATCTAGGGAGTTTCTCTCTCCTCCGTCCTCTCCTACGTGACCTGGAAACCAATAAGTGGTCTCCATATGTATGAGAGTGTCAGTTCGTTAATATGCCAACAGAGGACTTTGCTCCTCTTCTCGATTGCCATCTCCAGCGGAGGGTACTCCGGTGTATCCTACTGCGGGAAGACTTTTGAATTCTGCCACATCCCCTTTAAAACAGCTGTTTTCTCAGATGAGAAAAGCATGTACACATTTAAAAGCTATATGTAACCGTGTTGCTTCTGTCCCTCTCCTTGCCCCGGCCTGGGCTTGAACCAGGAACCCTCTGAACACATCAACAACTGCCTTCCATGAAGCATCGGTACTATTCACTCCACTAAAAGCCGCGGCCCTTGCAGAGCAAGTGAAACAACTACTCTAAGGTCTCAGAGCAAGTGACGTCGCTGATTGAAACACTACTAGCGCACTCTGCTAACTAGCGAGCCATTTCACACCGGTTACATATACGCTACTTATCCTTTCATCTATAAAATAGCACAACTAGCTACATTTATTTTTATCTCTTTACACATGTTTTGGGATTCCACCTCCTGTAAACGTCATTTGTCTGATAATGTGCTAATGAAGGAGTCTCATTTCATACAAGCCCATTTGTTTTCACGTTTCCTTATCTCATCTCCTCGATTACCTTTTTCAAAAAGGAGGCGAGGAGAGGACCGAGGAGAGAATGCGAGGAAATCCATCCTAGTGCACTGTATGATGTTTATATTAGAGGTTTGGACATGAGGTGTGCTCTCTTGTTTGGGTAGGAGGTTTTAGAGCTGGCCTTCTCTGTCCTGTACGATCCTGATGAGAACCTCAACTTTGTGGCCCCCAACAAATATGAGGTGAACGGCATGTTTAACCCCTCAGAATTAATAACTCTGAAGACATGATCTGCGTTGTATGTGAGGGCATACCGCAAATGTACTGTCTGTTATCTGACCCGTGCTTTCTATTTGCTTTGTGTGTTGTGTGCGTGCATGCGCCTGCCTGCACTGAGCAGTACTGTGTCTGGACTGATGGGTTGTGTGCGTTGCTGGGCCGAGAGATGGGCAGTGACCTCACCCGCAGCGACCTGGACACGCTCATCTCCATGGAGATGAAGCTCCGCCTCCTGGACCTGGAGAACATCGCCATACCCGAAGCCCCTCCCCCTGTTCCAAAAGAGCCCAGCACTTACAACTTCACCTACAACTACGGCTGAGGGGTGTGTGTAAGGCCGGTTTGTGTGAGAGAGCTGGGCCGTATTTGTGTCGGTGTGTGTGGGGCACGGTTGCGTGTGTGTATTTGTGTGTAATAAGACGAAGGAAACCACTCATCCCCCCTAGCCACTTAATCTTGAAATCAACATCACTTGTCTGATACTCTGAAATCCAACTGCCCACAAATAATCCAGGCAGGCTACGTAACACTAGACAACAAAATGTTCCATTGTATTTAAAAAAAATAATAATCACCGTTATGGTACATGCTTGATACGAACCTGAAAGTTAATATTTTGTTTCATAATTCATCACTTCATGGCCGTACCAACTGTTTTTGTTAAATAAGCTCTGTGTTTTGAACAGTTACAGCTGAGCTCCAATATTGCTTCATGCATCGTCATAACAATAGAACCAGATCTGTTTGAACTGACACATCACGGCCCAGGGTCTTTTCCAAGGTGTTGTATTCAAGCCACTCCCCGTGTCTGCTCATCCTCTAATTCAGTACTAATCAATATTATTGATGTTTGTTATGCAGAATCTGATTATATTTTTGTAAATGACTGTGAACTCAGACTCAGCTTTGAAGAGAAGGAACATTAACGTGGTTTAGGGCACAAAAGATTGAGCTAGGTATTAAACTGACAGAGGTATCAGAGAAAGCAGTAAGCCATTTGATGGCTTATCACATATTTGTCTTCTATAATTATTATACTTTGCACAGTCAGACTCAGTTGCCAAATGGTGATCTGTATGTGGAGACATTTAACACTAAACAAAATGGACCTTTCACCACGCAAACACTCAGTCACATATTCTCTGGAATTATTAGGTTAGGAGATGGCCAAAATGCCTCGTAACATGAATCCTCAATGGTCAAGGTGTCAAATATTGAATAATGTGTTTTTGTTGTATCTTGCACTGCTGATGAAAGTAACAAGAAATGTGCTCAGTATATGCTATTGGAGTTTGGTTACACTGTACGTAAATGAATAGGATTCAGTGGTCTTGTATTGCAAGTTATTTGTAAAAGGGTTCTGATATTTGATGTCCCATTGTTCATAGTACACAATCTAAAAGGGATGTTATGTCAAAGACATCACTGTCAAAAGCTTGTAGCTGCTTAAAGAATTCTACAAAATGCCACATTGAACAAAGTCGGCTTGCTAATGGACACCCCAACAGTATGGAGACTTCTGAAGAGGCTTAAGCATTAGGTACACTTTAACATGACATGCTAAACCATGACTGTGTTCAGGCTAGTGCTGTTAGTGAATGACATGTTAGTCATGAAATACATTTACAGTTGAAGTCGGAAGTTTACATACACTTAGGTTGGAATCATTAAAACTCGTTTTTCAACCACACCACAAATTTCTTGTTAACAAACTATAGTTTTGGCAAGTCAGTTAGGACCTACTTTATGCATGACACAGGTCATTTTTCCAACAATTGTTTACAGACAGATTATTTCACTTGTAATTCACTGTATCACAAATCCAGTGGGTCAGAATTCTACATACACTAAGTTGACTGTGCCTTTGAACAGCTTGGAAAATTCCAGAAAATGATGTCATGGCTTTAGAAGCTTCTGATAGGGTAATTGACATAATTTGAGTCAATTGGAGGTGTACCTGTGGGTGTATTTCAAGGTCTACCTTCAAACTCAGGGCCTCTCTGCTTGACATCATGGGGAAATCAAAACAATTCAGCCAAGACCTCAGAAAAAAAAATGGTAGACAATTTCCAAACGCCTGAAGGTACCACGTTCATCTGCACAAACAATAGTACACAAGTATAAACACCATGGGACCATGCAGCCGTCATACCGCTCAGGAGGGAGACGTGTTCGATCTCCTAGAGATTAACGTACTTTAGTGCAAGAAGTGCAAATCAATCCCAGAACAACAGCAAAGGACCTTGTGAAGATGCTTGAGGAAACCAGTACAAAAGTATCTACATCCACAGTAAAACGAGTCCTATATTGACATAACCTGAAAGGCCGCTCAGCAAGGAAGAAGCCACTGCTCCAAAACCTCCATAAAACAGCCAGACTACGGTTTGCAACTGCACATGGGGACAAAGATTGTACTTTTTGGAGAAATGTCCTCTGGTCTGATTAAACAAAAATGGAACTGTTGGCAATAATGACCATTGTTATGTTTGGAAGAAAAAGGGGGATGCTTGCAAGCCGAAGAACACCATCCCAACCGTGAAGCGCGGGGGTGGGAGCATCATGTTGTGGGGGTGCTTTGCTGCAAGAGGGACTGGTGCACTTCACAAAATAGATGGCATCATGAGGAAGGACAATTACGTGGATATATTGAAGCGTTAGTTAGACATTAGTTAGGAAGTTAAAGCTTGGTCGCAAATGGGTCTTCCAAATGGACAATGACCCCAAGCATACTTCCAAAGTTGTGGCAAAATGGCTTAAGGACAACAGAGTCAAGGTATTGGAGTAGCCATCACAAAGCCATGACCTCAATCCTATAGAAAATGTGTGGGCAGAACTGAAAAAGCGTGTTGCGAGCAAGGAGGCCTACAAACCTGACTCCGTTACACCAGCTCTGTCAGGTGAATTTTGGCCCATTCCTGCTAACTTATTGTGGGAAGCTACCTGAAATGTTTGACCCAAGTTAAACAATTTAAAGGCAATGCTACCAAATACTAATTGAGTGTATGTAAACTTCTGACCCACTTGGAATGTGATGAAAGAAATAAAAGCTTAAATAAATCATTCTCTCTACTATTATTATGACATTTCACAATCTTAAAATAAAGTGGTGATCCTAACTGACCTAAGACAGGGAATTTTTACTAGGATTAAATGTCAGGAATTTTGAGTTTAAATGTATTTGGCTAAGGTGTATGTAAACTTCCGACTTCAACTGTACGTATGGTATTCATATATAAATCATTGTCTGTATATATTGTTGCCTTACTAAAAAAGTGTTTTGTGTGAATAAATATGTTAGACTCGTATGGTATGTTTGTCCTGGAAAAGAGGGTATTGAAATGACTTTTCACACGTTTACATTATCTTCATGCAACCACGTTTATTTCATGACTCGTAGGCCATACAAGCTCATAGAAACTGGACTGCTGAGTTCTAAATCGTGTAGCGTGTAATAATTGTCTGTTCTCGGTTGCAACACTCCGTAGTGAATTCCAAACTGCCTTTGGAAGCAATGTCAGCACAATAACTGTTCGTTGGGAGCTTTATGAAATGGGTTTCTATGGCCGAGCACACAAGCTTAAGATGACCATGTGCATTGCCATGGGGTTGGCTAGAATGGTGTAAAGCTCACCTCCAATGGACTCTGGAGCAGTGGAAACGCGCTGTCTGGAGTAATGAATCACACACTATCTGACAGTCCGAAGGATGAATCTGAGTTTGGCGGATGCCAGGAGAACAGTACCTGCCCGAATGCATAGTACCATCAGTAAAGTTTGGTGGAGGAGGATAATGGTCTGGGGCTTTTTTTCATTGTTAGTTCCAGTGATGGAAAATCTTAAAACTACAGTATGCAATGACCTTTTAGATGATTCTGTTCTTCCGACCTTGTGGAACAGTTTGGGGAAGGCCCTTTCCTGTTTCAGCATGACAATAACCCTGTGCACAAAACAAGTTCCATACAGAAATGGTTTGTTGAGATCAGTGTGGAGAACATAACTGGCCTGCACAGAGCCCTGACCTGAACCCGATCTAACACCTTTTGGGATGAATTGGAACGCCGTCTATGAGCCAGGCTTAATCGCCCAACATCGTTGTCTGACCTCACTAATGCTCTTGTGGCTGAACGGCAGCAAGTCCCCACAGCAAAGTTCCAACATTTTGTGGAAAGCCTTCCCAGAAGAGTGGAGGCTTTATAGCAGCAGGGTTGGGACCAACTCCATATTATTACCAATGACTTTGTAATGAGATGTTCGACGAGCAGGAGTCCACATACTTTAGGTAATGTAGTGTAGGGCCGGCAGGCCAGGAAGATAGGTCCGGCCGACTGGCCAGGTAGGAAGGTCTAGTCGGCCAGGTAGATAGGTCGGCAGACCTTCACGGTAGATAGGACTGACCAGCCAGCCAGATAGGTCCAGCCAGGTAGATAGGTAAGGCCAGCCAGTCGGCCAGGTAGATAGGTCTCGCTGGCCAGGAGGTTGTAGGTCCGGCCTGCCAGGTAGGTAGGTCCTACCGGCCAGTTAGGTAGGTCCGGACCTACCTATCTTGTCGGCCAGCCGGCCGGACCTAGCTGTTGACCAGCCGGCCTGACCTAACTATATCGCTGACCGGACGGACTTAGCTATCTGACCATCTGGACCTACCTACCAGCCGGACCTAGCTACAGTGCATTTAGAAAGTATTCAGACCCCTTTATCCAAATGTTGTTACGTTACAGCCTTATTTTTAAATGTATTAAATCGTTTTTTCCCTCATCAATCTACACACAATATCCCATAATGTTTTTAGGACATTTTTGTAAATCTATTAATAAAAGATTAACTGATATCACATTTATGTAAGTATTCAGACCCTTTACTCAGTACTTTGTTGAAGCACCTTTGGTAGCGATTACAGCCTCAAGTCTTCTTGGGTATGATGCTACAAGCTTGCCACACCTGTATTTAGGGAGTTTCTCCCATTCTTCTCTGCAGATCCTCTCAAGTTCTGTCAGATTGGATGGGGAGCATTGCTGCACAGCTATTTTCAGGTCTCTCCAGAGATGTTCGATCAAGTTCAAGTCCGGGCTCTGGCTGGGCCACTCAAGGACATTCGGAGACTTGTCCCGAAGCCACTTCTGGATCGTCTTGGCTGTGTGCTTAGGGTCATTGTCCTGTTGGAAGATGAACCTTCGCCCCAGTCTGAGGTCCTGATCGCTCTTGAACAGGTTTTCATCAAGGATCTCGCCGTACTTTGCGCCATTCATCTTTCCCTCTATCCTTTTCCTGTGATTTGGAAAGGTGTGTGCCTTTCCAAATCATGTCCAATCAACTGAATCTACCATAGGTGGACACAATCAAGTTGTAGACACATGTCAAGGATGATCAATGGAAACAGTTTACATACACCTTAGCCAAATACATTTAAACTGTTTTTCACAATTCCTGACATTTAATCCTAGTAAAAATTCCCTGTCTTAGGACAGTTAGGATCACCACTTTATTTTAAGAATGTGAAATGTCAGAATAATAGTAGTGATTTTATTTAAGCTTTTATTTCTTTCATCACATTCCCAGTGGGTCAGAAGTTTACATACACTCAATTAATATTTGGTAGCATTGCCTATAAATTGTTTAACTTGGGTCAAATGTTTTGGGTAGCCTTCCACAAGCTTCCCACAATAAATTGGGTGGATTTTGGCTCATTCCTCCTGACAGAGCTGGTGTATCTGAATCGGGTTTGTAGGCCTCCTTGCTTTTTCAGTTCTGCCCATTAAATGTTCTATAGGATTGAGGTCAGGGCTTTGTGATGGCCACTCCAATATCTTGACTTTGTTGTCTTTAAGCCATTTTGCCACAACTTGGGGTCATTGTCCATTTGGAAGACCCATTTGCGATCAAGCTTTAACTTCCTGACTGATGTCTTGAGATGTTGCTTCAATATATCCACATAATATTCCTCCCTCATGATGCCATCTATTTTGTGAAGTGCACCAGTCCCTCCTGCAGAACTCTGGATAAGAGCGTCTGCTAAATGACTTAAATGTAAATGTAAATGTAAAAGCACCCCCACAACATGATGCTGCCACCCCGTGCTTCACAGTTGGGATGGTGTTCTTCGGCTTGCAAGCATCCCCCCTTTTCATCCAAACATAACGATGGTCATTATGGCCAAACAGTTCTATTTTTGTTTTTCATCAGACCAGAGGACTTCTCCAAAAAGTACGATCTTTGTCCCCATGTGCCGTTGCAAACCGTAGTTTGGCTTTTTTATGGCGGTTTTGGAGCAGTGGTTTCTTCCATGCTGATCAGCCTTTCAGGTTATGTCGATATAGAACTCATTTTACTGTGGATATAGATACTTTTGTACCCGTTTCTTCCAGCATCTTCACAAGGTCCTTTGCTGCTGTTCTGGGATTGATTTGCACTTTTCACCCTAAAGTATGTTCATCTCTAGGAGACAGAATGCGTCTCTTTCCTGAGCGGTACGACGGCTGTGTGGTCCCATGGTGTTTATACAGTGGGGCAAAAAAGTATTTAGTCAGCCACCAATTGTGCAAGTTCTCCTACTTAAAAAGATGAGGCCTGTAATTTTCATCATAGGTTCACTTCAACTAAGACAGACAAAATGAGAAAAAAAATCCTGAAAATCACTGTAGGATTTTTAATGAATTTATTTGCAAATTATGGTGGAAAATTAGTATTTGGTCACCTACAAACAAGAAAGATTTCTGGCTCTCGCAGACCTGTAACTTCTTCTTTGAGGCTCCTCTGTCCTATTAAATGGCACCTGTTTGAACTTGTTATCAGTATAAAAGACACCTATCCACAACCTCAAACAGTCACACTCCAAACTCCACTATGGCCAAGACCAAAGAGCTGTCAAAGGACACCAGAAACAAAATTGTAGACCTGCACCAGGCTGGGAAGACTGAATCTGCAATAGGTAAGCAGCTTGGTTTGAAGAAATCAAATGTGGGAGCAATTATTAGGAAATGGAAGCCATACAAGACCACTGATAATCTCCCTCGATCTGAGGCTCCATGCAAGATCTCACCCCGTGGGGTCAAAATGATCACAAGAACGGTGAGCAAAAATCCCAGAACCACACGGGGGGACCTAGTGAATGACCTGCAGAGAGCTGGGACCAAAGTAACAAAGCCTACCATCAGTAACACACTACGCCGCCAGGGACTCAAATCCTGCAGTGCCAGACGTGTCCCCCTGCTTAAGCCAGTACATGTCCAGGCCCGTCTGAAGTTTGCTAGAGAGCATTTGGATGATCTAGAAGAAGATTGGGAGAATGTCATATGGTCAGATGAAACCAAAATATAACTTTTTGGTAAAAACTCAACTCGTCGTGTTTAGAGGACAAAGAATGCTGAGTTGCATCCAAAGAACACCATACCTACTGTGAAGCATGGGGGTGGAAACATCATGCTTTGGGGATGTTTTTCTGCAAAGGGACCAGGACGACTGATCCGTGTAAAGGAAAGAATGAATGGGGCCATGTATCGTGAGATTTTGAGTGAAAACCTCCTTCCATCAGCAAGGGCATTGAAGATGAAACGTGGCTGGGTCTTTTCAGCATGACAATGATCCCAAACACACTGCCCGGGCAACGAAGGAGTGGCTTCGTAAGAAGCATTTCAAGGTCCTGGAGTGGCCTAGCCAGTCTCCAGATCTCAACCCCATAGAAAATCTTTGGAGGGAGTTGAAAGTCCGTGTTGCCCAGCAACAGCACCAAAACATCACTGCTCTAGAGGAGATCTGCATGGAGGAATGGGCCAAAATACCAGCAACAGTGTGTGAAAACCTTGTGAAGACTTACAGAAAACGTTTGACCTCTGTCATTGCCAACAAAGGGTATATAACAAAGTATTGTGCAACTTGTTATTGACCAAATACTTATTTTAAACCATAATTTGCAAATAAATTCATTAAAAATCCTACAAATAAATTCATTAAAAATCCTACAATGTGATTTTCTGGATTTTTTCCCCCTCATTTTGTCTGTCATAGTTGAAGTGTACCTATGATGAAAATGACAGGCCTCATCTTTTTAAGTGGGAGAACTTGCACAATTGGTGGCTGACAAAATACTTTTCTGCCCCACTGTACTTGCGTACTATTGTTTGTACATATGAATGTGGTACCTTCAGGCGTTTGGAAATTGCTCCCAAGGATGAAGCAGACTTATGGAGATCTACCAATTTTTCCTTAGGTCTTGTCTGATTTCTTTAGATTTTCCCATGATGTCAAGCAAAGTGGCAAGATTTTGAAGGTAGGCCTTGAAATACATCCACAGGTACACCTCCATTTGACTTAAATGATGTCAATTAGCCTATCAGAAGCTTCTATAGCCATGACATCATTTTCTGGAAATTTCCAAGCTGTTTAAAGGCACAGTCAACTTAGTGTATTTAACATCTGACCCATTGGAATTGTGATACAGTGAATTATAGGTGAAATAGTCTGTCTGTAAACAACAACAAAAATTACTTGTGTCATGCACAAAGTAGATTTCCTAACCGATTTACCCAAACTATAGTTTGTTAACCAGAAATTTGTGGAGTGGTTGAAAAACAAGTTTTAATGACAACCTAAGTGTATGTAAACTTCCGACTTCAACTGGATCTGCCCGGCTTGCCGTACCAACCTATCTGGCTGGCCAGCCTTACTGCTATATCTGGCCCGGACAGACCTACATATCTGGCCGGTTGGCTGGTCTGGACGGCCGGACCTAGCTATTTGGCAGACCAGACCTACCTATCTGGCTGGACCTAGCTATGTGGTAGGACTGCAGGCCGGGCCTACCTATCATTCTGGCAGGCCGTCAATACATACAGTACCAGTCAAAAGTTCGGACACACCTACTCATTCAAGTTTTTTTTTTTTTTACTATTTTCTGCATTGTAGAGTAATAGTGAAGACATCAAAACTATGAAATAACACACATGGAATAATGTAGTAACCAAAAAAGTGCAAAACAAATCGAAATATATTTTACATTTGAGATTCTTCAAAGTAGCCACCTATCTGGCCGTCCGGCAGACCAGACCTACCTAAATCAAATCAAATCAAATTTTATTTGTCACATACACATGGTTAGCAGATGTTAATGCGAGTGTAGCGAAATGCTTGTGCTTCTAGTTCCGACAATGCAGTGATAACCAACAAGTAATCTAACTAACAATTCCAAAACTACTGTCTTATACACAGTGTAAGGGGATAAGGAATATGTACATAAGGATATATGAATGAGTGATGGTACAGAGCAGCATACAGTAGATGGTATCGAGTACAGTATATACATATGAGATGAGTATGTAGACAAAGTAAACAAAGTGGCATAGTTAAAGTGGCTAGTGACATAAGAATGCAGTCGATGATCTAGAGTACAGTATATACATATGCATATGAGATGAATAGTGTAGGGTAAGTAACATTATATAAGGTAGCATTGTTTAAAGTGGCTAGTGATATATTTACATCATTTCCCATCAATTCCCATTATTAAAGTGGCTGGAGTTGGGTCAGTGTCAATGACAGTGTGTTGGCAGCAGCCACTCAATGTTAGTGATTGCTGTTTAACAGTCTGATGGCCTTGAGATAGAAGCTGTTTTTCAGTCTCTCGGTCCCAGCTTTGATGCACCTGTACTGACCTCGCCTTCTGGATGATAGCGGGGTGAACAGGCAGTGGTTTGGGTGGTTGATGTCCTTGATGATCTTTATGGCCTTCCTGTAACATCGGGTGGTGTAGGTGTCCTGGAGGGCAGGTAGTTTGCCCCCGGTGATGCGTTGTGCAGACCTCACTACCCTCTGGAGAGCCTTACGGTTGAGGGCGGAGCAGTTGCCGTACCAGGCGGTGATACAGCCCGCCAGGATGCTCTCGATTGTGCATCTGTAGAAGTTTGTGAGTGCTTTTGGTGACAAGCCGAATTTCTTCAGCCTCCTGAGGTTGAAGAGGCGCTGCTGCGCCTTCTTCACGACGCTGTCAGTGTGAGTGGACCAATTCAGTTTGTCTGTGATGTGTATGCCGAGGAACTTAAAACTTGCTACCCTCTCCACTACTGATCCATCGATGTGGATAGGGGGTGTTCCCTCTGCTGTTTCCTGAAGTCCACAATCATCTCCTTAGTTTTGTTGACGTTGAGTGTGAGGTTATTTTCCTGACACCACACTCCGAGGGCCCTCACCTCCTCCCTGTAGGCCGTCTCGTCGTTGTTGGTAATCAAGCCTACCACTGTTGTGTCGTCCGCAAACTTGATGATTGAGTTGGAGGCGTGCATGGCCACGCAGTCGTGGGTGAACAGGGAGTACAGGAGAGGGCTCAGAACGCACCCTTGTGGGGCCCCGTGTTGAGGATCAGCGGGGAGGAGATGTTGTTGCCTACCCTCACCACCTGTGGGCGGCCCGTCAGGAAGTCCAGTACCCAGTTGCACAGGGCGGGGTCGAGACCCAGGGTCTCGAGCTTGATGACGAGCTTGGAGGGTACTATGGTATTGAATGCCGAGCTGTAGTCGATGAACAGCATTCTCACATAGGTATTCCTCTTGTCCAGGTGGGTTAGGGCAGTGTGCAGTGTGGTTGAGATTGCATCGTCTGTGGACCTATTTGGGCGGTAAGCAAATTGGAGTGGGTCTAGGGTGTCAGGTAGGGTGGAGGTGATATGGTCCTTGACTAGTCTCTCAAAGCACTTCATGATGACGGAAGTGAGTGCTACGGGGCGGTAGTCGTTTAGCTCAGTTACCTTAGCTTTCTTGGGAACAGGAACAATGGTGGCCCTCTTGAAGCATGTGGGAACAGCAGACTGGTATAGGGATTGATTGAATATGTCCGTAAACACACCGGCCAGCTGGTCTGCGCATGCTCTGAGGGCGCGGCTGGGGATGCCGTCTGGGCCTGCAGCCTTGCGAGGGTTAACACGTTTAAATGTCTTACTCACCTCGGCTGCAGTGAAGGAGAGACCGCATGTTTTCGTTGCAGGCCGTGTCAGTGGCACTGTATTGTCCTCAAAGCGGGCAAAAAAAGTGATTTAGTCTGCCTGGGAGCAAGACATCCTGGTCCGTGACTGGAACCTATCTGACTGGCCAGCCGCACCTATATATCTGGCCGGCCAGACCTAGTTATCTTACCTGCTGAAGGGACCTAGCTATTTGACAGACCAGACCTAACTATCTGGTTGGCCGGCCGGCAGGACCAAACTATCTGGCTGGCCGGACCGAGCTATATGGCTGGCCTGCAGGCCACACCTATATATCCGGCAGGACCTAAACTAGGTATATATATATATATTTTTTTTTTTTTACCCGATTTCGTGGTATCCAATTGGTAGTAGTTAGTCTGGTCTCATCGCTGCAACTCCCGTACGGACTCGGGAGAGGCAAAGGTCGAGAGCCATGCGTCCTCTGAAACACAAGCCGCACTGCTTCTTGACACAATGCCCATCCAATCTGGAAGTCAGCCTCACCAATGTGTCGGAGGAAACATCGTACACCTGGCGACCTGGTCAGTGTGCACTGCGCCCGGCCCGCAACTGGAGTCACTAGTGCGCGATGAGACAAGGATATCCCTGCCGGCCTAACTCGGACGACGCTGGGCCAATTATGTGCCGCCCCAGGAGCCTCCCGGCTGCGACGGAGCCTGGACTCGAACCCAGAATCTCTAGTGGAACAGCTAGCACAGCGATACAGTGCCTTAGACCACTGCGCCACCCGGGAGGCGACCTACATGTCTTGCCGGCCAACCGGACCTACCTATCTGACTGGCAGGCCGACCTGACCCAACTATCTGTCTGGCCGGACCTAGTTATCTGGCTGGACCCACCTATCTGACTGGCAGGCCGACCGGACCCACCTATCTGACTGGCAGGCCGACCGGACCCAAATATCTATCTGGCCGGTTGGCCGGAACTAGCTATCTGGCCGGCTGGACGGACCTATATATGTGGCCGACAGACACAATGCCACAGATGTCTCAAACTTTGAGGGAGTGTGTAATTGGCATACTGACTGCAGCAATGTCCACCAGAGCTGTTGCCAGAGAATTACGTTTTCGAGATATTGGCAATATGTCCAACCGGCCTCACAACCGTGGACCACTTGTTTGGTGTTGTGTGGGCGAGTGGTTTGCTGATGTCAATGTTGTGAACAGAGTGCCCCATGGTGGCAGTGGGGTTATGATATGGGCAGGCATAAGCTACGGACAATGAACACAACTGCATTTTATCGATGGCAATTTGAATGCACGACACCGTGTTGAGATCCTGAGGTCCATTGTCGTACCATTCATCCGCCACCATCACCTCATGTTTCAGCATGATAATACACAACCCCATGTTGCAAGGATCTGTAAACAATTCCTGAAAGCTGAAAATGTCTGCATACTCACAATTCCTGAAAACTGGCCTGCATAACTCACCAGACATGTAACCCATTGAGCATGTTTGGAATGCTCTGGATCAACCTGTAAAACGGCGTTTTCCAGTTCCCGCCAATATCCAGCAACTTCACACAGCCATTGAAAAGGAATGGGGCAACATTCCACAGGACACTATCAACAGTCTGATCAACTCTATGCGAAGGAGATGTGATATGCTACACTCCAGATATCCACACCCCTACTTTTTTTTAAGGTATCTGTGACCAACAGATACCTTCCCAGTCCATTGATTATGGCCGAATTAATTTATTACCCCCACCAATTTATGCTGGGTGTAATAACTACCGTGGTTGATGCTTTTTGCCCACTCGGAAATTACGATATGAAACGTTGATTTGAACCGTCTGACTTACTTGTGGGTCAGGCGGCGCCCCTCTGATTCATATCCCGTGATTTCTGATGATAGTTCCCCATTATATCGACTGATTGGGTCTGTATGTGGTAGGAATTACATACAACCCTTGTTGAAAAGGACAGTGGCTTCGGCTAACCTCGTATAAAAAAAATATATATATATGAAAAAAGACGGGTTCCAGCAGCATCCTTGCTCTGTACGTCAACATGACCTGTATAGCGTATTCATTACGCCGATTCTGTTGAAATTTTTTTTTTAAACGGAAGCAAACTGAACGAAACCAAAAACCTTCGTTTTGCTATGTTTGCTTCCGTTTGGTTCTTAAACGCTAAACCATATACAGTACTCTGTAAGTAAATGGTTTCCGTAATGAATATGCCCCTGCTCGACAGCAATCAGCGCGGGCACCTTCACCAAAGCATCGAATCACAGAGTTTCTAAACCCAGAGGCGCAACATTACGAGACTTCCGGGAATGCTGGCTAACCAGACGAGGCGGGAAGTGAACAATTATTATTTAGTTTTTAATTTTCTCTAAATCTAAAGGCACAACTTAGATTCGAGCCAATGTTGTAAGTAATCAAACATGGTATTACCCCAACCTTGTGAAAGTAACAAACTGACACGTTTTCATTTTCGTCAAAAACGGCTTGATATCGAAAGACTTCCGTTGATTTGACGGCCTGCACATGCGGAGTTTGGCGCTAGACGACGGTTAGTCCCGATTACAAGTTTATACGCATGAGCCTTGCTATACAACGTCGCCATGACATCGCCTACAAGTGTGATCGGGGAATTCTATTGGATAAGCAGTTTTAGCCTATCTTCATACTGTACCGTCTTTGATCAAATTAATTGTCCGGCAAAAGCCTAACGTAGCTAGCTGCTTAGCTAAATTGTATCTCTCTAAATTATTACGTTGTTAATTATGTGAGTAATCAAATGTTTGCAATTGGCTATACTTTGCGATAAAATAACCAATAGCTGAATGACGTAGATAACTGATCTATTTAGCTAGCTAGGCTAGCTTGGTAACATTTGTCATGTACAGCTAATCAGTTTGTTGGAGAAAGAAAATGATATCTATCCAATAGTATAATCTACGATGACGAGAAGATTGTAGTGTGGAAACCATGAAAAGATCTAGAAGTGTTGGTGCGTCTTCACCTTTGAATGGGATTGGAAAACAAGGTAACGTTATTCTAACGTCATGGACATTCATTGTTTTGTTTAGCTAGCTAGTTAACGTTAGCTAGTTACCCAATTAGTTGAGAGGATGTGACGAATGTGTCTGGCTAGCTAACTAGTTGTCATGCCATAACGCATGTTTGCAAACTTGTTTTAACTAGATTAGCTAGCTAACGTTTACGTTAACAGCTGGAAAACGAAATGCATTAACGTTAGCTAACAACACACCATTGACTGGTAGTTACCCAGGCATTATTTGACATGGTCTCTTTCACCGGAACAGTACTAGGAACGTATAAGAGAACGGGGTTATACTACAGGCTTCCTTAAAATACATAACTAAATTAACTATAATAAATATTTAATACTCCTGAAAGCACACAAGTATTGCCAGTTTGTGTGTCACAGTGACATCAATATCCAGCAAAGGCACAGTGCAGGGGGACTGTCAAAAGGTCATGAATTGGGCTAGCCAGGTACTAACGTTACATTACATGATGGTTGTAACTCCCCAACCCAGTGGTTAATTTACTGAAGTACTCCCTCACACTTCAGTCAGCTGGGTGTCTGCAGTTCAGTTTTGTCAGGTATGTACTTGCTTGTCTGATGCAGTGTTTCCTAAACAACATGTTTTATTTTAGGAACTCCGTCCAGCTTTCAACTTATTCTTGAAAGTTTTAATAGTAGAATGCACAAGGTGCAATTTCGAAATTGCGTAGTGCATCATCAGCTTTCCTCTTGTCATGTCAGTCATTGCCAGTGGTGGAAAAAGTACCCAATTATCAAGTGAAAGTCACCCAGAAAAATACTACTTTAGTAAAAGTCAAGAAGTATTTGGTTTTAAATCTTCTTGAGTATCAAAAGTAAAAGTATAAATCATTTCAAATTCCTGATATTAAACAAACCACACCACCATTTTCTTGTTTTTATGTATTTTTTTTACAGATAGTCAGGGGCACACAACAACACGCAGACATAATTTACAAACAAAACATTTGTGTTTAGTGGGTCCTACAGATCAGAGGCAGTAGACATGACCAGGGATGTTGTCTTGATAAGTGAGTGAATTGGACCGATTCCTGTCCTGCTAAGCATTGAAAATGCGAGTACTTTTAGGTGTCAGGGAAAATGTATGGAGTAAAAAGCACATTCTTTTCTTTAAGAATGTAGTGGAGAAAAAGTAAAAGTTTACTTAAGTACTTTACACCACTGGTCATTGCATACCTTAGAGAGCTATTTATAACTTGTCAGAAAAGTCCAGATCACCTAGCCCATGTCAGCTAATGTTTTTTAGCCCATACATTTTGTTGTAATGTTTGAGTCACTCAAATATCACATAAATAAACAATAAATATGACAAAATGTGTAGAATTGCACGAAAATGAGCTTTTAACATACAAAATGTTCTGTGTCAACAAGAGGGTTGTGAACAGTGCTTGTGCCTATAGAAATAGACATGTGTGTGGGGGGTTCAGGATGTTCCCCACTGCTGGAAGGGGGGCCTGAGTAAAAACGTTTAGGAACTCCAGGTCTGATGGATACTTTGCCTGTCTGCTTCCGAGTTTTTAGCTATCTCAGTAGGATGTTCTGGCTAATGGCCACTGTGCTACTGTAACTGCTGTGAGTTAAGACCTCACCTGAACCGTTGTCATGTGGACAGATGGGGACCCCCGGAGGAAGAGGAAGTTGGCGGAGATCTCTCAGGCCCTGAATGTGATGCCAGTTGATGTGGCAGTGCTGAGGAGGATGGCCATCAGCGAGGGGGGGCTGCTCACTGATGAGATCCGCTGTAAAGTGTGGCCACGGCTGCTCAACGTGCCCACCGACATCCTGCCTGAGAAATCAGGTGAGCTGCCTTGCCACTGCCACTGACAGACCAGGGATGCCACTAAGGCTAAAAAGGGTAATAGTCCTGTATCAAGCGTAGGGGCATGCATTGGAGTTATTTTTAAGGGGGATTTAGGGTTTGGCAGGGGTCTGAGCTTAATTGACAGCAGATTTTGTCACTTGAGTTAGTCTACTAATTGCTGAACCTAAGAGTTTCATAAATTACAGTAGAGTCCACATCCCCACTGCAATTGCCCATATATCTTCCATGCGCCCAACAACCGTTGTTGGTTAACAGTAGTAATGCACCGATATAACATTTTTGGCAAATACAGATATCCAATATTTTTCTTGCCAAAAACGATACCAATATTTCGAATTTTAGTGTCCTTTTAAGCATTCTTTTACAGTTAAATAGTTAACACACACATGGATGCAGCGGTCTAAGGCACGGCATCTCTGTGCAAGAGGCTCCACTACAGTCCCTGGTTCAAATCCAGGCTGTATCACATCCGGCTGTGATTGGGAGTCCCATAGGGTGGTGCACAATTGGCCCCTCGTCGTCCGGGTTTGGCTGGTGTAGGCCGTCATTGTAAATAATAATTTATTCTTAACTGACTTGCCTAGTTAAATAAAGGTTATACACACCACACTGACTAAAAAGTTATTTTGTTGGCATTTACATATGTCCCCATTACCAGTAAAACATATTCATTATTCACTTGCTGCGCTGTTGCGTTATTCAGTCGTTTGATTCTCAAACAGGATTTCTATGGAACGATGTTTGGGTCTTTTCGTGTCTTAAAATATACTATTTAACACGATTTGACGTCGATTAAGCTTGTTGACCAATCAGGACCTGAATATGACTGCACATAATATAGTAATTTAACGTGTTGGTAATTTTTTTCAACGTAGCTATTACACATTTACGTCATGTACCACTCACTCGTATTTCATATGTCATAACAATTCATTGATGTATGCTATGATGCTGGTAATCTTGTCTCGCGCACCTACAGAGCTGGTCATTAAAAAAAAGCTAGCTAGCTCATGGATTCAAACAATGTTCTTTCCCAAAAACATAGCAAAACGACATCTGTTTCAGTAGCTATAGTTTGCTAGCTAACTATATAGCTAGGTGTATCTAAAAATAATCCTAATTTATAAGACAGTTCTTATTTGATTAATGGTGTTCGGACCCATCTATGTGAAGCTAGTCACAATAAGGATTAGCCACAACAGTGGACCTTGCGGTTAGCCTTCAGAATAAAAGTATGGCATAATTATACTAATTGTACTTATTTTCATCACTGTCAATGACATACTTAGAAGGCATATTTAGAAGGCAAACCGCAAATTCCTTTTTTGTGCCTAATCCTTTAATGTGGCTAGCTTCACAACCCGGTCCGGTCGAGCCTCACTAGCCAGATGAAGCTAGCTGGCTGCATATAACGTTAGCTTTGGGCAACAAGGTTAAGTAGCTGGCTAGCTATTTATTTTCATGAACTTAAGTTACATTTCAATAGAGCAACAAGTGGCAACCTAGCTAATACTTACTCACACGGATTCCTAAATCATTGCTAAGAATAATGAAAATGACTGCAGTTTCTACTGGTCATTGTTTTCAGGCTGGTTGTATTGGTGCTAGCTACGCCAGATGTTGTGGTCAAACAAATGATGCTTTATTACCAACGCGGTATTGTAAACACATCGTTCGTGACCGGTGTTTTCTTGTTTGCAGAATTTTTTGGGTAAATTTTGTGACAGTGCTACTGTATCTTTTTTGACACGCAAAGACTCAAACGGTGTTCCATAGTATGTACTTCTTAAAGCTAATAGCAGTGACGCCATTACTGTGTAACTCCAGTAGGGCAACATCTGAAAAATAGCGCACCTGGTAGTGTTTACCGGTGCACGACCAGTCGGCGACAGCCAACATCACCCACGACAGAGAACGGTTGATTGTCAAGGGCAATGAATTCCATTATCTTGGCTTTAATGGATTACGCCTTTGAGTTGTCTGGCTGAAACTGTCTTACTCTTTCAAATGACTGCTCGACTTGTTGACTGCTCGAGCCACACAGCAGACATTGTGGGCTAAGTTAGGAATGCTGTGTTGCACATTTAGCAGCAAATTGTACGTGGCGTCATTACGTAATGTACCTACGTTTATATAGGTATGAACATCGCAAGACATCAGTAGGTTTAGCAAGACATCAGTAGGTTTATAATTGAACACATTTATGAAGAATTTACACTATTGTGGAGAGATGTAGTGTTTGGATTCTTTACATACAATAGAAATAAGCGGAATAATTTTTATGTAATTAATTTCATTATTCTTTTGGCCAAATTTCATATACACAAATGTAAATTTACAAACAGAAAAACACATTTTCGTACCCTACAAAAATAAATTGAACTGTATTTTAAGACGGTTAAATGCTCTACTAACAAAAAAGCTGTTAGAATTGTAAGTATATGCATGTCCCTTAAGGTCCTTGTGTAATTGTAATGTGATATTGTACCCCCTAGCTCGATTGTCTATTGTTTGTAATCTATGTATGCTTGTGTTCCCTCATGTGCTTTATGTATTGATTTGATTTTTTTTTTTTTAAATAATAAAAAAATAAAATAAAAAAAGGTATGAACATCAGCTTTGACATCGGTTTTGCACATCGGTGTTAAACTAGACATCGGCCGATACCGATGTTGGCATTTTTGAGCTAATATCGGCGGATTCCGATATGTTCACCCGATATATCGTGCATTCCTAGTTAAGTGTGACCTGATCTCTCTCTTCTCCAGAGGAAGTAGAGCGGGAGAATAATAAGGACTATAACCAGGTGCTGTTGGATGTCCAGCGTTCCCTGCGAAGATTCCCTCCTGGTGAGTGACACTGGTCTTAGAATAGCACTAAATCATGTGAGGCAGTGGTGTGGTTTGTCATCATTGTCTGATCTGCCTGCGTCACGCTTGAATTTGACTTGGGTGATGTAGGCCTACAGACTACGCAACCCTGTCAGTTTGTATTTGTTTCTTTTGGGGAGTGTCCTAGATGTCTGTATGTTACTGCTTTTATTTATTAAAGCAGCAGAAAGTCCCAAAATGATTACTGGGAATTCTTTGGAATTCTGCCATGCTTGTGTTTCACTGGCCAAGAATTCAGGACAACCTTTTTGTATGTGAAAGTTTGGTCATTTTGTCAGGAAGGGTGTGACGTCTTCTTTTTCAGTTGTATACTATAGAAGCCTAATTTGGGAGCTGCCTGCATAACTTGGTCTCCTGTTGACATCCGTGCATAAGATATACACAAAGGCCAAGTTATACATGCTTTTCCCTAGTTAGGATTTGGCCCATAATGAGGAAATCAGCTGGGCCTTTTGACTTGTGACCTTTTGACATTTGACTCATCTCCCTGTGTAGGCATGCCAAACGAGCAGCGTGAGGGCCTCCAGGAGGAGCTGATTGACATCATCCTGCGGGTGCTGGGAAGGAACACTCAGCTGCACTACTACCAGGGCTACCACGACATCGTGGTCACCTTCCTGCTGGTGCTGGGCGAGCGGCTTGCTACCGCTCTGGTGGAGAAACTCTCCACGCACCACCTCAGGTGGGTCTCTGTCTCTCTAGGTGCTTCCCTCCCATAGGAGCTTGGCTTTCAAAGGGGTTTTAAGTAGAAGGGAAGCCATGTAGAAAATAGAACGTAGCCAGTTACAATAACAGCACCTCCTGTTAGTTTCAGCATTTTATACTGTGTACAGGTTTAAATAACTGTAAACTGCGCACAGCTGGCTAGATGAGTCATCCTATACAGTTGCTGCTGGAGACGAGGCAAGTCTCGAAGCATTTAATTTAACAATACGCAGTGCTACTTTCTATTTTTATGATTTGACAGACTGTCTTGTTGATTATCTGATTCTGGTTCAGTTTGTCAAGTGTCCAGTTTCTCTCTCCTGTTTCTTTACTGCAGGGACTTTATGGACCCCACCATGGACAACACTAAACACATCCTTAACTATCTGATGCCAATCATCGAGAGGGTCAATCCAGAGGTGCATGACTTCATGCAGCAGTAAGCATCTTTTCTCTTGTTCTGTTAGTACAATCAGTCATTTGTTCAAATAACTAATGAGCACAACTAATGTAGCTATAATACCAATTATTTGACTTATTGCTAAATGTCACTACGTTTTGTGTCCTCAGGGCGGAGGTGGGCACCATCTTCGCCCTTAGCTGGCTCATCACCTGGTTTGGCCATGTCCTGTCAGATTTCCGACACGTTGTGCGGTTGTATGACTTCTTCCTGGCCTGCCATCCCCTGATGCCAATCTACTTTGCTGCTGTGGTGAGTGTTCCTTTTTGGGAGTAAAGTGGAGCATTTTTCTAAGTGACTCCAAACATAACCCTATTTTTCCTTTTGTCAGTTGACATGGATCTGATATTTGGAAATGTGGCATTAGCCATCCTTAGAGTTCAAATGTGCCTCACAAATAGTGTTTTATAAAAAAAAAATACAAATAAATGTTTTTTGTTCCAGCAGCAAAGAGCTTAGCTGACCACTTATGCTGTGTTCTTGTCTTCGGACAATGTCTTCTAAGTTGCCGTAGAAGTTTGATAACATTTTATTGAATTCAATAGATGTTAACTGCTTGTTGTACTGTGGGTGTGTGCGCGTTCACACGCCGTTTGGTCTGTGTCTGTTCCAGATTGTGCAGTACCGGGAGGATGAGGTGTTGGACTGTGAGTGTGACATGGCGTCGGTGCACCATCTCCTGTCCCAGATCCCCCAGGACCTGCCCTACGAGACGCTCATCAGCCGCGCAGGAGACCTTTTTGTCCAGTTCCCCCCCTCCGAGCTGGCCAGGGAGGCTGCCCAGCAGTACAGTCAACAGTAAGCCTGCCTGCCTCTCTCGCTTGTCTCTGTCACGTAGTCTCTCCCATGGATTCTCTCACCCTCCCCCACTAGATCCTCTACCTCCTCCTACATCTCCTTTCTCCAAGCCTCTTTTCCTTTTTCTGTCTTTCCCCCTTTCTTTTTCTCTTTCTTTCCCCCCTCTTTTTACCTGCTGTTGCGAGTCGAATTCCCTCATTAACACTCTGAGATGAGAGAGCGTAATCTGACAGAATAACCTTCATCTCCCCTGACAGGTGAACTGTGCGCTAATAACCTGACACTGAGCTAATTCTGTCTACTCCTTCACACTAGCCTGTACGACAATTATCATGTACTTATTTCCAGCGTATTTAAACAATGACACAGGAATTTGAACATGTACGTGTGTCTTTCTATAAATAATGTGGCCAATGTGTGACATTGGGATAAACATGTCTAAATAGTTTGAAACTAAACTAAAATACATTTTATGCCGTTACAAATGTGTACTTTGAGGAATAAATGTGAATATATGCAAATTGGCCCATAACTCCAGCTATACAACATGCGTCTAGGACTATACATCCTTTAAGCAGGGTTCATTTATATAATTGTACATATAGGGCCTAATATAGAACCCTCCCTCCCCCAAAAGCATGCAAAAGTAGGCCATAACCACTTTAGAAATAATTATTTATTTAGGCCTTGCTTAGGCATTGATATTCAATTATTACATTCTAAAATATGAGAATAATGTGGACATTGCATGACTACATAGATTGGGGTAAGTCTGGCGACTTTTCTGTTTCCTGTGTGGCAGACGCAGACACACATAAAGCCATGAATAGCGGTAGCATTAATCTCACCGTCGCTGTTTTTATAATGAGAAAGTGACCAAAACCCAGGTTGCTTTTTTTAACGTAAGGATTTGTATGGAAAGCCAAGTTGAAGCCAACATTAGATGTTGTCCTCATAATAACCGCACATGGTTTTACCTCAACAGACTAGAGTAACACCCTTCAATTGAAGTAGCGGGAAACATACAAAAGTGGCCACATCTCACAAAAACAGCAAAAAATTTAATCACAGATAATTATAAGGGAGCATGGGAATTTATCAACTGACTACAATAATTACAAGGACTTTTCAACCACCACATGTTTAAGGTAGGCCTATACCAGTACTTTAATTTCTGAGCTCCAAGTTCAAGTAGGCTACTTCAAGCTCCTCGTATTGTTTAACATTGCAGTTGTAACATGGAAGCCAAAATGTATTTATCATGTTGTTTTAATTGAAGAACAGAAAGGAAAACGCAGCACACTGCTGCTCATGCTCCCAGGTGATATTTATCTACAACAACGTTTCCACCCTTAGGTCTTCATCAGGCGTTGTTGTAGATAAATATCACCTGGGAGCATGAGCAGCAGTGTGCTGCGTTTTTCAAATGATAAATACATTTTGGCTCCAGCAACTGCAGAAAGTACCTGGATGTGCTTATGTTCTTCAGCTTTTGTTCATGTTATTTCATTACCAGATCATATTGTCCAATAAGCCCACTAGGCTATGTCATTTGTTGCCATATATATGCAGAATAATTATTAGGAATAGCGTTGGGTGTTGCGCTATAGCCTATCCTACACAATTGCACACAGTAGACTGTCCAATCATGAACTCGTTACCTTGATGCATTCTCTGTTAAATCTAACGAGATCCTGTTGTAAATCAAACCGACAACAACCGATGATCAACAACAATTCACTAGGGATATTCGATCCAACGTGGATCCAGGCACAACTGTCTTCACCAGCGTAACGAATGAGAGACAAATATTCTTGACATTCCTTGCGAACACTTGGGCTGTTTTAATCGCATGCGCGATCACAACAGCTTTTTGTCACTTGACTATCATTCTGAAAATTCCTTCCTGGATCAGAGGATGTGTGAAAATACGCATCCAACAAGTATTGTGCATAATTATTGAAGAACCACAGTGTCAATTTAGGTTTTAAGTATAAAGGTACGGTGACTCTCGGTTAGAAGCATTCGTTTTTTGCAATCACATACATTATTTTGGATTTGTGTGCCCATAAAAACTGTTTTCACGCCGTAACCTAAGGAGACACAAAATGTTACACTGCGGCGTGGTAGGAAGGCCCGGAAAATCGCTAAGACTCTAACCACCCAAGCCATAGACTAATCTCTCTGCTTCCGTATGGCAAAAGGTACCGGTGCATCAAGTCTGGCAACAACAGGCTCTTGAACAGATTATACAAGCATTAAGATTGATAAATAGCTACATGGACTAATTAATTGAACTTTTTATTTGTGCACTGTCTCCATGCACACTCACGGGGCCCTACACACTTCTACACACACTTCATCTGTTCACTCACACTTAATATGCACAATATAATTTCTACTGACCCTACAGACATGCACACTCACTCACATACAAACTGCTGCTACTCTGTTTATCATATATCCTGTTGTCTAGTCATCTTACCCCTATACATATCTGCCTCCATTACTCCAGTGTCCCTGCACATTGTAAATATGGTATTGAAACTGACCCTGTATATAGTATGCTTGCTTACTTATTGTGCTCTTCCTATTTCTTTTTTTTTTTTTTCTAGTATAACATTGTTGTTGGGTTTTGAGTTTGCAAGAAAGGTATTTCACTGTACTTATGCATGTGACATTAACTTGAAATTTAAAATTCTGAGATCTCCATACAAAACAATCCAGGATTCTTACAGGGTTCAAGTTCAATGTCTAATTTAACTGATTCATGCATAATATATTATATAATGACAACTTACATAGCCATAAATGCAAGGACAGACAAGTTATGTTTTATGTCATACAATTTGAGAAATCCGTCAACACAAACCATGAAACAGGTTTTAAATCAACTCTTGAATTTAGTTATGTTCCCCCCTTATATCTTAGTATAATGACATGGAAATAAATTGGCAGATTATTATCAATTACTTCTCAACAGCTGTAACAAGTTGTCCAGCTTAGGAAATCCTCACGGGTATCTTAGTTTATAGAAATACACACATACCCCAAGCGAAGGTTCTGTATATTTAGGAAAATGCATGTCCTTCTGATGTTTGTTCTCCTAAGCTAGACCAATAGAACTAGTTTGTACTAGAACAAGTAACACGGTTAGCCCCAAATAGCCATGAAATCATGCAAATTCCTCTGCACTATCCCAGCAGTAGCTGCCTGGTGTTAATAACATTGTCCTCTGTCTCCTCCTTCACATTAGCCTGTAGGTCTGTTATCATGTACTTATCAGCATATTAAGCAATGACTCTTGAATTTGAACATGGCTGTAGCCCTCCTGGTGTTAAAACCATTGACATCTGTCCCTCAGGATGGCAGCCTCCACCTTTAAAGACTTTGATCTGACCCCGGAGCAGCAGCGGCCGGACACGGTGCTGCGGAGGCGGCGGAGAGAGAGGCAGGCACTGAAGGGAGCTGCTGCAGGTGCTATGGTGGCGACCGCCCAACCCACCACGGCTCGGCGCTTCGTCCGACTGGCCGTCATGGGGCTCACTGTGGCCCTGGGGGCAGCCGCCCTAACCCTGGTCAACACGGCCCTAGAGTGGGCGCCCAAACTGGACCTACACCTCTTCCCCTGAGAGAGAGTGAAGGGGACTTGTGAGAGAGTGAAGGGGCCTTGTAGGCGAGTGAAGGGGCCTTGTAGGCGAGTGAAGGGGCCTTGTAGGCGAGTGAAGGGGGCTGATGGCCATTACAGCAGAAGACATCCACGGGAAGGAGAGAGAATAGAGATCTTTGTAAAGAGAATATGAAGTTATTTTCCACATTAATATGAAGGACGTGAATGGAACAGAGACTTGACTGTCAACGTTGTATTTAATTTATATTTGTTAATAAAACCGAATGGTGATAAATGTTGTGCTGAGCGATATTAAACTATTAGGAGTGATGGCAAGTGACAACTTATAGCAAAGACTTAGGTTTCCTAGGTTGAAGAGTTGTCACTGGGGTCGAAACTGTTGCCAATGAAGAGCGTGTGTGAATGTGTCTGAAATGGCTCCCTATCTAGTGCACTGTATAGGGAATAGGGTTTCATTTAGACGGTCTGTGCTGTCAGGTTCAGGGGTGAGTTAAATGTCCCTCTGAACCTCACATGGGCCATATTGGCACAAGGACAGAGATCCCGCTAGCCCGCCACTGGTATGGTCCCCCCCGCAGATCATCAAGTTGAATCCTCTGCCTTCAGCACATCATGTCCCTCTTCCTTTCCTTTCCTTTCATTCTGTACCGAGACCAAATACACACGTCTTAGTCCCATCTTTGTATGTTTAGCACTTAATTTTCACATTTTCTAAAGCATCATTATTATTGTTAAGTAAGTTATAGGAAATATAATTTTTGTACAAGCACACCCATATTTAACATTTATATCAAATTAAATGAACAGAATCCACTTGGGTCTTCTGACCTTATGGATGACAATTTGCAATAGCTCTTTTCCACAGCATGCCTAAATTAGGTTAGGTTTGGAATAGGTTAGCTTTGTGATCTGCGACAAAGCACCGATAGCACTCCCAGACAATCCCATGAGCCTTGGCTTGATCCCATGCTTTTATTGCACAATAATGAAGTCCTATTACATTGTTTGCACACCCTATCCTCACATTTCAACCAAACTCACCAAATGGCCTGGTTGTAGAAATGACAAGTTTTTTTGCACATTTAATTTTAAGAAATGTCACTTGAGCTTAAAGACTACAGTTGACACAATTTGAATGTGTCGCATTGGTTCAACAGAGATACATGAGTAGAATCGACTCGATTGTGACACGCAGATACTCAGCGGTGCCTATTGACTCCAGTGTTAGCCATGGATGGTTTTCATTGCACTGAAATAGCCTCATTCTGTATCATTACAATGGTTTTTATCTGCCTTTTATGTTGAATTGTTATATTTGTCATGAGAACAATAAAGAATAAAAAACAAGATCAATGCAAACTGCATAGGTTGAGTGGACATATCTGTTTAGTTCCTATGTATCGCTACATATAGACTATTTCATCAAGGTGAATGCAGTAGTGAAAAAATGAAGGAAACGTTGAAAATCACCGGAGTCTAAGGTTTCTACCATCTTTGTTTACGCTAAGGGCTAAAAATTACTCAAAGCAGCAGACAGACAACACAATAAAACCCCTTTATTCAGGATTATTCATGAAGAAAAGTTGTTATTTTCCCTAAAGTAATTAATGCTTTACATTCGCCAAACAAAATAGTAATTGTGCCCTGCAATGGTATCATCCTTCAAAAAAGTAGCTAATGAACATAGCTAAGACTTGCATTATACTGCACTGTATGCAGTGTTAAAACAATTGGCTACGCTGAACAGATCGGTTTAGTTGTAGTCATCAATAACGAAAAAGTATGGATGGCTTCTGCTGGAGTGTTAAAAAAAAACACTTCCAATAAGGCTGGAGGAGTGATCAAACCAAACTACAGAAGAATTGTGATGGTCCGTTACCGCCTTTGATAACTTACAAAATCTAACAGAACCAATGAATGTTAAATATCCCTTAATTACAGTTGTACACGGTCAGTCCAAAGAAAAGTAAATAGTTATCCCCATTACAAGGTTACAATATGTATCTGTTTTAGTATCTCTAGTGTTAATGCTTTTAAGGTCATTACTAGAACCTTACTGCTGATGAGAAGTTAAACAATTAGCCAACATTTATTTTCTACATGAAGGACAATATACAATATTCTTCCAGTGTCTAAGACTCTTGCCATTTAACAAAACAGAAGCGTGCATCTCAAAGAAAACAAAAAGCATCTTGAATGTATTTCACAACCCTGTTTTGTTTAAATGGAGTGTCCCCTGTCAGATATGTGGTTATACACGTCTAACATAATATTTAACAATTGTCCTACATGTATAGAGCAAAACATTTATATTATTCCTCTAACTAGGTAATAAAATGTGTGATACACCAACGTCAATTGAACACCGCCCAGGGATAATTGGTGTTCAAAGTAATATAAAAGGCCTTTGGAAGTAAGACCAGCCAGGGTCTTCACAAAGGACTGAATAACTTGAGATCCATGTGCAGAACTAAAGTTTTTACCCAAATCATCCCTTGACATCCGTGCATGATTTTTTCAGGTTAGTCCAGGTTAGGATTACTGAGGAGTGAAAAATAGTCCCCTTGCCTCACAGGACACTAAGTGTGTCCCGATATGGACTACCCATCCAGCACCATGTTGAGATGGAGTGGGGCCCCTCAGTGGCAGTTCTGGCAGTTAGGGTGGCAACGCGCCCCATCGAATCGACATCCACAGCCTCCTGAGTTGTCCCCAGAACCCTGCAGAGAGGCATCAGATACGTAAGGAATAATCAACAAGTTCCAAGATGCACTAGCGGAGTGGAACTGACCAACACGAGTTTAATTATTTTCCAGAGAACACATTGAGCCCCGAGTTGATTATCCCTCATACCATGGCAATAATTTAACACATTAGCCACTAGAAATGAATGTATTTAGCAAGTTTATAAGATTGTGACAGTAGTTGCCTTAGTGACAAAACAAACAGACTTGCTAGTTTAGCTAACTAAACCATCAAATGTATTTATAAATCCCTTTTTACATCAGCTGATGTCAGTGCTGTACAGAAACTCAGCTTAAAACCCCAAACAGCAAGCAATGCAGGTGTCCTAGCTTGCTATTATGAAAATTGAACTCAACAATGCCAATAATGTTTTCAATTATACTTTTGCATTCAAAAGCAGCTCAAACATAGAACATGTAGGAACGAACTATAGCCATTGAATTCTACTGCGAAAATATACCATGCATTATGGGGAAATAATGCACGCGCTAGAATGCTCTTCAAGCCAATCAGAAATGAGTATTAAACAATGCCATGGTACAAACTCTTTAATACACTCAGTTCTACAGGATATGCAAAGCCTTATAGTACTGTACCATGTATTAAGTATCAAAAGTCAAACACCAAAGCAGTACTGGATTGGGGTAGATCAGCTAATAATATAGATTGTTTGTGTTTTCACTATAGAATCCATCAGATTTTAATATCTGACCTAAGATATCTGAATGACTTAATAAATAGTATAGCATTCAAACTGGGCATGGTAACTTTCAAATATTTTGGTGACCATAGTGATATACTGCATTGCTTTCAGAAAGTGTTCAGACCCCTTGACTTTCAAAATTTTGTTACGCCTTATTCTAAAATGGATTAAAAAAAAAAAATTCAGCAATCTACACAGAATACACCATAATGACAAAGCGAAAACTGTTTTTTAGATATTTTTGCAAATGTATACAAATTATTTTTTGACTGGTACTGTAAGTATTCAGACCCTTTGCTATAAAAGTTGAAATTGAGCTCAGGTGCACCCTGTTTCCATTGATCATCCTTGAGATGTTTCTACAACTTGGAGTACACCTGTGGTAAATTAAATTGATTGGACATGACTTGGAAAGATACACACCTGTCTGTATAAGGTCCAACAGTTGACAGTGCATGTCAGAGCAGAAACCAAGCCATGAGGTCGAATGAATTGTCCATAGAGCTCCGAGACAGGATTGAGTAGAGGCACAGATCTAGTGAAGGGTACCAAAACATTTCTGCAGCATTGAAGGTCCCCAAGAACACAGTGGGTGGCCTCCATCATTATTAAATGGAAAAAGTTTGGAACCACCAAGACCTTGAGCTGGCCGCCCGGCCAAACTGAGCAATCGGGGGAAGAAGAACCCAATGGTCACTCTGACAGACCTCTAGAGTTCCTCAGTGGAGATGGTTGTTCTTCTGGAAGGTTCCCCCATCTCTGTAGCACTCTGCCAATCAGGCCTTTATGCAATGGTGTAAAGTACTTAAGTAAAAATACTTTCGAGTACTACTTAAGTCGTTTTTTTGGGTATCTGTACTTTACTATTTATGTTTACAACTTCTACTTCACTACATTCCTAAAGAAAATAATTTACTTTTTACTCCATACATTTTCCCTGAAGAACTTTTTATGTTTTGAATGCTTAGCAGGACAGAAAAATAGTCCAATCCACACACTTATCAAGAGAACATCCCCAGTCATCCCTCTTGCCTCTGATCTGGTGGACTCACTAAACACAAATGCTTAATTGTGTCTGAGTGTTGGAGATAGTAAATCTGTAAAAAAAATTATACCGGTACATAAAAACAAGAAAATGGTGCTGTGTGGTTTGCTTAATATCAGGAATTTGTCATTATTTATACTTTTACTTTTGATACTTAAGTAGAGTATGTTACTGGGTGACTTTCACTTTTACTTGTTATTTTCTATTAAGGTATTGTTCCTTTAACTCAAGTATAACAATTGGGTATGCCTTTATGGTAGAGTGGTCATACGGTAGCCACTCCTCAGTAAAAGGCACATGACAGCCCGCTTGGAGTTTGCCAAAAGGCACCTAAAGACTCACCATCCCTATGGTGAAGCATGGTGGTGGAAGCATCATGCTGTGGGGATGTTTTTCAGCGGCAGGGACTGGGAGACTAGTCAGGATAGGGTTGTAATGACTGCTAGATGGCTGCTATTTAATGGGATCTTAACCAACCGTGCTATTTTCTTTGTTTATTCTCATTGTTTGTATCTTATTTTGTACATAATGTTGCTGCTACCATCTCTTATGACCGAAAAGAGTTTCTGGACATCAGAACAGCGATTACTCACCTTGAACTGGACAAATCATTTGTCTTTAATGAGTCGGACGAGAGGGATTTACTCCAGACACCCGACGAGGCCCTCATCCCCGTCATTCGCGGGAGAAAAAGATGTAGATATCACGGAAGGAGATTGGGGTGCCTTGTAAGGATCCGGCGACGAGTGGCTAATCTGCCTTTGCCAACGTACAATCGCTGGATAATAAAGTTGACGAACTACAAGCACGTGTATTCTACCAACAAGACATTAAAAATGGTTATATCTTATGTTTCACCGAGTCGCGGCTGAACGACGGCATGAATAACATAAAGCTGGTGGGTTACACACTGTATTGGCAGGATAGAACTGCAGCCTCTGGTGAGACAAGGGGTGATGGTCTATGTATATTTGTAAACAACAGCTGGTAAACGATATCTAAGGAAGTATTGAGGTTTTGCTCACCTGAGGTAGAGTATCTCATGATAAGCTGTAGACCATGCCATCTACCAAGAGAGTTTTCATCTATATTCTTCGTAGCTGTCTATTTACCACCACAAACCGATGCTGGCACTAAGACCGCACTCAATGAGCTGTATACAGCCATAAGCAAACAGGAAAATGCTCATCCAGGGAAACTTACCAGCATGTTAAATGTGCAACCAGAGGGAAAAAAAACTCTAGAACACCTTTACTCCACACACAGAGACGTGTACAAAGCTCTCCCTCGCCCTCCATTTGGCAAATCTGACCATAATGCTATCCTCCTGATTCCTGCTTACAAGCAAAAACTAAAGCAGGAAGCACCAGGGACTTAAAGTGGTCAGATGAAGCAGATGCTAAGCTACAGGACTGTTTTGCTAGCAGACTGGAACATGTAATGGGATTCTTCCGATGGCATTGAGGAGTACACCACATCAGTCAATGGCTTCATCAATAAGTGCATTGATGATGTCGAACCCCCACAGTGACTGTATGTACATACCCAAACCAGAAGCCATGGATTACAGGCAACATCCGCACTGAGCAAAAGGGTAGAACTGCCGCTTTCAAGGAGCGGGACTCTAACCCGGAAGCTTATAAGAAATCCTGCTATAACCTCCGACGAACCATCAAACAGGCAAAGCATCAATACAGGACTAATATCGAATTGTCCTACACCGGCTCCGACGCTCATCGGATGTGGCAGGGCTTGCAAACTATTACAGACTACAAAGGGAAGCACAGCCGCGAGCTGCCCAGTGACACAAGCCTACCAGACGAGCTATGCACGCTTCGAGGCAATTAACACTGAAAACTGTATGAGAGCATCAGCTGTTCCAGACGACTGTGTGATCACGCTTTCCGTAGCGGATATGAGTAAGAACTAAACAGGTCAACATTCACAAGGCCGCAGGGCCAGACGGATTACAGGACATGTACAACGAGCATGCGCTGACCAACTGGCAAGTGTCTTCACTGACATTTTCAACCTCTCCCTGTCTGAGTCTGTAATACCAACATGTTTCAAGCAGACCACCATAGTCCCTGTGCCCAAGAACACTAAGGTAACCTACCTAAATGACTACCGACCCGTAGCACTCACGTCTGTAGCCTTGAAGTTCTTTGAAAGGCTGGTCATGGCGCACATCAACACCATTAACCCAGAAACTCTAGACCCACTCCAATTTGCATACCGCCCCAACAGATCCACAAATGATGCAATCTCTATTGCACTTCACACTGCCCTTTCACACCTGGACAAAAGGAACATCTATGTGAGAATTCTATTCAAAGACGACAGCTCAGCGTTCAACACTATAGTGCCCTCTAAGCTCATCATTCAGCTAAAGACCCTGGATATAAACACCTCCCTCTGCAACTGGATCCTGGACTTCCTGACGGGCTGCCCCCAGGTGGTAAGGGTAGGTAAACAACACATCTGCTACGCTGGTCCTCACCACAAGGGCCCCTCAGGGGTGCGTGTACTCCCTGTTCACTCATGACTGCATGGCCAGGTACGACTCCAACACCATCATTAAGTTTGCCGATTACACAACAGTGGTAGGCCTGATCACCGACAACCACAAGACATTGTATAGGGAGGAGGTCAGAGACCTGGCCGTGTGGTGCCAGGACAACAACCTCTCCCTCAACGTGATCAAGACAAAGGAGATGATTGTGGACTACAGGAAAAGGAGGACCGAGCACGCCCCCATTCTTATCGACCGAGCTGTAGTGGAACAGATTGAGAGTTTCAAGTTCCTTGGCGTCCACATCATCAACAAACTAACATGGTCCAAGTACACCAAGACAGTCGATGAAGAGGGCACGACAAAACCTATTCCCCCTCAGTAGTCTGAAAAGATTTGGCATGGGTCCTCAGATCCTCAAAAGGTTATACAGCTGCACCATCGAGAGCATTTGGTTGCATCCCTGCCTGGTATGGCAACTGCTCGGCCTCCGACCGCAAGGCACTACAAAGGGTAGTGCGAACGGCCCAATATACCACTGGGGCCAAGCTTCCTGCCATCCAGGACCTCTATACCAGGCTGTGACAAAGGAAGGCCCTAACAATTGTCAAAGACTCCAGCCACCCAAGTCATAGACTGTTCTCTCCGCTACCGCACGGCAAGCAGTACCAGAGCTTCAAGTCTAGGTCCAAGAGGCTCCCCCCCCCCCCCTTCTTTTACGCTGCTGCTACTCTCTGTTTATTATCAAGAATAGTCACTTTAATAACTCTACCTACATGTGCATATTACCTCAATTACCTCGACTAACCGGTTCCCCCGCACATTGACTCTGTACCGGTACCCCCTGTATATAGCCTCGCTATTGTTATTTTACTGCTGCTCTTTAATTATTTGTTACTTTTATTTCTTATTTTTTTAGGTACTTTTCTTAACTGGTGAAGTTGGTTAAGGGCTTGTAAGTAAGCATTTCACTGTAAGGTGTGCCAAACCTGTTGTATTCAGCGCATGTGACAAATACAATCCGATTTTAATTTGAACAAGGGAAACAAAGGACAGAGATTCTTGATGAAAACTGGCTCCAGAGCACTCAGGATCTCATACTGGGGCAAAGGTTCATCTTCCAACAGGACAACGACCCTAAGCACACAGCCAAGACAACTCAGGAGTAACTTCGGGACAAGTCTCTGAATGTCTTTTGAGTGGCCCAGACAGAGTGGCCCGGACTTGAACCTGATCGAACATCTCTGGAGAGACCTGAAAATAGCTGTGCAGCGACAAGGGGTCAGAATGCTTTCCGAAGGCACATCCCTCAAATTAGTGGTTTCGGCTATTTCAGCCACACCCGTTGCTGACAGGTGTATAGAATCGAGCACACAGCCATGCAATACACAAACAATGGCAGTAGAATGACCTTACATGCGGACCACACCGGTCGCGTCGCATGAGCGAGTGTTGCAAAATAAATGTACACATACATGTTATTCAATCATTGCACCCACACTGCTCGCGCGCGCCAATGCGTGTCTGCGTTGCCAGACGCTAAAATAGAAGTTGATTCTATTTGTGATGCAGAATGCGTTGCAAGTCCTGCCTCTCCCATCTCCTTATTGGTCTTTAGAAGCATATACCCACGTTCCATCTTCTCATGGGTTTTTTGGAACATATACCCACGTGGGTGATTGAAAGATAAACTGAGGTTGGTTGTGGTAATGCACCTTATTATGAAAGTTAGTTGTCAAAAGCCATATAGTCCAAAGAAGAAAAAGAATCCTGGAAGGAGGAGAGATGACTAAAAACGATTCAGTTGACTGTTTTACGTGTAGATTAATAGAGTAGAGGACCTTGTGCATTTCAGGTAAAATAACAACTCAATGTTTGTATCCCAGGACAAATTAGCTAGCAACAGCAAGCTAGCTAGCTAAATTGCCATAAATGTTTAATGCTTTTTGACCTGTCCCCAAAATATAATTGGTTCAGAGTTTGTTTTGATATTTCAACCTGCATGTCGTGATCACATTTGATGTGGGGGGACAAAATCAATTTGCGCACGATGGTGCACGCACGCATGCGTCCGGTTTGGGCATGGTGTAACTGAAGAGCTCAGTGACTTTCAACGTGGCACCGTCATTGGATGCCACATTTCCAACAAGTCAGTTCGTTAAATTTCTGCCCCGCTAGAGCACTATAAATGCTGTTATTGTGAAATATAAACGTCTAGGAGCAATGAAGGCTTTGCTATGAAGTGGTAGGCCACACAAGCTTACAGAACAGGACGGCGAGTGCTGAAGTGTGTAAAAACCGTCTGTCCTCGGTTGCAACACTCACTACCGAGTTCCAAACTGCCTTTGAAAGCAATGTTAGTACAAGAACTGTTCGTCGGGAGCTTCATGAAATTAGTTTCCAGGGCTAAGCAGCTGCACACATGCCTAAGATCACCATGCGCAATGCCAAGCATCGGCAGGAGTGGTGTCTAGCTCACCGCCATTGGACTCTGGAGCAGTGGAAACACGTTCTCTGGAGTGATGAAACACACTTCACCATCAGTCCGACAGACGAATCTGGGTTTGGTGGATGCCAGGAGAACGCAATCTGCCTGAATGCATAGTGCTAACTGTAAAGTTTGGTTGAGGAGGAACAATGGTCTGGGGCTGTTTTTCATAGTCCGGGCTAGGTCCATTAGTTCCAGTGAAGGGAAATTAACACTATAGCATACAATGGCAATCTAAACGATTCTGTGCTCCAACACGTGGAACAGTTTGGGGAATGCCCTTTTTTGTTTCAGCATGACAAAGCAAGGTCCATACAGAAATGGTTTGTTGAGCTCGGTGTGGAAGAACTTGACTGGCCTGCACAGAGACCTGACTTCAAGCCCATCAAACACCTTTGGGATGAATTAGAACGCAGACTGCGAGCCAGGCCTAATCGCCCAACATCCGTGCCCGACCTCACTAATGCGCTCGTGGCTGAATGGAAGCAAGTCCCCGCAACAATGTTCCAACATCTAGTGGAAAGCCTTCCCATAAGAGTGGAGGCTGTTATGGAAGCAAAGGGGCGACCAACTCCACATTAACACCCATGATTTTGGAGTGAGATGCTCGACGAGCAGGTATCCACATACTTTTGGCCATGTAGTGTATGTTTGAAATTGTGCCATAGGGTAGGTCTAAGAAGAATGGTCTAGCACGGTGAGGTATTAGAGTTGGGAGGAAGTAGCTGTAAGAGTACAGTTTGTTGTAACTGAAGGGCAAATCAAACGAAACGGTAGTGGTAGTGAATGACAGAAATCAGACGGGCCGCGAGCGTCGATGCCGTCAAAATCGCCATGCGCTTCAAATTAGACAGCAAATTTTCTTGCGTCGAACGAGCAACGCTCATTCATGTTTCGTTTGATATGGCCTTAACTGTCTTACGTTTGGTCCCCAGCGAGCCTGCTTGGTGACCCAGCAGATCTCCGTCTTACACATCAGGCAGCAGATCCAATCACAGCCGTCCTTCTTCTGAACTATGACCTTACACTTAGGACAGTGCATGGCCTCCCCGTTCTGCAGTAAGGACTATCGAAGAAGACAACAGGAGCGCCAGGTTAGGTTTACCCATAGATATCATATCACAGTACAGTCGTATAATAACCCAATAGTGGGTTTAATCAAGATTGGGTATACCAGTAGACTTCACATATGGGTTCGGTAGTGTAATAGGCTGACAGTATGTGTAATCTAAACCCATAAGCTTCATATTTCAGTTCAAAACTATAATAGGCCGATAGTATGTTTCACCCCCCAAAAAACAGACTTCATATAGCAGTTCAGTAGTGTAGTATGTCATGTTCAATCCAAGACAGTGCTATATCACTGAAAGGGAATACTATCTGCCTGTTACCACATTACCTCCAGCATCTGTGTGGTCTGTTTTGCAGCCACGTCATTCTCAGCTCTGATCCGGAGATCATCTTGATACTCCTTGCAGTTCATGTCTTTGTGGATGGCCTTAAAAAGAGGTTGACAGAAATGTTGTTGGCCAAGCACCTATTGTTATCTTCATAATTTATTTTAGCATTCAAGGGGGGACAAAGGAGGAAGAGTGAGAGAAAGTTGACACACCTTGCAGAGGAGGCAGTTGGTCTCTTTGCAGAGCTCACAAATAAACTCATTGACTTCGTCCTCAAAGATGCACCAGCCAGCGCAGTCGGGGGTTTTGCAGTGGTAGCTGTTCTCACTCCGCGTCTCAGCAATACTGAGCCTCAGCTCTAGAAGCTTCTGGTGCTCCTCCTGAGAGAGAAGCTAAAGAGACAAAGAACAGGACACTGTAGAGTACAATGGAATGGATGAAATATATGTTATGGTGATGAATATCTTTCACAAAAATCATCTTTGGGTCTTTGAAAAGCACTATATAAATGCCATGTATTATTATTTATTATTATTATTAGCACCCTACATAAATGATACAAGGCATTATCATCACTTGATACAGAGAGCTATAGTGAGATAGCCTGGGTACAGTTCTGTTTTTTTCTTTAGCCAACCAAGCATAAACTGACTGGCTGCCAGGCTAATGGCGAGAGCACCAGCAGGACTCACAGATTGGATCTCCCTGTCCTGCAGCTTTCTATCACAGCTGTAGTCTTCATCCCCATAAGGGCAGGTCACCTCTGGATCCATGCTATTCACTATGGTTCCTTTAAGACACTCCCTGTTTAAAGGAAACACGCAAATAAGAAGGCATTTAACCTGTATATGTCTCAAATTATTTTATTATTTAGATGGTTGTTTTTTTATTTATTACAGATAAAACATTTATGGGAACATCTCTAAAATTGATACAAGGTCAGTAAGTATTTAATTTCTATATTATTGATAGCAGTGGAGCGACAGTGATCTACTCCAGAGAGTACCAGCCAGGGCTGTGTCTCAATAGTTGTAGCTTTGTTTCCTCGTGCATGAGACAAGTAATGGAAGTCATTTTATAATATTAAGGATTGATCAAAATGTACAGAATGGTTACCTGGAGGGAAATTGCGTAGGGTCCTCCTTTTTCAATCTCAGTCAAAGGGAGGGTTTAGTACTTTTTCAATCTAATCCAGGGGAGGGTCATGTAATTTGTAATTGACGAAATTTCAATATTTCTCAGGGTTTTAGAATTAGTTGCTTATTAGGCTATATATCAATGTGTGCTCAATGCCGCTCCTCATCTCTGATTTGCCACTGGGCGTGCAATATCAAGTGTGCCTATAGGAAATTTAGTCTGGTCTCAATCCAATGATCCATAGCCTATAGGCCATAGGCTATGAAGCGCATGCTCGGAGAGGCACAGAACAAAGTTATATTTCTAAGATAGCCGCAGTGAAAATAAAACTAGGCTGCATTACACACGGCAATGGATATTCCAAACCTGAACACCGGCCTGCTCTGCTCTTGCTGATCCAAAACTGTTTGTCTGCTGCCAATGGCTGTGCTGTGTAGGCTTACAGTGGCAGTTCAGGAGGAGAGTCAGAGGCTGCTTCCAAATGTTTTTATTTATTAGGCCAAGTCCACAAAATGCACTATCTTGCGCGCTGATCAGTTTGAAGAGAGCGCGAAAATGAGAACTTTGATAGCTTGCTAATACTTTAATTAATTTGATTAAAAACAATATGTTTCTTGTCCATGATGTAGTTATCATATTTATTGACATCACAATAAGCCAAATTTGAGTAGTTTACATCGTGGGGCTAAAACCTGAAGCAGCAGCCGCGTCACAATCAATCGGAAATGGACACCTCATGGTGCTGAAAGTAGGCAAATTCAAGTAGACATAATTCATTTCAACCATATATATATATTTTTTAATTAGACTTAACTAACAACAAGAAGGCTTTATATTTGAGTCTATTTCTTCCTATTTAAGAAATAAGAGGTAGGCCTACCTGTTTGACAGACGAAATTAGGCTATAGCCATACATTTTGTCGGTCAATTCCTCCACCCACAACCTCCTGGCCTGCAGGCCTCTGCGCTATCACTCTTCCTGCATTGCCATGTAATGCTTACAGGATGAAGAACAGTTTCTAAAACTGTGTATCTAAGGCTCTGGTCTGTCCAGGAAGTGAGGGTAAACGGTATACATATTCTCTGCTATCTTTTTTATTTTAATTATTATTTTGGGTATAGGGGATGGTCACTTGTTTGTTTTTTCAAGCGTTCAGAGGGTTTAAGTAAAATATATTTTGCTGAAGGGAGGGCAGTCCATTTTCATTTCAGAGAGGTCCGATTTTCTCCATGTAACCCCTATTATAAATAACATTTACCCCCTTACTGAGATGTAGCCAAGATGTGTTATACCTGCAGAAAACATGCAGGCACTCCCGCAGTGTGGCTCCCTCCCCTGGCGGAATGGAGCAGAGGCAAATAGGACAGTCCAGCTCCTCTGTGTTGGGGACGAGGCTGTGGGCGTCTGTTTCCACCAGACTCAAGAAATTCCTCTCCCGCTCTTCATCCAATGCCTTCATCGTCCCACAGCAACAGAGCGGTAAAATTAAGGGAACGCTGTCTTTCTCATTTAATAAGGTGGCTACACACATTAAAACAGTCATACCAAGTGTATTTTTAGCTATATGTAATTATGACATGATTGTCACGAAAATCTGAGTAACACGTGTATATCTCATATCTTGCAACTCATATCTTGTTTAAAGCATACCTGCTGGTACTGTAGATTGGCCATCTCCTCTAGCTGGAGTCTCTGGATCTCCTGCTCATCAGGCTGGTAAACCTCAGGTACTTTATAATCTTCTGGTCTTTCAGACCCACACATCTCACAGCCCGGCCTCGTTGGCTTGTTAGCATAGGTGCACACAGAGCATGACCAACCCACCTAGTTGTCCCCACACACATATGCAAGCACACATTATTGTAGAAACGGTCATGGTTATCGTATATGTATACAATGAGTCATTGCACAGTTTGCATTATAATCTTACCGGAGGCTTTGGTTGCAGAGGAGGAGGTGCTGGTTGTTTAGTTTTGGGAGGTGGGGTTGGTCCAGTTGCTCCTCTGGCCAGTAGAGGACTCAATGACTCAATGATACCTATAACATGATGGCAACAAGTCAAAATACAAAACATGGCTGTCTATAATGGGGGGAAATATTTTAAGGTATAGGTTGGTGTAAGTGTGCATGTGTGTGTCACAAGCTGATACGTTGACAACCTGTGCCTTGCTCAGTATACTAGGATCTTATTGGAAGACTAAACAGTGCTGTATGACAGAGTATCCTTACTGTCTAGCCGACGGTGCTCCTCCTCCTGGTTCACTTGCTCCCGGCTGAGGTTGGCAGCCTGGGCAGACTTGATGTACAGGTAGGCTTGGTCTCCATTCTTCCTTACCCCATGGCTGAACAGAGTTTTAGAGTCCCGTGCCAGACGCTTACCGATCACCCAGCTTTGCAGAGATGGATGAAATCCATAGTCAGTATTGATCTGTAGAGAGAAATTCAAGAATGCATGGGGTCTCGGTCTCCACTTTTTTTCACTGCAAATATGTGTGTTCAAGATAATGAGTAAATATCAGAGCTGTTGTTGAAAATGGGTTGCAACAATTATTTATTTTACCTTTTCTTTCAGATCTGAAATGGTCATGTCAAGTGTTACCAACAAAGTAACCGGAATATAGTTTTCTGACTGTGCATCCCCGACTCCCACCTTCAACCTGCAGCAAAGTAACCAATAGAGGTAACTGGGTCTGAATGTCTCAGCACTAAAACAACACAGTTACAAAGGTGTTACAATTTATTAAAGCTGCAATATGTCACTTTGTGGGCCAACCAACCAAATTCACATACACATTGGTGTTATAGATGTGCCATTCTCATTGAAAGCAAGCATAAGAAGTTCTATGTGCACTATTTCTATGCTTCACGTGCTTAAATTTACAGCCTAATTACATGTTGATTATTCCACTTGCGTTTATTCTGTTATAGGCTAATCCTATGTAACTAATGTAAAGTATGACCCAACAGAATACTACTAAATGATTCCACCTACCGAATAGAGTCTTGGGAGTAAGCCTTGCGGGAGATCATGACAGATACTGGTACACACAACTCTGCCAGCTGCTCTGAACACCTTTTGGCTTCCTCTTTGTCACCACAGCTGATGGCCTCACTCAACAACTGGGCTAGCTCCTCCGCTGCAATAGAAAAATTACATTTTCATCAATGCACAGAACACTCGATACTCAATTAAACTTGGTCAAAAATAGACCAGCTATTGTACGTTTCACGTTCATATGATGTCATACTATCATTGCTCTTTGGCCGTTTATTGACCTACCCATTTAGACACGATCAGGAAATTAGATAGGAGACTATTATGAAAACTCTCTATTCTTACCTTCTACTAAGTTGCTTGTGACCTCAGGAGAAGTCATAGTTAGACCTATTTTAAGAAATGACAAGAATAAGAAAGTAATGATGCAGAGAAGAATAACACACTGTGAAAAACAACATCATGTGAAACGGAAACGTTCACTTTGACAGTACTCTATCCCATAAGGAAGACCATTACTATTAATATGGTATTGTATGCTAAACGACATGTGATACTTTACCCATAAGTATCCAGAGACTACCAAAATTGAGAGAAATTGACATAGAATGGGTCACACAGCAGAGTGAAGGTGGTAAAGGCGCTCGAGCTTCAAGTTGATAAAACTGCAAATGGGTTTCTCACCTGATCAGCGCGCAGTTACGTAATAGGGCTATCAGGCTTCTTCATAGAGTTTCCTCATCTGTTGACAATTAACTAACTTTTCTCTTGCCAAATTTTTTTAATGTAATTATATAACTTGAAACCACTTCTCTTTACGTGTAGCTACTTCATTATCAAGATTATAAGGCTAGCTGAATGAAAAGTGAAACGAAACTTAGCTAGCTATATTCAGGAAGTACGTTTTTAAAGGATTAATTTGCATATTGCAATTTATGACATATCAGTACTGTACATAGATAGTGATGAGAGACTGCCGTTTCATAACATCCAGATAGACCAATATGTATTTTAATAATTTATTACATGATATTTGCTTTTTGTGTGTTAACTTCTAATGCAAGTGCAAGGATACTACAAATGGACGAAGAGGGGGTGGGTGTTATGATAATACGTCATTGCATGTTTATATGGCCCCATGGCGCCCCCTCGAGGCAAAATGCGCTGAAAGAGGAAGGGCTTGTAGGGAAGAAGGAAGTGCAGTTACACTGAGGAAGGATCAAAACAACAAAATTGCTTTGCTGTTTTATTAGACAAATTCAGGTGCATATCGAATGCGAAAGGCTTCGAGAAGCCTGGGATTTCTCTTTAAGTTCTGATACAAAAGCTGGGATGAAGATTTTTGTATCTAATTTCAGTTTATTTAATGGCAGGTATTGGAAATTTCACAGTAAAAAGGAAGATATTTTTATCAGAAATATAAGTGCCTTAAGCCATCGACAAAGGTATTTACATCATCCGTAAATGAATCGTGCAATATTGAATTTGAAGTGTGTTATTGAAATTGGTTACTTTGGTGTTGAGTTAAGCGATACACCGAACTGTTTTGTGCGCGCGAGCTGAGGATCTTTCTTCTCCACGGCCCGTTGTCTCGGAGGTATTAAATGCAAGGCAAGCTTTGTTGCAGGATTAGCAAAATGGCTAGCTCCATTAGCTACGCAGCTTGATAGGCCTGAAAAGTTTAAGCGTTCGTTGTTTTTTTGAACGAGACATTTGACCGAGTTTGTTGTGGGCCAGTGCATAGCTAATTGTTAGCCTAACTAAATTAGTACGACCATTGTTGAATATCTAACTAAAGTGTACAAAGCAAGACAGGGGTGTAAAGACAAGTGTAATTTTGTTTATCAGAATTGATGACCTGACCTCCTGGTGGTGACAAATAGCAGTGTAGTATTCAAACCTAGGTGCTAAACAGGGGATGAGTGCATTTTAAACCATTTATATTTTGCATAAGAAAACACACTCAAGATGAAACTCCTGGAAAATTCAAGTTTTGAAGCCATAAACACCAGACTCACCATTGAAATGGGGGACTGTCAGATAATAGGAAGGTAAGTTTTCAACACTTCAATGTGCCACCAACCCATTTGGTATGTAGACCTAGAAATGGGAAAACATTTTCACAGAATTTAACAGACCTAACACAACTTAACTTTGTTACACAGGAAGTTGATTTTCACAATCACATAATTTGCTTAAGTAGATGCATGATGTGAAGAACCATTTTTTGTTTTGCACTGTGTCTTTCCTCAGGATCGAAAGCTACTCTTGCAAGATGGCAGGCGAGGACAAGCAGATGTTCAAACAGTTCTGCCAGGAGGGACTGCCTCATGTCCTGGAAGCCCTGTCCCCTCCACAGTCCTCAGGAATCAGCCCCAACAAGTAAGACTACAGATCTGCAGAAAAACATTGTTTTGAGCTCAAGAAGCAGTAATAGCAGTATGCAAATCAGAGAGCTAAATGAACAGCTCTTTCACTGAGGTGATTCGGTTCCAGACATTCACCGAAAAGATCCCTTCAAAAAGAGCTGTTAGTTCGCGAACGACCCATCACTAGTTGGTATCAGACCTCATGCTCCGATACCGCCTGCCTGACAGTAAGGGAGAGAACAGCTCGTGTATGGGGTCCTAGGTGATGTTGCGTGCCTTCCTCAGGCACCGTTTCGAGTAGATGTCCTGGATGGGTGGGAGCACGGTCCCAGTGATTTACTGGGCCGTCTTCACCAGCCGGGATGCTCTCGGTGGTGCAGCAGTAGTATTTGGAGAGGACCCAGGGCAGCATGTCAATTTTCTTCAGCCGCCTTAGGAAGTAGAGATCTATTCAGTACTTGGGAGAAATGGTCAGTGTTTTTCAGATAAATGTAACTAATGCATGTAGTGTTCACACACATTTTATAGTAGATGTATAATATAGTGATAGTGAATTGAATGTGTTCTAGTCATTACACTTCTATCTGTATTCTGTAATGATCATGGCCTGGTCACTTGGAAGACCTAGAAGAATCCTTTAGTTCCTGTCAAGCAGACAGTGTGAATGACAAGTATTCACAAGTGTGCACTGAACATATTCATAACACTAACTAGGGTGTGGTTTTGTGCTGTGGTGTAGGTTGAGCCAGAGTCAGAGTGGAGACGAGGGAGAGGGGCCTCTCTCTGACAAGTGCAGCAGGAAGACCCTCTTCTACCTGATTGCCACCCTCAACGAGTCCTTCCGCCCCGACTATGACTTCAGCCGCACCAAGAGCCACGACTTCAGCAGAGAGCCCAGCATAAACTGGGTGAGGATTTAATATCTACACAACTGTACCTGCCTCACGTTGCTGGTAGGAATTGCTTGCACCAGAACCAGCGTATTCTGCTGGTTTTGCGTCGTGGCTTTCACTACACAGTAGCTGGAGTTGATTGGGCTTGACGTGCCGAGGCAGCTTGTACACGACCCAAAGCTTGTCTGGTCTCATGTGGTGTGAGTCTGTAATCCATTACCTGGAGGACAAAAGGCTTGGGAAGGGGACTAACAGATCAACTCCAAAATGAAGTTTTGGACACTGCTTGAATCTATTAGTTGATGTCTAGACATGGTCAGTGTTGGCTAAATCCTAACAGAGCCTGATAAATACGAAAGTTCTGTGTTTGTGTGGCATTATTAACGCAGTGTATGATGTTAGGTGTTCAACGCGGTGAACAGCAGTCTGTCGGCGGCGGCTGGGGAGGAGTACAGTCGGCTACAGCCCCAGCTGTGGGAGGCCATTGACACAGAGATCTGCCTGTCGGAGTGTGACATCTACAGGTGAGCAATTCCATTTTTCTTAAAGGTAGAGAGGGTATGTGTGGTCTGGAGTTGACAGCGCTATTACTACACCAGGCTCCGGCACGAGCACTGCCACATTTAAACATTTGCGAGGAGACATACCGGTAACTGACAAAATAAAGGAGACACCAACGTAGTGTCTTAATAGGGCATTGTGCCACCACGAGCCAGAACAGCTTCAAAACACCGTGGCATAGATTCTACAAGTGTCTGGAACTCTATTGGAGGGATGCGACATCATTCTTCCACAAGAAATTCCATAATTTGTTGTTTTGTTGATGGTGGTAGAAAACACTGTCTCAAGCGCCGCTCCAGAGTCTCCCATAAGTGTTCAATTGGGTTGAGATCTGGTGACTGAGACTCACACCCTGTAAACCCCCTATGCTCCTTTGAGACCCCTCTTTCAAAGTCACTGAGGTATTTTCTTCTAACAATGGTAAGCAAAATAATGGGCAACTGGGCATTTTTATACATCAACTTAAGCATGATGGGATGTTAATTCCTTAATTAACCCAGGAAACACACCTGTGTGGAAGCACCTGCTTTCAAAATGCTTTGTATAGTCATTTACTCAAGGGTTTGCTTTATTTTGGTAGTTACCTGTACATGTCATCTGTAAACCAGAATGTAAAGGCCATTTTGTTTTGGATGTTGCAGCTACAACCCAGACCTGGACTCTGACCCGTACGGAGAGGAGGGCAACATGTGGTCCTTCAACTACTTCTTCTACAACACGAGGCTGAAGAGGATCGTCTTCTTCACATGCCGCTCGGTCAGGTAAGACTGAGACTGTAAGAACACATCATTATTACAGTTTTGTGCTCTGTATTGAAAGTGCTCAATTGTAATAATCTTGATTGATGTGCACAGTTCTTTGGGGTTGTATTAAAAATGGACTAATTAACCAAATATGAATGTATTATTTTTGAGTGACCTATACCTTTTTTTTAACTTCTCATGTCCATTTGAAGTGACAGTTGTCTGGGTATGGTATTCTTTTATCTGAGTGGAAATCATCTGTTTACGATCTGAACATGGTTGGTCAAAGACAATATAACTGCATACTGGCAATACGATCAACAAAATAAATACTTAACTTTTGCTCAAAGCTCAATGCATGGATAAATATCCTTGGCTGTCAGTCAACATAGCCAAAGAACCAGGGAAGGGATAGAAATTAAGCTAGCCCGCTAGCCTGAGGATAGTACTTTTCAGACTGGGCTGTTAGAAACTAACCCGGCAGTGATATTTGTCTTTTCAAACATCGCATGGCACCGATTTTGGACCAGTAGAAATCTGTCTACTACTCCGACTGGCGAATGCCCAAAATACTTATATGCCATCCCTGAAAGAATTTCTTATACATTAAAATGGTCTGTGGTGAGCAACATTTGCCTTTGTCTCCGCATGTTAGTTTATTCATGGCCCCACGGGACTCTGGCATTGGCAACGAACTGGACCTGGAGCTGGATGAAGATTGTTATGATGAGAACATGGATGAAGAGAGGTGAGGAGAACACACTGCCTGCATTCTTCACAGAAATGTTTCCCCAAATAGAAAAACTCAAAATGTGATTGGTATGGAAAACATGGAGAATGAAACTGTTTTACAGTCTTTATGTTGAATTAGTACTGTTTGTGGATGCATCGTTTGGGGCGGTCTAATCTGAACCATGTATTTCTTCTCTCAGTAGGTATGGTGCCCTGTGTGCCCAGTGACGCGCCAGTCCCATTCTCATGCAGGAGCAGACAGTATACTTGGATGTCTGTCTGTACCCACGTCGCCACCATTTCTCTTACAATCTTAAACTCGTTCGGGTTGGGATTTTATTTAAACATTTTTCTTATTAATTTGTTTGGTGGACCTCATGTTTTACTGAAGTCAGACTGTGAGCTTGGAGCTCTGTTACTCTGTTACTTTATTTGTGTCTCATTTTAGTTTTCCATTGCTATGTTCTCCATACCTTGTTTATCAGAAGCAAAAGCATTTATGTTTGGTGTGTGTTGTTTGACCTGGTATTGGAGCAAGTTCTGGCACTCATTAATTTGCAACATATTTCACATTGTCTATGCTGGTGTTGGTAAGCACAGTTTGGGATTTTTATGATCATGTTCTGTTTTTCAAGCTTTACCATTCCAAAGTGTAGGATGTCGTCGTACCAAATTGACTCAACTTAGGTTTAGGACCATTCTCAGACTGCATGCTTGAGGGCATGTTTGAACACAAGGGGGCATACTCAACTTAGCTGATGGAAAACTCACATACCAGCTTGAATCAGTCTGCCTCTTGGATATGTTATGCCTTCCATACCAATGCTACTCAAACCTACAATGTTTTTATTTATTTAGCGACAGGACTTGGTGCAGTCTATAGTTTTATGGGTCAAGCCAGCAAATACAATTCTGCTGCATCGCTGTTCCAAAAGTACAGCAGAATCTAGTTCTGATTCTCAATCCTATGATGTGTTTTAAGGACGAGTGTGACGTGCATTCTCACACCAAATACAAACTCTGCCTGTAGAGTGTACTGTTTGAACCTAATTTACATATCTTGTGTTTTAATAACTTTTAAAAGTCTTTTTAGGTATTGCTTTAGTTGAACAGTTTTTAGTTTGTCTGAAGAGTTTATGACCGCAGAAGTCTAGCTATAGAGCAGTTTCTGTTTAGTCCAACTGTCGCTCTCTCACCATGTGTGGTGTTTTGAAATGTAATTTTAGACTTCTAGTTTCAAAACAAATCTAGTCTGAGTTTCCTTTCACTAAAAAACTGCTAGTAGAGATCTGTGATGCCTATCGTCCAACTTTCCTTATCAAATGACACGATGGAAATGTACTTAATATAGAATAACGCATTTGTGATTAATGGGAGGACTGAAGGCTACCTATTTAGGGCTAGTAGTGTGAGTGGTTGGTTAGCTGGATATCGATCCTCACAGCCACTGTATCAGTGTTACTCTAACAGATGTAGGATATTAATTTGATCGCCCTGTTGCGGGTGAACTTTCCTGCAATGCAGGACATTTTAAACGTGTAGTGTACTTCCACTTTGAAAATTTAGACCGGATTTTTCCCTTACAAAATATATTATTAATTATAATTCACATTTCCTGTTGCTGCAGAATTATTTTCCTGCTGGAGCAAACGGGCTCAAATTAAGATCCTATATCTGTATGTGGCATAAGTCTTGCTCTTGGCTGTTTTTGTTCAAGTAAAATGTGACAAAAAATAGAAAAATACAGGTGGGTATTCTAAAGTTGCATCCAGTCCCTTCTATGTGATGTATATCTATCTGCCTCTAGTGTAGAACATGCTCCCTACAGATGTTAACCTGTCCTGAATTTACTCAGATATTGATTTCAAGGGTTTTTCTTTATTTTTACTATTTTCTACATTGTAGAATAATAGTGAAGACATTAAAACTATGAAATAACACATGGAATCATGTAGAAACCAACAAAGTGTTAAACAAATCAAAATATGAGATTCTTCAAAGTAGCCACCCATTGCCTTGATCCCGCTTGGCCATCGCTCATCCATATATTTATATGTACATATTCTTATTCCATCCCTTTACATTTGTGTGTATGAGGTAGTCTTTGTGGAATTGTTAGATTACTTCTTAGATATTACTGTGCACTAGAAGCACAAGCATTTCGCTACACTCACATTAACATCTGCTAGCCATGTGTATGCGACCAATAAAATGTTATTTGAATTTGAAGACGGCACACTTTGCACACTCTTGGCATTCTCTCAACCTCTTCATGAGGTAGTCACCTGGAATGCATTTCAATTAACAGGTGTGCCTTGTTAAAAGTACATTTGTGGAGTTGATTTCCTTATTGCGTTTGACAAGGTAGGGGCGGTATACAGAAGATAGCCCTATTTGGTAAAAGACCAAGTCCATGTGATGGGAAGAACGACTCAAATAAGCAAAGAGAAACAACAGTCCATCACTACTTTAAGGCATGAAGGTCAGTCAATCCGGAACATTTCAAGAAAGTTTCTTCGAGTGCAGTTGCAAAACCATCAAGCGCTATGATGATGAAACTGGCTCTCGTGAGGACCGCCACAGGAAAGGAAGACCCAGAGTTACCTCTGCTGCACCTCAGATTGCAGCCCAAATAAATGCTTCACAGAGTTCAAGTAACAGACACATCTCAACATCAACTGTTCAGAGCAGACTGGGTGAATCAGGCCTTCATGGTTGAATTGCTGCAAAGAAACCACTACTAAAGGACATTAAATAAGAGACTTGCTTGGGCCAAGAGACACAAGCAATGGACATTAGACTGGTGGAAATCTGTCCTTTGGTCTGATGAGTCCACATTCAAGATTTTTGGTTCCAACTGCTGTGTCTTTGTGAGATGCAGAATAGGTGAACAGATGGTCTCCGCATGTGTGGTTCCCACCATGAAACATGGAGAAGGTGTGGGGTGCTTTGCTGGTGACACTGTTGGTGATTTATTTAGAATTCAAGGCACACTTAACCAGCATGGCTACCACAACATTCTGCAGCGATACCCAATCCCATCTGGTTTGCGCTTAGTCCCACTATCATTTGTTTTTCAACAGGACAATGGCCCAACACACCTCCAGGCTGTGTAAGGGCTATTTGACCAAGAAGGAGTGTGATGGTGCTGCATCAGATGACCTAGCCTCCACAATCACCTGACCTCAACCCAATTGAGATGGTTTGGGATGAGTTGGACCGCAGAGTGAAGGAAAAGCAACCAACAAGTGCTCAGCATATGTGGGAACTCGTTTAAGACTGTTGGAAAAGCATTCCTCATGAAGCTAGTTGAGAGACTGCCAAGAGTGTGCAAGGCTGTCATCAAGGTAAAGGGTGGCTACTTTTGAAGAATCTCAAATATATTTTGATTTGTTTAACACTTTTTTTGGTTACTACATGATACCATATGTTATTTCATATTTTTATGACTTCATTATTATTCTACATTGTAGAAAATAGTAAAAATAAAGAAAAACCCCGTAGCTGTGTCCAAATGTTTGACTGGTACTGTAGATGTCACTGTTGATTTGTTGTGATCAATTTGGCCCATGTGTGATGACCAGGTGGTTGTCATGGTAGGGACAGGCAAGCTTTTTGTCTGACTTCCTGATGATATGGTCCAATTACATACTAAGAAGCAAGATAATATTGCTAAAGAAGGCTAATGCTTTTGTATCAGAGCCACATTTATTTTAGTCTGTGTTAAAGACCAGGATATATTATCTGTCAAAACATTTGGTTTTAAATTCCCATCGCGAGGTTGACCTATTTATTTAATACATCGCAGAAGAGTTTAATTTTCTTTCTGGCACCTTTTAAAGACCTCATACTTGTTGTTTTTCTCCATTTGTCACCAACTCACCATGTACAACAAAGGTCTTGACTAAAACATGTTTTTATAACACTGATTTAAATAATGTAGATGTGTTATTTTCTTGACAAACTCAGCTGAGTGTTTTTCTTCAAAATCGGTGTAATCCAACCAGTACAAGACTTGGAATGAGGCTAGGTAGTGCATCATTACTATTGTCAGCCGTAGCAGAAACCCGACAGAATCTTTACTATTAAGTATGAATTGGCCATAACCTCGGTCCTTGCACGTTACATCCTGATATTAGTCCAAGCTGAATCAAGGCGTGCTTATAGTTAAATAATTTCTTGATTCCTGCAATTATTTTTCTGACCCTGAAAATAGAGATTGGGTAATTAAGTGTTACAACCATCTCTGACAACACAGTTTGGTCTTATCGCAAAAAAAGCTAATTTGCAAACAGTCAGTTCAAGGGTTTATTTTTACTGGCAACAAATACTTGTTCACAAAAGTACATCAAACAAACATCAGAAAAAGTGTGTACTTTTCTTACAAAAAAGTATTTACAAAGTCACAATAAGAGCTGTGGCTTAGTGTAGGATCTTAGATCTATTTAGGGTCAGCGAACTGCATGCAGGCATCACGACTAACACACAGTACTGTGTAATGTATGTGATGCCTTTGTTTCTTCAGGTCAACAGATACTAACAGTTTCACCATTACATGGGTTTAAGATGTTTAAAGTACACTATAGCACTGTATTCTTCAGGATCTAACCCACTGCACTATATACTTCTACAGACATTAACTCACGCCTGAGGTAATGACTACACTTGTCTAGGGATCTAGGACACCATGCTAACTCTGACATCATACGTTTGTCAGAAAACATACAAACCCTGTGACCGAGGCTAACGATCACTGAATCACAGATGACAAACTATCAGCACACCACAAGTGATGATTGAGGCTAGCCTAGTGCTGCATTCATAACCAAGTGGGAAGGTGGTAATTAACAGTTGTCAAGTCGTAAATACAATGTGTTCAAAAACCATATTAATAGATTGCTTTTTATAAATGTTTTGTTGCATTTAACTGCTGAAATTTCCTTAGTAGGTGACCTCAGATCAGCATGTAAGAGAAGGCAGGGACGATAGACGAGTTTCCCACTAGTAATTACCAGTTGGAGGGGCTTTCAAGTGGACTTTCCCAGTCGTATGTGGTAAATACCACCTTCCCACTTGGTTATGAATGCAGCATTAGTCTTTGGTAAAGCAAAACTCAACTTCTGATAGGGATATAGGGAGGGGGACTAAACATAAACTGTGGTTATGATAAACAAGGCACTTCAACGGTTGGTAGGATCCATCGGTCACTGAAATATATAAACAGTAGGCCTACATAAAAAGGCACAAAACGTGCATCAAGTATTCCAGGATTTTGTCAAGTTCGGAGGTATCAGGTATCAATCCGGTCAGATATAGATATTCGATTTAGTGTTCCCAACGGAGTTGCTCAACAAAACAATAGTAAAATTACTGCTTTTTGTGAAGGGGAATACAGCTCGACAGACTGCTTCTATAGGGCATGTTATCTGAAGACTTTTCACCTGTTCTTCCCATTGAGTCAACAAAACATTTTCATTGGTTAAAGCACAATAGTTGGGTAGCTTTTGAAAAGCACCTCTTTTGATGTTTCACAGCAGTGTGGGACTAACTGCATTGGACCCTAGACCAGCAAGTGTACAACTACCTCGACGGAGGTAGGTGTACACGTGGCCAGGAGATACAGTATTTGGTAGTTACTGCTTTGTTGTCTGCAATGCCAACAGATGCTTTGACACAGAACTATGTTATACATTTGGTAACACTTCAGATTGACAGCCATGCAGAACATGTTCATAACTTCTTCAAAAGCACAACTTCAACATATATACATGCTAATGTCTAACAGCAGGTTAACAACACTGCAGTTATAAACATTTGCAATGCCTTATGACTATGATATGTTTCTTAAATGTCACCAAAAAATTCAGGTAGGGAGGAGAAAAAAAAACTGCATTACCAGTATTTCCTATATGGAGATTATGCCGCTGTACTTGCATCAGTAGGACAAAGTGGACGATGAAGGACAGAGGATATTTAACATTTTTATTCTAGAAACACGTGTCGTCGGTGTAGCTGGGGACCACTTGGTCAGTGCAGTTCCTGGGGTTGAGGTGCGTGTTGGGAGGTGTTGTGTTGTTGGAACAGTTCAGCCACGGGTGGAACAACAGCTCCGAGGCCTCCAGTCTCTCTGAGGGAGCTTTTCGCAGCATGCAGCACACCAGCGACTTGGCCTGCACTGACAGTGACTCTGGCACTGTGAATGCCCCCCGGCGGATCTTACTGAAGAGCGCAGCAGGCTCCACGTCTTGGAAAGGGTAACGTCCCACCACCATGGTGTACAGCACCACACCCAGGCTCCACACGTCGGCAGCCTTCCCTGAGTAGGAGTGGCGCGAGTTGAGGATCTCGGGGCCCACGTAGGCCGGGCAGCCGTGCTTGTCCGTCAGAGAGTCATCGTCCCCATGGAGCAGACATGAGTCTTCCAGGTTCTGAAGAACAAGCTTGGTCCTAAGGAAAACCAGAGAGAGAGATTGAGTCATCATAGTAATCAAACCCCCATGGTGGGACATCATGTTTTCTGCTTTGTGTGATTTACAGGTGGTGCACTGGGTCATATGAATGCATAATACAGTGGCTTACATAACTGTCTGGAATAACACCGGAGTTTACAGGGTTAGAGAAATTGCAGTCCTATATGACAGTTATGATGTCATGATTAAGGCATTATGAAGATCTTTAGAGTCATTTTAACAGTTACACAACTAAAGGGCTTTCTTTAGCAGTGACATAATGGAAGTTAACATAGTCCACATATGCCTGGCCGTCTAAACATTCAGATGATGAATTTGGGACAGTTCTTAGTCACTACTGCAAGGCAATCTAACCTGCAAACAGATGATCATGTTCCTCAGCTAAAACTCAATTTAAGTTTAAGAAAAGTGTCAACTACTAACCTCTGCTGGTCCACGAAGACAAACTTGCGCAGCTTGAGGTCACGCAGGACAACGCCGTGCTCGTGACAGTGGGCCACCGCCGCTGCCATCTGGCCGAAGAGACGGACCGCCTCCTCCTCCTGGAGCCGCTTGCACGTGCGCACGTAAGAGTGCATGTCACCGTAGTTATGCTGAAAGAAGACGTAGACACTGCGCTCGCCCATCACCACCTCTGCGATGCGGCAGATGTTGTCGTGGGGCAGCAGGCGGGTGTAGGGGGCGATGAGCTCCTGGTACCGCCTCATAGAAAACACCTGGTAGAGGACATGGGGTAGAGTTGGGTTACAATTCATAAGTTCATGGTCAAATTACAGACCGGACTACAGTACAGCTATGCATATTCTTTATTGCCTGAGGATAATGTACCCATTCGAGTGTCAAAGAACACCGTGTGTTCCTGTGCATATGACAAATAAGCTGAACTTGAACGGCACAAAAGGGATGTGTGTGCATAGGTCGATTTCACAGGCACAGTATCAAGTAAGTACTGACAGACAGTTGGGCGACTTGATTAAGCAAACAGTCACACCACTATCTGGTCATGTAGCTACAATACATACCTTGCAGGTGTACTCCTGCTCTGTGACCCTATGGACGGCCCTGTAAGTCTCTGTCCCCTCTGTGGGTTCAAGGAGGACGTAGGGCCCGATGCAGGACACACAGTGGTGGTCAGCGCCCACAGGACCAGGACTGTGTCTCAGGGGCCTCAGGCATGGGGCCAGGCCGGGGGATGAGGGTGGCAGGCTCAGTCGAGGACGCTTGCATTTCAGGGCCTCTGTGTAGTCCTGGGGGTCATCCAGCTCCAGCCGCTTCAGCCGCAGGGGACGAGTAGGCGCAGGGGCGGGAAAGATGTTCACACTCATCTGAAAGAGTCACATGGATTGTTTTAGTGGGTTTCATTGCAATATGTGTAGGACGTGACTGAACCACATGGTAACCTGTAGGGTTATCCTAGTGGGTTGTATGATTTGTGTTTGATTGGATAGGCTGATAACCACATTTCAAATACACAGTGACATAACTACCTATAAAACCTTACTGTGTGCAAATACTGTATATTTTTTATTGCACATACAAAGCATAATTTACAACTTGGGGAACTTGGAGAGGAGATGTGAATCATATCCACCATTAAACAGTGCTAAATAACAGGCTAAAAGTTATTGGATGACGCCATGGAGCCTTGACTGATGAGCAATGTTGTCTGTCATATGCATTACTCAAATTACTGACTGTTTCTTTCGAAATGCGGCTTGTGAGTCAGTCACTCTCAGCCAGCCAAATGGAAAAAAAGTTAAATACATGGACGGACGTCATGATAAAAGTGACGTCAGGCTTCCCTTAGCTTGCGCCAAGGCCTGAAGTTTTACAAGTAAAATAAACATGATACATTTACATTATAACTAGAAGAGGTCACATGGGGGTCATGTTATTAGTCGAAATAAATATTTGTTGAACCGGGTAAAACTGGTCAGACCAGCGAGCAATTCTGAGAAATAGAGCGACCTCGGGATACTTCACCGAGCGCGAAGAGTGGAAGGGAGAGTTGCACCATCACTTTCTAAAAGTTTAACGTTGTTGTTTCACAACATACAACTAAAAAAGGTATGAATTTTCAATACATGTCGGGACTGCAAGCAACCCCTTCAACTGTATGATAAAAATAGGATACTGAGAAAGGGTGAAAATTGTGAACAAGTTCTTACCTTGGCAGTGGTAGACAAAGGGGTCAGCTCTCCAGAACAGAACAATGGTATGGTAACTCCAGCTTTTGGTGTAGTGCTTTGCTTGTCAAGAAACTCGAAATGTGCAGTAAACGTAGCAAACCCTTGCTGTGTAGAGGAAACCAAATAATTTGGATCGCTTCAGACAAAATGTTTTTCTTCCTTCTAGAAGAAAGTGGTTAAAGGGAGTCTAACGTATTTACAGTTGCATGTGCAAATTATGTAACCATAACATACGAGTTCAAATTAGCTTTCGTCGTTTGTTGTGCGGGATGTCTGTTCACATATCCAAAGCAACATATGTATTAAAGTCCTTGACAAATTGAATAGGTTATTTTGCTTTGAAGAGAGGCGGCAACACTGGTATCTACTGTTGTTGGTACAGATGCCTTTGTTCCATTCCCGGTGTGTAGCGACTTGTGTATCCAGTGTTTTCCTTGCGAAAAAGCCAGCGACTTTTAGTAGAAAACCAGCAAAACCTTCTATAAATAGTGAAAATACACGTTTAAAGACTCTTGCACAATAATGAAGAAAGAGCGCCTACTTGTCCGAAGTAGTTATGGAAACTCGTGGACGCGTCCAGATAAATAATTGGTCATAGGGAAGAGTAAGCTACACGTCCCCTATTTGGTCAATTGCATAGTAAACCTTTAATTTCCAAATGCAGTCCCTAAAAAGTAGATTTCTAATCAGACGTGCCCCCACCGACTGATTGAGAATGGACTGGACAGCACATTGGCTTCAAATATCCTTTCTGTTACAGCAGTGAAGTTGGTGATGCGCGACTGAGCATGATTGCAACATCGTAGCTCCACCCCCCGGTCTGACGACATCAGCCGGGGAACGTCGCAATAGTCACCCAGGCAGTTTACATCTATTGAATGGAACAAAAATAATCTTGCAATTTAAATCTGAAATTGCAAGGTGTGGTGCAAGTCATTGATCATAAAGTAATTATGTGACAAAATCCAGTTGAGGTGGAATACATCCAAATGTGCACTGACCAAATGAATTCAAAACGATTTACTCTACATGCAAGAGTTGCATATATAAAAAAAACATTTTTTTTCTCTCCAAAGGACATTGGGCATGTTATTTAATAAGATAAAACAAATTGTCACTTTAAACCCAACCATATGTTGGACAGGGTTTGCCACACCCCTGCTATGACTCAATAGCAATGATTGTATTGCACCATTCTTCACAATGCATGCTCTCTGGATGGCATGCACATGGGGATGGGTTAATATTAATCATGTATATAAACCATGGATTACTGATGCTATGTATTGACCAAGGACAGGCTTTGAAGCCACTGGTTGGCCATATTGACACTCCTCAGAAAAGCAGACCTAAATAGAAATGAATGGAATACTACAGTATTTCAATTAAATGTTTCAAGGACAAAATTTATTGAAATATGGTTTGTTGTAGTGGGGACAGTAACATTAGTACATAAAAAACTATATACTTGAAGGAAAATCTCTCTATATTTTTTAATTATTATATATATTGTTTTATGTTTAGCTCACATAATATAATTTAAAAGTATGCATTAAGGTGTCTGTAATATCATAAAAGTGGCAAAAACAAATGTAGAAATGAAATAAATGCATTTCTATATCTTCCAAAATATTTTGAACACCTGCCAAGATGGAGGCGCGGTGGCTTCAAAACAGAGGCCCCTGTCAAGTCATCTTGTGTATATGTAAATCATTGGTTATTTTGGGTTAGCAAATATCTGTTTGATTGTTGTAACTATGGAAAAGTAGAGAAATTGACTTTGAAAGTAGAAGTGTGTTGTCCTCACCATCTATGTTCAACACATTTTGCAAGTATCAGAAAAAAGTGCCTAACATTGATTACAAAGCTAAACAAATTCAGTAGCCTGGAAATAAAGTGGGCAAGGATCAAATACATGTTATCCGGCTATTGATACTACTTACGGCATGCGTCACATACACACGTATGTATGCCTCACTAACACACACGTGGAGGACAGTTTCACATTATTCATGTCAATGAAACACATGGATCTTTAGTACTGCATAGGTAGCTTTTAATGGCCTGAGCTTGTGCTTGAGTTGCACAACGTTCACTTCAAAGTCATGTCTTTGTGTGACCAAAGATAGGATGTAATGCTTCATTACTGGTGTGGTCTTGAGCTGAGTCAGAGGGTGTGTGTTTGTGTGTGGTCTCATTTTACTCATTTTACTGCTTTTGGGTTCCAACAGTCCTCACAAGGATAGTAATTCAAGGAAAATTTGTGGGGACATTTTGCTGGCAACCTAAAGAAAAAAGTACATTTTAGGGTTAGGGTTACAATTAAGGTTGCGATTAGGGTTAGGGGTTAAGATTAGGGTTAGGTTAATTTAAGGTTTAGGAAATATATGATTTTGAATGGGAATAAATTATTTTGAATGGGAATAAAGTTTTGGTCCCTACTTGGGTAGTAAAACCACCGCGTGTGTGGGTGAGGGAAGCGTCCTGTGCCTGTGCCGTGATGACTCCTAGTCAGACCTATGAGTGGGAGATCATCCTTGCCTTAATATTGAAACATTTCAGTCGCACACACAGCATTGCATGACTGGTAGAGACATTGCCTGAGGCTACAGCCATGAAATTGTCACTCGTCGCAATGTAACTTGGCAGCACTAAATATCCTAAAATATTCTCTGGGAGCCTTTCTCTCCCTGCCTGCCTGCTGCCTCAATCTCCCTTCATTAACTCTGTGAGTCACAGTTTGATGGTGAATGAATCACCCTCTGTATTAACATTTACATGGAAGGATTATGAAACAGAATAATTTGTGTTGGCACCATAGCAGTCTGCAAATAGTGCAATGATAAACCAATAACTATCTCAGTACAATAGATGGCAATCAGAGGAAATTGATTAGTGGGGAAAATGACTAGATTTCTCTGAAACTCTCAGCTGTGTTGAAGTCATACTTCCTGGGTTGAGCAACAGTAGGCCTATCGCAATGGGAGCATAAGTCGCTGTTCTCACAGTGGCGTGCCTTGATGCTGGAGTCATGTAGACTTGGCTGTTCTGGTAACCCATGATACAAAATGTCCTGGTAACCCCTACACAATGTTCTGTGGTGACAGACTCTCAGCCTGGGGAACATGGATCGGAGAGGCTAGCTCAATGAGAGGGCTATCTCAATTAGCCTAGCTAACAAAGAGGTTATATCTTTTATTTCTGTGGGTAATTGGATTATCAGTACTTCTAGGGGTTTCAATGGCTCTTTTGGAGTTTGGGTCTTCAGCTATCAGACCACAGAGTTCCTGGCATTCACAACAGACAGACACTACCATGAATCGGGCCTCTTCCCACTACTGTAATAATTCAGTCAGGGGAAAGAAAAGGGCAAGTTTGGGGTATTGCATCATAATGCTGCTTTTGTGGTGGATGGTTCTCTGTTAGGGAAAATATCTGCAGGACTTTTTAACTGTGACCAGGAAGATAAATAACAGCAGAGCCAACCATACTCGGCTTGGCCTCGTTCTGGCACGGCCACAGCAATGCAAGAGATTACGAAAGCAGAAATTCCATTGCAGCGACAGGTCTTTTTGCATAAACAAGTTAGACAGTGGTGTTCTTCTCAGGCAAATGGTACCTGCTCCTCTGACCGTGCTCCTGAAAAAAGCTGCTCATGCTCCCCAATGACATTTGACAAAACTTCTATTTCAGTTATAGCTCATTGTTCTTAAAGATATTTAATGACGACAATAATTTGTGACATCAGCTGATGTAAAAAAGGCTTTATAAATACATTTGATTGATTGATTAGACAGATTAAAAGAACTGAGCCTGATTTTCCCATTAACTAAACAGAACAGTTATAATACAGCTTCATAATTGTGTTAATTTATCCACTTAACCTGATGATGCCATCTGGTTTGCTCTTTTATTAATCACATTAAAGATTTGTCCTTTGAAGCAGAAGCTACAAAGTACCTGTCACCTTCCTCTAGCATTTCAATGAAGAGGAGATTCAATTAGCTGGCATCTGTCAATGTATGCTTCTTTCTAGAATTGAATTATAAGAGGCCACACTGCTGCCACCGTCCCTTATGGCCTGTCCTAAGGCCTTCATCCAGACATTGTATTGGAACCTATCGTGACCTATTTAGCCCTGTTGACTGTAACTAGCTGTGCACTGACAGACCTCCCCCTCATTAGACACTGAGCGCTAATCTCTTTACAGATCAAAAGTCGCAGGCGTCAGGTTCCATTATGACTGGCCTTTAACGCTTCTTACTGCTGGCTGTGGTGGAGCAGCTCCACCACACATAACTGGGCTGTGGGTGTTTGTGTATTGCGTAGGGAGGCACAGTTTGTGTATTGTTTCTAATGGCTCATTAATGTCTAATGCCCTTTGAGGAAGCAGTAAATCCCCATGCCCCCCCATCACCAGTCCCTATTTATTTATTTATTTTAGCTCAGTGACGACAGAGTTTTGCTTTCAGTCCTTTGTGCCTACTGCATTATCTGCACATTACTTTTAATGGCAGTTCAAACCATTTCTAAAGAGTGATGCATCCAAAATGCTGTTGTGCAAACAAGTTCCCGAGACTATACAGTTTTAAATAGATTCCATGACCTACCCCAAATGTTTATATTATCCCCTAAACAAATCATCAGAGACATTTGATCCTTTTAAACCAACGCCCTTAAGAAAGTAACATGTACACTGAACAAAAAATATAAACGCAACATGTAAAGTGTTGGTCCCATGTTTCATGACCTGATTAAACAGAATGATCATTACACAGGTGCACCTTGTGCTGGGGACAATATAAAGCCACTTTAAAATGTGCAGTTTTATCACACAGAACAATGCCACAGGTGTCTCAAGTAGAGGTCGACCGATTAATCGGAATGGCCGATTAATTAGGGCCGATTTCAAGTTTTCATAACAATCGGAAATCAGTATTTTTAGGCTCCGATTTGCCGATTTAAAAATATATATATTTTTAAATACCTTTATTTAACTAGGCAAGTCAGTTAAGAACACATTCTTATTTTCAATGACGGCTTACTGACGGTTAACTGCCTCGTTCAGGGGCAGAACGACAGATTTTCACCTTGTCAGCTCGGGGGATCCAATCTTGCAACCTTATAGTTAACTAGTCCAACGCAATAACGACCTGCCTCTCTCTCATTGCACTCCACAAGGAGACTGCCTGTTACGCGAATGCAGTAAGCCAAGGTAAGTTGCTAGCTAGCATTAAACTTATCTTATAAAAAACAATCAATCATAATCACTAGTTAACTACACATGGTTGATGATATTACTAGATACACACTTTCGTGCGTTTTGCCAGCAGCTCTTCCTTGTGCGTCAAGCATTGCGCTGTTTATGACTTCAAGCCTATCAACTCCCGAGATGAGGCTGGTATAACCGAAGTGAAATGACTAGCTAGTTAGCACGCGCTAATAGCGTTTAAAATGTCACTCGCTCTGAGCCTTCTAGTAGTTGTTCCCCTTGCTCTGCATGGGTAACGTTTCTTCGATGGCGGCTGTTGTCGTTGTGTTGCTGGTTCGAGCCCAGGGAGGAGCGAGGAGAGGGACGGAAGCTGTACTGTTACACTGGCAATACTAAAGTGCCTATAAGAACATCTAATAGTCGAAGGTTAATGAAATACAAATGGTATAGAGGGAAATAGTCCTATAATTCCTATAATAACTACAACCTAAAACTTCTTACCTGGGAATATTAAAAGGAACCACCAGCTTTCACATGTTCTCATGTTCTGAGCAAGGAACTGAAACGTTAGCTTTCTTACATAGCACATATTGCACTTTTACTTTCTTTTCCAGCACTTTGTTTTTGCATTACTTAAACCAAATTGAACATGTTTCATTATTTACATGAGGCTAAATTGATTTTATTGATGTATTATATTAAGTTAAAATAAGTGTTCATTCAGTATTGTTGTAATTGTCATTATTACAAATAAATAAATAAAAATTGGCCGATTTAATCGGTATCGGCTTTTTTGGTTCTCCAATAATCGGTATCGGCGTTGAAAAATCATAATCGGTCGACCTCTTGTCTCAGGTTTTGAGGGAGCTTGCATCTGGCATGCTGACTGCAGGAATGTCCATCAGAGCTGTTGCCATATAATTTAATGTTCATTTATCTACCATAAACTGCCTCCAACATAATTTCAGAGATTTTGGCAGTACGTACAACCAGCCTCACAACCGCAGACAACTTGTATGGTGTCGTGTGGGTGAGCGGTTTGCTAATGTCAATGTTATGAACAGAGTGCCCCATGGTGGGGTTATGGTATGGGCAGACATTTCTACAGACAATGAAGACAATTGCATTTTATTGATGACAATTTGAATGCACAGAGATACCGTGACGAGATCCTGAAGCCCATTGTCGTGCCATTCATCCGCCGCCATCACCTCATGTTTCAGCATGATAATGCACGGCCCCATGTCGCAAGGATCTGTACACAATTCCTGGAAGCTGAAAATGTCCCAGTTCTTCCATGGCCTACATACTGATCAGACATGTCACCAATTGAGCATGTTTGGGATGCTCTGATTTGACATGTACGACAGCATGTTCCAGTTCCCGCCAATATCCAGCAAATTAGTGTGACAACATTCTACAGGCCACAATTAACAGCCTGATCAACTCTATGCAAAGGAAATGTATTGTGCTTCATGAGGCAAATGGTGGTCACACCAGAAACTGACTGGTTTTCTGATCCACGACCCTACTTATTTATATTTTTAGGTATTTGTAACCAACAGATGCATATCTGTATTCCCAGTCATGTGAAATCCATAGATCAGGGCCTAATGAATGTATTTCAATTGACTGCTTTCCTTATATGAAATGTAACGCAGTAAAATCTTTGAAATTGTTGCGTGTTGCATTTATATTTTTGTTCAGTATAGTTTTGGCTAATAGATGTTCTGTGTATTGACCGAATTGAATGCTTCTGTGTGGTTGGAAGGAGGAATGTTTAAGGGCACTGCCGCCTCTGGCTAATCCACAATCAATTATATACTGTGGTCATGTTTCTCTTGACCTGTTATTTTTGAAAAAGTTAACCAGAGGTGGGTAGAGTACTGAAAATCTGTACTTAAGTAAAAGTACTGTTACTTAGATTGTAATTTACTGAAGTAAAATTAAAAGTAGCTATCCAAAGAAACTACTCAAGTACTGTGAGAGTAAAAAAGTATCCAGCCAGAAAACTACTTAAGTACTAGTTACACATTTTTTGGGGTAATTTTTTACACCTCATAATAAACTGTGACAGCAAACAAAAATAACAACAACTTGACATTCATTTATTATTTAAGCCTGCCAGCACCAATTTGCAGATGTCCACCAGCACAGATAGTCTCCAATGAAGAATGATATCAAACAAAGTCCGTAGGCTGTATAGTTTCAATTACGGTCTTATTCAAAGTTGACTTAATATCATGTTCCCCAATATCAATGTGCTCAATTTCATCAAAAAGGTAAATGGTACTCGATGCATTGGAATAATTTCAATAGCATTAATAAATATCTATCATATACATTTATTTCACAATAACATTTCAAGTACATGTGATGGTGAATGCGTGCTTTTTACTCTGAATGAAATATCAAGGAGGATCAGGTAAGTAAAGACTTGGTGGAAGCACCAGCCTCCTCAGTCTTCTGAAAACCTAACCCTGGGAGAGGGTTGTATTTTTTAGAGACAATTACACACATTTTTATGCCAAAGACACACCTGAATGGCTTTCCAAGAGGTGTTGCGTGTTCCTGAGTGGTCTAGTCTCAGTCCTGACTTAAATTAGCTTGAAAATCAGAGACAAGGTTTGAGTATTGCTGTCCATCAATGATTCCAAACTAAATGTACCTAAACTTGAGCAATTGTGACAAAAACAATGGACATATATTGCCCTAAGAGTTGTGAAAAGTTTGTATAATATTTTTTCCAAATGATCACAGCTGTAATGGCTGCCAAATGTGCTTCCAACAAGTATTAACTCTGGGGTGTGAAGACATGCATTCAAGACATCTTTGTTTATTTTTGGATTAATAAGGAATATTTCTATAAGCAGGTTGTAGGTTGTGTAGATCTGTAGAAAAATAATATAATTTGTTCCCTTTTTAGATTAAATTTTGAGGCAGCAAAATGTGAATACTCAAATAGGTGTGTAGACTTTCACTAGGCACTGTAACACAGTATTTAAATGAGTTATTTTATACAGTCATTATTGCACATCTTTATCAAGGTTGACATTTTCAGACCCCACTATATATCATTCATTTATAAGTCCACAAATGGATTTAGCAACTAAGGAATCTAGCTTTTAAATGATTGTGAATGCACTCCATAGAGTGTGTACTACATGATGAAATATTTAAGAAATGATTGGGAGGAAAGATGGGAATGCTAATTTAAGTGGTGTATGATTATAGACTTGAGGGGGAGAAAAGTTCAACTCAATCGCTCACATTGATAGCATAGCATGACACCCAATAACCTATTAGGGACTTCCCTGTTCATTCCCCTTATTTGTTTATTTCAGATGAAATGTGTGGCATAACTTAACACAGAAACAAAGCGGAAAATGCTGAGTTAAGCAGTTCTTGTGAAAGATTTCACAATTATAAGTCACGTCCCTAACGATGCAATAATTATTCGGAAGTGATGACCATGAAGGAAACCGAAAGTCTCCAAGCAGTTGGCAAGTTTTTTGGGGGGGTTAGCTGGGTATTTTCTGGTTAATAAAAATGACGAATTAACACAGACTTTCTTCTATTGTAACTTATTTTGGTACATTTTGGTAAATGAAGAAAAAAAATCTATGAACATTGAACAGCTGTTTGAACCAGTTCATTCTCCTGCTGCAGGCTATATTGCCTAACGTTAGCCAATGGAAAGGTGCAGACAATCTATCTTTGATCCCCTCCCTAACGTTAGCCAATGGAAAGGTGCAGACAATCTATCTTTGATCCCCTCCCTAACATTAGTTCAGCTGTTTTGTGCCCTTTTCTATCAAAACAATAAAAAAAACTCCTGCCTTTGTGTTTATGTGAGTCATGTAAAACACATATCTTCGAGTCTTGTGTAAACATAGAATGGGGCCTCTGAAACCGAAATGACCTTTCACAAGCGAACAGAGCCGGTAGCCGAGGGCAACCAATACAATCTCACGAGAGCCTTATGACTGTAATGAAATCATAATGTGGGCTAAGTAAAATCATACCGACCTGGCATAGAAGCCGAGGAGCCTGGGTCTACATGAACAGAGCCAGTGGATGCCCAGGTCAAAAGAGAATGAATAACTAAGACCCCGTGTTGAGCATGCAGTGAAATACTGAGAAATGTATTTTGTTTTTTGCTGACAAGGCCACACACAATGAGTCCATTCTCTTCCCTATAGTCTACAGTATGTGTGTCTCTACCATTAACGCAAACCACTAACAAATACACAAGAGATTTACACATGACACATCAGCAATTTCCTATTTTCAACAGAACACTAAATTAACATGGGATTTTCACTGGTACAGTACAAGGCAGGATTTGGGTCAACCAAATGCTTCATTTTGTGTCCAATGCGGAATTATCATGTAAAAAGGAAAATAAATGAGGAAAAGGATTTATACATTTGTAAAGAGTAATGCTGTATGTGTTGCCGAGTGTTGCCATGGCTCACTGTAGCCTTCAGTCCAAGCTATGTAAACCACTAGGGCTGGCATCCTATTCACTATATAGTGCATGACTCCTGACTAGGACCCCAGAGAACAGGATGCCATTTTGGGATGCAAAGAGATGTGATTTTTAAAGGCCTCCAAGCCACTGTGTTTCATCTCGTTCCATCGCTGCTAGCTGGTGCAACGGATCCAACTCTATATTGAGATTGACATTTCAGATGCATTTCCACACCCAGCCACAAAAGTGGCCTTTTCGAGTCAGCTGCGTTTTCTCTCTGAATCACATGCCTTTCATAACAAAATGTGATGAAATCAGAGGCCAAGTGCTCTGACTCAACGGTGGTCTGCCATTAACGCCAGGCTATGCCCAGAGACAGAGCACAGCCTGGTCTGGTCTGGCTACACTTAACACATACATACAGTATGAACCAAAACAGCAGGGTTCTCCTTGGCTTATTGTTAAGCTCTGTTTTCCCATCCAAAATGAAGGTCTGATCATCAAAACAGAGTCTTATTTGCTCTCTCTCACTCACTTTAACTTCCTCACAGTATCACCTTTTAGGCTTGTTTTGTCAGACTATATTTCCCAAAATATCTATTTATTGGATGAGGGATGTGCAATCAATCCATGTCGAAAGCTAAAGCAAAAGTAGGAAAGGCTATACAGAGACACTTGGCTTGACTAGCACCTTGACACAATTGACAGATGTCCACCACATAGACATCAATCAAAATCAGATTCAATGGTCTTAACCTGGGGTTTCCTTCTGTTTGATTTGGAAGAGTCTACTGTATATTGAGTGGCTAGTAGTGAGCTATTGAGTTCACAGATGTGTTCAGCTGTCAAAGGTATAAATGACTCAGTCTTTCTGTGACTGTGGTACAGATTATACGGTCTCTAGTGTGGGTAGTAGGGTTTGGTGTTGACTCCATAGTGACTGTTTCTGTGTTTTCTCACTGACTTGGCGTGTCACAACCTGTGGGATTCCCCAATAAGAATGTTGCTTTAAAGTAGATTGTTCTGTAGTTTTACTGATCATTTTACACCTGGTATCTTGCTCTCTGCTGGCTCCTCTCTATCACACCCTTATACATGTGTTACTAACAGGTAACATCTTAGTTGCTTTCCAAGCTGTATTTAGGAGAGAGAGGACTATTTTGACTGAACTGATCTCTGTCATTCTGATGAACTAAGACAGTGGGTAGCTAGATATAGATGTAAAGGGGTTCCGTGTGATTGATTCTCCACCAGACAGCTTTTTGAAGTTTTGGAGTCTAAAATAGTTCTCTGTGATCAAGGGATTTCACTAAGGACCCTGGAGACAGGGCTGGGACAGTAGTCAGGAATCAGGATGCAATTATCTGGGACACTTCCCATTGGATTCTCTGAGAGGATTTCCCATCTCAGCCCCCATCAAAGTCCCACACAGGTCCATTTGCAACAACAAGGCCCATTCCAGCAGGAAAGGGTGAAACTACTGTAGTGAAGTGGTGTGGCTGAGGTCTGTGGTTTAGCCAGCGTTTCCGCTCCCCACTCATATGACTCCTGTGAGTAACCAGACCCCCTAGACCATGCAGCTGCGGGTAGAACAGGCCCCAGAACTGCATGTAGAGGGTTGTGAAATCCATGTCGAAAAACACTTGACTTGACTAGCACCTTGACACATTTGACAGACTGATATGAGTCTAGCACATTGAGATCAGGGAAAATACCATTTGATATCTCTCATGACAAGGTCATTCAAATGTAGATAAAATAATACTGCCGTTCATTAGAAAATAACTCTTATCAGCAGTTGCCAACTCATCTCAGTGTTGGGAGCTTCATCCTGCTAGGAGCAAGAAACTGATGGGACTGTCTGTGCTTTATCTGAGCTTTGATTGATTTCCTCATATCCTCCTTTGTACTAGTGCTTTCCCCTCGGCCACCACAGCATCCGTCTCCCTGTCGCCCATGCAGCCGAGTCGCACACCAGGAAGGAAAGGGAAGTGAACACGTTGTTTGCATAGCTGGGTGGGTACAGACAGATACATGAGAAATGTCCTGGAACTGAAGTTCATCCTGTGTGCAACTTTAATGAGGACTAGTCAGCGTGGTTGTACAGTATTCATACCCAATCAAGAATTAAATATTGATTGATAGAGGGGATTTGATATACACTAGATACTAATTAATGCAGTGGTATGAATAGGTTACGATATACTTCCGAGATTACAGTTGATAAAATAGCAATAGCACTGTACTGTAGTTCCCATATACGGTGCATTCGTAAAGTTTTCAGACCCCCCCACATTTTAAGTTACAAACTTATTCTACAATTGATTAAATAGTATTTTTTCCCTCATCAATCTACACACAATACCCCATAATGACAAAGCAAAAAACATTTTTTTTTAAATGTAAATTTACCAAGTTTAGTAAAGATAAAAAACTGAAATATCACATTTACTTAAGTAGTCAGTACTTTGTTGAAGCAACTTTGGCAGCGATTACAGCCTCGAGTCTTCTTGGGTATGATGCTACAAGCTTGACACACCTGTATTTGTGGAGTTTTTCCCATTCGTCTCTGCAGATCCTCTCAAACTCTGTCAGGTTGGATGGGGAGCGTCACTGTACAACTATTTTCAGGTCTCTCCAGAGATGTTCGATCGGGTTCAAGTCCGGGCTCTGGCTGGGCCACTCAAGGCTATTTAGAGACTTGTCCCGAAGCCACTCCTGCGTTGTCTTGGCTGTGTGCTTAGGGTCATTGTCCTGTTGGAATGTGAACCTTCGCCCCAGTCTGAGGTCCTGAGCACTATGGAGCAAGGATTTCTTTGTACTTCTTTGTACTTTGCTCCGTTCATCTTTACCTCGATCCTGAGTTGTCTCACAGTCTCTGCCGCTGAAGAACATCCCCACAGCATGATGCGGCCACCACCATGCTTCACCGTAGGGATGTTGCCAGGTTTCCTCCAGATGTGACGCTTGGTATTCAGGCAGAAGAATTCAATCTCAAATCTCAATCGCAATTGAGACGGCTCAGACACGAGACCTATGTGGCAGAGTCTACAGGCAATCACGGACTACAAAAAGCTTGACATTCAGGCCAAAAAGTGCAATCTTGGTTTCATCAGACTAGAGAATCTTGTTTCTCATGGTCTGAGAGTCTTTAGGTGCCTTTTGGCAAACTCCAAGCAGGCTGTCATATATTTTACTGAGGAGTGCCTTCCATCTGGCCACTCTACCATAAAGGCCTAGTTGGTGGAGTGCTGCATAGATGGTTGTCCTTCTGGAATGTTCTCTCATCTCCACAGAGGAACTCTGGAGCTCTGTCAGAGTGACCATCAAGTTCCCTGACCAAGACCCTTCACCCCTGAATGCTCAGTTTGGCCAGGAGTCCAGCTCTAGGGAGAGTCTTGATGGCTCCAAACTTCTTCCATTTAAGAATGATGGAGGCCACTGTGTTCTTGGGGACCTTCAACACTGCAGACATTTTTAGGTATCCTTCCTCAGATCTGTGCCTCGACACAATCCTGTCTCGGAGTGCTACGGACAACTCCTTTGACCTCATGGCTTGGTTTTTGCTCCGAAATGCACTGTCAACTGTGGGACCTTATATAGACAGGTGTGTGTCTTTCCAAATCATGTCCAATCAATTGAATTTACCACAGGTGGACTCCAATCAAGTTGTAGAAACATCTCAAGGATGATCAATGGAAACAAGATGCACCTGAGCTCAATTACAAGTCTCATAGCAAAGGGTCTGAATACTTATGTAAATCGGGTGTTTGTGTTTTGTATTTTTTTTATAAATTTGCAAAATTAGCAAAAAACCTGTTTTCAGTTCATCATTATAGTATATTGTGTGTAGATTGATGAGAAAAAACATTTATTTAATACATTTTAGAATAAGGCTGTAACGTATCAAAATGTGGAAAAAGTCAAGGGGTCTGAATACTTTCTGAATTAACTGTAAATCTGCAGATTTATACAGGAATTCACTTATAACCCCAACCCCATTCTTCTTATTACTTCAGGCTTATATCACCCGCATTCCTAATACAACACCTAACTCCCCTTGCCCAGATGACTGCTAGGGTAGTGGCAGCCATTTCAGTGCACGCAGGCTTGGGATTGGAACTCTGATGAAACACTCTGTAATGCCGCATGTCGGCATGACAATTCAATAGAGGGTCATACACCAGGGTCAAAATAATCTTCCTCTACCATCGGCACTCTGTTTGGTTCAAATTGCAGGCATTGTTCGCTTTTGACAGTTGAATAAAAATAACTTTAAATAGTTTTTATTTTTCTTGCGAACTCCCACTGGGGAGAGTGTGTACAGCGCTGCATGATGCAATTCAGACATAATCACATGCACTTAATGAAAACGACACAGAGTCTTGTGAGAACTCTGGAGAAGTAGGATTCTGAAAGGTAGGGTTTCTGTCACGAGTTAAAGCCTGTGATAATATGAGCCTTCCTTCTTCCTGATAAATTAAGTAGACATTTTTGCAATCGGCGGTAGGAATCAATTCTGTGGAACATCCCTATTTCAAAGAGCATGCTATGAGGAAAAAGCAACCTTCCTATTACCTCAGTCTCAACATAGTTCCACTGAACTTCTGGGTTTAAACAAAGAGGCAGTGTGTAACTGTGTTAATGTCATACTTCTAACAACAGAGTAGGATCAGATGGGTTTGGGTGTCCTCAAGGTGGCCTCTGCCTCAGACCACTGTCATGTGGTGTATTCTTATAACTCAGTGTGACTCTCCTGAAATCTTTGCTTGTCTGAGATGATAATTAGCCTCATAAATTCTGTGAGATCAGGATGGTTGTACGAGGCTAGATGATGATGGTGATGATGAGTATTTCTCACACCACACACTCAGATTTTCCATACAGATGCACCACAAATGAGCACAGACAGTGAAACCTGTATTTAATTAACTACAGTAACATGCCTCGGGCTAATCTGGGAGTGCAGCAACCTCTCTCAAAGATTTGTTTTGGGAAGAGAGGAGGAGGGCCACATTTTTGAATATTTAATTGCTGGTAGCATGTGTTGATAGTTACTATAGTGACTTCTTTGCGCTGACTTTTGTTTTCGCTCCTAGTGTGTCGACACAGTTCCTGTTGGCGGTGAGGGAGAGGTTGAGCAATCCCCTGGGCCATTGCGTAAGCTGGCCCCCTTCACTTTCAGGTACGAGCTAGTGAATCTGTCTCTGTGGCTGAAAGTCAAGCCTCTTCTAGGAATGTGATACGTGTCAGAGGAGCGGGATTGAGGTAATGCCATGCAAATACTGCTCCAGCTCCACTGACTGCACAGCTACACAGACAGACAACACAGCACACAGGGGAGGTTGTGCAAGGCCTGACACCTGCTGAACAGTGGCAGGCAGAAACACATGAGGGGGTGAGCGAGAGAGAGGAAGAAATAGAGAGACAGAGGAAGAGTGGAGAAGACAAAACAAGAGGTAGATATAAAGAAAGGTTGAGAGAAAAGGTTAAGGGAGGAAGAGTAAAGAAGAGGAGAAAGATTCAAAGGGAAGACGAGCATTGATAAGAAGTGAAAGAGAAACCAAGAGATTGACAGGTATTGAGTCAGACAGTGTGTGAATGAGAAGTAGCTAGGGACATAATAAAAAAGTGAGTGAGAGACTAGATGGGCTAAGAAATTGGCAAGGAGCATGATTGACAGGTAGAAAGGAGAGAGCAGAGAGAGAGAGAAAGTAAAAAGAAACAGAAGCAGACAAGCCACAGGTTGAGAAAGAAGTAGAGGCACAGAAAGTGAGTAAAGGAGAGACTGACTGAGAGGGAGAGAATGGGAAGCAAAGAAAGTGAGGAAAAAGTGGAAGAGAAAGAGAGAAACATTGTTTAGACCAGTACTACACACCAGGCAACTTTATAATTGTCAGTCTGATCACTACCTTGAGGTGAACTTTTTCACTCAGTAATGATTTTTCTTCACATCTCCGTGTTAGAGCCCTTTTTCTGACCTCAGAGCGCCACGGTTAAGGCTTGTGTGTGTGTGTGTGTGTGTGTGTGTATAAGCTCTTAGGGATGACACAACTGCCCAGACAGGGCCGTGTACATACTGTAGTGTACACCGTCAAATGCAATGCCAGGCAATAACAGTGTCTCCATTGCAACAGATGGAGCAGAGCGGGACTGACTGCTATCATGCCGTAACGGGTTGCAATCAGTGTGCAATGATGACCAACACTTAGGCATCACATCTCCACACACATAGTCTGCTTGCGTGTTTCAAGCGGCACCACAGGAGTCAACAGCAATGGAAAATGCAGTTCTATTCATAGATTGCATGAGAGTTGCAGGAGGTGAGAGTGTATGTTGGATCATGAGTTTTCAGTGCCAGGTGCTGAAGAGGAAAAGGATTGACTGGAAACGTTATGCTTTTTTTTTTGACTGGAAACGCATAACATATTCATGAACTATGTGTAATATATTCATAAATGCTACATACTGTAAATGCATATAGTAGTTATGCATCCATCAGTAGGGATGTCACTGTCATTGTCTGTTAACCTGTGGTTGTTGAAATAACATGACCTAAAATGAGCATTTATTCATGTTTAGTGCCAACAGACACAATAAAATACATTGACATCTGTCATCCATATATTGACTCAATTAATCATGGAGATCTAGTTTGTAGACTCCCAAGTTTAACAGGTTTGATTGGGTGCCAACCGTACAGTAACACCCACAGGAAAAAACAACAACACCCCTCCTCCCCCCAGAAATTCACCCCCTGCGAAAGGGAAGTGCTTATCTGGTGTTCACAGCCTCGTTGGGGACTCTTTGGTTTGGTTTGCACTAAAAAAAAAAAAAAAAGGAAGTGCTGAGAGGTAAATCTTTTTCTGTGAAGGGAGTGTCTGATAACATTGGTATTTCCCTACATACACACACACACGCACGAGCAACACACGCACGCACACGCTCTCTCTCTCTGACAGAGCTAATTGTGGAAGGGCAATGTCGTAGCAAGTTCTTCTTGCTGGAAAAAGTGACAGGCCCGGGAAAGGGGGGCGTAGGTACGCTACAAACGGCTGAGAAGTGGTCAGAAAGCATTACTCATTACCAGAAACAGAAAGTCATATTGGGTGAACAGATAGCCCAGCATTTTTCCCTCTCAAGGGCATTTCCATGTTTTTTTGCTGACCTTTATGTCTTTACGTAGACATAATATATGATATTGGTGTACTTTTAGAGACATTTCAATCTACTATTTTAATACAGACATAATATCCTATAATTGCTATATGCATCCAGATGTATTTCAATATCAACGGCATGTAACTTTTGTTGCTCTTGTTTTGACTCCAAGCTTTTGTTGGCGTGGTTGTGTTCTGCTGTGGATCTGGTTGTAAGATGACAGTCTGCAAATATTTTTGTGTATGTGAGTCTTTCTGTAAACTAGGGTACCAGTGATTTCCTACACTGGACAACTTGTTACATCTGTTGATACGTCATTGATAGTAATCTGCCATTTTCTTTATGTCATTAAATTAAGATAGCTATATTCAATCAAATGTACAAGTTGATGTAAAACCTGTGTTTAACACTTTATCATGGTTGGTGTCTTGACAGATTTGTCTAAAATCGTGTGGCATAAACAAATTCTGTCCTTGCATTTATGGCAGTGTAAGGTGTCGTTATGTAATATATTAAGCAATAATCAGTTAAAATAGACATTGAACTTTAACCCTATAAGAATCCTGTATCTAGCTGTCGGACAGTTTTTGGTATAGAGCTCAGTGTCACGCCCTGACCTGAGATATCTCTGTTTTCTTTATATTTTGGTTAGGTCAGGGTGTGACTAGGGTGGGTATGCTAGTTTTGAATTGTCTCGGATTTTTGTATTGTCTAGGTTTTTTTTTTATGTCTAGGGTTTTCTAGGTCTAGGGGTTTTTGTAATTCTATGTTGGCCTGATATGGTTCCCAATCAGAGACAGCTGTTTATCGTTGTCTCTGATTGGGGATCATATTTAGGTAGCCATTTCCCTTTGGTGTTTGTGGGATCTTGTCTATGTGTAGTTGCCTGTCAGCACTCGTTTGTATAGCGTCATGTTTCGGTTTGTTAGTTTGGTCAGTGTTCATTCTTTTAATAAATAAGAATGTACACATACCACGCTGCGCCTTGGTCCGATCTTTATAACGAACGTGACACTCAGAAATACATTGTAGCTATGTAACATATTGTGTCTCCTTATATTACATGGTGAAAACAAAAATCACAAATCCAAATAATAAATGCAATTAAGAAATCAAATACTTCTAACCAAAAAAGTCACCTTACCTTGATACATAAAACCTAAATCGATACTATGATTAACGTGGTTCTTCAATAATTATGCATAATACTTGTTGGATGCGTGTTTGGTGTCCAGCTGATTTGTGTCATCTGATCCAAGAAGGAATTTTCCGGATGACAACCAAGTGAGGAACAGCTGTTGTGATGGCGCATGCAATGCAACAACAGCCCAAAAGGTATTCGCGAGGAATGTCCAAAATATTTTGGTGTTTCATTTGTTACACCGGTGAAGACAGTTGTGCCTGGATGTGTTTTTATTTAACCTTTATTTAACTAGGCAAGTCAGTTCAGAAAAAAATCTTATTTAAAATGACGGCCTACCTCGGCCAAACGATGACAACGCTGGGCAAAGTGTGTGCCGCCCTATGGGACTCACAATCACGGCCAGATGTGATTCAGCCTGGATTCGAACCAGGGACTGGAGATGCAGTGTCTTAGACCGCTGCGCAACTCGGGAGCCCCTCCCCAGACCTTGATCCAGTGGCGATTTTAGCTTGTGAATGTTGCTGGGGCAAACTCAACCACTGATGGTGCCAGAAAAGCCACTACATAACAGAACACTAAACAATTAATTAATTGCACGATAATGGTGACAAACGGTGCCTACAAACTGTTAGAACTTTCCTTTCAGCACCACGGAGTGAATCCTTACCACCGCTACACCTGGCTATCAGCGGAGCCTTGTCTGGCAGCGAAACAGTTAATTCAGCCTCATAGCTGATATGACTGACTTCCTTAAATAAATATGGTTTCTACTGACTCCTTGTGGATTTGTGTAACTCGATAAGAACCGCATTCTCCTTCAATATTAATGCCGGAATGAGTTTTGACTTTTGAACCATACACAAACATTATTACATTTATGTTCAGTAATTTCATAATGTTTGTTATTATTTCATGAACACTTAGCTCTAAGTACAGTGCATCGGAAAGTATTCAGACCCCTTTACTTTTTCCACATTTTGTTACGTTACAGCCTTATTGCAAAAACCACTTACGCTGATTTTTATCTCCCTCACTAACTTTAAGCACGAGCTGTCAGAGCAGCTCACAGATCACTGCACCTGTACGTAGCCCATCTGTAAATAGCCCATCCAACTACCTCATCCCCATACTGTTATTTATTTATTTATTGCTCCTTTGCACCCCAGTAATCTCTACTTGCAGATTCATCTTCTGCGCATCTATCACTCCAGTGTTTAATTGCTAAACTGTAATTATTTTTGTCACTATGGCTTGTTTATTGCCTTACCTCCCTTATCTTACCTCATTTGCACACATTGTATATAAACTTTTTATATTGTTGTTATTGACTGTATGTTTGTTTATTCCATGTGTAACTCTGTGTTGTTGTTTGTGTCGCACTGTTTTGCTTTATCTTTGCTAGGTTGCAGATGTAAATGAGAACTGGTTAAACTGGCCTAACTGGTTAAATAAAGGTGAAATAAATAAATAAATCAAATTATTCCCTCATCAATCTACACACAATACCCCATAATGACGAAACAGAAACAGGCTTTTAGACATTTTTGCAAATGTATTACAAATTAAAAATAAATCACATTTATATAAGTATTCAGGCCTTTTACTCTAGTACTTTGTTGAAGCACCTTTGGCATCGATTAGGGTGCAGGACAGCCTGCCAGCTTAGTGGAGTCTGCCACTAGCACAGTCAGTGTAGTCAGCTCAGCTATCCCCATTGAGACCGTGTCTGTGTGTCGATCTAGGTTGGGCAAAACTAAACATGGCAGTGTTCTCTTTAGCAATCTCACTGGAATGAAGACCTCCTCCATTTCTGTCATTATTGAAAGAGATTGTGATATTTCACATCTCAGAATAGGGCTACTTAATGTTAGATCCCTCACTTCCAAGGCAGTTATAGTCAATTAACTAATCACTGATCGTAATCTTGATGTGATTGGCCTGACTGAAACATGGCTTAAGCCTGATGTATTTATTGTGTTAAATGAGGCCTCTCCTCCTGGCTACACTAGTGACCATATCCCCCACGCATCCTGCAAAGGTGGAGGTGTTGCTAACATTTACTGTAGCAAATTTCAATTTATAAAAAAAAAAGACTGATTTTTTGTCTTTTGAGCTTCTAGTCATGAAATCTATGCAGCTTACTCAGTTTTTATAACTACTGTTTACAGGCCTCCTGGGCCATATACAGGGTTCCTCACTAAGTTCCCTGGATTCCTATCGGATCTTATAGTCATGGCAGATAATATTCTAATTTTGGTTGACTTTAATACTCAAATGGAAAAGTCCACAGACCCACTTCAAAAGGCTTTCGGAGCCATCATCGACTCAGTGGGTTTTGTCCAACATGTCTCCGGACATACTCACTGTCACAGTCATACTCTGGACCTAGTTTTGTCCCGTGGAATAAATGTTGTGGATCTTAATGTTTTTCCTCATAATCCTGGACTATCGGACCACCATTTTATTACGTTTGAAATCGCAACAAATAATCTGCTCAGACCCCAACCAAGGATCACCAAAAGCCGTGCAATAATTTCTCAAACCCAAAGATTCCTAGATGCCCTTCCAGACTCCCTCCACCTACCCAAAGACGTCAGAGTACAAAAATCAGTTAACCACCTAACTGAGGAACTCAGTTTAACCTTGCGTAATACTCTAGATGCAGTCACACCCCTAAAAACAAAAAACATTTGTCATAAGAAACTAGTTCCCTGGTATACAGAAAATACCCAAGCCCTGAAGCAGGCTTCCAGAAAATTGGAACGGAAATGGTGCTACACCAAACTGGAAGTCTTCCGACTAGCTTGGAAAGACAGTACTGTGCAGTATTGAAGAGCCCTCACTGCTGCTCCATCATCCTATTTTTCCAACTTAATTGTGGAAAATAAGAACAATCTATAATAATCTATATATAATAAGAAAGTCTTTTTGATACTGTCGCAAAGCTAACTAAAAAGCAGCATTCCCCAAGAGAGGATGGCTTTCACTTCAGCAGTGATATATTCATGAACTTCTTTGACGAAAAGATCATGATCATTAAAAAGCTAATTACGGACTCCTCTTTAAATCTACGTATTTCTCCAAAGCTCAGTTGTCCTGAGTGCACAACTCTGCCAGGACCTAGGATCAAGGGAGACACTCAAGTTTTTTAATACTATATATTTTGACACATTGATGAAAATAGTCATGGCCTCTAAACCTTCAAGCTGCATACTGGACCCTATTCCAACTAAACTACTGAAAGAGCTGCTTCCTGTGCTTGGCCCTCCTATGCTGAACATAATAAACGGCTCTCTATCCACCGGATGTGTACCAAACTCACTAAAAGTGGCAGTAATAAAGCCTCTCTTGAAAAAGCCAACCGTGACCCAGAAAATATAAAAAAACTATCGGCCTATATCAAATCTCCCATTCATCTCAAAAATGTTGGGAAAAGCTGTTGCACAGCAACTCACTGCCTTCCCGAAGACAAACAATGTATACGAAACGCTTCAGTCTGGTTTTAGACCCCATCATAGCACTGAGACTGTACTTGTGAATGTGGGAAATGACCTTTTAATGGCGTCAGACCAAGGCTCTGCATCTGTCCTCGTGCTCCTAGGCCTTAGTGCTGCTTTTGATACCATCAATCACCACATTCTTTTGGAGAGATTGGAAACCCAAATTGGTCTACACGGGCAAGTTCTGGCCTGGTTTAGATCTTATCTGTTGGAAAGATATCAGTTTGTCACTATAGATGGTTTGTCCTCTGACAAATCAACTGTAAATGTAGGTGTTCCTCTAGGCTCCATTTTAGGACCACTATTGTTTTCACTATATATTTGACCTCTTGGTGATGTCATTCGGAAAGATAATGTTAACTTTCACTGCTGTGCGGACGACACACAGCTGTACATCTCGATGAAACATGGTGGAGCCCCAAAATTGCCCTCCCTGTAAGCTTGTGTTTCAGACATAAGGAAGTGGGATGGCGGCAAATGTTCTACTTTTAAACTCAGACAAAACAGAGATAGTTCTAGGTCCCAAGAAAGAAAGAGATCTTCTGTTGAATCTGACAATTAATCTTGATGGTTGTGCAGTCATCTCAAATAAAACTGTGAAGGACCTCAGCGTTACTCTGGACCCTGATCTCTCTTTTGACGAACATATCAAGACTGTTTCAAGGACAGTTTTTTTTCCATCTATGTAACATTGCAAAAATCTGAAACTTTCTGTCCAAAAATGATGCAGAAAAATGAATCCATGCTTTTGTCACTTCTAAGTTAGACTACTACAATTCTTTACTTTCTGGCTACCCGGATAAAGCACTAAATAAACTTTAGTTAGTGCTAAACACAGCTGCTAGAATCTTGACTAGAACCAAAATAATTCTCCAGTGCTAGCCTCTCTACACTGGCTTCCTGTTGAGGATAGGGCTGATTTCAAGGTTTTACTGCTAAACTACAAATCACTACATGGGCTTGCTCCTACCTATCTTTCTGATTTGGTCCTGCCATACATACCTACACGTACACTACGGTCACAAGACGCAGGCCTCCTTACTGTCCCTAGAATTTCTAAGCAAACAGCTGTAGGCAGGGCTTTCTCATGTAGAGCTCCATTTTTATGGAATGGTCTGCCTATCCATGTGAGAGACGCAGACTCGGTCTCGACCTTTAAGTCTTTATTGAAGACTCATCTCCGTCCCTAGGAGGGGTGTGTCACTTGAGTGGGTTGAGTCCACCCGGGTTCGTGCCGTGGGGATCTTTGTGGGCTATACTCGGCCTTGTCTTAGGATAGTAAGTTGGTGGTTGAAGATAACCCCGTGGGGGGCTGTGCTTTGGCAAAGTGTGTGGGGTTATATCCTGCCTGTTTGACCTTGTCCGGGGGTATCACCGGACGGGGCCACAGTGTCTCCTGACCCCTCCTGTCTCAGCCTCCAGTATTTGTGCTGCAATAGTTTGTGTCGGGGGGCTATGGTCAGTCTGTTATATCTGGAGTATTTCTCCTGTCTTATCCGGTGTCCTGTGTGAATTTAAGTATGCTCTCTCTAATTCTTTCTTTCTCTTGCCTCAGGACTACCTGGCCTGATGACTCCTTGCTGTCCCCAGTCCACCTGGTCGTGCTACTGCTCCAGTTTCAACTGTTCTTCTATATATATATATATATATATATATATATATATATATATATATATATATATATATATATACAGTGCCTTGCGAAAGTATTCGGCCCCCTTGAACTTTGCGACCTTTTGCCACATTTCAGGCTTCAAACATAAAGATATAAAACTGTATTTTTTTGTGAAGAATGAATCAACAACAAGTGGGACACAATCATGAAGTAGAACGACATTTATTGAATATTTCAAACTTTTTTAACAAATCAAAAACTGAAAAATTGGGCGTGCAAAATTATTCAGCCCCCTTAAGTTAATACTTTGTAGCGCCACCTTTTGCTGCGATTACAGCTGTAAGTCTCTTGGGGTATGTCTCGATCAGTTTTGCACATCGAGAGACTGAATTTTTTTCCCATTCCTCCTTGCAAAACAGCTGGAGCTCAGTGAGGTTGGATGGAGAGTATTTGTGAACAGCAGTTTTCAGTTCTTTCCACAGATTCTCGATTGGATTCAGGCCTGGACTTTGACTTGGCCATTCTAACACCTGGATATGTTTATTTTTGAACCATTCCATTGTAGATTTTGCTTTATGTTTTGGATCATTGTCTTGTTGGAAGACAAATCTCCATCCCAGTCTCAGGTCTTTTGCAGACTCCATCAGGTTTTCTTCCAGAATGGTCCTGTATTTGGCTCCATCCATCTTCCCATCAATTTGAACCATCTTCCCTGTCCCTGCTGAAGAAAAGCAGGCCCAAACCATGATGCTGCCACCACCATGTTTGACAGTGGGGATGGTGTGTTCAAGGTGATGAGCTGTGTTGCTTTTACGCCAAACATAACGTTTTGCATTGTTGCCAAAAAGTTCCATTTTGGTTTCATCTCACCAGAGCACCTTCTTCCACATGTTTGGTGTGTCTCCCAGGTGGCTTGTGGCACACTTTAAACGACACTTTATGGATATCTTTAAGAAATGGCTTTCTTCTTGCCACTCTTCCATAAAGGCCAGATTTGTGCAATATACGACTGATTGTTGTCCTATGGACAGAGTCTCCCACCTCAGCTGTAGATCTCTGCAGTTCATCCAGAGTGATCATGGGCCTCTTGGCTATATCTCTGATCAGTCTTCTCCTTGTATGAGCTGAAAGTTTAGAGGGATGGCCAGGTCTTGGTAGATTTGCAGTGGTCTGATACTCCTTCCATTTCAATATTATCGCTTGCACAGTGCTCCTTGGGATGTTTAAAGCTTGGGAAATCTTTTTGTATCCAAATCCGGCTTTAAACTTCTTCACAACAGTATCTCGGACCTGCCTGGTGTGTTCCTTGTTCTTTATGATGCTCTCTGTGCTTTTAACGGACCTCTGAGACTATCACAGTGCAGGTGCATTCATACGGAGACTTGATTACACACAGGTGGATTGTATTTATCATCATTAGTCATTTAGGTCAACATTGGATCATTCAGAGATCCTCACTGAACTTCTGGAGAGAGTTTGCTGCACTGAAAGTAAAGGGGCTGAATAATTTTGCACGCCCAATTTTTCAGTTTTTGATTTGTTAAAAAAGTTTGAAATATCCAATAAATGTCGTTCCACTTCATGATTGTGTCCCACTTGTTGTTGATTATTCACAAAAAAATACAGTTTTATATCTTTATGTTTGAAGCCTGAAATGAGGCAAAAGGTCGCAAAGTTCAAGGGGGCCGAATACTTTCGCAAGGCACTGTATATATTCTTATTCCATCCCTTTACTTAGACTTGTGTGTATTAGGTAGGTGCTGCGGAATTGTAAGATTACGGTTAGACATTACTGCACTGTCAGAACTAGAAGCACAAGCATTTCGCAACACTTGCATTAACATCTGCTAACCATGTGTATGTGAGCAATACAATTTGATTTGAATCTTGGTTTCATCAGACCAGAGAATCTTGATTCTAATGGTCTGAGAGTCCTTTCTGTGCCTTTTGGCAAACTCCAAGCAGACTGTCATGCCTTTTAGTGAGGAGTGGATTCCGTCATACCACTCTACCATAAAGGCCTGATTGGTGGAGTGCTGCAGAGATGGTTGTCCTTCTGGAATGTTCTTCCATCTCAACAGAGGAACTCTGGAGCTCTAGACAGGTGTTTGCCTTTCTTAAAGTTCTTAAAGTACTCTAGAACGAGGCCCGAGTTCCCGACTTGGAATTCCGAGTTGGATGACCATTCAAAATGTATTTTCCCAGTCGGAGTTCATTTTTTTGCGAGTTCCCAATTGTCTTGAATGCACTGAAGTTGGAGATTTCGGAGTTCCACGTTCTGAGTTCCCAGTTGTTTTGAATCAAAGTCATCCTGAATTGACAGCATGGACAATGTATTAAATATTTTCTGGCCGATGTGTGAATGTTTGTGTGAATGTTTAACCCTTTAAGCTTTTAAAAGAGACCCTTTTAGACATGTTTTAAATCCTTAAACCCGGACTTGGAACACACACCCTTTCAACCAAATAGCTGGCAGGGGAAGCAAAATAGTGATTGCTTGCTTGCAGTTAGGCACTGATTCCTTCCAAACCACTCATTGTTGAATTTTCGATTTCCGTCTTGTTGTGTGATGTTTATGTCCAATGGCTGATGAGCACCAATACATTTATTTGTAATTTCTCTTCATATGACAAGGATTGAAAATAATTTTCCTGTATATTGTTGACGTGATTCATGATGATGACTGCTTGCCTCGCTATCTAATCTAGCTTGATAGCTAATATTTTGAAAGTAGCCTATGATGTCGAGATGATCAGTCCAATCAAAGTTACGGTAGGTGTAACTTTATTTGACGGAATTATATCTGTGGTCAATGTCCTTGAGCGTTTTTGGACAGGCACTTTTAATGTTAATATATGGCAGCTCCCAATGGGGCTTGAAATGCCTAGCCCCCCCTTTATATTATACGGTGATGTAGTGTCCCCATGAGTGACAGAACACTGAGCCAATCACGGCGCAACTAGAGAAGATTACCCACGCATATGCGCTGTCCTTTCCCGGTTGCCCCTTCGTCACAGAAACATCTGCATTTTGGAGCTGCCTTACTCTATTGTCTGCTTGCCTGGAACCATGTTAAATCTAATATCCATTGCCAATTGAGGTTGATCGTCTGTTGTCTGCTTGATTTACAGCAGGGTCTTATTAGATTTAACAGAGAAAGCATCAAGGTAATGAGTACATGTTTTCATATGTTTTTGTGCCTTGGATTGGACACTAAGTCTACTGTGCGCAATTGTGTAGGATAGACTATTGCGCAACACCCAACACTCTTCCCATACAAGCTTCTGGGTATAATGACAACAAATGACATAGTCTAGTGGGCTTATTGACAATATGATCTGGTAATGAAATAACATGACAAATACATTTGGTTTTCCATGTCACACCTGCAATGTTAAACAATACAAGTGGCTTGAAGTAGCCTTCTTGAATTTGGAGATGTGGAGCACAGAAATTCAAATACTGTAAAAGGCCTAGCTTGAAAATCAGAAATTTTCTCAATTTGGTTCTTGAAACGTCCTTGTAATTACTGTAGCCAATTTATAAGTTATCCTGCTCCCTTATAATTATCTGTGATTTTATTTTTGATCAGTTTTTGTGAGAGTGGCCACTTTCGTTTGTTTCCCGCAGCTTCAATTGTAGGGTGTTGATCTACTTTGTTGCGGTAAAACCACATGCTGCTATATGAGGATGACAACTTCTAATGTTAGCTTCAACTTGGATTTCCATGCAAATCCTTCCATTAAAAAAGGAAACTGGTTTTTGGTCACTTTCTCATTATAAAAATGGCGATGGTGAGATTAATGCAACTCTATTCATGGCTTTATCATGTGTGCCTGCGTAAGCCACATAGGCTACAGAAAAATGGCCATGCATGCAACATTCCTGCAGTCAGCATGTCAATTGCACGCTCCCTCAAAACTTGAAACATCTGTGGCATTGTGTTGTCTGACAAAACTGCACATTTTAGAGTGGCCTTTGATTGTCCCCAGCACAATGTGCACCTGGGTAATGATCATGCTGTTTAATCAGCTTCTTGATATGCCACATCTGTCAGGTGGATGGATTATCTTGGCAAATGAGAAATGCTCACTAACAGGGATGTAAACATTTCTTTTGCAAAATATTTGAGAGAAATCCACATTTTGTGTGTATGAAAAGTTTCTGGGATCTTATATTTATGAAAAATGGGACGAACACTTTGTATGTTGTGTTTATATTGTTCTTTAGTAGGATATATATAAATTCTACAATTGCAATACATTGAGGTCTGTGAAAATTATGATTAAATGCTTGAAAAAGTCCCTGAAAGTCCTTGAATTTTAATGATCAATGTCTGTATGAACCCTGCTTAAAGGATGTATAGTCCTAGGCCTATGTTGTTGTATAGCTGGAGTTATGGGCCAATTTGCATATATTCACTTTTATTCCTCTATGTACACACAAACTGCATAATTTTTTTTTTTTTGGTTTCAAACCATTTAGAATGTTTTATTCCAATGTCACACATTTTCCTATTATTTATAGAAATACCCATGTGTTTGTGTGTGTGTATAATAATAATAATAATATCGTTAGAGTGAATTTGGTATTATACGCATGTGTGAAATGGAAATGTGTTTTTTTGCATATCCCAACTCCTCCTGAGACACCCTCGGAGAGTAGGGTCACGGCCAGGGTCATATACGTGAGTCATACAGAAAGCATGTGGGGGGGACCTGGCTGTAGTCATGACTACGGTGTGAAGCCAAAGGTTTCACAGTGCCGTGTATATGTGTATGCCAGTAGCGGCCCATGGTTTCATAATGGCATGGTTGTGTTGAATTTTACACAGCCATGTTCTCAACGTACAACTAACCCTCCAGTCAGACAAGTTTACTAGATACTATTCACCATAGGGTTGAGTCTAACACGTTTGTAGAGAAATTATGATAACACTTTATTTCGATAATCCATCTGTAGATGCTCTAGAGACCATCAGTAACATTTCAACTAACCCTAAACTTAACTCTTACCCTAACCTTCATTTTTTTTAAACTAGGCAAGTCAGTTGAGAACTCATTTTTATTTACAATGACGGCCTACCCCGGCCTAAACCGGACGACGCTGGGCCAATTGTGTGCCGCCCTATGTGACTCCCAATCACGGCCGGATGTGATACAGCCTGGAATCGAACCAGGGTCTGTAGTGACACCTCTAGCACTGAGATGCATTGCCTTAAACCTCTGCGCCACTCGGGAGCCCCAACCTTAACCCTAACCGTAAATTTAACAAGCAGTTGCTTGTCAACAGTTTGTTGATAGTATGACCATCTGTAGAGCACCGACAGATGGAAAATCCTGACTATCCAAATAAAGTGTGACCAAAATGATGAATAGTATTGAATTTAACATTTTGTGGCATGTGCATTTCTTGTGTTTGTGTGTATGTTTACATATTCTTGCTGCTCTCTTTCCTTCTGTTCCTATTGGAGAATCTGTGGATGCAGTTGAGACACATTTCATTGGAGTTTGTTTTCTTGTTCTATCTCTCCATGCAGGTACCAAATATTCAAATCCATCCAGACACAAGTGGTGTCATCCTTGACTTCACACGCAACGCCAGAGTGAAACCGGTTGCATACAATCAAAGCAAAAATAATGGCTTAGATTTTCATTCAAGATATGAGATGGAAGGAAAGGAAATACATCTTACTGTACATCCATATACAGTGCTTCCGGAAAGTATTCAGACCCCTTGACCTTTTCCACATTCTGTTACGTTACAGCCTTATTCTAAAATCTATAAACATTTTTTATTTTTTTCCTGTTTTCGCTTTGTCATTATGGGGTATTGATGAGAACATAACAAGGCTGTAACATAACAAAATGTGCAAAAAGGGAAGGGGTCTGAATATTTTCCAAAAGCACTGTATAGCTACCTATTTATAAAACATGTGCTACTACAGTATAGATGTCAATCTGAAAACGATGAAGCCCTCAGAATGGATTTCTGAGACCTACAGTCATGTGATGTATCCAGTTACCCATTCAGCTCCTGAATGCTCAGCTGAGAGTGGTCTCACTGCTCATTGAGATAGGGAGAGAGAGAGAGACATTGTTAAATGTCATACCCTTTAGCCATGTAGAGTGAATTGGCGTGACACCCTATACTCGTGTAGATGGAGAGCGGTGCTCAATTTGACAGCCTGTGTGTTTGTATAAATACAGAGACTGTGTTACTGACGCCATTTTCAGTGAGAACCTGCGTCCCAAATGTCACCCGTGCACTACTTTTGACCCTATTGGTCCTGGTTCCAATGTAATTCCACTATATAGGGAATTGGGTGCCATTTGAGACGCTGCCTTACAGATTGAGAGATGGTGTTTGATAACCCTCATTGCATAGCCTGCAGTGTGATTGAGCTTAAATTGTACTCTTGTCTGTGCTGAGGAAGTCAGTGTTCACACATTCTTGGACCGGCTATTAATACAAGGAATTTGTGTTTCCCGTGAAGGAGAGAGCTGTGGCTCTGTGGTGTGTGTGTGTGTGCGTGTGTGTGTGTGTGTGTGTGTTTGCGCACATTCTAATGTGTGTGTGTGTCACTTTATGCAGCCTTGACCTCTCACTTCCTAACACATCTGACATTTAAGTGGAGCCATTCCCAGAGCAGAGCATGTCAAAGACTTCCCGGGTGAGATGGGGTAAAAATGTTTTTCTAGCTAGGTCTGTGATCCTGTAACTATCAATCCCTGAGCTCAGACAACAAAAAACAACAACATAGATTTTCTGGTTAGGCCTGCTCTGCTGTGCGGGCTTGAGGTAATGGTTTGGTGTTATTCAACAGTGAATGTTTCATTTCCCCCTTCATTCAAAAAAAGGAGAATAGTTCATGATGAGAAGGGGGAGGTTGGTTCTTTCCTTAGGGTGGCTAAATTCTGATAATTCTTTCCCCCAAAATCCTTGGTTTGACAGAAATCCTGGTATTACAGATTTTCTGCTTATTCCCTTCTTATTATGGGAAATTTTCCAACTAGTAATTCTTCAAAACCTGGGTATTTGGGGAAAGTTATGAGATTTTTGCAACCCTAATCCTTCTGCTTTGTAACATGAGGACGGTCCTATTCCCTGTGGGCCACACCACAGAGCCTCCAACATCCTCCCAGTCACACACAATGAGGCTGCTTCATCATCACAAAAGCATCTTTGTCACATGCTATTGGTTAGCGCTCGGCTAAGATATCTTCCTTCCACTTGTGTCTCATCCCTGACGATTGGGGCGACACAAAGAGAGAGCCTGTCTGAAAAGCATCATGCCACATTTCCCTGTTCCAGCCCTGAAGTAGTGTAGTGTGCTCTGCGGACGAGACAAGGGTGGTGTGACCACAATCCAGTCATTACATGACATAGCCTCTAGCCAGTTTAAACAGGTTTGTGTTTCTGTACTTAATGTGGTACTAGCGTTGACTCCAGCTGTTGATGTCCCCTAGGGTCTGATATCGCAAGACTACTGGTACATTTAGCTCTCTTCCATCCAAGTGTACGTTCAACTCCTCATTAATGAGTAATGACATGGCTTGGGACTGTTTTGAGGGTAAACCGGAGCACGCATGTCCAGAGCAATTAAGACAGACATGCACCTTTGACTGTGCATAGAAATGACACATTATCAACAGCTACACAATTAGGAAACACTGTAAAGTACTTGCAGGCATCAGAAGGATGTTAAAACAATACTCATTCTCAGTAGCACTGGCTCCAGACACACTAGGCTATGTTTCATATCCCCCAGGCAAAATAAACCTGCTACTTTTCATTTGAACGACTACATTTAGATATCTCCACATCGATAGTAAGCACAACAGAAGCCTGGGGTACGTTAGATAGACTGTAGTCCTTCAAATAAAAAGTGGCAGGTTTATTTTGCCTGGGGGATATGAAACGTAGCCTAGTGTGTTCGATAGACTCCAAGTATAGAGACATTCTCAAAGGATGATGTCATTCTTTGTAATTCACACCTCAGTATGGGCGGCGATACACTAGCATTGAGCTTCTCCGGCTGAGGAAAGATCCCCTAGATGAGCGCTCCTCCTCGACCCAACACGCACACATACACATTGCCTTTTGTCGGGATTGAGTTCACAAACAGAAACACAGTAACTTCAACATATTATGGCATCATGTCAGGCCTGGGAGTCAGCGAATTCAAAACCATATTCCCTGTCAGAGAGAATGGACTTTTTGGAGCCAATTGTAATTTTCCAATTATTTCTATTGCCACATTGCTATTTGTCTAATTATCCGTCTCCTCCCACCTTTTATAATAAAGTGAGCAATTACACTAAGCACCAATGCACTTTATGGCTCGACTGCATTTCCTGCATCATCTCTTAATAGCAACTGAGGCATCATCCTGTTGCTGCTGTTAAGATACTACACTAATTGGTCAGTGTTGTTGGATTCCTCTCATGAAACAGGTTTTGGGCTCATTACAGGACACTCTCCTCCTCCTCATCCTCTTCCTCCTAATGCCCAAAGAGAGAGGCTGGATGAGATGACCGGGGCCTGGAGGAGGGCCAGGTCTGCTGTTAATGGACTATTGTCTCTCAAATAGCCTGGTGAACCTGCACAGTCACATACTGACACACTTGCAGACCTAAAGGTAGATGGAGAAGGATCCAACAGTGATATCTTCTGCATCTCCAGATTATTCTGACAGTAGAGCTGCACTAGACAACAGTTGGAATTCTCAGTGAATGGAAATGAAAGGAAGGATTGGAACTGCTGGCTTGCTAAATCTACTTCCTGGTCTAATATTAGTTTCTGTCAAACTTGACTGAATTCTAGTCACAGACGCGTATTTGTACCATTGTTCAATTCACGAGAGGAAGTGTGAAAGTAGTGCCCACTTCAGGAGAAAGATAGAGAATCGAGACACAGCCTGACTCCTCTCCCCTTGGGCCCGGCTGGTTAGGTCTGGGCCCATTGCTCAACATTCTCCCTCCCTGGTCATGTGAAAAGAAAGCGAAAGGCAGCGACTCACAGGATGTGCAGTCTTGGAGCCCACATGCGGGCTACATATTTATCATAATCATTTTATTGGGTACTGTTGGCCTACTTCAATATATTTCCATTCATTCCTTTGTACATTTTTATCAATCAAAATGTATCAAATTGAGGAGGCACATACTGGCCCAGTTTCATTGAGCCTGACATGATGACGCCATACAAATCAAAGGAACAAAATACACAGCTTCCCAAAACGTGTCCACTTCCTTTAAAACAAGATGGGCAACTGAACTCAAATTTCCCCTGTTCAAATTCCCCTGATCATGACAGAGGCTCATTTTATACATACTGTATATATATATTTACCCAGTGGATTTCCTTCTAATCTTTAGCATGATTTATTTTTCTGAGGGGCTCTTCAGACCAGGAGGTGTGGATGTGAGAAGGAAAGGGGAGGAAAGGGGGAAGGAAGTGGGAGCAGTGATGGAAAAAGTACTCAATTGTCTTACTTGAGTAAAAGTAATGATACCTTAATAGAAAATTACTCAAGTGAAAGTCACCCAGTAAAATACTACTTGAGTAAAAGTCTAAAAGTATTTGGTTTTAAATGTACTTAAGTATCAAAATTAAATGGAACTGCTAAAATGTACCATTTTCAAATTCCGTATATTAAGCAAACCAGACGGCACCATTTCCCTTTTTTTTATTGACGTATAGTCAGGGGCAGACTCAAACAACACATCATTTACAAACAAAGCATTTGTGTTTAGTGAGTCTGCCAGATCAGAGGCAGTAGTGATGACCAGGGATGTTCTCTTGATAAGTTTGTGAATTGGACCATTTTCCTGTCAAAATGTAATGAGTACTTTTAGGTGTCAGGGAAATGCAGGGAGTAAAAAGTACATGATTTTCTTTTGGAATTGTATTTTTATTTTATTTAACTAGGCAAGTCAGTTAAGAGCAAATTCTAATGTAATGAAGTAAAAGTAAAAGTTGGCAAAAATATAAATAGTAAAGTACAGATACCCCCCAAAACTACTTAAGTAGTACTTTAAAGTATTTTTACTTAAGTACTTTAGGAAGGGGAAACGAGGGGATTTGGCTTTAGCATTCACACAGTAAGTCAGTCAGGAGAATTGTTTTCAAAGCTCAATACTGACCTGATAATGAATCATTTAATTTTCCTTTCCCTGATAGCCACACTAATGCACCATTCTGCCTGCTTGGCCTCCTTTAGTCTCACTCATTGCAGAAATGCATGCAAGTTTCATAAAAATGAAGAGATACATAGGTACTTTACAGTACTGAAATCAATACTTTTTTGTGTTAAGTGCAAATATCAGTTACATGTTTATAAATGTTATATCAGTTATAATAAACCCTGTATATAGTATGCTTACCCCCTGAATATAGTATGCTTACCCGCTATATAAAGTATGCTTACCCCCTGTATATAGTATGCTTACCCCGTATATAAACTCACCAAAAAAAGAAACGTCCCTTTTTCAGGACCCTGTCTTTCAAAGATAATTCGTAAAGATCCAAATAACTTCACAGATCTTCATTATAAAGGGTTTAATCACTGTTGCCCATGCTTGTTCAATGAACCATAAACAATTAATGAACATGCACCTGCGGAACGGTCGTTAAGACACTAACAGCTTAGGACACTAAAGAGGCCTTTCTACTGATTCTGAAAAACACCAAAAGAAAGATGCCCAGGGTCCCTGCTCATCTGCATGAACGTGCCTTAGGCATGCTGCAAGGAGGCATGAGGACTGCACATTTGGCCAGGGCAATAAATTGCAATGTCCGTACTGTGAGACGGCTAAGACAGCGCTACAGGGAGACAGGACGGACAGCTGATCGTCCTCGCAGTGGCAGACCATGTGTAACAACGCCTGTACAGGATCGGTACACCCAAACATAACACCTGCGGGACAGGTACATGATGGCAACAGCAACTGCCCGAGTTACACCAGGAACGCACAGTCCCTACATCAGTGCTGACTGTCCGCAATAGGCTGAGAGAGGCTGGACTGAGGGCTTGTAGGCCTGTTGTAAGGTAGGTCCTCACCAGACATCACCGGCAACAACGTTGCCTACGGGCACAAACCCACCGTCACTGGATCAGACAGGAATGGAAAAAGTGCTCTTCATTGACGAGTCACGGTTCTGTCTCACCAGGGGTGATGGTCGGATTCGCGTTTATTTGTCGAAGGAATGAGCGTTTACACCAAGGCCTGTACTCTGGAGCGGGATCGATTTGGAGGTGGAGGGTTCGTCATGGTCTGGGGCGGTGTGTCACAGCATCATCGGACTGAGATATCCTCCTCCCTCATGTGGTACCCTTCCTGCAGGCTCATCCTGACATGACCAGCATGACAATGCCTCCAGCCATACTGTTCGTTCTGTGCGTGATTTCCTGCAAGACAGGAATGTCAGTGTTCTGCCATGGCCAGCGAAGAGCCTGGATCTCAATCCCATTGAGCACGCCTGGGACCTGTTGGACCGGAGAGTGAGGGCTTGGGCCATTCCCTCCAGAAATGTCCGGGAACTTGCAGCTGCCTTGGTGGAAGAGTGATGGAAGAGTAACATCTCACAGAAAGAACTGGCAAATCTGGTGCAGTCCATGAGGAGGAGATACACTGTAGTACTTAATGCAGCTGGTGGCCACACCAGATACTGAAAGTTACTTTTGATTTTGACCCCCCCTATGTTCCAGGACACATTATTCCATTTCTGTTAGTCACATGTTTGTGGAACTTGTTCAGTTCATATCTCAGTTGTTGAATCTTGTTATGTTCATACAAATATTTACATATGTTAAGTTTGCTGAAAATAAATGCAGTTGACAGTGAGGGGACGTTTATTTTTTAGTATTGCTTACCCCCTGTATATATAATGCTTACCTCCTGTATATAGTATGCTTACCCCATGTATATAGAATGCTTACTTACTTTCTTGTCTTCTTCTTATTTCAATTTCTTGTGTGTTTTTGTTCTACCGTGTGTTATTTTTAGTATTATATTGTTATTGTTTACTGTATTGTTGGGTTTAGAGCTTCAAAGAAAGGCATTTCACTGTACTTGTGTACATGACATTACATTTTGAAATGTATTTTTAGGACAGAAAATGAAAACGAACATTTGCCTTTTTATAACCTGGGATTGGGCATGCGAGAGCTCAACAGTAGATTAAGGCAGAGTAGATTAGGATTGAGATTAGGATTAAGATTGAGATTTTGCAATTAATTTATCTGTGGAGATTAGAAACGGTCTGGCAGCAGGAGGACTGGTGGTGAGGATAGGGTCAGGACTGAAACAGGTCTGAATCTGCCTCCACCACTGTCACAGGACTAGAGTTCCTGTATCCTGACTCATAAACTGACCTACACTGCCATGCAGTGGCAAAATGCTACAACTACAGCAAGTGAACCTTGGTAAGTATCAATACCAATATAATCCACAGACCATTTTATAACAATGATGTAAACAAACAGTAGATGCGTTTTAGAGAAATCTGATTTACCATAATAATTGCTCAATATAACACACAAGAAATAACTTGGTACATACCGTATAGTAGACGGTAGCTATCTAAGACCAATAATCATAACTGAGTGTTTTGTTGTCATAATAGGTTTATTGTAAATGCTGTATGTGGCACATCTGCAAAGATAATCTTTTCCCCCCATTATTTTGTCTCTTCACAATCAGATATTTTCCCACCAAAGTCTCTTTTATGTTGTCTGATGAGAACCTGCATAGGGCATGCAGCCTCCTGTACTACGTATAGTTTCTGACCTTTCTTTCTCTCATTGAGTGGGATAATGATTCTGGTCATTGGGAGCTGCCAAATTCCTGCTGTAGTATCACATATCCTTCCAGCCGGTCTGTCAGGAAGGCCTTCTCACTATTCCCCATAGTGATTTACTCTCCACTCATAATACAAGAGAACCTATTGAGCAACTGCAACACTGATTTGAGTCAACCTCTATGTCCCAAATGGCAACCTATTCCAAAGGGCCCTGGTCAAAAGTAGTGCACTATGAAGGGAATAGGATGCCATTTGGGATGTATACAAGGTCTAAGATCACTCAGTGGTGTTGTTCAGGATATGTTTGCAAGATCCGTTCATTCAGTGTTGTTGTATATGAAGTGTTTGAACCAATCTTCAGGGAAACACCCAATGCTCTTTTATACTGAACCAAAATATAAACGTGACATGTACATTTAGGGTCCTATGTTCCATGTGCTGAAATAAAATATCCCAGAAATTTTCCAAATTATTTCTCTCAAATTTTGTGTACAAATTTGCTTACATTCCAGTTAGTGAGCATTGCTCCTTTGCCAAGATAATCCATTCACCTGACAGGTGTGGTATATCAAGAAGCGGATTAAACATCATGGTCAATACACAGGTGCACCTTGTGCTGGGGACAATGTGTAGTTGTGTTACATGTTAAAATGTGTAGTTGTGTTACACAGCACAATACCACAGATGTCTCAAATTTTGAGGGAGGGTGCAATTGGCATGCTGACTCCAGGAATGTTCACCAGAGCTGTTGCCATATCATTTTATGTTAATTTCTATACCACAAGCCACCTCCAATGTTGTTTTAGAGAATTTGGCAGTATGTCCAACTTGCCTCACAACCGCAGACCACGTGTATGGCATCATGTGGACGAGTGGTTTGCTGATGTCAGCCTTGTGAACAGAGCGCCCATGGTTGCGGTGGGGTTATGGTATGGCAGGCATAAGCTACAGAAAACAAGCTCAATTGCATTTTATCGATGGCAATTTGAATGCACAGCGATCCCATGACAAGATCCTGATGCCCATTCATCTGCTGCCATCACCTCATGTTTCAGCATGATAATGCATGGCCCCATGTCATAATGATCTGTACACAATTCTTGGAAGCTGAAAATGTCCCAGTTCCTCCATGGCCTGCATACCAGACATGTCACCAATTGAGCATGTTTTGGATGCTCTGGATCGACATGTACGACAGCGTGTTCCAGTTCCCGCCAATATCCAGCAACTTCGCACAGCCATTGAAGAGGAGTGGGACGACATTCCATAGGCCACAATCAACAGCCTGATCAACTCTATGCGAAGGAGATGTGTGACGCTGCATGAGGCGGTCACACCAGATACTGACTGGTTTTCTGATTTTTTAAGGTGTATGTGACCAACAGATGCATATCTGTATTCCCAGTAATGTGAAATCCATAGATTAAACCTAATTTATTTATTTAATTTGACTGATTTCCCTATATGAACTGTAAAGCACTAAAATCTTTGAAATTGTTGCATGTTGCATTTATATTTTTGTTCAGTATATTTATCTATTTAAGATTTATTTTACCTGAGGGACAATTCTTGTTAGCATACAGACCTGAATTATGTTAAGCTGTACATGCAATATTCATCACTACCAAACTCTCTGCATGTAGGTAGTCGTGGGTTTACTGAGGTGAAGTCGGACATGCTCTCTTCAAACACTCTTTCAAACATCTCCATAGAGACCACCAGGCTAGACTTGTCTCTTCTCATTCACATCACGTATTGTTATTGTGGTGCGGTACACACTTAGACTATTTATGATTCCTACTTATGATCTGCATATTACTCCCTGTATGTAATGTTTATTGTACAATGACATTACCACGACAACAGTCTTAGTGCAATTAAGGTCCGTACCTCGTTAGTGATATGTGTGAGTTGGAAGCTCGGCAACACGCACACACACACACACACTAACATACACTGAGTTTTTAATAACGTATTTTGTTCAGTCCCTGGCTATCGCCAGCTCTCTAAGCTGTACTCTCATTTAGGAGAGTGCTTCAGACGTGAAGTAATACCTTTAAATAATGTAGAATGTTTTTCACATGGAGATCCAAGGAAAGCTCCTCGGCTCCCTGGCTCATTAAATCTTCAACTAAATGTGGCTATCCACCAGGGTATCAAAAATGTGTCAGAGGAATCAAAAAGACTCTTCCACATCTCATCTCTGCTTTGGCTCTCTGTGAGTAAATGCCTTGAAATGAGCCCTTACGCAACAAAAAGGTTCTCCAGATTCCAGAATTATACATGCTAGAGTTGTTTTTATTGATCTCGGTCGTCTCAAGAACGTTCCTTTGAAGAATACAACCCCATTAGAAATGATGTAATAACCAAGTAACTTCATCCGTATGTGGGATGGGAGGAACTAACAACACTGTTGTTTTGACATGGTTCTGTGATTTCTGATGAAGGCTAAAGATAACGTCATGGTTTGATGTTGGTGTAGGAGCAACTCATACTGATAAAAATGTACCTCAATCATTCATACTGTAGCCTATTTTCTTTCTTACACTAACTTACATGTACCACCATACCAATCATTTTTCAATAAATAAAGTCACTGGGGTTGGATAAGCGACACAAACAAAAGAACACATATACAACTGAAACAATGCCATTCCCATGTCTGTCACCTTTGATATTGTGCCCTGTCGTTCTGTATGTGTTCCACTACAAATACCCAGCCAATGTCACCTCAAGTCGACCAGGGCCCTCGAGCTAAATGACGAGTTGTCAACTGACCAGGGGCCACAGAACAGAACACACACACATATGCATGCATGCACCCGCAAGAAGCATACACACAGTCCCCATAACAACACTCCCTGTCACAACTTCCGCCGAAGTCGGGTCCTCTCCTTGTTCGGGCGGCGCTCGGTGGTTGTCGCCGGTCTTCTAGCCATCATCGACTTTTCATTTTCCATGTGTTTTGTCTTGTTTTTCCTTACACCTGGTTTCAATTCCCTCAATAATTTGTTGTGTATTTAGCCCTCTGTTCCCCCCATGTCTTTGTGTGGGATTGTAAGTGCTTGTGCACGTGTTGTTTGGTGCGCCCGACGGGGTTTTGTACCCAATTATTCTTGTTATTTTTATGCAGTGGGTTTTGCTATTAAACTGCTCCGGCTATTACCAAGTTCTGCTCTCCTGCATCTGACTTCCCTGCCACCGATTGCCAGGGTTTCCTGTTACAGCTTGACCTCTACTTGGCAACCATCCACCCGGCTCCTTCAGGTCGTGAGAAGGTGTCCGCCCTCATCTCGTGCCTCTCTGGGAAAGCCTTGGAGTGGGCCAACGCCGTGTGGGGAGAAGGAGATGCGCGTTGGACCATCCACCCGAGGGTAGAGCGGTGGGTGAACGTCTCTTCCATCTGAGGCAGGGGACGAGGAGCGCCCAGGAGTTCGCCATGGATTTTCGGACCCTGGCCGCCGGCGCGGGATGGAACGATAGGGCCCCGATCGACCACTATCGCTGCAATTTGTGCGAGGACGTCCGTCGGGAGTTGGCCTGCAGGGACACCACCCTCACTTTCGACCAGCTGGTGGACCTGTCCATTCGGCTGGATAACCTGCTGGCCACTGGCGGATGTCCAAATCGGGTTCTATCGGTTCCATCCCCCAGCACCGCCGCTCCGGTACCCATGGAGCTGGGAGGTGCTGTGCGTAGGGAGACTGGAGGCGGTTCCGGCTCGTGCACCATCTGTGGCCGCAGAGGTCACACTGCCAGTCGGTGCTGCGTTGGTTCCTCTGGGAATCGAGGCAGAAGGCAGGGCACTCTGGCATCATCCCAGGTGAGCCCTTCTCACCCAGAGCCCTCTGTTGCACACATGTTTGTGTATGTTTCTTTCCCTGAGTTTTCCCCGCATTCCCAGCATAAGGCGCTCGTCGATTCAGGCGCAGCTGGGAATTTTATAGACAGAACGTTCACCTTTAGTTTAGGGATCCCCATTGTTCCTGTGACTGTGCCCTTCCCCGTTCATGGGAAATGCAGGAGAGTCAATGAGGAAGAGACTACCGAGGCCTAAATCAGAGGCCTAAATCAGATCACGGTGAGGTACAGTTACCCGCTACCTCCTATCGCCATGGCGATTGAGTCAATGCACGGGGCGTGCTTCTTCACCAAACTAGATCTCAGGAGTGCTTACAACCTGGTGCGTATCCGGGAGGGAGACGAGTGGAAGACGGCGTTCAGTACGACCTCAGGGCATTATGAGTACCTCGTCATGCCGTACGGGTTGATGAATGCTCCATCAGTCTTCCAAGCCTTTGTAGATGAGATTTTCAGGGACCTGCATGGGCAGGGTGTAGTGGTGTATATTGATGACATTCTGATATACTCCGCTACATGCGCCGAGCATGTGACCCTGGTGCGTAGGGTGCTTGGTCGACTGTTGGAGCATGGAGAGTGACCGCATTTCAGCCGTGGGTAATTGGCCGGCTCCCACCACAGTAAAGGAAGTGCAGCGGTTCCTAGGGATTGCCAATTACTACCGGAGGTTTATCCCGGGTTTTGGTCAGGTAGCGGCTCCCATTACGTCACTGCTGAAGGGGGGCCCGGTGCGTTTGCAGTGGTCGGCTGAGGCGGACAGGGCTTTTTGTCACCTGAGGGCTCTGTTTACCTCGGTTGCCGTGCTGGCCCACCCGGACCCCTCTTTGACGTTCATAGTGGAGGTGGATACGTCCGAGGCTGGGATTGGAGCCGTGCTCTCTCAGCGCTCAGGTACGCCAGCAGAGCTCCGCCAGTGTCTTCTTCTCGAAGAAGCTCAGCCCGGCGGAGCGAAACTATGACGTGGGGGACCCGGGAGCTGTTGGCTGTCGTCAAGGCTCTGAAGGCGTGGCGACATTGGCTTGAGGGGGCTAAACACCCTTTTCTCATCTGGACTGACCACTGCAATCTGGAGTACATCCGGGCAGCGAGGAGACTGAACCCTTGCCAGGCAAGGTGGGCCATGTTTTTCACCCGTTTTGTTTTCCCCCTTTCCTACAGACCAGGTTCCCAAAATGTGAAAGCAGACGCACTGTCCTGACTGTATGACACGGAGGAGCGGCCCATGGATCCCACTCCCATTCTCCCGGGATCCTGCCTGGTGGCGCTAGTAGTGTGTGAGCTGGACGCGGACATTGAGCAGGCGTTATGTGCAGAGCCCACTCCCCTCCAGTGTCACGCTGGGCGTCTGTACGTTCCGTCTGCTGGCCGTGACCGGTTGATCTATTGGGCCCATACGTCACCCTCCTCTGGTCATCCTGGGATTGGTCGGACAGTGAGCTGTTTGGTCGCACCTGTCGGTGGATTTTCTTACCGACCTCTCCCCTCAAAGGGAAACACCACAATCCTGGTCATTCTGGATCGGTTCTCTAAGTCCTGCCATCTCCTCCCTCTGCCGGTCTCCCTACGGCCCTACGGCCCTACAGACTGTGGAGGCCTTGTTTACACACGTCTTCCAGCACTATGGGATGCCTGAGGATATTGTGTCTGATCGAGGTCCCCAGTTCACTTCGAGGGTGTGGAAGGTGTTCATGGAACGTCTGGGGGTCTCGATCAGCCTTATCTCAGGGTTTCTTCCCGAGAGTAATGGGCAGATGGAGAGAGTTAACCAGGATGTGGGCAGGTTTCTGCAGTCGTATTGCGAGAAACGGCCGGGGGAGTGGGCAGCGTTCATGCCCTGGGCCGAGATGGCTCAGAACTCGTTCCGCCACTCCTCCACTAACCTCTCCCCCTTCCAGTGCGTACTGGGGTACCAGCCAGTTCTGGCGCCTTGGCTTCAGAGTCAGATCGAGGCTCCTGCGGTGGACGACTGGTTTAGGCGTGCGGAGGAGACATGGGACGCCGCCCATTTTCACCTCCAGAGTGCCATGCTGAGCCAGAAAGCCAGCGCAGACCGTCACCGCAGTGAGGCCCCGGTGTTCGCACTCGCACGAGTGCTTAACCCTGGGAAGTAGGGGTGCTGAAAAATCTGGGGAAAATATATATATATATAAATAAAAATACATGTATTTTTCCACAAAAGTAGTGCACTGGGCCTTTACTAGTATTACTAATTAGCAGACCGATATACACTACTGGTCAAAAGTTTGAGAACACCTACTTATTCAAGGGTTTTTCTTTATTTTTTACTATTCTCTACAATGTTGAATAATAGTGAATACATCAAAACTATGAAATAACACATATGGAATCATGTAGTAACCAAAAAAGTGTTAAAAAAATCTAAACATATTTTATGTTTGAGATTCTTCAAATAGCCACCCTTTACCTTGATGACAGCTTTGCACACTCTTGGCATTCTTGTTAGGGCTAGGCCCGTTTTTTCTCCACTTCCTGCCTGAACGATATGCACAAAGTAAACTGCCTGTAGCTCAGGCCCTGAAGCCAGGATATGCATGTAATTGGTACCATTGGAAAGAAAACACTTTGAAGTTTGTAGAGTTGTTACAATAATATAGGAGAATATAACACAATCGATATGGTAGAACATCCAAAGAAAAACCAACCAGAATTATTTTTGAGAGTCCATCCTCTTAGAAATGCAAGAGAAAGGTCATATTGACAAGTAGCTCCATGGATGCAATTCCTATGGCTTCCACAGGGTGTCAGCAGTCTATGTTCAATGTTTCAGGCGTGTAACTTCAAAAACGAATAAGAAATATCAGTTTTAGTGGAAGGACAGTCTTGGAAATTCGTGTTCGTGAATGCCATGAAGACATTACGCACCTGTTTCCTATTGAACATACTTCTTTCTGAAAGAAATATTATAGTTTGATTACATTTTAGGGTATCTGAGGAATAAATAGAAACGTATTTTGATTTGTTGAAACAAAGTTTAGGGATAGATTTTCTGCATGTTGAACGAGTGGATTACTCAAATTGATGGTGCCAACTCAACTGACTTTTTGGGATATAAAGAAGGATTTTATCGAACAAAACTACACTACATGTTATAGCTGGGACCCTGTGGATGACAAATCAGAGGAAGATATTCAAAAGTAAGTGAACATTTAAACGTTATATGTGAATGTATGAAACCTGTGCCAGTGGAAAAATATTTTGATGTTGGGTACCGTCCTCTAACAATCACATGCCATGTTTTCGCTGTAATAGCTACTCTAAATCGGACAGTGCAGTTAGATTAACAAGAATTTAAGCTTTCAGCCGATATAAGATACTTATATGTACCTAAATGTTTAAAATCCAAAATATGTATTATTTATTTGAATTGTGCGCCCTCCAGTTTCACAAGAAGTTGTCCTTCTTGAGGCTATGTCTGACTGACGTGCCTGTTACTCAGGCCCAGAAGCCAGGATATGAATTTAATTGGTACCATTGGATAGAAACCACTTTGAAGTTTGTAGAAATGTTAACATAATGTATGAGACTATAACACAATTGATATGGTAGGAGAAAATCCAACCAGAAAATATATTTCTTTGAGAGCCCATGCTCTTCAAATGGAACGTATAGGGTCATATCCAAATCCAGCTCCCTAATTGCAATTCCTTGCCGGGTTTTGGTCTTCCTTCCTTCCTTGGCTTCCACTAGATATCAATAGTCTTTGTTCAAGGTTTCAGGCTTGTTTCTTCCCGAACAAGGAAGAATTTAGAGTTTTAGTACTGGGAGCCAGAGATGGAAATCAGTCTGTGCCCGTGCGACGAAGAGGACGCACACCTGCTTATTTTGTTTTCTATTGAACATACTTCTTTCCATATTAAATATTATAGTTTAATTACATTTTAGGGTACGTGAGGATTGAATAGAAACGTATTTTGACTTGTTGAACCAAAGTTTAGCGGTAGCTTTTTGGATTCTTTCTCTGCATGTTGAATGAGTGGATTACTCAAATCGATGGCGTTAATTTAACTGACTTTTTGGGATATAAAGGACTTTATCTAACAAAACGACCATGCATGTTGTAGCTGGGACCCTTTGGATTGCAAATCAGAGGAAGATTTCCAATGTAAGTGAATATTTCATCTCTATTTGTGATTTTATGAAGCCTGTGGTGGTTGAAAGATATTTTGACAAGGGGCACCGTCATCAAACAATCGCATAGCATGCTTTCGCTGTAAAGCCTATTGTAAACCGGACAATGCAATTAGATGAACAAGACTTTAACTTCTTGATGCACGCATCCCGTTAGCGGGATCATTTTTGTCAACATCCGCTGAATTGCAGAGCGCCAAATTCAATTTAAATGACTAAACAAGCATCTTTCTGGTAAGAAGAGGGGCGGGGGGGGGGGGGTGGGGGGTGGTATGCCTTATGATTGACGAGACGTGGTGTGATCATAACAACATACAGGTTGGGTCATTGTCCTGTTGAAAAACAAATGATAGTCCCAAGTCCTTCTGTTCACCTAACTTAGAATTTCCTCACAATCAAATGTCGACCGCATTATCTACCAAGGGAATTTTCTTAGATTATAATCACAGCCGTATATATTCCCCCAAGCAGACACATCGATGGCCTTGAACAAACTTTATTTGACTCTATGTAAACTGGAAACCATATATCCTGAGGCTGCATTCATTGTAGCTGGGGATTTTAACAAGGCTAATCTGAAAACAAGACTCCCTAAATTCTATCAGCATATCGATTGCGCAACCAGGGCTGGTAAAACCCTGGATCATTGTTATTCTAACTTCCTCGACGCATATAAGGCCCTCCCCCGCCCTCCTTTCGAAAAACTGAGCATGACTCCATTTTGTTGCTTCCAGCCTACAGACAGAAACTAAAACAAGATTACTCGTTGGTTATTACTGCATTGTCGGAACTAGAAGCACAAGCATTTCGCTACACTCGCATTAACATCTGCTAACCATGTGGATGTGACAAATAACATTTGATTTGATTTGATTTCCATCACCCTCCTTCTTGGTTAATTATGGCTTAGATCCCGCTACCGGGATCGATATGACATCAGCCAGTGAAAGTGCAGGGCGCCAAATTCAAACAACAGAAATCTCATAATTAAAATTCCTCAAATATGCAAGTATTTTACACCATTTTAAAGATAAACGTCTTGTTAATCTCACCACAGGATCCGATTTAAAAAATGCTTTACGATGAAAACACACCAAGTGATTATGTTAGGTCAGTACCTAGTCACAGAAAAACACAGCCATTTTTCCAGCCAAAGAGAGGAGTCACAAAAAGCAGAAATAGAGATAAAATGAATCACTAACATTTAATGATCTTCATCAGATGACACTCATAGGACTTCATGTTACACAATACATGTATGTTTTGTTCGATACAGTTCATATTTATATCCAAAAATCTCAGTTTACATTGGTGCGTTACATTCAGTAATGTTTTGCTTCCAAAACGTCCGGTGATTTTGCAGAGAGCCACATCAATTTACAGAAATACTCATCATAAATGTTGATGAAAATACAAGAGTTATGCATGGAACTTTAGATAAACTTCTCCTTAATGCAACCACTGTGTCAGATTTCCAAAAAGCTTTACCGAAAAAGCACACCATGCAATAGTCTGAGTACGGCGCCCAGACACAAAAACAAGCCATACAGATATCCGCCATGTTGTGGAGTCAGTGAAAGTCAGAAATAGCGTTATAAATATTAATTTACCTTTGATGATCTTCAGAATGCACTCCCAGGAATCCCAGTTCCACAATAAATGTTTGTTTTGTTCGATAAAGTCCACAATTTATGTCCAAATACCTCCTTTTTGTTCGCGCCTTGAGTTCACAAATCCAAATTCACGACTCGCAGGTCAGACAATGTTTTTAACATAAATCTTCAATAATGTTTCAACCGGAGAATTCCTTTGTCTTCAGAAATGCAATAGAACGCAGGTCGCTCTCACGGGAATGCGCATGATCAGCTGATGCCAGACACCTGATTGAAAGAGCTCTCATTCCCCCCTCCTTCATAGTAGAAGCCTGAAACAAGATTATAAAGACTGTTGACATCTAGTGGAAGCCTTGGGAAGTGCAATATGACCCATAGACACTGTATATTCAATAGGCAATGAGTTGAAAAACTACAAACATCAGATTTCCCACTTCCTGTTTTTTTTCTCCAGGTTTTTGCCTGCCATATGAGTTCTGTTATACTCACAGACATCATTCGAACAGTTTTAGAAACTTCAGAGTGTTTTCTATCCAAATCTACTAATAATATGCATATGTTAGCTTCTGGGCGTGAGTAGCAGGCAGTTTACTCTGGGCACCTTATTCATCCAAGCTACTCAATACTGCCCCCCAGCCATAAGAAGTTAAATAGCCCTTACACAGCCTGGAGGTGTGTTGGGTCATTGTCCTGTTGAAAAACAAATGATAGTCCCACCAAGACCAAACCAGAAGGGATGGCGTATCGCTGCAGAATGCTGTGGTAGTGGTGCTGGTTAAAAGTTCCTTGAATTCTAAATAAATCACTGACAGTGTCACTAGTTAGTTTGCTGGTGATGTGGACACCAAGGAGCTTGAAACTCTCAACCTGTTCCACTACAGCCCGATCGATGAGAATGGGGGCGTGGTCGGTCTTTCTTTTCCTAAAAACCGCAATCATCTCCTTTGTCTTGATCACGTTGAGGGAGAGGTTGTTGTCCTGGCACCACAAGGCCAGGTCTCTGACCTCCTCCCTTTAGGCTTTCTCATCGTTGTCGGTGATCAGGCCTTCCACTGTTGTGTCATCTGCTAAATTAATAAAAATTCTTTCATGATGGTTTTTCCCAAATAGTAAACAAACATGCCCCATTCCGCAGGTTCAGGGTTAAATGGCGGGATAATACATGGTCTTCTTCTGAGCTGTCTTGTATTATTCACGACCGTAATCTAGCCTGGGCTAAAGCAAGGAAATCATGTTGTGATGCTGATTGGCTTAGTTTTAGGCAGTTACGAAACAAGTGTTCTTTTCTTCTCAGGAAGGCCAAGTCTGAATATTTTACCAGTGGTCTGTTACCACTGATAACCTGAATGACCCTAGAAAGTTTTGGAAGGCTATTAAGTCTTTGTCTGGTGACAGTAATGTTAATGAATTACCGCCATGTGTATTGAAGGACTTTGTTGCTGTATATGATAAAACTGAAATGCTGAATTGTTTCAAGGAGCACTTTGTATCATCTGGTAGGCTGTTTTATTCAGTGTCCTCTGTCTCTGTACAACCTTGTGTGGATGAACCAGTGAGAGCTGGTCAAGCTTTTAGCTTTTTGCCATTCTCAGTGCAGGTGGTGCATAAAGCCCTGAAAGCCTTAGATCAGAGAATTCCTGCAGGTCCTGAACTTTTGGATCCCTGCTTTTTATATCTGGCAGCTGATTTCATAGCTGAACCACTTACATATCTGTTCAATATAACCCTGGAATGTAATGAAATTCCAAAGATCTGGAAATCAGCATTTGTCCTACCACTTTTAAAAGGGGGAGATCCAACTCTCTAAATAATTACAGGCCAATCTCAAAGCTGTCACCCCTGGTGAAAATACTTGCAACCCTTGTGAGTGAACAGCTAAAAGAGTTTTTATTTACTAACTTTATTTTATCAATGTACCAATCGGGCTTCAGGAAGAAGCATAGCACAATTACAGCAGCCATGAAGGTTTTAAATGATATCACTGAAGCCCTTGACAAAAACAGCACTGTATCTCACTTTTTATTGATCTCTCTAAGGCTTTTGATACAGTTGATCATGCTATACGAAGGCAGATATTGTCGAGTGTAGGTATTTCGGAGCATGCAGTTGGATGGTTTGCTAACTATCTGTCTGATAGAATTCAGTGCACTCAATTTGATGGGCTCATGTCTGTTAAATTGTATGTCTGTAATGTTGTGCCCCAAGGCTCTGTACTTGGTCCTCTCTTATTCAGTATTTATATAAATCATTTTGACAAAAATGTCCAAAATGCTCAACTTCATTTTTATGCTGATGGTACTGTTATTTACTGTTGTGCCTCGTCTCTTACAAAAGCTTTCCAGAACTTGCAAAATACTTTTTATACTGTTCAACTGTAAGGCGTAACTGGTGGCAGAAAAGTCAGATGCAGGAGAGCAGAACTGGGTAATAACCGGAGCAGTTTAATATACAAAACCACCGGCATCCAGAATGACAACATATGGATACAAAACCCGTCGCGCACCAGACAACAATGTGCACAAGCACTTACAACAAACAATTATGCACAAAGACATGGGGGGAACAGAGGGTTAAATACACAACACATAATGAGGGAATGAAAACCAGGTGTGCGGGAAAACAAGACAAAACAAATGGAAAATGAAAAATGCATCGGCGATGGCTAGAAGACCGGTGACGTCGACCGCCGAACACCGCCCAAACAAGGAGAGGAACCGACTTCGGAAGAAGTCGTGACATCAACATACATCAATTGACAGACGTACATCAACAGATATCAACAGACATCAATTGAAGCGTATCCTCAATACTGACAAAACCAAACTAATGGTGTTTTCTAAAGCAAGAAATAGATCTCTGAACTTTTCACCTATTATTCCCTGTCAGCGCATTGAGATTGAGACTGTAACCTCATATAAATATCTTGGAATTTTAATTGATGACGGCCTCTCTTTTAAATTGCATATTCAACAACTTACAAAAAAATTGAAGCTGAAATTGGGATTTTATTTTAGGAATAAGGCCTGTTTTTCTTTTGAAATCAGAAGGAGGCGAGTATCAGCTACATTTATGCCTTTACTAGACTATGGGGATATTTTATATATGAATGCTTCCGCTCAGTGTTTGAGATCAATTGACACCCTTTACCATGGCACTTTGAGATTTATTTTAAACTGCAAAACCCTGCACTTTGTATACCAGGGTTGGCTGGCCTTCTCTAGTCACTCGTAGGCTCAGTCACTGGTATACTGTTATTTACAAAGCCATTTTGGGTTTACTACCTATTGTTCAGAAATGTGGACTTCGTTCGCTGGACTTTATCCTGCTAACTGTTCCAAATGTCCGAACTGAATTTGGTGAAAGTACTTTTATGTACTCTGCGCCATCGTCTTGGAACGCCTTACAAAATACTTTTAAACTGTAAGAACTTGTCCCGATTGGTATTTTTGAAATCACTGATGAATGATATTGAGACTGATTCCCTGACCTGTCAATGTTTTTAATTTTCTGTTTTTGATTTTGTTATACTCTTGTGAATTCTACGTTTTTACTAGATTACTTGTAGTTTTTCATGTTGTTTGTCTGTAATTTTTGTAATGACTTGGTGCTGCTTATCTTGAAAAAGAGATTTAAAATCTCAATTAGCCCTTCCTGGTTAAATAAAAGTTTAATAATAATAAAATGAAGGTGTTGGAGTCGTGCCTGGCCATGCAGTCATGAGTGAACAGGGAGTACAGGAGGGGACTGAGCACACACCCCTCAGGGATCCCTGTGTTGAAGATCAGCGTGGCAGATGTGTTGTTATCTACCCTTACCACGTGGGGTTAGCCCGTCAGGAAGTCCAGGATCCAGTTGCAGAGGGAGGTGTTTAGTCCCAGGGTCCTTAGCTTAGTGATGAGCTTAGAGGGCACTATGGTGTTGAACGCTGAGCTGTAGTCAATGAATAGCATTCTCACATAGGTGTTCCTTTTGTCCAGTAGTGAAAGGACAGTGTTGAGTGCAATAGAGATTACATCATATGTGGATCTGTTGGGGCCGTATGCAAATTGGAGTGGGTCTAGGGTTTCTGGGATAATGGTGTTGATATAAGCTATGACCAGCCTTTCGAAGCACTTCATGGCTACAGACAGGTCGGTAGTCATTTAGGCAGGTTACCTTAGTCTTCTTGGGCACATAGACTATGGTGGTCTAGTTGAAACATGTTGGTATTAAAGACAGGGAGAGGTTGAAAATGTCAGTAAAGACACTTGCCAGTTGGTCAGCTTGTGCTCGAAGTACATGTCCTGGTAATCCATCTGGCCCTGGTTGGCCCTGGTTGGGGACGACGTCATCGATGCACTTTTTGATGAAGCCAGTGACTGATTTGGTGTACTCTTCAATGCCATCGGATGAATCCGGGAACATATTCCAGTCTGTGCTAGCAAAACAGTATTGTAGCTTAGCATCTGCTTCATCTGACCACTTTTTCCTTGACAGAGTCACTGGTGCTTCCTGCATCAACCTACAGTTTATGAATGAAAGTATACAATGTAGGTGCACACAGGTCGAGAGAAAAATTAGAGGTGACAGACAGTGACACATTCAATACCGCCTTGCACACTTTTGTGTAATCATTAGTCCAACAGTGGCAAATGAGAGTTTCTATTGGACACGTTTAAGTATGTTTATCCCAGTTTTGTTCCGTTTGCTTCTGTTAAAGAAGTGTTTTTCAACAGAATCTCGGGATGAATACACCCCTGATCACGCTTAAACACAGTTCACTTTTATAGCCCCTACGTTGTATTCTTTCTCGCATCTATGCATTCTCGTCCTCACACCTTGTCCCTTCGTGGACTTCAATACACAACACATCAGCTGTTTGGGACCAGGCAAAAAAGCCTTTCCAAGCCAAACCATATCATAACCGCTATACACAGCCTACATTGTTGTTACCATATTACCTAAAATAACATCATAGTCAACAAAGCTAGTAGAACTAACGTGTTAGCAAACCCCCTACAATAATGCAGTAACATTACAGTGTACAGTCAGAACGCAGTTTAGCAGTTACACCGGCGGGCCCCGGTGGCAATGAATTGGTAAAACCAAAAGCTTACCTTGACTTGGAAGAGTTCCAGTGCTGTGTTGGATAGTCATAGTCAGAGCCAGCTAGCTAACATAGCATCCCTCTGTTTGAGCAGGGTGTTTGAGTAGGCTAAACTAGCTAGCTACATTTGTTAGCTAAGTAAGTGATAATGAATGAATGTGAAAAAAATGACAATCTCTCTCTAACCATGAGCCTCCTAGGTTTTGTATTGAAGTCAATGGACTTCAATACAAAAGGATGGCGGAGGACGGAAGCTAGCTGTCCTCTGGCTACACCATCGTACAGAGCACCTATTATTTGGTGACGTTTCATACAGAATAGTTTTATCTAAAAAGGATAACTGTAAAACATTTATTTTCATGAAATTCACTGAGGATGGTCCTCCTCTTCCTCCTCTGAGGAGCCTCCACTGATGGAAAACAACCACTTTTTGTGGCAGTATTATTTTACCATCCTAACAAACCACTTAATGTAAATGTACGTTACTATACATAGGCTGGTCATCTAGGTTTGTACCTATAGACTTTCCATCACCATGAAGAAAAACAATGGACAATACAGTAATTGAGGACATTGAGACCTCAAGTGGTTTGTGATGGGGCGGCAGGTAGCCTAGTGGTTAGAGCGTTGGATCCTCGAGCTGACAAGGTCATTCTGTCGTTCTGCCCCTGAACAAGGCAGTTAACCCACTGTTCCTAGGCCGTCATTGAAAATAAGAATTTGTTCTTAACTGACTTGCCTAGTTAAATAAAAGTTAAAAAAATAAAAAAAACATTTTAAAATGTTGCTCAGTTGGTAGAGCATGGCGCTTGCAATGCTAGGGTTGTGGGCTCGATTCCCACAGGGGACCAGTGCGAAAATGTATGCACTCACTACTGTAAGTTTCTCTGGATAAGAGCATCTACTAAAATAGGAAAGGAATCAATAGACCATATCAGTTTTCACATAGAATAAATTATTTTTCTATTCTACAAGGCCTACAGATAATTATCAGACTCAAGTCACAAATGCTGGTAAACACTCAAAGACACTTTCCTGGTCAGAGCACTTTACAGACAATTTAGTAACAACAGAGGGAGAGAAGTATTCAGACCCCTTGACTTGTTCCTCCTCAATCTACACACAATACCCCATCATGACAAAGAAAAAAAAGGTTTTTAGAAATGTTTGTAAATGTATTAAAATAACAGAGGTAAATATGTTATTTAAGTATTCAGATCCGTTGCTATGAGACTCCAAACTGAGCTCAGGTGCATCCTGTTTCCATTGATCATCCTTGAGATCTTTCCACAACTTGACTGAAGTTCACCTGTGGTAAATTCAATTGATTGGACATGATTTGGAAATGCACACACCTGTCTATATAAGGTCCCACAGTTGACAGTGCATGTCAGTGCAAAAACCAAGCCAGGAAGTTGAGGCACAGATCTGGGGAAGGGTCCCAAAACATTTCTGCAGCATTGAAGGTCCCCAGTAACACAGTGGCCTCCATCATTCTTAAATGAAAGAAGTTTGGAACCAGCAAGACTCTTCCTAGAGTTGGCCCCCGGCCTAACTGAGCAATCAGGGGAGAAGGACCCCCATCAGGGATGTGACCAAGAACCCGATAGTCACTCTGACAGAGCTCTGGAGTTCCTCTGTGGAGATAGAAGAACCTTCCATAAGGTCAACCATCTCTGCAGCACTCAACCAATCAGGCCTTTATGATAGAGTGGCCAGACGGAAGCCACTCCTCAGTAAAATGATAGCCCGCTTGGAGTTTGCCAAAAGGCACCTAAAGTCTTTCAGACCATGAGAAACAAGATTCTTGCCAAGCGTCTCGTCTGGAGGAAACCTGACTGTGAAGCATGGTGGTGGCAGCGTCATGCTGTGGGGATGTTTTTCAGCAGCAGGAACTGGGAGACTAGTCAGGATTGAGGCAAAGATGAACAGAGCAAAGTACAAAGAAATCCTCGATGAAAACCTGCTCCATAGCGCTCAGGACCTCAGACTGGGGCAAAGGTTCACCTTCCAAAAGGACAATGACCCTATGCACACAGCCAAGACAACGCAGGAGTGGCTTCGGGATAAGTCTCTGAATGTTCTTGAGTGGCCCACTCAGAGCCCGGACTTGAAACTGACCGAACATCTCTGGAGAGACCTGTACAATAGCTGTACAGCTTTGTCATTATAGGTTATTGTGTGTAGATTGAGAATTATATATTTTTATCCATTTTACAATAAGGCTGTAACGTAACAAAATGTGGAAAAGTGAAGGGGTCTGAATACTTTCCGAATGCACTGTATATTCCCTCCTCAGCATGAACAGAACTCTATCTTCTACCTTGTTAAGTGTGTTCCGGTGTCTTGGCCAAGCCCACAAATTAGCCACAACTGAATGAGTGGTGTTTCCTTTGAAATGGGGTCTGTTTGAAAATAATAAAATGACAGTATGTGACCATCCTGGTCAGGCAGTGGATGAATTCCATGGATAGAGAACAGAAGATTATAGGTTTGAATCTCACTGATGCCGTGTCGCAATAAAAAATAAATGTGTTTGCATGATTAATGCCGAAGGAAATTCATTTCCATCTGTCCAATCTGTGCTTGGAGAAAAAAGTTAACCTAAAATAAGCTAGCAGTGTTATTAAAAGCTTTTTTGAAACATTCAGTGACATTCAGTGACATTCAGTGACATTCAGTGACATTCAGTGACATTCAGTGAAAGTTAATTCAACAGCCTCCAAATAACCTATAAAAATCAATTAAAACCTCCTGTGAAAAATTGAAAGGAACCAGAGTGAAACATTCTCAGAACCTCCCCAAACTGAAAAGAAATGCTCCCAAAACAGCTGAAATGTTCACTTCTATTCTAAGAATGTAAAAATAAAATCTGTTTTACCCGTCAGGAAACGTATGTGACACCAAAAACAGAAGCACAAGCATTTTGCTACACTTGCATTAACATCTGCTAGCCATGTGTATCTGACTAATAAAACCTCCCTGGATGTAAACTTAGATGTATAATAATATAAAGACAAATCATTATTATTAATATCACTGAAATCCCAAATACCACAAACCATATAGATTTAACTCTGTAAAGTACTATCATTTCGTATCATTATCTGTTTAAAGAGAAACGACTGTAACTGGCTGTTCCGTGCTCAAACATTTAACATTTTCCTCGCCAGCCTTCTCCATAAATAAAACATGCCCCCATCCCTGCCTCCACGTATTCCCAGACTACCCCAGACTACCTCCTCCTCCTCCTCCTTGCCGCCCAACCACCCACCCATCCTCAGCCAGTGATGCACACAGATTGCAGCCTAAGCCTGGTGAGGCCATGCAGGCAGGAACATGAAGCCTTGCGGCTCGCGTGTCTGGTTGTTATGGCAACCCCTAGTGACCTTGACCAATTACTTCTGTCAGCCTGCACATTCTGGGGGACGGGGGGCAAAGCCTAATCAAAGAGAATCAGGCTGTGATCGTAGCCCGAAGATGCAGAGAGAGGGAGGTTTATAGAGTAAGAAACATGGGGGTTGTCCATACAAAGAGGGAGTAAGCTAGAGAACAGCAGACAAGGAACGAGAGAGAGAGAGAGGGATGAGAGAGAGAGAGACGGTAGAGAGGGATGAGAGACAGAGAGAGAGCGAGAGAGAGGGATGAGAGAGAGAGAGAGCGAGAGAGAGGGATGAGAGAGAGAGAGAGACGGTAGAGAGGGATGAGAGAGAGAGAGACGGTAGAGAGGGATGAGAGAGAGAGAGACGGTAGAGAGGGATGAGAGAGAGAGAGACGGTAGAGAGGGATGAGAGAGAGAGAGAGCGAGAGAGAGGGATGAGAGAGAGAGAGACGGTAGAGAGGGATGAGAGAGAGAGAGACGGTAGAGAGGGATGAGAGAGAGAGACGGTAGAGAGGGATGAGAGAGAGAGAGAGAGAGGGATGAGAGAGAGAGAGACGGTAGAGAGGGATGAGAGAGAGAGAGACGGTAGAGAGGGATGAGAGAGAGAGAGACGGTAGAGAGGGATGAGAGAGAGAGAGAGCGAGAGAGAGGGATGAGAGAGAGAGAGACGGTAGAGAGGGATGAGAGAGAGAGAGACGGTAGAGAGGGATGAGAGAGAGAGAGACGGTAGAGAGGGATGAGAGAGAGAGAGAGAGGGATGAGAGAGAGAGAGACGGTAGAGAGGGATGAGAGAGAGAGAGACGGTAGAGAGGGATGAGAGAGAGAGAGACGGTAGAGAGGGATGAGAGAGAGAGAGACGGTAGAGAGGGATGAGAGAGAGAGAGAGACGGTAGAGAGGGATGAGAGAGAGAGACGGTAGAGAGGGATGAGAGAGAGAGAGACGGTAGAGAGGGATGAGAGAGAGAGAGACGGTAGAGAGGGATGAGAGAGAGAGAGAGCGAGAGAGAGGGATGAGAGAGAGAGAGACGGTAGAGTGCGTCTGATCACTGGTGACATAAGATAAGGCCCGAGGAGAGCAGACGTCTCGCTGCTGTCAGCTTCAGCTCAAGGCCGACCATAGGAGGAAAGGGAACACAGCACACAGGATTAGTACTCATTCGTTGTCATTGTCACGGCTGGAATCATAAATTAGGAATCCATACATACAGTATGTGTTAAGTCAGAGGCATTGTTTTTGCAGAGGATGCTGGTGCAAAGCTACACATTGTATTTCAGTGTTTTAGTTGTGGTTGCGGTTATAAGCTAATAGCAATAGAAGTGGGCCTAAGTGTAACCTTAATTGTTTGCATTTTCAACTCATAGGCAACCGTGAAGCAACGTTGGACTGTATGCTGACCATCAAAAGGAACACTAAACTAACGTCAAATCCTAGAGCAACCCTAAAGCAGCTTCACAATATTTATCAAATTACAACGTTTCAAAAAATGTTTGGCACACACAAAATGGCACCGAGGCTATATGTACCATCTGTAAAAATCTCATTTGACAGAAACCATCGCTATGCTAACTGACTGAGACCTAGTGAGGCATTTATTTCTCAGTACGTGCGTCACCCTGTCTCCATTCTGCAGGGAGTTCACTGGGGTGTTGGTGACAGCTCAAGATTCAGTGTGAGTCCCAAATGGCAACCGCAGTGTTCAAGCTATGGGCTACTCCTCAGTCTCCACACAGCCCTGGCTACTAATTCTCTGAATCTATAACGTCTGAAAGTTTATTAAAACATATCTTGCCATGAGCGAATTAGCAATAGCAATGACTAAATTGATATACAGTACAGAAACTCGTAGATCTGGTCTGGTAGATAAGAGGAGAGTTTTTGTTGGTGTATTCCAAGAGTCTAGATAAAGAGAACTCATCTGATGAATTTCCCAGTTCTGTGTGGGTGCATAGTTTTGATAGTTTTACGTGTCTCTTGGTTTAAACTCAGCCTTAGGATAAACCTCTCCCACCATAGAGGTAATGAGCAACATGCGTTGCCCTCCTTTATGTCTCTATTTGTTTCTTCGTCCATACATCCATCTATTCATATCTGTGGCTTTAATCTGTTATTTGAGTACCAGTACTCCAGGATTAGCAGCTACAGAAGTCTTAAAAGAAATGCTGCATTTCCATATAATAAAATGCAATATCCCCTTTGTTCTAGCTTATTAACATCAGTAGATTTAATACATTGTTTCAGTGTTCCAATAGTAGCAGATAAAGCCTATCCAACGCAGCAGATGACGATTAGGACAAACACACATAGCAGCAAAACATGGCATTTATACACCACGGGACGCCAAAGCCATCTCGGTGCCATCAGTAGATGACGTAGCCATTTATCAGAATGACCTTAAACAATGCCACCAAGACTCTGTGAAGGTGCCATATTGCCTCGTCCGGCAATTATAAAACTATCAAAAAGGAGATGGAAAGCACTACAGATCCTTGTCCATTATGGCAGCAGATACAGGGCCAACACAACCAGAACTGAGCAATCTGTTCCACATAAGAGAACCTATCAGGGGGCTCAATGGAGGGGCAGGGATGAAATTGCCATGGCACTGAACTGGGAGATATATTGATAGTAGATGGACAAGCTCCTAAAGCTTAAACAAAGGGAGAAGGCGATGGGAGTCAAGCTGGAAATTAATTAGTCAAGACATTTCACATTAACCTTTGACGGCGCCAGTGTAAATGCTGATGAGGGTTCACCCTCCCACCTGAACAGGGGGTCGGCAAATATTATTATGGCATGATGAAATATCACACCCATGACAGGGAATTGGGTTTAAGCGTTTATTCAACAGGATTTGTTTTCAAGTTTTAGTTACAGAGCCATTGTATATACAGCTCGGATTTCTTGATCCATTTCTTGGTTAGGTGGAGCTTTTTGTTGTCATTATATATTTATATTATTTGTAACATTATTTTTTATCAAAATTGGCTTCCGTTGTTGTTATTGAAATGACCAACTGCTAACATTATTATGATGGTAACATTCTAGATACATCAGAAGGGCGTTAGCATAGTCTCATATACTTATTTGCAAATTTAGATTTTTTTTAAATATTGCAAACGGATAGACATTTTCAACACCCTTTAGTACCAAAATGGGAAAGTATTCAGCTTAATGTAGCGTCAAAATATCTTATAATGTTGCATCCCAAATGGCCCACTATTCCCTACATAGTGCCCTATTGGCCCTGGTCAAAAGTAGTGGACTGTACAGTATAGTCCCCCTTAGATTCCCTGTGCCATGTCGTGTAAAATGTTACTTTCTGATAACTGCTGCTATCAGTTCCAGGATTTGATGGAGTCAGCCCAGGAGTCTGATAAGATGGAGTCAAAACCCTTTCTGCAGGCTTCCTCTCATTTTCTCCCTCTCATTTTCTTCCTCTCATCTCCCTTCTGTGCTTGGAGCTGCTGTATGCTGTGATTACAAACCGATTCAAGGTTTTAGTGTGAATGTGTTCTCCATACACACCAGCTGTAATGATTATAATTATCACCCTTTGAGGTAGGTACCTTCCATAAAGAGTTTATGAAGGTTTATAGTCAACTGTAAATATTTTGTTCATCCATAATTTAGAAAGCTTTGTAATGATGGTATTGTAAACCAATAAAGAAGTTTTGACAGCTTACTTCAGTGTAGTGTGATGACATGTTTGTTTGAATATCTCTGGGACAGGGCTCTTTTCCTCTCCTATTGGTTGAACTATCTGTTCCAACCTTTAGAGGATGCTGTTGTCATTGGTAGAGGGAAGAGAGGCGATCTATGGATGGGACGGCCTTTCCCTCTACACTTATTTTCCTCTCTCTACGCTCCCTCTCTTTTTAGTCACTTTAAATCCATTGGTTAAATCACATACACTAGTGTGAATGATATCAGTTGCAGGGGACAAGAAGAGGGAATAAAATCCAAGGCATAGCCACATGGGTGACTATTTCATTTTACGCTCTCTCTCCCTCTATTTTCCTCTCTCCCTCTCCATCTGTCCATCCGTTTCTTTCTTTCTTTCTTTCTTTCTTTCTTTCTTTCTTTCTTTCTTTCTTTCTTTCTTTCTTTCTCTCTCTCTCTCTCTCTCTCTCTCTCTCTCTCTCTCACACTCTCTCTCATTCACACACCCACATGCACGCATACGCACACACGCACACACACACACGCACACACAGTGAGTCCCAGCGATAACGATTACAGGGGAGAGCGAGAGCGATGGGGTGAGTGAGTGAGAGCATATTTATCCAGCTACAGCGAGCTGGTTTCCTGCCTGACACACTGAGGTGTGACTGTGAAAATTGATTACTTTGCAGATTTCAGGCCCAACCCAGTTAAGTGTGTTGCCGTGGTGATGCCCACATTAATCAGCTCACCGGCACAACCCAAATTCATCACCACCAACACCTGAATTGATCCAATTTCCCCTTCCTTCCAAGATTTTCTCCTCCCTGCCTTAAATGTCATTCCTACTTCACTTCAGAGTTTAGTTTCAGTGCCAGGCTGGCTGGCTGGGAGGAGGAGGAGAAGAGGAGGAGAATGTGTCCCTTTATTTGTCTCTCAGCGGATCCTCCTCCAGGATGTTATATTGAAGAGCCTTCCTGGTTTAAAAATATGACTGAACAGGAGTAATTCAAACTAATTGGCAAATTTTAAAATACATTATAGATACAAACGTATGTGGACACCCCTTCAAAGTAGTGGATTAGGCTATTTCAGCCATAACCGTTGCTAACAGGTGTATAAAATCGAGCACACCGCCATACAATCTCCATAGACAAACATTGGCAGTAGAATGGCCTTACTGAAGAATTCAGTGACTTTCAACGTGGCACTGTCATAGGATGACACTTTTTCAACAAGTCAGTTCATCAAATTTCTGCCCTGCTAGAGCTGCCTCAGTCAACTGCAAGTGCTGTTATTGTGAAGTAGAAACGTCCAGAAGCAACAACAGCTCAGCTGTGAAGTGATAGGCCAAACAAGTGCACAAGATCTGTTCGTTGGATGCTTCATGAAATGGGTTTCCATAGCCGAGCAGCCACATCGAAGCCTTAGATCACCATGCACAATGTCAAGTGCCGGCTGGAGTGGTGTAAAGCTCGCCGTCATTGGACTCTGGAGCAGTGGAAATGCGTTCTCTGGAGTGATGAATCATGCTTCACTATCTGGCATTCCGACGAACTAATCTAGGTTTGGCGGATGCCAGGAGAACGCTATCTGCCTGAATGCATCGTGTCAACTGTAAAGTTTGGCGGATGAGGAGTAATGGTCTGGGGCTCTTTTTCGTGGTTTGGGCTATGCCCCTTAGTTCCAGTGAAGGGAAATGTTAATGCTACAGCATACAGTTACATTTTAGACTGCGAGCCAGGCCTAATCGCCCAACATCAGTGCCCGACCTCACTAATGCTCTTGTGGCTGAATGGGGGGGTGGGGGGACCAACTCAATATTAACCTCTTTGGGCTAAGTGTGCACCAACTCAATATAAATGTCCATGATATTGGAATGAGATGTTCAAGAGGAAGTGTCCACATACTTTGGTCATGTAGTGTACATGCTCCAAGTTGGAAATACCACCTTAGAAATGAGTGTTTGAACTCAATGACTCATTGTTGGCTTAGATTTGGGCTCGAACTTCACCTGTCTACTTATGTTTTTCAAACTCATTTAGGCCCCAAATCCTATTTTCCTAAATTGGCTCATCTGTTTTTACAATTAATTGTACTGACAAACATTTGAAAAAAAACATTGATAAGAGTAGATGTATTGTCAAATGTGGGCCAATGTGGCTGTGTTACTGCAGTAATGTGCACTAAAACCCATTCAGACTAAGCGACTCCCCTCAATGTAACTATGAAGCGGCCATTTTAACCCTCTGCCCCACAATGTCCCCAAGTTCATGAATCAAGTTCGCCACTCGCACGTGGCAGGTTTAGGGTGGTTAAAATGGGGGCTCTTGTTGTAATTCATTTCCTGCCATTATACGGTAGCAGGCCTGACCCGCTTGATAAAGTGGAGGGGGATTTCAAGGGGAACACTTTGGCACCAGCTCCTTAATTGCAGGCTTGTTAAGGTGTAGGATGTGTGTGGGGCGCGTTTGCCAGCCCCCTGTGGGCCAGCTCCATTTGGTATGAACCGGGACTGGACTGGCCTTTAATATAATGCTTTCACCTTCACTGCTGGCGCAGAGGGATGTACAAAGCTGGAGAACAGCTCTATACAGTGCTGCGATGTTGAACGACTGTAGAATAGATTGAACAACTGATTGTGTGGAGAGAAACTGTGGTGGAAGCTCACAGTGAAATCTAGTGACGTTTGGAAGACATTTCTTGAATTGCCACTGGGATTGGACGGACTTGTTTGTGTCTTTGCTTTTCTGTGACGCGCAGTGGGAGTAGAGTGTGCATCGGTGCTCTTGAGGGTGCAGTTGTGTGTGTGTGTGTGTGTGTGTGTGTGTGTGTGTGTGTGTGTGTGTGTGTGTGTGTGTGTGTGTGTGTGTGAGCAGATTGCCTGTGGGCTCCCTGCTGTGTGGGTTCAGCTGTTGTGTATGAAGTGTTCGGCCCAGACTGTTCTCATCAGTGAAGTGTGTGTGTGTGTGTGTGTGTGTGTGTGTGTGTGTGTGTGTGTGTGTGTGTGTGTGTGTGTGTGCCCATCCATGTCTTTGTGTGTATCCTTCCCAGCATAAGGCATGACGGACAGCTGCCTGACACTAACAAATAAACAACAACAACAAACAAACAATAGCACTGTCCAACACTGTAACCACCACATGGGTGATCATGAACTGAACCTGTTCATAGTGGCCTACTGCCTTAGTGAGTTTAAGACCGAAAACCAATGCAGGAACATGTGTTTACATTACAATGTCTGGCAGTGATGGTTGAAACCAGGAAAGGGGGTTTGGTGTGCTCCTTTGAGCACTGGTTTAATGTGAGTATTGCGAAAAAGTACAATTATTGTCATTTTGGGCTCCATAATTACAAAACAACACATTTTCTATGGTCCATGTACCATTACATATGAAGTATGAAGTCATCATAGATTGAATGATTATGCACGTTCTTTATTTTATTGGATGAAAATGACTACAGTGACTGTCATGACCGTGTTTTATTTTAGCACCATAATCAGTTAACATGGTCATGTTATACAGTATAATTTATACTCCTCACATGTATTCAGCAGGTGTGGATTTGCATGTCAAAAGCCTGTGCTGCTACTCCATATCATACTCCCTGCACCCCTTCACAGCACAGTATGCCTTACACGTTCTATAAGCGCAGGGCAGCTGTAGCTACCTCACACACACAGGCTTCCATCTACCACAGAGGAAATTGTGCATGAAATTGGTTCAGAAAACATGAACTGGAACGATCCCATCTTCAATTCCATTTTCCTTGCTCTGCAAAAATGGTGTCAGAAGTTTAATTACAAAGTATCAATGAAGTGGTGTTGCGATATGGGCAAATCAAGTCCAATCAGCTCAGGCCATGCATAACCACTGCTGTTTTCCTATAGGTTGATTAATTCTATGAGTCCAATCAAGATTGAAGGATTACATATAGGCCTCGGTTATGGGAAATGTCAGTTGGTCTCCACAAAAATGTCCATTAATTGTGATCCACACAAGAATTCACATTTCCTGTTGCTGCAGGATTATTTTCCTGCTGTGAGAAACTGGTCAAATTAACATCCTATATCTATCTGTACCTTCAGATTAATTTCCCTCCCAGCCAGGTCACAGTGGTTAAATGCCACTGGCTTAGGTGTCTGTCATCGTGGTTGTCACGGCTACACTTACTAAAACTAGACCGACATTATATTATAGCTCCTTAATCCCCCAGACTAAATGTACATTATGAACTATGACCTGGATTCAAGTATAAGAGGCTTATGTTCTTATGCTTATTTATTCACACTTTGGAGGCCTTGCTGCATGTTGTGTCTTCAGATTGTTATTGATTGAAATGGGAGCGTAACCCCATTGAAATTCTGCTGAGGACATTGGTAGGCTGGGGAGTCTTGAGCATGGCGCTTTTTGTCATACGTGCTGCAGCGAAGTTATTGGGGTGGCATTTCTGTGATTGATGTGGACTCGGCCTGCCATCCGTGAGGCGAATCATAATATCATGATGTGGTGGGTTTAAGCTTCCCTATGCTATGTGCCTGTGGCTCTGTGCTCATAGGCCAATATGACATATTGAACCTATAGGATGATTTGACCTTACAGGAAGGTCAGGAAAGCAGAGCATCAGGATTACTACATTATCACACGTGTTCAGATGACTTATGTGTTTTATAATAACACAACTGGCAACAAGACTTGGTCAAATCAAAAGATGAGAGAAAAAATATGATAGCATTTGTATTGGAACAGACAGATTAGATTAGACCACCCAATCAAAAGACAGTCAGGGTCATCAAAAGACAGTCAGGGTCCCTCAGAGCCAATTGACACCCTCATGAGACTGGATGGTTCAGTCGTAGTGAAAATAATCTATGCTACATGTAAAGGTCAGATCTCTGTTTGTAAGATAGCTTTCTCACCAGCCATTTTGATAAGATGATTATGTAGCTCCAAAGTGAGGCACTGGTATGAAAAAAGCACTAGATATGACAGATTTGTACATACAATGTGGTGGCCTAAGCAGATTCCCTTAGCTTTCATTGGGTTTTGTCACTGGGCCGCAACAGCAGTGTTCCAACCATATACTCTTAGAAAAAATGGTTCCAAAAAGGTTCTTTGGCTGTCCCAATAGGAGAACCGTTTCTGGTTCCAGGTAGAACCCTTTTAGGTTCCATGTAAAACCCTCTGTGAAAAGGGTTCTTCCTGCAACCAAAAAGGGTTCTCCAAAGGGCTATCCTATGGGGACAGCCAAATAACTTTTTTAGGTTCTAGATAGCACCGTTTATTCTAAGAGTGTAGGAATAGAATCTCATTCTGGTTCTGTGGTTTCAACCCTGCTACAGTGACATAACTGTGTTCTAACCCTTTGCTGGTGGAATTATTCAGCACTGGTAAGAATTCTCATAGAACATAACAATAGAGCAATACAGTAGGAGCTGGCAATATTCCCACACATCTATCTCATTATGAAAGGCCCAGTGCAGTCAAAATTCTGTTTCACATCATATTGTACTACAGCTGATGAAACTAACACTTTAAAAGTGTGAAAGCATTTGATCAGTATTATTTCCTGATAGTTGCTGCTTGAAAATACAATCTACAATGGACCTTCCAATCAGCAGGTTTGCATGGGCGGGAGTTTTGGCTTTCAATGGTGACATCACCATGTGGTAAATTGGTTAATAGGCCAATAACAAAGAGAGTTCCAAACCTCTCTGCTAATAACAGCTAGTTTTCAGTTTTCCCCTCCCCACTCAGACCACTAACAGACAAGCACAATTCTTGCTTGAGAATTCTTGCTTGATTTTTTTTCTCCATTTGAATGGAAATCTGTTACAGTAAGGTACTTAATTGTTACCCAGAAATTATAATATATTCATATAAAAACATCTGCATTTGGCCTTCAAGGACATGAAGGGTCAGGACAAACCAGCATGTGGTATTGTAAATCCAAATAAACATTCCCTGTGAAACCACCAAAAACACAATGAACATGTGACCTTTTCATCTCCTAATCCCTGGAAATTGGAAACGTTATCAATCGTGGATCCTATATTCCCTGCATGCAAATGCACTTTTAGCGTGTTTACAATTGATTAGAAAAAGAAAAGCGTATCTAGCTACAGTGTGGTGGTAATACGTGGTATAACTCATGGATGTAACAGTGATTATTTTAAGGCTTTAATGTGTTGGGGATGTATTGAGGTTAATCTGTTTTTCCCCACTAAATCTATAGAAACCCTGCTGATAGATCCACACAAAGTCCATACAAGACGAGAAATGATGGAAGCAGTTTATACAGTATAACCCGATTTCCACTTCCCTCTCTCTATATTGTTTTTTTTCTTTCTATGAGATGAAATCCTCTGGCTTGCACTTCCTGTGATGAGCAGCAGACGAGTCCATGATTTGATTTAATAAGCCACTCCACAGCCTCTGAATCAGAAGGCAGAGACAGAGCATGCAGAGAGCGACCAGAGAGAGAGAGAGCATTGCGTTTTGCTACGGTCCAAAACTCCAGCATCCTTTTTAAAGGGCTTAGACTGGGCTTAAGGGGATCCAGGCCTCACATTTAACTGTAAACCCAGGGAGAAGTGGGTAAATCCACCGGCGTACATATAGGATTAAAGGGGAATCCATTTGGGCCAAGCGTAAACAACATCCACAGGAGGCGTGGTGGAGGATGATGAGGCCTGCTAAAACTACTGCAGTGTCCTTCCCTCAGACTTCTCCCAGACTTATGTGCAAATAAGAACTAAAATGAAGTTTTGAACTTCATTTGACAAAATGGCAGACATTGTACAAGAAAATGTACAGTAAGGAGGTCTAACACTGTATTAGTATCTGACCTCTTTGTCTTGCAATGTCATTTTTGAATTGACATCTAGGGCAGGCTCTGAACCCCAGGATGCTTGTAATGAGACAAAGGACATCTCCATCTTGATTTGACGTGAGTTCAGAGATAAGCAGTGGCCTACAAACCCATGAGCCTTTGCAACGTGCGTATGCGTAGCTCGCTGCAGATGCATCCAGGTGGGGAGGATGTGTGTGTGTGTGTGTGTGTGTGTGTGTGTGTGTGTGCACATACAAGTACTGCATGTTGTCTCTACTGTCAGCCAATGGTTTGTGTTGACAAGCCGAGCTGAGCAGTGTGTCTGTGTGTTGTGGTGTGAGTCATGTGTCTGAGAATGCACCCACGCTGTCTACTCATCTGCACTCATCTGCCATAGATCGCTTCACACGAGAGTTCACATTACATGCACAGAACAGTGGGAAATGTGTATTAAATGTTTTACATTGCTATACATTGGTTATACAATACTGAATGGTATTGCAGTTAATCATTTTACAACCAACTTTAATTCCATATCATACAGGGACACATCATTGTTTATTTATCCAACTACATTTTTAAAAGACTGATACGCATTTACAATCTTGTGTGTCTGTATATACACTATGCATGTGTGTATGTGGGGGCGTGTAGGTGTCAGTGTATATCATGTTTGTTTGCCTGTCTGTGCCTATGTGTGTCTGAAGAATGTCCTCCACCACTGAAGGTCAGTGTGCAGAGAAGTGGGTCATAGCCAGAAGCAGGTTGCCAGATTGGTTGTGCCTATCCTGTTGATGCAAGACTTGTCCAGACATGTAGGCTACCGCTACACTGCCTCCCTGGAAATGCTAATGTAAATGGCGTCCCAAATGGCACCCTATTCCCTGTATAGTGGACTACTTTTGACTAGGGCCCATAGGGCTCTGGTCAAAAGTAGTGCTCTGTGTAGAGAAAAGGGTGCCATTTGGGACGTGCCTAAGAATGAATGCTTGTCCTAAAGTCTATACGTCTGGGCTTGAGCCTACCGTCATTGACATACAACTGGAAAGGTATGCATAGTCCTACAAGGCTTCTTCAGATGTAGCCTAGGCATTGATCTCACCTATTCAAAACTATTCCAACTAATATCATGACACGTTCTGAGAATCAAATCATTTTATTCAAACAAGTCGATGATGTGGTCTATATTTTTCAGTGTTCAATTGAATGTGACTTCAGAAATCACCTCAGGCAGTGAGAGGAAATGTCACCAAATGTTGTTGCCCTTTATATAACAAGTCAATGATGTGGGTAGTAAGCTACTAGCACTGCAGAGATTGCAATGCATGAGGTGTAGAAGCCATTAAAGGTTAGGCAGGACAGGTTGATGTTTATTGTCATGAATCGTACCCTGGAGGCAGAACTAAGGGATTTCCAATAGAATGGCTAGCTGCAAAGTCAAAATTGTCTGTATTGTAAAAATGAATGAAAACAAAAATGTGGTTTTTGGTCTTAATTTAAGGTAAGGGTTAGCAGTGTGGTTAAGACTAGGGTTAAGGTTAGGGTTAGGTTTAAAATAATATTTTATGTCTTTGTGGCCATGTCAGCTGGTGACCACTCCGCAGGGCTTCCTCCAGAACAAGATCCATGACGAAAAACACTAACCTGCGCAGGGCTGTTTTGGTTAGTTGTAAATTTGTGGGTGAAGTAGTGTGTTTCTGCATCTATCACTATAAAGTTGGGCTCAGGCCAGCTGAGGTTTAAGTGGTACAATAGCTTTTACGGAAATTTACAGGACTGCATGAATGATGCTTTTATAGCATGCACAAAATTACAAACTAAAACATGGAAGGACACGCACGCAGGCACACACACGCACACACGCACACACTCACACACACACACACGCACGCACGTACACACACACACACACACACGCGCACACGCACACACACACACGCACACTCACGCACACTCACACACATGCACGTACACACACGCACACGCACACACAAACACACACACACACGTGCGCGCATGATCAGATAAGACTTATGAAAGTGTCAGTGCTCAAATGACTTTCCCAGGAAATGAGAACTGGTGCAGTTCATGACAATATAACATCTACAGACGTCTCTGTGATACATGGTGTGTATATTGCCAGCCCTTTAAAAATGCTGCAGTTGTCACTATTTTGAACACCTACAACTCAAGGGAACTAGGCTCAAGACAAGAGGTGTTACTGTTGGTAGCAGAAAACAGTCAACTCCTGACAAATGCAATGTGTTGTTGTGACTGTCATGTATGTGCATGCCATACGGAATCTAACTAGCTATGTCTAATTGGAGCCTGTCGAAAATAATGAACTTGAATGAATGCACATAAACAGTTTGCACTTTCCAATCTGCACTTATCTGGAGTGGCCTATAAGTTGTCCACTGTCTATGCTGACTGAGGGTGACTGTTCCATAGACTTCTAGGCTCCGGTAGCAGTGGAAGCGGACTTGGTTTGCATCCCAAATGGCACCCTATTCCCTATGGAGTGCACTACTTTTAACCATAGCCCCATGGACTAAAGTAGTGCACTATACATGGGGAATAGGATGCCATTTGGGACACAGCCTTGGTCTTGCTGTGTGTCTGTCTTGGCTTTCAGGACAGTCCTGTTGTGCAGCGGCTTGCTGCCTGGACACTGAGCATGGTGCCAGCTGTTGGCCCGCTCCGCTCCTTACAGCCTCCGTGCTGTCCCCTTCTGGCAGTGCGTGGCCTCCTCTGGCCCCCTTCACACCGTAACGCAGCCTGTCTGGAGATGCTACTAGACTGGCCCAAAGGGGACAGCCAGTCCAAATCTGTCCACACCAATGTCTCCTACCTCACTCAAATCCTGTAGTCTATCTCAGCTTTCTCCAGTGGGCAAACACATGGTGACGGTTGTTTTTCATTATCTGTGTTTGTGTGTGTATGTGAGGGGATCCAGAGAATAACTAGATTTATAGGAAGCCCACTCATGTAGCCTGGTCTCCTTAAGCATCTTGTGTGTCTACCCCGTGTTTTTCCAAAAGGCCAGACATGAAACTCCACTTGAGGTCTGCCTATGGAGGAAGGAGTGAGAGTGAGAGTGAGGAGTGAGGAGTGAGAGAGTGAGAGAGAGAGAGTGAGAGAGAGAGAGTGAGAGAGAGTGAGAGAGAGAGAGAGAGAGAGTGAGAGAGAGAGAGAGAGAGAGAGAGAGAGAGAGAGAGAGAGAGAGAGAGAGGCTGCAGCGTTTTGCTCTGAGCGCTGTTTCATCCCAGACAGAGCTCTCTTAATCTGGAAACACTTAGTCACTGGCTGTGTCCTAAATGGCAGCCTATTCCCTATATAGCGCACTTCTTTTGACCAGAACTCTATTGACCAGAACTCTATTTGGGACACAGCCACTGACTGACTGTGTACTGCAGTCTGAATCTCCAGCGGCACTCGCAGTCAGACCCAGGTCAGGGGAGACGAATGCAGCTTCTGCAGCCTCATCTGAGAGATCACACCATGGCACAGACAGGACCCTAATTGTCTGTCTGGTACATTGGACTGGCTGTTTTGCTGCTTAGGAGCACCACACACATACAAAAATACACCAAGATCACACATACACTGGACGCACGCACCCACACATAAGCACACACACGCTAGCACACACACTTTTACGCGCTCTCAAAAACTCCTACAAATACACCCATGCGTTCCCTGTCAATCCTTGCCTCCTCACTCGCCAGGCTATGTAGGAGGACTCTCCTTTAGTCCTTCGGAGCTCCCTAGCAATAACCGTGTCTCTCTGCTTATGACTGTGTAATTGGAAGAACAGCAATTAGGTCTCGCTAATTGATCCTGGTATGGACCTGAGTGGCCTGACACAGCAGTTTACAAGGACATCATTCTTTTCCTATCAGGACTCTGTATCCCTGGGGAAGATTTATAAATCAGGAGGGACAGAGCAGTACTTTTAACTTTCTCTGACCAGGAAGAAAAGTGGTGCAGAAATGCTCCTTTATTGACAAATTCCGTCGGAGCCATTGGTATTTGGTCCCAGTGAAATATAAGCTTCCAATGAATCAGCCAGTAAAACAGCTATGTGCTTACCTAAGCTCCCCGTAACTCAATAAACTGTTCCACAGATGAGGCTGTTTTCACCAGGCAGACACACTTTTGGGGGCATTTATCACTGTGGGCTGCTCTAAATAGGGCTGTTAGGGTCAAAGGGTCCAGGTATTAAAACAAAATGGATGCCAGGGCCCTGATGAGAGAGGTCACACGCAACCTTCACAACATCAGTAGAACCAATGTAGCACCTTGCACTGGGAGTTCATTTTCATATAGTTAGCTTTGTGCATTTGTGTATTCAGGGCATGAGGAAAGTGCTATTTGTCAGACATTATGGTGTGACTCCAGGGTAAACTAGTGTATGCTGTGGAGAGGGAGGAAAGAGTAGGGAGGGGGTGGTAGTGAGTGACAAGCATCCAATCTAATGTGAGAGCTGCTACTACCTATTATCCTTTGAGTAATCCTCTCAGGTGTTTCTCACCAAATCAGATTATTAGAATCAGGGAATCAAAAGCATGACACACATCAAACCTTCACCCAACCAACCACATCTACTCTGTCTGCACGCTGCCCGCTCGCTCCGACAATACACTGTCTCTCACTCTCACAATGCACAAAGTGTCAGTCACCCCTGAAATGGTCTGAATTCCTAGTGCGGCCCCTATTTCAGCAGCAGTTAATACCATTTGCTGTTTTGTTTAACCCACATTTGAGTTTGGAGCTGACATGACTGTGCAGAGCACACTGCACGTCTGCTTGATTCACCACACCGCTTCGTGTGTAAGTCTCTGAAGTGACAGAAAAGGGATAAATGTCACCCCCATCAGCATAAGCAGTCAAACATGGCCTTTGGCTATAGGAGCCCGGCTGACCCAGGCTAGAATTCTGAATGGGAATCCAGAAGGGCACACATTATTTAGTCAACCAAATAATTCCCCTTTAGAAACATTTTTGTCACTCAGTTGGATTTGGGATTAATCCCGAGCTCAATAATTGTTTTCTTGTATTTTCTTCACGGTGCTGAAAAAAACAGTAATGCCACAGTTTAAGTGTTAAAAAATGCTTCTGAGAATGTGTTGTGGTGGGTTTTCAGTCAGTGTGTGACGGGGGTTTCAGTGTGCACCTCACATATATCTCGTGTACACGTACCGCGGATGACATCATGAGTGCGCGTGTTCAAGTTTCTTAAGTTGACCACAAGAACATCTGCATCCTGACAGACACAGAGTGAAACGACAAGCCAGTTTCGAATATTCCACACTCCACCGTCGTTTGATACAGAGACAGAGAGTTTAAGACAGACACAGAAGACATCCGATGTTGACTGTAACAGTTTATTCAGTGATGGAGTGTCATTACACTGATAACTCTATCCAAAATGAAAAATGGCGTCTCTCAGATCTACGTACATATTTACAACAAAGTGCTTTGATTTCTATCCACATACTCGCTGTCAGAACAGCTGAATGTACCACACTACAAAAAGCATACATATACATGATAAAGCAATGCTAATTATTGGTCAAACGCGATACTAAGATGAACAAGATGGTTAGCTGTTGAACCATTTTGCACACAGATTAAATGAGCTTTATGGAATTGCATTACAGCAAATGACTGATTGATAGAAACACATCATGTTTGTTATGCACCAATCCATAATGAATAGTGCAGGAATGACAGTCTACACAGCAGAGGGGGGGTTCCAATATGACAATATTAGCATTAAGTTTTGTTAGCATAGTGATGCATTTTTCTAAATGACTTTTTCCACCATTTTCCCCTGGTTTTCAATATAAGTGTTGCATGGGAGGCTATACGAAGTGCAATTACGCCCATTGTTAGAGACATTTACTATTTGTACATGCATACCTATTATCAATGCAATGTCAAGAATTTTGGTTCTACTTATCGACCAATTACATTTATCAACACAGATCTTAACATGTATGCCAATATATATCTATATACGGATGAATAGGGGTGAGTCTTATAGATTTGATTAGACAGTTTGTTCAGACTAGTACACTCTGGAGTGTACTGCTGGATGCAATGCATTTGTAACACATGAAAATATATTTAAACATCCCCATTTCCCCTGTTTTACAATAACGTTGAGGAATCAAAGTTCAACACAAGCATATTTTCAGCTAAACAAGATTCAGTTTGTTTCATGTCGCAGAAATAGGTTTTGTTACAATTTGCCACGACTAAGACCAAAACGTGCTGGTGAATAGACTACAAATCATATTTGACATTGTAAACAAATCAAAATAACCCTTGCTGCGAGGATGAAAGCGGAGGAAACATTCTGTATTCAGCTCAGACTATAATACTGTAAAACCTTGTAAACAATATGTACTTGTATGTGAGGCATCATGGTCATATTTTGGCTACTTCTGTGTGCAGCAAGCCGGGTCTCCCAGTGCTGCTGTTGTGTTGTCAGGTCGGTGTGGTTTAAAGGAATGATAAGTTAAGTCCTACTAGGACCCTGAGGTTGAGAGTGGCCCCTGTGGACCCCTATAGCCCTGGACTGGTCCTGCTGGGGGCCCCTGGTCACCGTGGTGGCAGCCATATGCAAGACGCTTTAGCTGGAGACAGACAGTCAGACAGTCATGCTCAGTATGGTGGGGGCTGCTATGCCCCACTTGTGATGTGAGGGGGAAGGGGTGGGGGGGGTGGGGGGGGTGGTAGGAGAGGGAGGCCGACGGCTCGATGAAATTTGCATTGTCCTTGTATTTCTGTCTCAGGGAATGCTATTCATCAAAGGCCGGCCCAGAGTAGGAGGTGCACACCAGATGGGTGTTTTTACCCAGCTTAATTTCTCCACAGCTTTTTGCATTTATCACTCTGACACTAATTTGCCAGAGCCCATCTGTGAGTTGTCTAGGCCGGTTTCTAGCTCTCTTTCTAAAATATGAAAAAGTAAAATAAATGAGCCTAGAAGTATTCTAATAAAAAACACAAGTATTTAAATAAATAATCGGAAATGCTGGTTCGGTTTCTGTCAAGGGTGTCCCTTTCCAACCTTTTGCTTTTTTAAAAACATTTTTATGTAATTAAATAAATATTTTATTTACACTTAAATGCACCTGAATGATTGATACATACTGTACTTTCAAACATTACATCTTTGAAAAGGTATAACTCAGCAGTATCAAATAATTTTGCTGGTACATATTTTTTTCAGAGGCATGATCTAATATACAGCACAATAGAATGACTAAAACTCATAGGATCAGTTCCACAGTGAGCTGTTACCTTAGTCCTGAGTCCAGTTTTAGGCTGCTGGTGTTGAATTCAGTATTGGTTCCATTACACTGTACGGTACTGTAGGTTTGTTGAGTAATACTATTATAACCAGACAGAACATGGGATATATTGTACTGTATCATGTACATAATCAAGAGGTGAAATACCCTTTCAACTGGTGAACCAAGACATTTTTGCTGAATCTGTATTTGTAATTTCACCTGTTTCATCCCTGAATACTGATTTGTTCAGGAATAGTTTGCCGTACTTTGTCTATGTAAACCAATATCAGTGTGTATTAACAGTACAGAATACTGGCGATCACTTTTTTAATACTAGGACACATGCAGTATGTCTAATACCTCGATTGCAGTTCACTTTTAGATGGAGGTTGGATGTTGTTGTTTCTGGATTATTTACTGTTCAAATGGTATCCTTCCAATATTTTTAAAGGAACTCCTACTGATATGTAACAGAAAAAAGTAATCATTGTTGTTGTATGGATTCTTAAAGGCCTCTGTTCGTAGTAGAACCATCTCTCTTTTTTTTCCTTTTTTTCTTTTTTTTAACCTTCATCTATCTTCTCCTACCATTGATATCTACGAAGGAAGCCACCTTCCAGTTCAGAAACAAGTTACCTGATTTTATTTTTGTTCGTTTTTTTGCTAATGAAGACATTGTACTGTAAAGGTTATGGTGCAGTTCTCTCATCACAAGGAACTGAAAACACTGTCGCTCATAAACAAGCATTGGTTCCTTCAGGCGTTTCCTGGGGGGAGGGACTGAAGAGGAACACAACACAAAACCCAATCCTGTTCTCGTCATGATCCCTATACCACACAGTCATTAAGACACAACCCTAAACAGTGCATCTTGGTCTGAAAACAAACTCCCAGTGTATCCCCCATGGTCCCATCACATATCCCCTGTCTCCTGCCTCTCCATGGCCTGCTCCAGAGACACACTGCAACGCGTGGGGCAGCCTCTGTTAAAGGATGCTGACTGGCTCTGACAAGGTCGGTCTGACGAGGGATTAGCATCAGTTTATATAAGATAAGAACTGCAGGAAGGGTTTTGGTGCTGCTTTCTGGCTGGCTCTTCGGCAGCTGCTGGTGGAGAGTAAGCAAATAACACTGGTCCTTTTCACCACAGTGCCAAAGCCAGGCAATGTAATTAATGAGGATAGAGGGATAAAAAGAAGAAAGGTCACATGTTGGGATGGAGAGAGAAAGGGGGGTCCGTCTCACTCTCTCTCTCTCTCTCTGTCACCTCGTTCCCCCGACGGTTGTTTGAAAGAGAGATAGAAGAGGAGAGGAGAGGTGGCGTGCATCTCATCCCCAGATCAGGGCAGATGAATGAGGCAGGGGCAGAAGGACCTCTAGACAAAACGATCCCTGAGAGAGTCAATGGAGGGACAGCTGGCAGACAGATTCTCCTCCATTCACCGCTGAATCGGCCCTGATCAGGCAGCTGCAGCCAGACTGCAGACATGACATGCATTTTACTGAGCTGGTGGGTGTGTGGATGGCCGTGTCCTCATCTACCTCTGAATACACTACCCCCCTCTCCACTACCCCGGCTGGCAGACGCTTGCTCAATAGAGCTCAAACACACACACACACACTCACTCACACTTACACACTCACTCCGACCCCGGCACAAAGGCTGCTGCCTGCACGGACAGATGTACAGCTCCCTGAAAGAAAAGCTTCTCCTCACCCCCCATCACCGACCCCCTGGCCCCTCTTTCACTTCCCCTCTCTCCCTTCCTGTTCCCCCTCCACTACTCAGCCCCACACTCTAACCACCAAACCACCGCTACGGTCAGCCTCAACTGTCTGGAATGAATCAGGCACACACACAAGGCTTGTGTTTACGTAATACTCCATGTCTTGGAGTCTGCAGTATTAGCGAGGCGATGAAAGTGCTGTTATCTAATTACAGATTATTAAATAAATTATGGCCGGCTCCTTGGCACTTGTCTGCAGCAGATTTCTCTCTTGGCAAGAGCCTCTACTTTAACTGATGCTACTGTAAAAGCCTGATGACAAGTGCTGCAGATTCCTATTAGCTGCAACATAAGGACTATCTATGCCTCACGTGATCTCCTTTTTACCCTTTGATATTTAGAGATCATTTGTTGATAACATGAATAAATCAGGAATGAGGCTACTTTGTCAATTTGAAAATGTGAATCTGCAGTTGTTGCCTTCATTCTGGTTGATTATGTCAGAACATATCTGTAATGGTGCTTCATATACAACAAATGCACGTGAAAGACATGGCAATGCTCCATGCTCCTGTTAATACTGAAACGATAAATACTGAATAGGTTTACTGTTGAAAGCACTCTTATCCCTCTACTAGGAACATATCGGTTCAGAGTCTGCTCTGCTGTTTGTACCTGGTCTCCTGTTCGGTGCCTGGATATTTTAACTTTGATAAAAGGCTTGGAGTGAGAAACATTTCACTGTTTGTACACCAGACCATCAGGATGTGGCATACTGGGAAAAGAAAAGCAATAGCACTTACGGACTTGATTGAGAGAACACAAAAAGGAAGTGTCCAAGCTCGGGGTGGGGAAAAATAAATAATATAAGCAAAAAACCACAGGCTTTTATGAATGAAGGTCAGTAGATCTTGAACACCAGGTCAGAGATACTGGGCACCAGCAAGTCCCCGGATATCATCTCATTCACTTCTGGGGTGCAGTAGTCAGGGAAATCGAAGTGGGATCCTGAGTTGGTGTGAAACGCAGCATCAAAGTCTTTGTCCAGAGTGGCGCAATCCATAGGCATGCTGTCGAAGTTGGCGTTGGAGATGATATGCAAGATTTCCTCATCCAGCTCCTCGTCGGAGGAGGCCGACGACACGAATGAGGAGGAGCTGGTGGAGGTGGGGGTGGAGGAGCGGCCGGTGGAGGAGAGGGGCGTACGGGACTCCGATGAAGAGGACACCCTGGGGGACGACTCCGGGAGGCTCTGGGGTACAGGAGACCCAGAGGAGAGGCCCACAGGGAGGTTGGAGGTGGGCGGGTGGGAGGTGGTGGTGGGCAATTTGACTCTGAGCTGGGCTGTGAGATGAGGTTGCTGCTGCCCAGGGGTCATGGCAGCCTGCTGGTGGTGGAAGACGTCCAAGGCTGGCCTCTGCCCTCCTGGCTGGCTTGCTCCCTGACTGGCCATCTCTACATCCACTGTGTCGTCATCGCTGATGCCCTCGTCGTAACCTTTGAACTTATTGCCGTGGAAGCTGGCTCTGTGTTTGGAGGAAGGCGTTCGGACCTTGAGCCCTTTGCTGGTGGCTGTGGAGGATGCGGAAGCGGATGCACGACCACCCGTGTGGGACTTGCCTGTCTTCAGGGGGACCTTTTCCCCGACCCGCACGGGCATGGAGCTCTTGCTCTTCTTCCGGGGCCGGTACTTGTAGTCGGGGTAGTCGGCCATGTGCTTTAGCCGAAGTCTCTCTGCTTCTTTGATGAAGGGGATCTTCTCGTAGTCGGGGAGGAGTTTCCAGCGCTTGCCAAGGCGTTTGGAGATCTCTGCATTATGCATATCTGGCCACTGCTCCATGATCTTCCGTCTCTCGATTTGCGACCAGACCATGAATGCATTCATGGGCCGCTTGATGTGACCCGTGGGAGTCTTGCACCAGTTGGGGTCTTTGTTGGAGGGTGACGGTCCAAAAACCTCCTCCCCTTCATCTGCTCCCAGTCCTACGAAAACCTCTTGGCTCAAATCACTGTCCATAACTGCTAAGTATTTGTGTCCCCTTTGCTGTACCATGATGGAGGATGATGCTCTACTCAGACTGACGGCTGGAGTCATCCATAATCACATAGACACTCTAAGTTGTTACTGCAACGTTTCCTCTTCCTGTACCACCAAAGGAAAAAGACAAGCCATAAGTATCACCATCAAGGGTATCGCTCAGCTGACAGCATGACTGTAAATGTCACATAAATCTACACTTGTGTTTTTCCTTTCATTTTCAATTGTTACATACAGTATGGTCAGTACCACGAAGGCTGCGTTTAGACAGGCAGCCCAGTTCGGATCTTTTTTCACTAATTGGTCTTTTGACCAATCACTTCAGATAATTTTCAGAGCTGATCTGATTGGTCAAAAGTGGGCTGCCTGTCTAAACGCAGCCTTCGATTTAAAAAAGATGCCCATAACCCATCTGCTTTTAGAGGTGCAAACTAACACATCCTATACAAATCCCAGAGCACACAAATCATCTCCAACATTACTCACAACATTACTCACAAGTTAATGAATAACACCACTACCATCACTGGCTGGAAATGTGACCACTAGGACAAACACTAAAACACTCACCAGAAATTATGTAGGACTCTGCTTCAGTACCCTTGCCTCAGGACCTAGATGCTGAGTGTCTGAAAATAAGCCGGCTCCCTCTCCATATGTAGAGAATGGGCTGGCTCTGATGATGCAGTGTTGAGCTGAACCAGGTGGGCTTGCTGTGGAGCAGAGAGGAAATTAGTGCTAGAGTTGAACGTCTGGCTGTTTCTACAGTACCAAGCTGTCCCAGGCTGGCTGCATGCAGACTCTCTTTGAGTCTTTGTCTCTGTCTCTGTCTGTCTGTTTGTCTCTCTCTGTCTCTCTCTCTACTCTCGTTCCTTGTCTACTGTTCTCTCTAACCTATTCCCTCTTTGTAGGGACTGCCCCCCTGTCTGCTACTCTATAAACCTCCCAGTAGACAGTTCAACCTCCTCTGGCACAAACTCCTCCCCCTCCACCCACCACTCCGTGCAGCGGCTCAGTGTGTGTGTCTGTCTGTATGTGCGTGTGTGTGCGTGTGTGTGCGTGTGTGTGCGTGTGTGTGCGTGTGTGTGTGTGTGTCTGTGTGTGTGTGTAAGAGCAGAAAGTCTCCATACAGTGAGGCACAGGCACAGTGACAGAACAGGGAAACTGAGAGAGGGAGTTGAAATGTTAAACGAGGGGGCGTTAAATGTTTAAAATGTTAAGTGCAGTTTTAAAGAAGCTTGGAGTGTATCCTGCAAGACGGTGTCTGTCTGCATGTTTAAATCACAGTTACATAACTGAAAAGTGCTCTGTGTTATGAATCTGTTGACCAGTAAACTGTGTGGGTTAAAGAAGTGTGCATGTTGAATCGTGCCTACACACTCTCAGCGTTAAAAGGTCAAAGTTCACTGTTTGAAGACAAGCTGTATATTTGCAGTATGTTTCCCTGTCAAAATGTATAGTGACTGCAACATGTCTGCAAAATACAATAACTAAATTAATTGTATCATAAATAGGTAAGTTGATAAATTGATATGTGATGCAGAAATAGATAAAGTAAGTAATGAATTGATTTATAAAGACAGACCAGACCTTTTCCACAGATACTGATGCAGGTGATATTTTCCTTCTCAGCATTTCTGAGAACCCATACATTTGATGGGCTTTCAGATAAAGCATTTCAGTTCATGCGTAGCCTATAGGGGATACGAGAGAAGCTGTGATGCAGAATCTATGGATTTGAATGTCAAGTTTGAAGTGGAACGAAAAAATGAGCATGATGTCCTAGTCTGACATTAGCTATGTCATTATTGCTAGCCTGGAAAAGGGTCCATTAAAATGAACTATCATTATGTGAGTGGGCAGAACCATTAGGTTCTGTGCGGAGTGTGTCTGGTCATTCTGACAGACAGAGCTAGTGCATCAATACACCAATTGAGAAATCCCCAAACAGTATTTAGTAGACATCCATTCCAAATATGATATATATATATATATACAGTCTTGTGGTATAATTAATGCTGGTTAGTAGTCTGACAACTGAACTGCAACCTTGCACTTTCTTGGATGTTCCAATATTTTTGGGCTTTAATCCAAACCCCTCTCGTGTCATATATATATATATATTTTTGCTGTGTTAAGTATACTTATTATAAAGCGGCAAAATGGAACATGGTATGTTCTAAATCTCTCTCTCTCTCTGTCTCTATTATAAAATCCCTCTCTCTGTCTCTATTATTGCGTCTGCTTCCACAAGCACATTGCATTAGACTCCGGGCCAGCGCAGTGTCTGGATGTCAGACATATTCACTTTGACAAATACTACTGACGTTAGCCCTGGCACGGCCGCACACAAAATGACAACAACCCAATCAGTGGGCGACCTACTTCAGGCCCTGCCGAAATCCCTGAGCAGACACGTCTGGCGATTATTGCTGTAGTGGAGGCTGAAGGATTGGACCCCCTCTCTCTCTACCCCCCCACCCCCCTCTCACATGGGGCAGGCCTGGTGGAGCTGTCTGCCAGATAAGGGTTGGGAAAGAAGGGGTCCTGGGGGGCTTGGGGTGCATCAGGGGTGTGTGTTGGCCCCCCCCTCACCATTCTACCCACAGATCATTTTTCAGGGATTAGAGGTCTGCTAGAGAACTGCACAGCGAGAGATCCTCTGCTCTCATTTCAGACTAAAGAGGGTCTAACCCCCCCTGGGTTAAAAAGTAGAGTAATCTTTGGTCTTTTGCTGCTTTATATAATATGTTTTTTAATGAAAAAAAAATGTCTTATCATATCACACATGGCTATTGGTCACATGCAGTGAGCATTTTGATACCCACCAACCATCATGAAACCAAATTTGTAAATAAAAGTCAATATCCACTGGAAATTATGTGTGATTATGTATGATTATTCGTTGAAATGTGTCTGTTAAAAAATATATGACCCTCTAACCTGTATCCTCATTTCTTTGGACTCCTGAACCATTTAATGTCATTCATGTGTCCTTTTGTGTACCTTTAAGATGCTGTTCACTCTCAGCTGTGCATTCATTTGTTGTTGGCATTGCTCCCTCAGTGGTGCAAATGTATGCTAAATTTTCTTCATGAGTGGTTTAATGAACACACAGACACTGTGCATTTATGCATCAGCGTGCTTTCGCCATGCCACAAGACACATGTAACCTTTCTCTTATGAATACATTCATTTGCACCTTTTTTTCACATTTCCTTTGCAAATGTTTTATTCTTAGCCACTCTTTAAATTAAAGCTTTGGTGAATAGTCAGTTTGGTTAACTTGGCTTGCCCACTGCTTTCCATTCTGAAAAACACCCGCTGTGCTTTTGGCATGTTGCCTGCATTGCCCTTGTAAACCTGGCAGCGTGAATCATATTGTAACAACACCGCTGTCAAAGGAATGTCAGGTCGTGAGCTGCTTATGTGAAGAGCCTTGATTCTTGGCCAAATCTGTTTGGGGTGAGATGGTGTTTTTCCCTTGCGAAAAGGTCAAAGGGCACTCTCTGGCTGGACGAGGAGGGGGACGAGAAGGGGGGCGGATTACCTCCAACATGTGCACAGGCAGACAGCTGAGAGGTTCAAGATTTCGGCCCTTCCCCTCCCCTCTCCCCTCATCCTCTGACCTTTGACCCCACTGTCCAACGAAGCAAAGCGAAGCAGGAGAAACGAATGTGAACCGCCCCATCTCCCAGACTCTGACCCCTGACCTCTTTAAGACAGCTCCCCTCCCCCTCTCTCTGCTCATCCTCCTGTTCATTTATCAGAATAGCCACTACGCTGCATCTGAGATGCTAGAGGTGAAGGAGAAAGGGGACAGCCTACATTAACACATCCTGGTCCAGTCACAAACACTTTTACTGGGCATGCAGTTCCTTGTCTCACTGTTCTCACTCATCACGCCCAGCCACCATTACCAGCACTCAGCAGCCCATCTAATAAAGGAGGCCGCAATAACATTTTATTGGCAAGAGACGACAATGCCGTTTATATTCATTTAGCTATATCCATTCTGTTACTCTATTATCAAATGTCTTGCGGTGGCCTCCACTATGGCTTCTGTAGCCTACGAAAGGGCAATTACATCATGAACCAACTCCATGTGAGAGGCTGGGAGGACTGCTAACGGGGAAGCTGAGGAACTCACAACAAGGATGGCCTCTCTACTATTTCAAATGAGGGATTCTTGTTTCAACGTTGTTGTTTACCTTCATTATGTATAGAATGATGTCATAGCTCTATATGTTATGTACTGTAGGCTATAGTGCTGGAAGCGTCACTTCACACAGGAACCTGCAACGCGAGGTCATTTCAACATTTACTCTCTCTCCCCCTACCTTGCGCTTGAATTGGTCCGAGCCGCTGAGTGCTCTCAGGTTCTCCTCGAATGAGGGAGGAGGATTGGGCGGGTCAAGTCATTCCTCGGGGGTCAGTGTCTAAGTGGAGGCGATAAAATGAAATAAATAAAAGAAAACTCTGGCCATGTGGCATGGCAGTGACAGCTGAGGTTTAAAAGTGGAGCCTTGCTCAAGAGCACTTGAGACAACAGACTCCTCCCATCCGAAGGCCAAAGTGTTCCCCATCCACCAAACTCCTTTCTTATTCATGAGACAAACACATTGTTAAAGACAAACATTTCACCTAGCACTCCCATTAGAGCCACTAAAACCATCCATATCAATGCAGGTCTCTCTTACTCTCGCTACCATAGGCAACTCCATCTCCTGAGATACTGTACGTTCATCGACTTATTAGCATTTCATACGGTTTCAATGCTATTATCCCTTTGAGCTCTCTAACCTCCAGCCCCTCGCAGGTGCAAAAGCACACACACACACACTCTAGCGCACGCACGCACGCAGACAGACACACACACACACACACGTATGATTCACCTTGGTCAGTTATTTGGCTCAAATGATGAGCTAAGAAATGGGGGTTGACACTGAGGTGACATCAATATAAATATGTATAGTTTAGGCACCTACAGTGCATTCGGAAAGTATTCAAATCCCTTTTTTTGAGGGCTTTTTGTTGTTGGACTTTTTCTGCATTTTGTTATGTTACCGCGTTATTCTAAAATTGATTAAATTGTTTATTTCCCTCATCAATCTACACACAATATCCCATAATGACAAAGCAAATTTATATATACTGAATAAAAAAAAAAAACTGAAATATCACATATACATAAGTATTCAGACCCTTTACTCAGTACTTTCTTGAAGCACCTTTGGCAACGATTATAGCCTCGAGTCTTCTTGGGTATGATGCTACAGGCTTGGCACACCTGTATTTGGGGAGTTTCTCCCATTCTTCTCTGCAGATCCTCTCAAGCTCTGTCAGGTTGGATGGGGAGCATCGCTGCAAAGCTATTCTCAGGTCTCTCCAGAGATGTTCGATCGGGTTCCAGTCTAGGCTCTGGCTGGGCCACTCAAAGACGTGTAACCGAAGCCACTCCTGTGTTGTCTTGGCTGTGTGCTTAGGGTCATTGTCCTGTTGGAAGGTGAATCTTCGCCTCAGTCTGAGTTCCTGAGCGCTCTGGAGAAGGTTTTCATAAAGGATCTCTCTGTACTTTCTGTTTTTAAGTTGTAATAAATTGGCTAACATTTCTCTAAAACAGTTTTTGCTTTGTCAATATTGTCACGTTCTGACCATAGTTCTGTTATTTTATTCTTTGTTTTAATATGGTCAGGGCGTGAGTTGGGGTGGGCAGTCTATGTTTGTTTTTCTATGTTGGTTTTTGTGTTCGGCCTTGTATGGTTCTCAATCAGAGGCAGGTGTCGTTAGTTGTCTCTGATTGAGAATCATACTAATGTAGCCTGGGTTTCACTTTTGGTTTGTGGGTGATTGTTTCCGTGTGAGTGTTTGGGCCACACGGTACTGTTTCGGTTTTGTATATTTCACGTTTATTATTTTGTTTCAGTGTTCAGTTGCGTTTTTGAATAAATCAATATGGACACTTACCACGCTGCGTTTTGGTCCGATCCTTACTCCTCCTCAGATGAAGAGGAGGAAATCCATTACAATTATGGGGTATTGTTTGTAGATTTATGAGAATAAAGAAATATTTCATCCATTTTAAAATAAGGCTGTGACGTAACACAATGTGGAAAAAGGGAAGGGGTCTGAATACTTTCCGAATGCACTGTAACAAATCATAGTCTTGGCTTTGTCATTTTCACTGGAGGGCAGAATGTATTGAAATGGGATTTGGGAGTGAAGGGTACGACAGTATGCTCTCACTGTGCCAAGCTTGGACTCTAGAAGGCTCACAACTCTACCAACATTAGCTTAATAAATATTAGCATTTATAACATGTTTTTTTGTATTATCTCCCACTATCTAAGTATTTAAGTAAAGGCATCTGTTTGTCATTAAAGTCGATAGAGGCTTTTGAGGGGGATATCAAACCCCTCATAGAGACACATTAAATCTCAGCATTACGCTTTACTATGCGGTAAGACTTAAAGGCTGCCTGCTGATTTTGGGAGATCTATGTCCCCTTTGCTGAGGCGGAATAAACAGATAGTTAACATTTAGGAACTCTAATCTAAGCAAAAGTTAGGGATTTGTGGTGGATTATTACGCTAAACACACTCTAGGACTTTTGGTTTGTTTTGCATGCAATGACCAAGGAACATATGGTTTGGGTGAGGCTCAGACGGCCAATAGAAGTTCATCAAAACAAAGTTCATCCTCTTAAGCGTAATAAACAACTCTGTCTGTCATTATAGAAACATGTTTTCTAGATGTTTTCTGGATATTGGCTAGAGAAAAATAAAGCAACACTCATAAGAACATTGTGTTGAATTCTCGATCTTGCACTATTTGTCACAGAGAGAATAATTCATATTGAATGGAGAATTCATTTGTTGAGAAAGAAATGATACCCTATTCCATATGTAGCTTATTACTTTTGACCAGAGCCTATTGGCCCTACAGGGCCCGTGTCATATCTAGTGCACTACATAGGCAATAGGGTGCCATTTCAGATGCGGCCTCTGACTCACTCTCATGTTCATGTTCTCTCTCCTCAGAGGCTGCTTCATCATTATTCCCATCACTGTTCAGGTCCCCTAGGAAACTAGCTTCTAGGGGAAATGAGGCCATCTTTTTCTCAGCCCTGTATTTATAATCTGCCCTCCCAGGTAAAGGACAACAAAGCAGCCAATTACCTCTAATCTAGCATGACTCATGGTAACTAGCATCAGGGGATGACCAGCCCGAGGAGTCTGTCTAGTCCTGCAGATTAAAAACAGCACAGATGCCCGACTATACTGGGCGCGCTGCATGTAGATAGAGTAGGAATATCGTTTTTTTTGTGTGTGTGTTTTTTAGAGTAAATATTTTGAAGTATGAAGCACCTCTCAAACAACCACTCACATCGATTTGTGTGAGTGAAAACCCATTGGCGAAGGAGAGGGTGAAGGAGAGGGAGAATGATGAAGGTGACTGATGTGATCTGGTTGACTTGGAACCCCCCCTTCTGAAATGTATTCTCTGTAACGACGATTGGTGTTGGAAGTTGTTGTGACGTTTTGTCTTCTCTGCCACTGAGGTTGCCTGGTGTGTTTATGGCCAGAGAAGCAGTGATGTCACATTGTGTTGACACTCCCACTCACTGGCACTGGATTGTTACGCTGCTGCGCTCAGTTTCATAAATGTGTGTATATACTGTACAATGTGTGTGCTCATGTGTGTCTGCATGTGTACGTGTATACTCCCCATCCCCATCTTCACCGCCTCAGTCGGGCGGAACTCAGTTCTGCTCTGCTTTGCTTTGCAGTTCCTGTGCAAGGAGCAGGAGGAGTGGAGAGGAGCCCTGCGAGCGCCAGAGGTCACAATCCTGTACCAATTACTGTCTGCCTGCCAGGCAGCCCCAGCCCAGGGTTTAATATTCCTTCCCCTCCATTTTGATCTTGGCAGTAGGGGTATGCCAGCATGATCAACCCCCCCCATGGTGGGACCTGCCTCCCCTGTATCGCCCTCAGTTTTGATCTCTCTCCAAGGCTGGGCTGAGCCCCAGCTGTGCCCTGCATGCCAACAGGGAGGCCCGTGGATGGAAGCTGCTCTGCTCCCACTCGGTTCGCTCTGCCTGCCTGCCTCTTTCTTCAGCATCTGCCAGTTTAAAGGGCCTCTCCTTCACTAACGAGTTGATAGACTCCCTGTAACCTCTGGCACAGTGAATGCTAATGCACCCCGGCTCATGCTGTTGTGTTCTGGGACCTCTACCGTGTGAGGAGAGGCTGTATTGTTAGTGTTTGGCGTTGGAAGGAAGCAGGAGAGAGGAGTGCAGAGTGAATGTGAATTGCTAAGGCCAGGTGAGACGATTTCTGATTGGTGATGACTTTCCACTGTCATAGGCTGAAAGTGCAGGTATCTGTAAAGAACAAGGAAATAACTAGATACCTTTATTGCATGGCATTGTACAGGAACTTGCGTATTCCCTTTATTTGTGCCCAACCTTTTTCACTTCAGTGATTTCTACCATTGGCCTGTAAAACCAGCCTTCTGTCCTCCTTTTCTGCTTCCAGTTATACCTACTTTACTAGTTCTCATCTGTGAAACTTGCAGCCTGCCAATATACTGTTCTTAAGCAGGAGCAACGACTACTCTTGCATTTCCTTTCAAGTCAGCAACTATTATGACAGCTATGACATCTAGTGAGATAGAAGCAGAATGCTTGAAAAAAGACTCCATTACCAGTGTGTATCATTCACAATAACTAGGGCCCGACTTGCCCAAAACCATGATCTCATACAACCGGATATGATTGGGGTCTTTCTAGGACACCTCTCCTACATACACCTCACCAGCACTCAATCACTCCTGTAGGTAAAACAGATCAGTATGTCTTCTATCTCTCACTCAGGTGCTAGAAGAGCTCTTCTTCCTCTCTGTATTTCAGCGCTGTATTGGGGGAATCAGCCTTGACAGCTCTGCCAGTAAAATCACACCGGCTCCCATCAGACACCATTACATCGGAAAATGACAGACATGAGGTAAATGAGTGGCGATTTACTGCCATTTAAATGCAAGACAGAGTCTGGGAGGCTTGGCGGCGGCTGCAGACCCTTCCATCTCTGTGTGACTTTGCCAAGAAGGGGCCATACATTTCCAGCAGACAGACCCCCACAGGGACACCTCTCAGCAGCTCTGTGCTGTAGCCAGATAATGATTATTACCTCTGACTGAGAGTGATGGACATGAGGAGACAGAGAAAGAGAGAGAGATAGACAAGAGGGGGAGCGAGAGAGAGAGGAAGAGTGAGAAAGGAGAGAAAGAGAGAGAAGGTGAAAGGGAGAGGAGAGAGAGGGAGAGAGCAAGAGAGAGATACAGACAGAGAGAGAGACAGAGACAGAGGGAGCGAGAGAGAGAGCTAACCCCAGCTGAACCTGTAGAGGCAGCCATGGCAGCACGTCTGGACGATGAACCTGAATAACACATAACTTAAAGTTACATGCGTCACCCCGGTTCTCTGATATTATGAGTGAGACATCTCACTAGTGGGATTAATCAAAATCTCTAAGTAGCTTGAATAGCCAATTATACAGATCTGTCGGAGACAGACAGGTCGAGTGGCGAATGAGGGAGCCCCTCCACTCATGCTTAAGAGCCACTTTCCCGCCCTCTGATCATTCTCGAGCATGTCGAACTCCTATTGCGAGAAGGTTGATATATGGTGAGTGTAGGGTTGCAAAATTCCCAGACTAGGGTTTCTGGAAAACCAGGCAATTTTGCAACCCTAGGTGAGCTGTCTCACTCATAATATCAGAGAACCAGGGTTATGCAAGTAACCTTGAGTTCTCTTTCAATTACTCGTTTTGACACCTCACTAGTGGGATATGGCCAACTCCCGCATCGCTCACGCTCTCTGAAGCCAAGCAGTCTCACATATCAACCGTCAGAGGCCCTGACACTGAGGACAGTATGTGCCAATGACGGGGCATTGACGTCTAGTCGGTAGATCCTCATAAAAGTATGAATGGGTGCCCTACAAGCCATATCGCAAATCTCCTATAAGGAGATGTCCTTGAACAGTACCAAAAGATGTAGCCATACCTCTGGTGAAGTGAGCCCTCAGGCCTTCCAGAGACTGTAACCCCTTGCTATTATAGGCCAATATAATAGCTTCCACAATTCAATGTGACAACCGTTGACGAGAAAGGGGCCTCCCCTTGCAGGGATGCACCCAGGACACAAAAGAGAATACGCACAACACGCGTACTGGACACTAACGGTGTCAATAGAAGGGAAAGCGGCAGGTGGATTGCCGCTAACCTTAGGCATAATGGTGGGGTTGAGCAACAAGATAACGTTGGAAATGCCCCGGGCAAAACTTTAGGCACAAATGATGAACTGACGGTGCATGCAGCTCACTCAATCGCCTTTTTGGACGTAAGGGCGGCCAGTAAAGCGGTCTTAAAGGAGAGATATTTCATCTCCATGTTTTCCAGCGTCTCAAAAGTCTGCTGTGAAATAGCCTCAAGCATAATAGACAAATCCCATGACAGGACTAAAGACTTGGGAATTGGACGTAAGCGACATGCCCCGTTCATGAAACAACATAACAGGGGATGTTTCTCCACCGTGTTCTTGTCGAAGCCTATATGAAAGGCAGAGATAGCGGAGAAAAACTTCCCTCTGTTCAAAAGGTCTTGCAGAAAGCATAAAACCTTGGATACAGAGCATTGGTAAGGAATGATCGGTTTTTGGTCACGGCACTTCTCAAAAACGCACCACTTGTTTCCATACAGTGAGCGTGTAGAAGGGGCTCTAGTACTCTGGATAGTCTCAATGACTCTGAGAAGCAGGCCTGTCATATCCAGATGTAACCTCTCACGGGCCAGGCCCAGAGGGGAGTAAACAGGAGTTGCAAAGGCTTGTTGTACAGCAGGAGAATGATCTCTGCTATCCAGAGCTAGCCTTGCAGTTGACGGGCTACCAAGATGAGGGATAAGCGTTCCCCCGGAAGGAGTCTCCAGTGCCCTTGATAGACATTCCCTCTGGACATTAAGTCTGCTCCTATGTTCAGTATGCCCGGGACATGAATCGTGTGTAGGGACAGTAGATGTGCTCTGCTCCCCATAATAATACTGACCGATAGTCTGTGTAAGCACAGGGAGCGAGTGCCACCCTTGGCGGTTGATGTACAGTCGTATTGTCCGTTCTGATCAAGACATAGAAAGTGTTTCAGTGAAAGAAACACTGTCAGCAACTCGAGGTCATTTATGTGAGCAATGCAGAGTTGTGGGGTCCACACTCCACGCGTTTATTGCTTTTTAATCATGAACTGTGCCCCAGCCCGATAGTGACGCATCTGTCATCATCACTTTCCTCGTTGCCACTACCCCTAGGGGAGTGTCATTAATGAAGATCGCAGTGCTCTTCCTGTGGCGAAGAGCTGAGAGACATGCAGAGGTCACCTTTATCTGACGATTGAGGTGACACCGTGTACACAGACGTTGGGCAAACACCCAGCACTGGAAGTCTCTCATTCTCAGTAGGCCGAGAGGTACTACATCAACTCGGTACTGGTATCCCGTGTACAGCGCCTTCAGAAAATATTCACACACCTTGACTTTTTCCACATTTTGCACATTTTGCTATTAAATTTAGATTTTGTGTCACTGGCCAACACATAATACCCCATAATGTCAAAGTGGAATTATGTTTTTAGAATTTTATACAAATGTATTAAAAATGAAAAGCTGAGTCAATAAGTATTCAACCCCTTTGTTATGGTAAGCCTAAATAAGTTCAGGAGTAAAGATTTGCTTAACAAGTCACATAATAAACTGCATGGACTGTGTGCAATAATAGTGCATAACATGATTTTTGAATCACTACCTCATCCCTGTACCCCACACATACAATTATCTGTCAAACAGTGAATTTCAAACCACAAAGACCAGGAGGGTTTTCCAATGCCTTGCAAAGAAGAGCACCTATTGGTAGATAAAAACATATAAAAAGCTGACATTGAATATCCATTTGAGCATGGTGAAGTTTTAATTACAATTTGGATTGTGTATCAATACACCCAGTCACTACAAAGATAGAGCCGTCCTTCCTAACTCAGTTGCAGGAGAGGAAGGAAACCGCTCCGGGATTTCACCATAAGACCAATGGTGATTTTAAAACAGTTTCAGAGTTGAACAGATGTGATAGGAGAAAACTGAGGATGGATCAACAACATTGTAGTTACTCCACAGAACTAACCTAATATACAGAGTGAAAATAAGGAAGCCTATACAGAATACAAATATTCCAAAACATGCATCCTGTTTGAAACAAGACACTAAAGTACACCTGCAAAATATTTGGCAAAGAAATTAAATTTATGTCCTGAATACAAAGCATTGTTTGGGGGCAAATCCAACACAACCTATCACTGAGTACACCTCTTCTTATTTTCAAGCATGGTGTTGACTGCGTCATGTAATGGGTATGCTTGTCATTGACAAGGACTAGGGAGTTTTATAGGTTAAAAAGAAACGGCATAGAGCTAAGCACTGGCAAAATTCTAGAGGGAAATCTGGTTCAGTCTGCTTTCCAACAGACACTGAGAGACAAATTCACCTTTCAGCAGGACAATAACCTAAAACACAAGGTCAAATATACACTTGAGTTGCTTACCAAGACGACATTGAATGTTATTGAGTGGCCTTGTTGAAGTTTTGACTTAAATTGTCTTGAAAATCGATGGCAACTTGAAAATGGCTGTCTAGCAATGATCAACAACCAACTTGACAGCTTGAAGAACTTTTTAAATAATATTGTGCAAATATTTTACAATTCAGGTGTGCAAAACTCTAAGAAAGACCAGAAAGACTCACAGCTGTAATTGCTGCCAAAGGTGATTCTAAAATGTATTGACTCAGGGGTTCAGGCTGTAACACAACAAAATGTGAAATAAGTCAAGGGGTATAAATACTTTCTGAATGGCACTGTACAGTATATAGCCAAGTTATCGATACTCATTGTGTATTTATACCATGTGTTATTATTTTAACTATTTTCTTCTATTTACTTTTTCTCTGCATTGTTGGGAATGTCCCTTAAGTAAGCATGTCACTGCTAATCTACACCTGTTGTTTACGAATGTAATGGGGTGCGTGACTGGTGACAGTGAAGTCAGACGCAGGAGAGCAGAACTAGGTAATAGCCGGAGCAGTTTAATTTCAAAACCAACAGCATAAAGAATTAACCAGCATGGGTACAAAACCCGACGCGCACAGTAAACATGTGCACAAGCACTTACAACAAACAATTCCACACAATTCCACACAAAGACATGGGGGGAACAGAGGGCTAAATACACAACACTTAATGAGGGAAATGAGAACCAGGTGTGTAGGACAACAAGACAAAACAAATGGAAAATTAAAAGTAGATTGACGATGGCTAGAAGACCGTTGACACCGACCGCCGCCCGAACAAGGAGGGGAACCGATTTCGGTGGAAGTCGTGACAGTACCCCCCCCCTTGACACCCGGCTCCAGCAGCGAGCCGACACCGGCCTGGAGGACGAGGTGCAGGGCGATCCAGACGGAGACGGTGAAACTCCCGCAGCATTGAAGGGTCCAACACGTCCTCCACCGGAACCCTGCATCTCTCCTCCAGACCGCACCCCTCCTAGTCCATGAGGTACTGAAGCCCCCTCGCCCGACGCCTCGAATCCAGTATGGATCGAACGGAGTATGCCGGGGCCCCCTCGATGTCCAGAGGGGGGCGGAGGAACCTCCCACACCTCAGACTCCTGGAGCGGGCCAGCCACCACCGGCCTGAGGAGAGACACATGGAACAAGGGGTTAATACGGTAATCGGGGGGAAGCTGTAACCTGTAACTTACCTCGTTCAGTCTCCTCAGGACTTTAAATGGCCCCACAAACCGCGGACCCAGCTTCCGGCAGGGCAGGCAGAGGGGCAGGTTTCGGGTTGAGAGCCAGACCCGGTCTCACTGCGGTGACGGTCTGCACTGGCTTTCTGGTGCAGCACGACGCGCTGAAGTTGAACATGAGCGTCGTCCTATGTCTACTCTGCGTGCCGGAACCAGTCGTCCACCGCAGGAGCCTCGGTCTGACTCTGATGCCAAGGACCCACAACCGGCTGATACCCCAGTACGCACTGGAAGGGGGAGAGGATAGTGGAGGAGTGGCGGAGCGAGTTCTGGGCCATCTCTGCCCAGGGCACAAACGCTGCCCACTCCCCCGGCCGGTCCTGGCAATAAGACCTCAGACCTACCCACATCCTGGTTAACTCTCTCCACCTGCCCGTTACTCTCGGGACGAAAACCTGAGGTAAGGCTGATCGAGACGCCCAGACGTTCCATGAACGCCCTCCAGGCGCTCGAAGTGAACTGGGGATCCCGATCAGACACTATATCCTCAGGCACGCCGTAGTGCCGGAAGAGGTGAATAAACAAGGCCTCCTCATTCTGTAGGGCCGTAGGGAGACCGGGCAGAGGAAGGAGACGGCAGGACTTAGAGAAATGATCCACAACAACCAGGATCGTGGTGTTTCCCTGTGACCCTGGAAATCGATCGACAGGTGCGACCATGGCCGTTGTGAAACGGGTAATGGGTGTAGCTTACCTTTCGGCAGGTGCCTAGGACCCTTACACTGAGTGTACACCGAGCAAGAGGAAACATAAACCCTCACGTCCTTGGCCAAAGTGGGCCACCAGTACTTCCCACTCAGACAGCGCACCGTCCGACTGATGCCTGGATGACCAGAGGAAGGTGACGTGTGGGCCCAACAGATCAGCCGATCACGGACAACAGACGGAACGTACAGACGCCCAGCGGGACACAGGAGGGGAGCGAGCTCTGCACGTAACACCTGCTCAATGTCCACGTCCAGCTCCCATACTACCGGTGCCAGCAGGCAGGAGGCCGGGAGTATGGGGGTGGGATCCATGGGCCGCTCCTCCGTGTCATACAGCCTGGTCTGTAAGAAATTGAGAAAACAAAACGGGTGAAAAACATGGCCCACCTTGCCTGATGAGGGTTCAGTCTCCTCTCTGCCCGGATGTACTCCAGATTGCGGTGGTCAGTCCAGATGAGAAAGGGGTGTTTAGCCCCCTCGAGCCAATGTCTTCACGCCTTCAGAGCCTTGACGACAGCCCACAGCTCCTGGTCCCCCACGTCATATTTTCGCTCCTCGAGAAGAAGGCACAGGGCCGGAGCTTCGGTGGCATACCCGACCACTGAGAGAGCACGGCTCCTATCCCAGCCTCAGACGTGTCCACCTCCACTATGAACACCAAAGAGGGATCCGGATGGGCCAGCACGAGAGCCGAGGTAAACAGAGCCCTCAGGTGACCAAAAGCCCTGTCCGCCTCAGCCGACCACTGCAAACGTACCGGTCCCCCCTTCAGCAGTGAGGTAATGGGAGCCGCTACCTGACAAAAACCCAGGAGAAACCTCTGGTAGTAATTGGCAAATCCTAGAAACCGCTGCACCTCCTTTACCATGGTGGGAGTCGGCCAATTACGCACAATGAAATGCGGTCACTCTTCATCTCCACCCCTGAGGTGGAAATGCGATACCCTAGGAAGGAGACGGACTGTTGAAAGAACAGGCATTTTTCAGCCTTGACGTACAGATCATGCTCCAACAGTCGACCAAGCACCCTGCGCACCAGGGACACATGCTCAGCGCGTGTAGCAGAGTATATCAGAACGTCATCAATATACACCACTACACCCTGTCCGTGGAGGTCCCTGAAAATCTCGTCTACAAAGGCTTGGAAGACTGATGGAGCATTCATCAACCCGTACGGCATGACGAGGTACTCATAATGCCCTGAGGTCGTACTGAACGCCGTCTTCCACTCGTCTCCCTCCCGGATACGCACCAGGTTGTAAGTGCTCCTGAGATCTAGTTTGGTGAAGAAGCATGCCCCGTGCGTTGATTCAATCGCCGTGGCGATAAAAGGTAGCAGGTAACTGTACCTTACCGTGATTTGAATGAGACCTCTATAGTCAATACACGGGCGCAGACCTCCCTCCTTCTTCTTCACAAAAAATAAACTCGAGGAGGCGGGTGAAGTGGAGGACCGAATGTACCCCTGACGCAGGGACTCGGAGATATATGTTTCCATAGCCGCCATCTCCGCCTGTGACATGGGATACACATGACTCCTGGGAAGTGCAGCATCTACCAGGAGATTTATCGCACAATCCCCCAGTTGATGGGGTGGTAATTCAGTCGCCTTCTTTTTGGAGAAGGCTAGAGCCAAATCGGCATATTCGGGGGAAATGCGCATGGTGGAGACCTGGTGTGGACTTTCAACCGTAGTAGCACCAACGGAAACCCCTAAACACCTCCTTGAGCACTCTCGCAACCACCCCGTGAAAGCCCTCTGTTGTCATGAAATGGTGGGGTCATGACGAGCTAACCAGGGAAGGCCTAATACCATGGGAAACGCAGGAGAGTCAATGAGGAAGAGACTGATTCTCTCCTCGTGACCCCGCTGCGTAACCATGCCCAGGGGGATGGTAGCTTCCCTAATCACCCTGGACCCTAATGGTCGACTGTCCTCTGCGTGAACTGGGAAAGGCGTAACAACTGGAAGAGTAGGGATCCCTAACCTATGGGCGAATGCTCTGTTGATAAAATTCCCAGCCGCGCCTGAATTGACGAGCGCCTTATGCTGGGAATGCGGGGAAAACTCAGGAAAGTAAACATGCCCAAACAGGTGTACAACAGAGGGCTCTGGATGGGAGTGGTGCATGCTCACCTGGGGAGACGTCAGAGTGCCCTGCCTGCTGCCTCGACCCCTAGAGTAACCAACCCGGCACCTCGTCCCCTGCCTCAGGTGGAAAAGACGTTCACCTGCCGCTCTACCCTCTGGCGGTGGTCGAAGACTGCGTGAAGTCGTCCAACGCCGCATATCCTTCTCCCCACACGGCGTTAGCCCACTCCAGAGCTCTCCCTGAGTGGCACGAGACAAGTGCGGACACTCTCTCCCTTTCCGAGGGAGCCAGATAAACGGTGCCCAGGTATAGGTCCAGCTGTAGCAGGAACCACTAGCACTGTGCCGCCGTCCCATCATACTCCCCGGGAAGGGCGAGACGCATCCCACTGGGACCGGGTAAAGGAGGGACGAGTATTGGGAACCCCTGTTGTGCTGGTGAAAGCACTGGAGGAGCTCCCTGTCTCTCCCAGCGGTCCATGGTCTGGACGACGCAGTCCATCGCGACGCCGAGATGTTGTAGCATCGCCGCGTGTTCTCTGACGAGCTCCTCAACTCCTGTATCCGGGGTACCTGCTGGTGCGTAATTTTGCAATGGGGTGTGTAACTGGTGGCAGTGCAGTCAGACGCAGGAGAGCAGAACTAGGTAATAGCCGGAGCAGTTTATTTCTAAAACCAATAGCGTAAAAAATTAACCAACATGGGTACAAAACCCGACGCGCACCAGTAAACATGTGCACAAGCACTTACAACAAACAATTCCACACAAAGACATGGGGGGAACAGAGGGCTAAATACACAACACTTAATGAGGGAAATGAGAACCAGGTGTGTAGGAAAACAAGACAAAACAAATGGAAAATGAAAAGCGGATCAACGATGGCTAGAAGACCGCTGACCTCCGAACGTCGCCCGAACAAGGAGAGGAACCGACTACGGTGGAAGTCGTGTAAACGAAGCATGTGACAAATACATTTTAATTTGATTTGACTACTGAGATGGTGGACCCCATCAACCCCGGCACTCGGAGGCACGTCTTGAACGTGATGAGCGCCCCCTGTGGAACAAGGAGCGGCACTGTCGGAACGAAGTGGTGCAGTCTCTGAGAGTGCTGCCTGTCAGCCTCACGCCTAGGTATTCTATTCTCTCTTTTGGCACCAAACAGCTCTTTTTCTGATTGATCTTGAACCCTAGCTCGGAGAGACGGGTTACAAGGGAATTTGTGTTTCGTACCACTCGTTCACAGAATCAGGAGCAAAGCAGGTAATCATCATGTAGGCAGAGACTCTCAGCTCCTTGTTTCTAAGTGGTGTGAGGAAGTAAAAAGTACATATTTTCTTTAGAGGTATGGTGAAGTAAACGTAAAAGTTGTAAAAAAGAAATACACTACCGTTCAAAAGTTTGGGGTTACTTTGAAATGTCCTTGTTTTTGAAAGAAAAGCACATTTTTTGTCCATTAAAATAACATCAAATTGATCAGAAATACAGTGTAGACATTGTTAATGTTGTAAATGACTATTGTAGCTGGAAACAGCTGATTTTTGTATGGAATATCTACATAGGCGTACAGAGGCCCATTACCAGCAACCATCACTCCTGTGTTCCAATGTCACGTTGTGTTAGCTAATCCAAGTTTATCATTTTAAAAGGCTAATTGATAATTAGAAAACACTTTTGCAATTGTGTTAGCACAGCTGAAAACTGAAAACCAGAATAAAAAGAGGAGTGGGAGACCCCGGTGCACAACTGAGCAAGAGGACAAGTATATTAGAGTGTCTAGTTAGAGAAACAGATGCCTCACAAGTCCTCAACTGGCAGCTTCATTAAATAGTACCCGCAAAATACCAGTCTCAACATCAACAGTGAAGAGGCGACTACGGGATGCTGGTCTTCTAGGCAGAGTTGCAAAGAAAAAGCCATATCTCAGACTGGCCAATAGAAATAAAAGGGCAAATTAAAATGGGCAAAATAATACAGACACTGGATAGAGGAATTATGCCTAGAAGAGTGCTTTTCTTTCAAAAACAAGGACATTTCTAAGTGACCCCAAACTTTTGAACAGTAGTGTAAATACTCAAGTAAAGTACAGATACCCCAAGTAATGACATAAGCAGTACTTCAAAGTATTTTGACTTAGTTACTGTACACCACTGCACGTTGTGAGACAGAGTGCTTTGCTGATGCAGCTTGCGGTGCGGCTGGGGTGTCATTACAGAAGGAAGTGACTGGAGTTGTGATTTATTACCCCTCCAACAGCAAACCTAATTAATGGACACACAATGTACATGCCAGACATGGAGGTATGACATCGTTTTAAGTCTCGGCCTATCGTGAAATTAATTTGACTCACCATGACATAAATATCTCCAAATTCCCGCAGTATGCCATAATCTGTGTGGCTATCTCTGGGGAACTGCATTTTAATTTCATGGGTATCATGCTCATTTGCATTGGGTAGTGTGTGAGTGAGCGGAGCGGAGGGGGGGCTAGGTGTGAAGAAAAGGAAGATGAGAAAAAATGCCCCATGTCTAATCCTGGCTCCTTGTTCTGACTGGATGCTATTTCAACACTGATACTCAATATGCAGATTTTTATAACCCTAATGCGAAGAAATGTTTGTGTGTTATCATCGCCGCTCAGAGCCAAGAGCTTATACTGTAGATCTTTCTCTGGCAATGCATTATACTGGAACACAGTACTGTAAAAACATGTTCTCTTGTGTTGTGTTAAAATGAGTTTTAACTCCTGAAAGCGTGCCTGATTTAAGCAATGATGTATTTTCTTATTAAACAATAATATATACCATGTAGGCCTACTTGTACAGCAGATTTTCTCTCTTTCATATGAATATAATTTTTCAGAATTTCTCCCCTATAAAGCTAGGTGAATTGCAACAGCACTAGGCTGCATTCGAAACAAATCTCCCCCCTCACCCGCAATCAATTTCCCCGTAAGGTGTCGGAGACTCATGCTTGAGCCTTTTACTTTCGGTTTTGGTCAAGTTTCAAACAGATGTAAAAACAACATTTTGGTACAATGATTTCATACTAGTAATAGACTATTCTATCTGCTACCGCACCGCAAGCGGTATAGGAGCGTCAAGTCTAGGCCTAAGAGGCTTCGAAACAGCTTCTACCCCCAAGCCATAAGACTCCTGAACATCTAATCAAATAGCTACCCAGACTATTGGCATTGCACCCCCCCCCCCTTACACCACCGACACTCTCTGTTGTTATCATCTATGCATAATCCCTTTAATAACGCTACCTACATGTACATATTACCCCAGTTAACTCGACTAACCGATGTCCCCGCACATTGACTCTGTACTGGTACCCCCTGTATATAGCCTCGCTACTGTTATTTTATTGCTGCTCTTTAATTAGTTGTTACTTTTATTTCTTATTCTTAATCATGTATTTTTTTTAAAACTGCATCGTTGGTTAAGGGCTTGTAAATAAGCATTTCACTGTAAGGTCTACACCTGTTGTATTCGGTGCATGTGACTAATACATTTTGATTTGATTTGAAAACGGATGATTACGAATACGAGTATGATGAGATCGGCACACCCTTAGTAGTTAATTCTGTGAAAAACTATCGTTCCACTTTTACTGCAGATATATTATAGACATTTTCTGAAAATTACAATGTAAAAATAAAAATAACATCTTATGTGTAGCACCTTTAATCTCACCAATACTCCATGTGTCTAGAGTGTCTCATTTCTTCACAGGTTAATTTAGATGAACCACAAAAGCTCACATAGTCACTTCGCTTCCATCTCAAAACCTTGTTTGAGGAAGTGCTTGTCTTGTCTTCTCTCAAATTCTCGCTCATTAATGAATTTAGCAGCATCAAGCAGCAAACCTGAGACGATGTTTTTGTGACAAGTTAGGCAGCCCCTCCTTCCCGGGGCTCGCTGGCATCATTGGCATGTTTTGTGATGTGTCTTTGATGCAGCTCAAATGTAAACATCTGTTTGGTCTCCACTTGTCTTCTCTCAAATTCTCGCTCATTAATGAATTTAGCAGCATCAAGCAGCAAACCTGAGACGATGTTTTTGTGACAAGTTAGGCAGCCCCTCCTTCCCGGGGCTCGCTGGCATCATTGGCATGTTTTGTGATGTGTCTTTGATGCAGCTCAAATGTAAACATCTGTTTGGTCTCCAGGGAGCCTGTTGTGCTGGTCTAGCTTCCCCAGGAATTATTATCATCCTCCTCCTCCTCAGCCTCCTTTTGTGTTTCCTGTAAAAAAAAAAAGAAACACATTTATTATTCATAAGAAGTTCTTAGGAAAATTATCGAATGCGCTACTGGAAATTGAATAATGGAAAAGAACATAATAATATATATAATATACAATAATATATGCCATTTACCAGACGCTTTTGTCCAAAGCGACATACAGTCATGCGTGCATACATTTTACATATGGGTGGTCCCGGGAATCGAACCCATACCCCTGATATTATGCTCTACCAACTGAGCTACAAAGAACCAAAATATAACTTCTGTGGGAATGGGAAGATAGGCATCTGGGCGATGATATAGAAGTTAGTGGTGATAAAACCAGGAATGCTGTGTGTAGGCTAGAAAGTATATTTTATTTTATTTTTTACCTTCATCTTACTAGGCAAGTCAGTTAAGAACAAATTCTTATTTTCAATGATGGCCTAGGAACAGTGGGTTAATTGCCTGTTCAGGGGCAGAACGACAAATTTGTATCTTGTCAGCTCAGGGATTCAAACTTGCAACCTTTCGGTTACTAGTCCAACACTCTAACCACTAGGCTACCCTGCCGCCCAGAGTATACGACTCATTGTGTCACATATTTGAATGCAACATGAACACCAAAGCTCAATTAAAACCAGTAATACAAGTACAAGAAAGGCATACAGTACAATATCAAATGGTATAAGAAAAAAGAAAAGGCTGTCTTGTATTTCAAATATTTCAGTAAATCTTACTTTCACTAGTCTACAATAACCTCTACTTCATGAAGACTAATGCAATCCAAAGATGCTATGCTTTTTAAGACCCCCCCCAAAAAATGCATTCAGACAAAGGAATTATATTAGAGGCATGTCTCAAAAGAAAAGGCGGTTTCACTCGCTCAAAGTTTCCATTTTAATACCCAAGTTCAAAAGTAACTCTCTAAAGATACAAGTTGTCTTGAGGTGATTTGAGTGAGAGGAGGGCTCCCTCCTTTAAAACAAAGAAGACTCAGGAGAGTCTGAATCAAAGATGTGTCTCTCTGCCTGCCTTCAGTCATCAGAATGCTTTAAAGGCTTATTTCTTCCCCCATTTGAAATTCTGCCAAACCTGGTTCATCCCTGCACCACTTCCCTCCCTCCCTGCCGCCTCCCTGAGCAGAGCAGAGCAGGACTCCAGCTGTTAGGTGCTCCACTGGCCTAATCAGCGTACCAACACACACAGGCCTGCTGCTGCTGCTGCTACCCCCGTTGGAGAAGACGAGGTAGAGAATAAGGTCTCTCTCTACAGTGCCTCTCCCTTTCTTTATTTCTCTCTTTCTTTCTGTCTCTCACAGGCACACGTACACACACACACACACACACACACACACACACACAGTGGCATTGTGGCGCCAGGATAACAAACTCTCCCTCAACGTCAGCAAAACAAAGGAGTTGATTGTTGACTTCAGGAAGCAAAGGGGACATCCCCCTGATCCACATCAACGGGATTGCAGTAGAAAGAGTCAGCAGTTTTAAGTTCCTTGGCACCACATCACCGAGGACTTGACATGGACCAACACCACCACCACCACTCTTATCAAGAAGGTGTAACAAGGTCTCTACTGCCGAAGGCGGCTTAAAGGATTCAGAATGCAACCCCGGGTCCTCTCCAGATACTACCGCTGCGCCATCGAGAGCGTCATGGCCTGGAACGGCTCCGTCCACGACTAGAAGGCCCTCCAGCGGGTGGTGAAGACAGCCCAGTACATCACTGGGACCATGCTTCCACCCATCCAGGACATCTACTTGAAACGGTGCCCGAGGAAGTCCTGCAGCATCATCCCAGCCATGAGCTGTTCACTCCCTTACCGTTGGACAGACGTTATCGGAGCATGAGGTCTGATACCAAGAGGCTCAGAGACAGTTTCTATCTACAAGCCATCAGACTGCTCAAGACATGAACTGGACTGACCACCTGCACTGACTCTCCACACCTTAGCACACACACACACACACACACACACACACACACACACACACACACACACACACACACACACACACACACACACACACACACACACACACACACACACACACACACACACACACACACAATTTGAATACTTATACTGAACAAAAATATAAACGCAACAATTTAATTTCAAAGATTTTACCGAGTTACAGATCATATAAGGAAATCAGTCAATTGAAATAATCTATGGATTTCACATGGGTGGGCCTGGGAGGGCATAGGCCCACCCACTTGGGAGCCAGGCCCGCCCACTGGGGAGCAGCCCAGCCACTCAGAATGAGTTTTTCCCCACAAAAGGGCTTTATTACAGACAGAAATACTCCTCAGTTTCATCAGCTTTCCGGGTGGCTGGTCTCAGATGATCCCGCAGATGAAGAAGCCAGATGTGGAGGTCCTGGGCTGGTGTGATTACACGTGGTCTGCGGTTGTGGGCCCTGTTGGACATGGGGCGGCAGGGTAGCCTAGTGGTTAGAGCGTTGGGCTAGTAACCGGAAGGTTGCATGTTCAAATCCCCGAGCTGACAAGGTACAAATCTGTCGTTCTGCCCCTGAACAGGCCGTTAACCCACTGTTCCTAGGCTGTCATTGAAAATAAGAATTTGTTCTTAACTGACTTGCCTAGTTAAATAAAGATTATATACTGCCAAATTCTTTAAAGTGAAATTGGAGGTGGCGTATGGTAGAGAAATTAAATTATTTGGCAACAGCTATGGTGGACATTCCTCCAGTCAGCATGCCAATTGCACACTCCCTCAAAACTTGAGACATCTGTGGCATTGTGTTGTGTGACAAAACTGCACATTTTAGAGTGGCCCAGTACAAGATTAACCTGCATAATGATCATGCAGTTTAATCAGCTTCTTGATATGCCACACCTGTCAGGTGGATTTGGATTATCTTGGCGAAGGAGAAATGCTCCCTAACATGGATATAAACAATTTTGTGCACAAAATTTGAGAGAAATACATTTTTGTGTGTATGGAACATTTCTGGGATCTTTTATTTCAGTTCATGAAACATGGGACCAACACTTTGCATGTTGCGTTTATATTTTTGTTCCGTATAACTAAATCGAATCTCTATGCACACACCCCTATCTTTCTTAAAACAATAGACAGGTTGACCACAGATTTAAGAAAACCTTACCATCTCCACCCACACCTACCATGCTGATCCTATACTCATTACTGTGACTGGTGACTGTTGTTTCTAGTCCTGGCTGGAGCCAGAGCTGTCAGTGTCAGTGCTGTCCCTCTGGCTGCTGCTGTGTCAGAGGCTCTTTAAAGGCAGAGGCAGCCTGCTGTGCACGTAGCCACCTGTGAAATGCCAACGTCAGGCCCTGCCGCCACAGATAGCCCTGATAAAGTATTGATGGGAGCCCCATGTTGCGAGAGCCACTCTGATGTGAAGTTCAGGGCCGATCGGAGTGACTGCCAGCTGGGTCTTTAGCCCTCCCAAGGCCCCGTGGCCACGGTACAGTGGTTGTGTCCCAAATGGCACACTATTCCCCACTATACTACATTTAACCAGAGCCCTAGTGCAATACATAGTGATACACATACTAGAGATAATAGAGGAATAGAGGAAGATTTGCTCACACTTTAATAAACGCATTTATAGTGCATTATTATTTGTTATAAGCAGCTATGAGCCTTTATACTGTTTTGACATCTCCTTATAGCTTATGTTATTTCATGAGATCCCTTTTCAACAGACTCAAAATGGCTAAGAATAACTCTCAGGATCATGATGAGTCACTAAGAATGATTGAATGAATAAGACTTTATTGACCACCAGAGGGTAAAATGAATTTGTCGCCAGCCAAAGACACACACATGGACAATACAGAGACATATGAACACATCACAGACAGCACTGCAGACTCTACCAAGGTGTCATACATGTTTACCATGCATTATGACTCCTTCTAAGGCATTATACCCATAGGCCTTTAGTGAACAATAAATATGTCTGTATATCCTAAAGCCTTCAAAAGAATTGGACAGGGAGGGTCAGCTGAGAGGACTAACTTACACCCAGGGGTGTAGGAGCGTCTCTGACAAGCGGGGGTGGGGGGGTGGAAAGAAGGTATAACCCAAACGCGCTTCAGCCCAACTTAAATGAAAAAGGGGAAATCAGGTGCTCAACTGAGAGACTTGAATTCCCCAAAAACGTTCCTTTCCTTATCTCAGCAGGCTCTGATGAAGGCAATTCATGTCGAAACGTAAGCCGGTTGTTTACTTGTCCCGTCAATAAATCTATCGGATTTATACAACAATAGAGTGCTCCTTTTTCTGTATTCTTCCAGATAGTCACCAGTTGAAGTATTCTGGGATAAGGAATGTTTTTTGGTTTGGGGAGGGGCACATTTCTCTACGGGAGGAATTTGAAAAACAGGTTTTAAATGCTTTTTAGTGACTTTTGAGAAAAGGATGCGAAGGAAATCTTAACTTACTAATGGGCAAGTATATAAGGGGTGCCATGCAGAGGAGCACTTACTCTGCTATGGTCCAATCAGTCTTAAGGCCATGGTCATTCATACTGTATTGAATACCACACACACACACACACAACTATAAGAATTAAATAGTATCATGCCTCGCTCCTGCATTAAGTTAACACATGCAATAGACCCTCTAGACTTAAGCTGCTATCATTTCATCAGAGATGATATATGATAATTCAGATTGATTCACGCTATGACAGATCATCAGTCTATGAACCCTATGAGCTTGGAGAGCAGTGGAGGCTGGTGACTTGAAAAACTGAGGAGGATGGGAGACCCACGGTAAAGGTGCGGAACGCACGTAGATGACAAAGGGTGTTTCAAAAATGGCCAGACAAATTATTTGAACCTAAAGCATTTAATAAAGACATGTATAGTATAATATTATGGGAAATGGGAATGAGAGGGCTACTTACACCGTGTTGGAAAGGGATCACAGCAGTGATTGAATGAGGGTATGAGGCATGAGTTGAGGTGTTCAGAGGCTTGACCAATGCAGGACAGGATTTGACTGGGAAGACAAAAAACAATAACACAACACACTACACAGTAAGACCAAAGAGCTAAGAATGAGTTAGTCAATGCAAGGAGTAAAATCACTGATGTGTAATAATGTGATTGTGTATGTGATTGACTCTACATACAGTAAAGAGAGACAATTGATAGGGGTACTCACAATGCTCGGGGAGGAAACATTCAATGTGCCGGTGGATGAGTGGGCACATGAGACGTGGCTTCAGTTCATGTCAGGAGATAGTTGAGAATGGTAGTGGTTATCACCTCTTAATCAGGAAACAGGAGTGGACTTGGCTGTAAATACAAATAGCAGATACATTCCATCATAGCTCCGCCAACGTAGGTTTGGACAACGAGTTTCTCTATGAAGTTAAACTCAGACATCTAAAAATGCATAAAGTCAAACACAGACTGCGCATCTCACCCACTTGACACATCAAAGTAGCCCAAGAAACATTCCTGAATAAAGCCCTGATCATCCACATACCTGACGATAACTGACAACTGCAAGCAGACTGGTGGCACCCATAGGTCTGAGGGGGCAATTTTTACACCCTTTGGCCTGGAGATTTTCCTTATACTGTATGTTACCCTAACAAGAAAAACTCTGGACCCTATAAGGTATGACCGTGATTAATCAGTTGTTAAAAGGTTTTATATGGGCTATGATGGGGCCAGTTTTTCCTAATCAGGTCACGTGGTTTTAAAAAACTCCTGGCCCTGGGGGGATGAAACCCATGTCCACCCGCAGCTACCTTATATTTGTTCATATAAATTATATTTAGACTGGATTTCTTCTACCCAGACACATAGACAACAACTGATAGACAATATAACTCACAGGGCTGAGCTTGCTTTATGCATGTTTGCATCATGCAGGCCTATGCAACTGTACAGTAGTTGCAACTATGCAACTGTACTGTACAATAAAACATTTACTCACATCTGTCGTCACTATTATGTTGACTGATTAAATCCAGTAAATCATTTTTGATTAAAAACGTATCGGCAGCCTAGCCAGCCCAATATAGAATATAAACCAAATTTGATCACATTCATATTTTCTTCTGACACACAAAGTGACAATAAATACATAACATGACCAATTAGTTTACCTTGACCAGATGGACAAGGCGCATAGGATGTAACGTTATGCAGCAGCTCTTATTAGTAGCCTACAGTTGATCAGACTGAAAAAATGTCTCGTTTTCATCCCATACAGCATGTCCCATTTCTAATGCTTAGGTGTAGCCTAGGCTGCTGCTACATTTATGTCATGAGTTTTTGCTTGTGTCTGTCCGGAGTGATTATGTGTTATCATCTTTGCTAAATAGATACCGGAGGAAAGTGGAAAGCCTACATGAGCGGATTTGAAAAAAAATGCGCTGCGTCAAACTTTCTCTTTAATCTACATTTTAATGGATGATGCAATGGAAGCTATCAAATCATTCGGACTTGTTTACGATATCCTAGACAACACAGTCGAAACTTCGAAATGTTCAGCAAGTAAAGCGTCGTAGCGTGCAATTACCTCTGCAAGTTCCTTGTAGTTGAGTTTTGTTGGCGGAACTTTCCCTCTTGTTGTGTCCTCTATCGCTGCAGCTTTTTCACAGAAGCTTGAATCTGATGTGGGTGTTTATATGCTCCCTGTTTTTTGCCGTTTAGCTGAACGATCAATGTTCTTCAAGTCACTGTACCCACCTTTCGACCAAGGCCTAGGCTCAACCAATCTGGTCTTTATGATGGTGGCCAGACGGAAGCAACTCCTCAGTAAAAGGCACATGACAGTCCCCTTGGAGTTTGCCAAAAGGCACCTAAATACTTTCAGACCATGAGAAATAACATTCTCTGTTCTGATGAAACCAAGATGGAACTCTTTGGCCTGAATGCCAATTGTCTCATCTGGAGGAAAACTGGCACCATCCCTACGGTGAAGCATGGTAGTGGCAGTATCATGCTGTGGGGATGTTTTTCAGCGGCAGGGACTGGGAGACTAGTCAAGATCGAGGGAAAGATGAACAGAGAAAAGTACAAAGAAATCCTATAATGAAACCCTGCTCCATAGTGCTCAGGACCTCAGACTGGGGCGAGGGTTCACCTTCCAACAGGACAATGACCCTAAGCACACAGCCAAGACAACACAGGAGTGGCTTCGGGACAAGTCTATGAATGTCCCTTAGTGGCCCAGCCAGAGACTTGAACCTGAACAAACATCTCTGGGGAGACCTGAAAATAGATATGCAGCAACACTCTCCATCCAACCTGACAGAGCTTGAGAGGATCTGCAGAGAAGAATGGGAGAAACTCCCCAAATACAGGTGTGCCAAGCTTGTAGCGTCATACCCAAGAACACTGAAGGCTGTAATCGCAGCCAAAGCTGCTTCAACAAAGTACTGAGTAATGGGTCTGAATACTTATGTAAATATGATATTTCAGTTTTTTTTTTTTTATGAATATGCAAAAAATGTTTTAAAAAAATGTTTTTTCTTTGTCATTATGGGGTATTGTGTGTGGATTGATGAGGGGGAAAAAACTATTTATACATTTTAGAATAAGGCTGTAATGTAACAGAATGTGGAAAAATTCAAGGCGTCGCAATACATTCCGAATGCACTGTAAGTAGGCTACAACTTATATTGTAGTACTCTGTATTATGGAGGCTTAGTTGATTGTTTATGCAAAGCTTGAAGTCTAAATTGGAGAAAAGTTGAGTTTATAAAGCTCAAACCAAGTTTATTCACCCAATGGGTCAGACAGTGAACAGACAAAGACATCTTCACACAAGCACTGGTATTTAACTCTTCCTCCTATGCTGAGTCTCCTCCTTACACATCTGAACAGCCAATACATATCTGTTGCTAGACAGAACTTTAGTGATATCTGTTCTACCTCACTTCATCTGACCTGACCTCGTCCCAAATTCCTCACTCCTCCCCAACTCACAGCTGTCCTGTTGACTTGTACCAGACTGTGGCCCTTCTCCTTCCCATAGGATTCCTGATGTCATAACAATAACATGTTCTGACAGAATGTACACGTTCTACATTCCCCTCTCTCCCTCAGTGACAGAAGTCTTTAGAAGTCAGAACCCAGCAGTCCTCCCTTTTGAAAATTATTGCCATACTGTTCAACATTATATAAACTTGGAAATGACTTATAAATGCACTAAAAATACAACTTTAACAAAAAACAAAACATGTCCACTGTCCTTCCTCCAATCATTAATCGTTTGTTATAATCCACCCCAGCTTTTATGTACTTTTATTTAGAATGTACTACCCTTAGACACGGCGACATTCATCTCGTCACCGAATTTAATGATTTATTCTCGTATATGACTGGTCTCTCTTTTCCCCATGATTTTCCGTAACCACCACACCACAATGCCCTTCTTGTTCATGAACAAACATTTTAAAAGGCTATTTTAGGTTTGGTAAACCCAATGTTGTCACTTGACAGAATTGGTCCTTTAAAACTCTACTAACACTTACTCACAAATTTTACTTAATCTAATTTCTCGTGACCGCTCCTCTCTTTTGTCAATTCTCTAAATCTATTTCAGATGAGATAAAATGAAAGTCTATTTCAGAATAAGACTAAATCAAATGTCTCATGAGATTCTTTTTTTTGTTGATGAGTTTGCAAGTAGTGTTTGGCCATTCCACTTCTTACTTGTTACCTTTTAGACTTCATTGTCTTTTTTCCCTGTCGTAAATTTAGCATATTTCTCATTGTTAGCAATCAGTGATATTTAATCCCAGGCATCTATGAAAAAATTGTGTGAGATGTGGTATCCTACGTCTCCCTTCACATAGAAACTGTCATCTCTATGAACATTCCCGAAGCCTCTCCCGACGGTGTCCAGAGTATTTCGATTTCCTCACTCCCAGCTCTAATACACACCTTCTATGAACTATTTTCCAAGGTAGCGATACCCACTTCCCCGGAGAGTAGTTATGGTATTTGTGCCTATTAATTGGTCACGGCACTTGATACCTTGTATTAGAACCAATACTTAAGCGTCTGCAAATGTATTACTGGGACATACGGGTGACCTAATGTCTTATTCCTGTGTTACGCCTCAAATATCACTGTTGTTGACAACTCACATTACCAAAATTATTCACAGTTATCTTCCTAATTCCACATAATCAGTCACGGTTCCCCGCCCCAATAGGGCATAAACCAACCTCTGTCCTTATCGCTACTGCTAATACATTCAAATCATGTTCAAACAACTTTTGAATATCTTTTTTATTTTCTAACCATGGATGAGGCGCTCCTCCAGAACTTATAGGCAACCTTTTATCACTATCCAAATACACTCTACTGCCTCACTGGCACTGCAGCTGGGACTTTCGTCCCTCTTATAGATCTCGCAGGGAAATTGTATTTATTTATTTTACCTTTATTTTACTAGGTAAGTCAGTTAAGAACAAATTCTTAATTTCAATGACAGCCTAGGAACAGTGGGTTAACTGCCTGTTCAAGGGCAGAACGACAGATTTTGTACCTTGTCAGCTCGGGGATTTGAACTTGCAACCTTTCGGTTACTAGTCCAATGCTCTAATCACTAGGCTACCCACTAGCGTCCTATCCTACACGGAACCTACCCTACACTGTAATGTCACTCATGGATCTCGGGACCTATCCTTATGGAACCTACCCTACACTGTAATGTCACTCATGGATCTCGGGACCTATCCTTATGGAACCTACCCTACACTGTAATGTCACTCATGGATCTCGGGACCTATCCTTATGGAACCTAAACTACAACATAATGTCACTCATGGATCTCTGCACCTATCCTTATGGAACCTACCCGACACCATAATGTCACTCCTGGATCTCGGGACCTATCCTTATGGAACCTACCCGACACCATAATGTCACTCCTGGATCTCGGGACCTATCCTTATGGAACCTTCCCTACACTGTAATGTCACTCATGGATCTCAGGACCTATCCTTATGGAACCTACCCGACACCATAATGTCACTCCTGGATCTCGGGACCTATCCTTATGGAACCTACCCGACACCATAATGTCACTCCTGGATCTCGGGACCTATCCTTATGGAACCTACCCGACACCATAATGTCACTCCTGGATCTCGGGACCTATCCTTATGGAACCTACCCGACACCATAATGTCACTCCTGAATCTCGGGACCCATCCTTATAGAACCTAAACTACAACATAATGTCACTCCTGAATCTCAGGACCTATCCTTATGGAACCTACCCGACACCATAATGTCACTCCTGGATCTCAGGACCTATCCTTATGGAACCTACCCGACAACATAATGTCACTCCTGGATCTCAGGACCTATCCTTATGGAACCTAAACTACAACATAATGTCACTCCTGAATCTCGGGACCTATCCTTATGGAACCTAAACTACACCATAATGTCACTCCTGGATCTCGGGACCTATCCTTATGGAACCTACCCTACATCATAATGTCACTCCTGGATCTCAGGACCTATCCTTATGGAACCTACCCGACACCATAATGTCACTCCTGGATCTCAGGACCTATCCTTATAGAACCTACCCGACACCATAATGTCACTTCTGGATCTCGGGACCTATCCTTATAGAACCTACCCGACACCATAATGTCACTCCTGGATCTCAGGACCTATCCTTATAGAACCTACCCGACACCATAATGTCACTCCTGGATCTCAGGACCTATCCTTATAGAACCTACCCGACACCATATATATTTACATGGATCTCACAGAGGAAAACCTCCACTCGGGTCCTATCCATATATTTACAACAGGTCGTTACACAATGAGCTTACTGAATAGACTCAGGCTTTCTATGTCCGTATTCTATAATTGGTCTTCCTACGATTCTCATCTCCCTAAGATGTCAGAATGAGTGGTAACAGGTGTAGGAATTGCGCCTACCGTATTTCTGGTTCAGGCTCCTGTTTAACTGATTCGAACTCTGTAGTTCGACTGTAAATCGTGGTGAACGTTGCTCGCAGCACCAACTGTTAGGTTCTAAATGAACCGAGTAAAAACTCACAGACAATTATTAAAGCTCAAACCAAGTTTATTCACCCAATGGGTCAGACAGCTGAACAGACAAAGACATCTTCACACAAGCACTGGTATTTAACTCTTCCTCCTATGCTGAGTCTCCTCCTTACACATCTGAACAGCCAATACATATCTGTTGCTAGACAGAACTTTAGTGATATCTGTTCTTCCTCACTTCATCTGACCTGACCTCGGCCCAAATTCCTCACTCCTCCCCAACTCACAGCTGTCCTGTTGACTTGTACCAGACTTCTCCTTCCCATAGGATTCTTGATGTCGTAACAATAACATGTTCTGACAGAATGTACACGTTCTACATTATAACACATACTGGAGGAATGGAAATCATCTGGTAGGTTTCTGAGTCTTCACTTGATACATACATTAGACTAGCCTTCAGACATATCATTACAAACATCCTGATTGAACCCCAGCCTGAAATGTCAGACTCATTTCATGTTGACATACAGTCAACTCCCACACTTTCCGACAGCTCATTAGGGGTAAAGACATTAAACTCAAAACATGTATTTAAACAGTCATGGGGGGTAATGATGTTATCAACAACGTTTTTCCCTTTTGTAGAGATTGATGTGAAATTATCTTTCTCAGGGGATATTCTTCCATTTAGAATACAGCATTTTGAATCCTTTAGGTATTCCAGTAAGGTTTCACCATGCTTATTTAACACAGTGTCTAAGTTGGACCTGGGTGCAACATTATCACCATCCTGTATACAGTCTTCCAAACCAGCAATACAACTATTTAAATCTCCACCGAAACAGTATACATTTGAGCCAACAAGTGGCTAAAGAAAGTTTGAGAATCACATTCTGATGTAGCGCCCACAGGAGGCAAATAATAGGAGACAATCGCAAAACAATATTCCGATAGTGAATGCTCAAATCTCAGTCCCATTATGACATCTACTGATTTGTCAGTCACATTAATTATAGGACTCGCGTATCTAACTCCACCAGATCCTTTAGGCGCTCTTACATGCGTTTTCCTATTATGTCCAAACCAAGTGTACCTGTCTATTTCAAATGAACGCTGACCTGTTCGATGTGTCTCATTCAGGGATATAATGTCAGGATTCAGTGAAAGTAACATCAATTGTCTTAGCTCACAGTTCAACCATTAACGTTACAGGTGGAGTCTCAGTCCTCCGCGCTATCCCTTCTCTGCTGCTCCCAGCCCCTGCTACCAGCATCAAGACCAAATGGAGACCGTTGCATCCCTCGCCCACTCCCAGTGATGTAGAATGTCTTCCCGGTCGGAATCTCCCGAAGAAGAGTTCTGAAGATTAGATCAATGAGTCGCACCGTGTGTGACTTTGACGATCGTAGATAGGCCCTGCTGAACCTTTCGTCTCTCCTTAGCCTTTGTGTCTGCTGAAGGACAGCCACTTTCTCCAGGAAAGAGCATAGTTCCAGCTTGATCACGCCTGGGCCCCCGGCCTCTCGCCCACATCCGCTCTGTAGCTACTAACACAGGCATCCGCTCTGTAGCTACTAACACAGGTCAGACTGGATCCCCTCCGTCAGAAGTACCCTTGCTCTCTCAATCGCATCCTCTCCCTCTTCCAACAGTAGGCCTGCTATAATGATGGACACCTCAGGGTTGAATTTAGTGGAGGGGTTTGAGTTTATATCAAACTCCATTATAAACATACACTACATGATCAAAGGTATGTGGACACCTGCTCCTCAAACATCTCATTCCAAAAGCAGGGGCATTAATATAGAGTTTCCCCCCCCCCACCCACCCTTTACTATAATAATAGCCTCCACTCTTCCAGGAAGGCTTTCCACCAGATGTTGGAACATTGCTGCGGGGACTTGCTTCCATTCAGCCACAAGAACATTAGTGAGGTCAGGCACTGATGTTGGGCGATTAGGCCTGGCTCACAGTCGGCGTTCCAATTCATCCGATGGGGTTGAGGTCAGGGCTCTGTGCAGGCCAGTCAAGTTCTTCCACACCGATCTCAACAAACCATTTCTGTATGGACCTCGCTTTGTGCACAGGGGCATTCTTATGCTGAAACAGGAAAGGGCCAACCCCAACTGTTGCCACAAAGTTGGAAGCACAGAATTGTCTAGAATGTCATTGTACGCTGTAGCATTAAGATTTCCCTTCACTGGAACTAAGGGGCCTAGCCCGAACCATGAAAAACAGCTCCAGAACAGTATTCCTTCTCCACCAAACTAGGCACTACAGTTGGCACTATGCATTTGCACAGGTAGCATTTTGGTGGCATCCGCCAAACCCAGATTCGTCAGTCAGACTACCAGATGGTGAAGTGTGATTCACTGCTCCAGAGTCCAATGGCGGCGAGCTTTACACCACTTCAGCAGATGCTTGGCATTGCGCATGGTGATCTTAGGCTTGTGTGCGGCTGCTCGGCCATGGAAACTCATTTCATGAAGCTCCAGACGAACAGTTCTTGTACGGATGTTGCTTCCAGAGGAAGTTTGGAACTCGGTAGTGAGTGTTGCAACCAAGGACAGACAATTTTCACGCATTACACGCTTCAGCCCGATCTGTGAGCTTGTGTGGCCTACCACTTCACGGCTGAGCCGTTGTTGCACCTAGACATTTCCACAGATATTTGACGAACTGACTTGATGGAAAGGTGGCATCATATGACGGCACCACGTTGAAAGTCACTGAGCTCTTCAGTAAGGCCATTCTACTGCCAATGTTTGTCTATGGAGATTGCATGGCTGCGTGCTCTATTTTATACACCTGTCAGCAAAGGGTGAGGCTGAAAGAGCCGAATCCACTAATTTGAAGAGGTGTACACGCTTTTGTAAATATAGTGTATGTACAAGAGCTAGCAATATCTTTATCACAATGCACAATGCAGAGCATACTAAGCCTTCTATATTATACTACAACATCAGTCTAACTGAATATGGATGTTGTGTTGGCTGAATGTTCTAGACAGGGTCCTGAATGTTCTTCAGCTAATGAAGCTCGTGTTGGGCAATGGCAGTTGGTCTGGCAGAACTTGAGCTCCATGACCTAGGACTTTGTCTCTTGCCAGCCCCGTGCAGTCTTTTCCTATTCTGAGTCAGATGATGTTGAGCTTGAGCTTGTTCCCGGCTGAAATATTTATCCAATGGGTCTACAGGATCTGTACTCAAGGTTGGGTAGGTTACTTTCTAAATGTAATCCGTTACAGTTCCTAGTTACTTGTCCAAAATTGTAATCAGTAATGTAACTTTTGGAATACCTAAACTCAGTAACGTAATCTGATTACATTCAGTTACTTAGATTACTTTCCTCTTAAGAGACATTAGAAGAAGACAAAAATGTATGTTACCAATTGAACGACATCTATTGCAGGATAAATCGATGTTAAAGTTAAAGTTTACATAGCTGGCCATATGGATGTTACATTTGACTTTATGGGTTGGTTATGTAGGCTTCTTCTAACCCACCGCTTTCTACATCATATAATAATAAGATTTAATTATATCTTTACATTAATATATATCATTTATAAATCCAAAAATGGATGTTGCAACTACAGATTGCCCCTTTAAATCTATCAAAACAGTGTGAGTTTGAGCATGTGTCCATAAGGCCTATGGGTGTATTTTTTTATCAGCATGAATTAGATTGAGCAATAAAATCCCCACTTTTATTCCATAGGCTGGGATCCGCACTATGCAGCTGTTGCAAGAGCGCATTTTTCACTGGCTGTCCACTGGTTTCATAAACAACGATTGATAGGAAGCTTAAACTTATTGTATTCAACCATTGTTGGGTTCAAATACACAGGTTTTCTGAACAGCCATTCACAACAACCACAATCCACAATAGCTAAATGAGAGAGCAACAGTGTGATTCACATCAATGCGCTATGTAGATATCAATAATAAGTAATATCCGTATTTCCATAGACTATACCTCTGCTCTCTTCCTTACCTCCAAGCGTGTATTCAAGTTGGATAATCTTTGGATCCCGACAGCAGTCACACCATTGGAAGACATAGCTTGGACTGTGGCCTACAAAAGCCTATTGCTGCTCTTCTCCCGCAATCCATCAAACACATTTGGTGTGTCATCATAGCGGTCTCTGACTTGTGGTCAGATACGCTCAGTTGGAACAAACTCTTAAAGATCAGACCCTTTTTTTAAAAATTTCGCCTAAAATGACATATCCAAATCCAACTGCCTGTAGCTCAGGACCTGAAGCAAGGATATGCATATTCTTCATACCATTTGAAAGGAAACACTTTGAAGTTTGTCGAAATGTGAAATTAATGTAGGATAATTTAACACATTAGATCTGGTAAAACACATCAGGGTTTCAAACTGTAGAACCCAGGTCCTGCATTTTAATGTAAAAAATGTATTTTACCCAACAAAACTATGCTACATTTTATCTCTGGGACCCTTAGGATGACAAATCAGAGCAAGATTACTGGATGTAAGTACATTATTTACCTTCAGAGGTGAATGTATCAAACCAGTTGCCATGATAAAAGTGTTTTGTTGTTGTGCACTATCCTCAAACAATAGCACGGTATTTTTCCTCTGTAAATTGGACAGTGCAGTTAGATTAACAATAATTTAAGCCTTCTGCCCATATAAGACATGTCTATGTCCTGGGAAAGTTTCTTGTTCCTTACAACGTCATGCTAATCACAGTAGGGCACATTAGCTCAATCGTCCCGCGAGGGGGACACCGATCCCGTAGAGGTTATTTAAATATTGAGTTCCTTTGTTCCTGTGTCCAAGGGTAATTGTATGTTTTATCCCAAATGAAAACTTTTTTGTTATTCTGTCCTCTGGCATATCGATAAGATGGTTCCATAGCCTAATCATTTCCCCCCTATGTCTTATTACACTGGGCTCCCATCCCATGTCTCCTTGAATAGCAAAGTTTGGAGCAAGCGTATGCACTCCAAGGAAACATAGTTTGGCTCTGTTTTGAATAGAGTTTGCTGTTTTGGCTTCTTTACAACCCCAGATTCCAGCAGCATAGTTCAATATAGGACACACACATGAATTATAGCCAAGGTCTTTACAGATTTAAAATGTACTACCAACGGACCCGCTACATGCAGAATCAGATAGGGACTTTATACCCTTCTCAAAGGTTATATATTCATCAAAAAGAAAACCAATGTATTTATATGAGCAAGTGTACTTTAGGGGCATAGCTCCAAAAGATAAGTCATAAATACTTCTTACTCTATGCTTTTTTCTGAAGTGCATTATCTGGGTTATATCTTGGTTAATCATTATTCTCCACTTTGTACACCAAAGATTGAGAGTCTTCAACATACCGTACATTCCAAATCAATATCGTCTGCACACAGCTGTATTCCCAGTGTCATCTAGTTTAACTCCTAAATTAGCATGTTTGATTTGCTGGGCCAAGTCGTTTACAAAATGGGCAAATAATGTTGGAGAAAGCACATCACCTTGTTTGACCCCAAACAGAGTGGGAAGCCACCCAGTCCTCAGATCATTTACCTGTACACAGGTGACTGGAGATCTATACAGGGCTTTAATTGCATCATAAAATCTTCCATCAATTTCCATTTTAATTAGTCTAAAAGCGAGGTCTCTATTCACCCAATCGAAAGCCTTCTAAAAATCAATAAAACAGGCAAAAGTTGGTTTCTCTCTTGAATTCTAGCTTAAATCACTGTATATACAGTATATATGTAGTCTGTACAAGCTGTGGCTTTCCTAAAGCCATGCTGTTCATCAGAAAGCTGACCAGACAGTTCTAGATAGTGGGAGATCCTGTTATTTAGAATGCATGAATACAACTTACATACAGTGCTAATGAGACTAATCCCTCTATAGTTCAATGCGATTTCAGGGTAATTTTGGGAGGATTTTGGAAGAGGCTTGATTTTGGATTTTAACCATACAGATGGAATGATACATTCTCAAAACAAGCCTGGAAGAGTCTGATAGCATTTGTAACAATTTAGGTTACTTCAAAACTTAATTAGATAAGTCATCAATTCCTGTGGCTTTCTTTGGTTTAATACGCTCAATCACCTTTCTGACCTCTAATCTAAGATGGCCATTCAGAGAGTGGCTATGGGTGTAAGAATCCATCTTCTTTTCTTTCTCCAACTCCACCTCAACCTGTCAGGTTGATGGTGAAGCTCTCCATTTTCTAATTCAATTTTCATGGGAATTGCCTTAACCTTTTTGGGACCTAACTTGTTCGGTCTGTAAACTGTTCCAACTGTAATTCCTGCCTCTGCTTAAATATATGCTTTATAGATCATAATATTTTATCAAATTTATATTGACAAGCTTCAAATGAATTATTTTGGTAATCCTTGTGCTTTTTATTTCCTTTACCTTTTAGAATTATTTTTTCAGACAATCTCATCTGACAGGCTGACCACACCGCTCTTGTCGCTTGCGTGAGCGTTGCAAAATAAATTTAGAAATCTATGTTATTCAAATTGCACCCACACTGCTCGCGCGCGTCAACGAGCATCTGCATTGCCAAGGGCTAAAATATAAGTCCTTTCTATTTCTGACGCAGATTGCACTGCAAGTCCTGCCTCTCCCATCTCCTCATTGGTTAATAGAAGCAGGTACCCACGTGCCATCTCATTGGTTATACCCACGTGGGTGATTGAAAGACGAATTGTGTTGCCGGTCGTCGTAGTAATACTATGAAAGTTTAGATACCAATCACCATATAAGTTCAAAGATGAAAAAGCCTGGAAGGAGAAGAGATGACTAGAAATGATTTGGTTGACCGTTGTATGTGTAGATTAATTGTCGGAGTAGAGGACATTGTGCATTTCAGGTCAAATAACAACTCAATGTTTATATCCCAGGACAAATTAGGTAGCAACAGCAAGCTAGCTCAATAGGACAAATTAGCAAGCTAACTAGCTAAATTGCCATAAATGTTTAATGCTTTTCAACATGTCTCCAAATTTATGTAATTGGTTCAGAGTTTGTTTTGATATTTTAACCTGTGTGTCGTGATCGCGTTTGGTGTAGGGGGACAAAATACATTTATACACGATGGTGCACGCGTGCAGCCGGTTTGGGTTCCGTGTAAGACCATAATGTATCTAATTCCTTAGTCCAGAAGGGTGTATTAAGGAAGCTGATCTACAACACATATTTGGAAACAAGTTACGATGCAATGTCAACATGATCAAACACAAGTTAACCTTGAGCTCCAAAGAAAAACGCTCACCTGATATATGGCTAAAACCAAAACTCAGAACATATAACCAGATTAAAAACACATGATGCAGAACCATATGACTCTTGTCAACTAACAAGAAGTCAAAGATCCTTGTGTGCCCAGTTGAGAACCGGTATATTGCCTCTGGTAATTGATGTAGGTAGGTTCATTGCTCTAAATGAAGAAGAATGGCTATGTACAGCCTGAGATTTGGGGGAGATTGAGAATGAACTGCACTTTTTTTATTGTACTTTATATGATGATTTAAGAGTAACCGTGTTTGAAAGAATGCAAGAACAGAAACCAGAACTATTCTAGAGTAGTGATGGAGAAAACCTTTTATTTCCAAAGTGTGGAAGACACAACAAGATAAGTTGTATAACTGAAAGGTTTTAGTTTTTGTTGTGTTTCAATTGTATTCATTTTAGTAGGAATGCAAATGTGTATGTATAATGAATAAAATTATAAACGCAACATGTAAAGTGTTGGTCCCATGTTTCATGAGCTGAAATAAAATATCTCAGAAATGTTCCATACGCACAAAAAACGTATTTCTTTCAAATGTTGTGCACAATTTTTTTTATATCCCTGTTAGTGAACATTTCTCCTTTGATAAGATAATCCATCCACCTGGCAGTGTCACGCCCTGACCTTAGAGACATTTTATTTCTCTATTTGGTTAGGTCAGGGTGTGATTTGGGGTGGGCATTCTATGTTGTCTATTTCTTTGTTTTGGCCGAGTATGGTTCCCAATCAGAGGCAGCTGTCTATCGTTGTTTCTGATTGGGAATCATACTTAGGCAGCCTTTTTCCCACCTGTGTTTGTGGGTAGTTATTTTCTGTTTAGTCTCTTGTTACCTGACAGAACTGGAACTGTTCGCTTTCATTTTGTTACTTTGTTTGAGTATTTTTTTGATAATAAAAGAAATCATGAACACTTTTCACGCTGCGCTTTGGTCCACTCCTTCCGACAACAGGCATTACAGGCAGGTGTGGCATATCAAGAAGCTGATTAAACAGCATGATCATTACAAGGTGCACCTAGTGCTGTTAAAAAGAAAAGACCACTATAAAATGTGCAGTTTTGTCACACAACACAACAGTGTGCAATTGGCATGCTGACTGCAGGAATGTCCACCAGAGCAGCAACGTTGTTTTAAATTATTTGGCAGTAGGTCCAACAGGCCTCACAACCGCAGACCACGTGTAATCACCCCAGCCCAGGACCTCCACATCTGGCTTCTTCACCTGCGGGATCATCTGAGACCAGCCACCCGGACAGCTGATGAAACTGAGGAGTATGTCTGTCTGTAATAAAGCCCTTTTGTGGGGAAAAACTCATTCTGAGTGGTTGGGCCTCTTAGGCCCACTCATGGCTGCGCCCCAGCCCAGTCATGTGAAATTCATAGATATAGCGTCTATTGAATTCATTTCAATTGACTGATTTCCTTATATGAACTGTAACTCAGTAAAATCGTTGAAATTGTTGCATGTTGCGTTTATATTTTGTTAGTATACGTAATATGTATGTAGGTATGTATGTATGTATGTACTGTAAGTGTGTGCATATACACTGAGTGTACAAAAGATTAGGACCACTTGCTCTTTCAATGACAGGTGAATCCAGGTGAAAGCTATGATCCCTTATTGATGTCACCTGTTAAATCAACTTCAATCAGTGTAGACGAAGGAGAGGATACAGGTTAAATAATAATTTTTATGTTAGTAGGTAGTAGGTGCCAGGCACACCGGTTTGAATGTGACAAGAACTGCAACGGTGCTGGGTTTCCCGTGTGTATCAAGAATGTTCCACCACACTAAGGACATCCAGCCAACTTGACACAACTGTGGGAAGCATGGGCCAGCCTCCCTGTGGAACGCTTTCAACGCCTTGTAGTCCATGCCCCGACAAATTGAGGCTGTTTTGATGGCAAGAGGGGGTGCATCTCAATATTAGGAAGGTGTTTTGTACACTCAGTGTATAAGTATGTATACAACAAATACAGTGTCTTACAAGCCCATGTGGGAAGATGCATGACAATATAATAAATGATGCAGGGAGTTGGTATATCATTTCAACTTTAATTTGTTGGCAAGTGAAAATGTTTCAATAAAACAGATTAATCTGTCAATGTAGCAAATAAGTAGACATGGCTTGTATTCCAGACTAAATGTATTTGCTCTGGAGACCGAGGTGAGTTTACACAGCAGTATGCAGAAACAGTTATGACAATGTATGACATAGATGAAACATATAGTACAAACGCCTATAACAAATACTACAGTTCTACAAAGGGAATAGTTGCATATTTTTGGGTGAGTTTGGGGGGTGCAGTGAGGTGTTCAGAGTCACTTTGAAACGAGAGGAGATGGTTGTTATGGACCTTTCACATCTCCGCTTGAATTGCTGGAAGGGCTCGAATGGCCCCATCAACACATGCAGGCAAAGCGGATTTGGTGTCCTGTGCCTAGCTTCTCCCCATGTACAACAAACTCCATCTGTAGGCCACCAAGCGGTACTATCTGTAAGAGAATGACAAAAATGCTATTAGACTTTCATGGGCAAGCATTGTGTACTGTCTCTATTCCTACTGTACAGCACGATGCAGAATATTACACATCTCACAGACACAACTCACAGGTATAGTTACTCAAAGACTAATATGAGTAATAAAGGCAAAGTCATTCCTTTACTCTTCGTCATCGTCATCAAAACGTTTCTCCAGTTTTGTTCCTAGTCCTCCTAATGAGATGCACTGAGGCTAGGTAGGCTACAGTACATTTTTGGTATAGCAAACAAAGCTAGCTAGGTCAACTTGGCTAACTTGGCTTGCATTGGTATTGCAAGCCCTGTAATGGCCGAATGGATCATGAAATTATACTGTACTGAACAACACTGCCTCGTGTGAAAAGAGATCTTATCTATATTGCTAGCTAGCTACCAACAGCAAAAACAACTTACTTGTTTGTCATTTGCCCTCCTGGCCTAATTGGACTATGCTGCCACCGCCAGTTGATCTTGGAGGTCGTCTCCAGTACACCTCTATCCCTATGTGTGTCAAAATTTCGATGGTCACACAGACACATTCCATGGGGTCGGCAGTGACCCTCTCTAGTAAAAACTCAAATGAATAGGGCATTATTTTACAAACTATGTTAGTGTGTATAAGAACGTCAAAACTGTTTAGTCGTCCAGCTCTCCTTGGAAAGAAGAAGAACTAAAAGCAGTAATTGTAATTATTTAGCTAGCCATCTCAGATAGACAGTGCATGGTATCATAGCTCACGTGAACCTGTAGTAACTAGTAACACCCCCGTTTTGAAAAGCCTGCCTTCAAGGGAGGGAACACAATTGGACAAGGAAGTAGGACTCCTGTCAGGCTGTAGTCTTTACAAAGCCAGGGAAAATGAGTAGGAACATCGTTGAGACAAGTCCAATGGCTCTATTGAACAAGGACAACCATATCTACATATCTACACAAGGGCCACAATAACTGCTACAAAACATGACTCCATGAATTTTTTGATCAGACAGCAGGCTCAATCAACCAACGATGTCATTGGTTGAACTTTCCCAGCGCAATTTTAAAAAATAAAACAAAATAATTATGTCTGAAACACCTCTCATCACTCATAATTAAGTAGGGAGACTTGAAAAACACCCTAAATAGTGTCTAACGGTGAAGTTTCCCTTTAACACATTGAACACACCTTCAATGACCTTGCTAACACCCATGAATTAGTGTAGTCCTGCTGCCATAGATATGACCTACCAACTGTAAATAACTCCTACATGTCTAATGTATTGTGTATAGGCATTGAATGGGTCAGTCCAATAAATATGTTATTTTAATCTGTCTGGTAGAAATGTTACATTTCTCCCATTACTCCATCAGCCTTTACAGCCTTTAGATTTAACTAATTGTATTCGCTGTACGCTGTATTTATAGCTCAATATCATATAGGATATTGTTATTGTTATATAACTGTGCTATAACCTTATATACTGTAGATCCTTCATATCCAATGAAGGATCCATAGTACTAAAACAAAAAAGTTAAATATCGCTGATAGATAGTTTGGCTGTCTGGGCTTTTCACACCTGTTAGGGCGGCACTCCTCCATCCATCCACTGATACAGCATTTACCTTTGATCATATAGGCTTTGTCCAAAATGGCACCCTATTCTTTACATAGTGTGCTACTTTTGACCAGAGCCCATAGCACTCTGATCAAAAGTAGTGCACTATATAGGGAATGGGTTCCACTTGGGTCGCATCCTGGTGTAGCAGCCATCTGGTCAAAAACATTCATAGACGACACTGACACAATCAATGGCAAACCTCAGAGTTAAAATCTATGGACTTGCTGTAGCTTTTCTATTAGGAGCTGTGTCAGTGCTGAGGTTAACAGGCTTTAGCCTTAACGGTCCACCTAGCATCAGCTCTGTCTCACTCTCCCTTTTCGATGTATGAATATTTTGTTAACATTAATATAATTGATTTTCATCAGGGGCCCTGGCAGGATGGGAGGGAATATTAGCCACAGTGGAGGCCTGCCTCCAGAGTTAATGAGGCTGCAAATAAGACTGACTCCCACAGAAATCTCCCTTGATCTGAGTGGAAGAGTCGCTGCTGGGTTTGATTTTCCTGGGGGTGATAGAAGACGAGAGGAGAGGGGGGGGTTTCAACGGAGCTTCTATCTATCTGTAAGGCTAGATGAGATGGTTAGTAGTTGTACGTGAGAATGTGTGTGTATGGGACTGAGATGTGCGTAGGATGAGGTTTATGGGGGTTGGGTTGCTCTACGTGTTTCAGTGTACTGTAGCATATATAGTGTGTGTGTGTGTGTGTGTGTGTGTGTGTGTGTGTGTGTGTGTGTGTGTGTGTGTGTGTTGTGTGTGTGTGTGTGTGTGTGTGTGTGTGTGTGTGTGTGTGTGTGTGTGTGTGTGTGTGTGTGTGTGTGTGTGTGTGTGTGTGCAGTATGTGTCTGTACACAGAAGTAAATAATTGACATGGCTGTGAATCAGTGCTTCACAGCATGCGGAGGAAAGCTATCAGCTGCAATGATCCAGCTTAATGCCTTCTTCCTTTCTTGGACCTACTGTATAATATACTTTGTATGCGTCCCACATGGAACCCTATTCCCTATATAGTGCACTACTTTTGATCGGGGCCTGGTCAAAAGTAGTGCTCTATGTAGGAAATAGGGTGCCATTTGGGACGTGTCCTATATACGGCCCATGAAGTCAGGACAGCAATACCAAGAGCTGCATTAAACAGTTTTGCCAAAGTCTGCTTTAACAAACCGGCGTAGTAATTACTCTCCATCATTTCCCCATCTCATCCAGGCTGAAATAATATACTGTAACCCCCGTTGGGAATGTTTGGGAAGACAGCGTGCGTCTGCTGAAATTGCTGATCAGCGGGGTGCATCCACAGCCAGGTATGATATTGGACGAATGTTTGCAAGCTGATGGGGATTTTTTCTTTTTCACAGCATTTGCGTTTGCGGCTGGGAACATTCCAGTCAAAGTCGAGGTCGCAGATAGAGAATGCAATAGGTGAGGTGGAGGTGAGAGCTTGGCTATTTGTTTCTGAGCTTGTCTAATCTCATTAAGGCTTGTAAGACATGCTGGAGGAGTACAAGGAGATCTATTATGTTTCTGTGGGTGAACTCACTTGTAGGCCTACACACAATTACTTGTGTACTCGAGGGTACTCCACTCACTCTACGCTTTGAGTGAAACTATCTGATAGCTCACTACCAACACTACAACAACAACAAACCCTCTCTGTAGTGCACCGTTACTTAACCGTGAGGCGAGAAAATAAAACGACTGTCCACTGATGCTTTTACAATAATTTTCTGATGAGGTAAAAAAAAGTCATTGATTGAAAGGCATAAATGTTTTCAGGGTCAGGGGGTAGCTTGACTGCCATGCTGCAGCTGTAAAATACCTGTTATTGACCACCATAAATAGTCATTTGCTAACAGCTATTAAGCCTGGTCAAAACCTTCAGGCCAGGCAGCAAAAAGAAAGGTGTCTTCTCCATTTCTTCCGTTATAGCCAGTGACGGAGTCTCTCTGTAATTACGTCCGTAAATCAAACATATTACTTTTCTTGTACCCTTGAAGGGGAATCTGCCATAGTGGACAAATTAAATATGTTTGTCATTACTTTTTAAATACTGTGTGTGTGACTTACTCTATTTCATATGAGGAATCCATATCTAGAGTGCATTGGAAGGATGTTCTTTGACAATGTGGGTTGTTTTAGAATGTGGAATTCTAATTCAGCCACATTTACCTTCATGAAACAGCATGACAAAAGGAACTAGTCATAGGAACATAGGAATTTCAAATCATCCTCTAAAACGCATTACACTGTGGCACTAGACCACAATATGGCTGACAGGTCAAACACAAAATCTATCGATCAGTATCGACCTGACTTTGAGCAGATTGGGTACAAATCATTCCGCCTCTTGGCCACTCTGACAGCCAAAATAACATGACGTGAATGACTCCCTATTGAACAGCATACAAATGCAGTGCCACCCCTCCCACAACTCCAACCAATATGATGAGTGCTGGGGACAGCCGGGGTTTTTGGGTAACCTCATTAGTAAGCTGCCACAGGGCTTTTTTTTCATTGTTTGTGTGACTATGGACACAAAAAGAGGTTATTAACCATTCATTTGTGGGACACTGCTTCAGTGACAGTTATGTACTGTTTTGTGTCCCATGTATGTGCATCCGTGTCTGGCATGAGGACACGCTACAGTAGCTAGAGTGGGCGAAGGAAGGGCTCTAAGGAGAGGACTATGTATCTGGGGAGGGTTAACGAGCTCTGAAATATTTCTCTAATTAACACATTCATCTGAAGAATAAATGCGACTCAGACATCCCTCCACAGTATGCCGAAGTGCATGGATGATGACACAGAGCTCCAATTATCAATCAGCCGTGCCAGACTTTCCACTGGAGCAAAGGATTCTGGGAAAAGTTTTGATAAATTGTATTTAACCTTTGAGATTGGACGATGTCATTAACTGACACACAGAGATATTTCTTCCTTGTTTTGGTTGAATGAATTCTTATAGCCGCGATTAGAAGAGATCCCACTTATGACACCAATATCAGCTCATCAAATACAGTCTGCTTGTATTTCCCTCCCTGCCTAACCCTAACGAGTCAGTGTGTAGTCTTATATACTGTAACAGTGCATTCAGAGGATATACAGTGCATTCGGAAAGTATTCACACCCCTTCCCTTTTTCCACATTTTGTTAGGTTACAGCCTTATTCTAAAATGGATTAAATACATTTCCCCTCATCAATCTACACACAATACCCCATAATGACAAAGTGAAAAACATTTTTTTACAAATGTTTGCACATTTATATAAAAAAAAACAGAATTACCTTATTTACATAAGTATTCAGACACTTTGCTATGAGAAAATTGAGCTCAGGAGCATCCTGTTTCCATGGATCATCCTTGAGATGTTCCTCCACTTGATTAGAGTCCACCTGTGGTAAATTAAATTGATTGGACATGATTTGGAAAGGCACACACCTGTTTATATCAGATCCCACAGTTGACAGTGCATGTCAGAGATGGGAGAACCATCCAGAAGGACAGCCATCTCTGCAGCACTCCACCAATCAGGCCTTTATGGTAGAGTGGCCAGGCGGAAGCCACTCCTCAGTAAAAGGCACATGACAGCCTGCTTGGAGTTTGTCAAAAGGCACCCAAAGGACTCTCAGACCATGAGAAATAAGATTCTCTGTTCTGATGAAACCAAGATTGAACCCTTTGGCCTGAATGCCAAGGATCATGTCTGGAGGAAACCTGACACCATCTCTACGGTGAAGCATGGTGGTGGCAGCATCATACCCTGGAGAAGTTTTTCAGTGGCAGGTACTGAGAGACTAGTCAGGATCGAGGGAAAGATGAACAGAGAAAAGTACAGAGAGATCCTTGATGCAAACCTGCTCCAGAGCACTCAGGACCTCAGACTGGGGTGAAGGTTCACCTTCCAACAGGACAACAACCCTAGGTACACATTCAAGACAGCGCAGGAGTGGCTTTGGGACAAGTCTCTGAATGTCCTTGAGTGGCCGAGCCAGAGCCCGGACTTGAACCCGATCTAACATCTCTGGAGAGATCTGAAAATAGCTGTGCAGCAACGCTCTCCATCAAACCTGACAGAGCTTGACAGGATCTACAGAGAAGAATAGGAGAAACTCCCCAAACATAGGTGTGCCAAGCTTGTAGCATCATACCCAAGAAGACTCGAAGCTGTAATCGCTGCCAAAGTTGTTTCAACAAAGTACTGAGTAAAGGGTCTGAATACTTGTGTTTTTTACATGTTTGATTTAAAAAGAAATCTAAACCTGTTTTTGCTTTGTCATTATGGGGTATTGTGTGTAGATTGACGAGGGACATTTAAAAAAAAAAATCTATTTTAGAATAAGGCTGTAACGTTACAAAATGTGGAAAAAGTCAAGGGGTCTGAATACTTTCCAAATGCACTGTACTTATCACGGGTTTACAGCTTTCGCATCTCGTCATGCAACTTAATCCTCAGGGAGGAAACTATGTAGATTGTGTTAAACCAAGCTAATGCAGGGAAAGCCCCAATGGAGAACCCAAGTGAAGCAGTGCAGAAATCCCATTATGTCAACCTTTTCCTCTAGTCTGTCCATTTGGCACACACATATCACTGGAAAGGTCCATCAATCCCAATCAGTGGAGCAATCTGTCAGGTCCAGCCAGTGACATTGTTTATGACTGCCTGGCGACTGATTATTCAATCTGATTCTAAGTACATATTACCTTAATCCTTAAGATGGATGAGGTTTAGCCTTTTAATGCTCCTAAGAATGTAGTCCATGGCAGGATTTTGAGCCCCACAAAAGCACCCGTATGTCCCCTACTCTCCACAATTCAATTTAATATTATGGACATGATCTGGCGCTAGAGATTAGCAGTTGACGGATTAGCATATTGTTTCTTTAGTGGCATGGCGCCACGTAGACAGACACACAGGCTTTAACAGACCGGGGTTCATATCCTATTTGAAATCATTGAAAATACTATAGCTGGGCTTGATTGAGCTTGCCTGGCTTAATGGACCAATAGAAAAGTCCCAAAACTGCAAGCCCCACCCATCTGGCAGTGGCACTCCAGGCAGGTTAGAGCGCAATGCTTTACAGTCCACACACTCCACTGGCGTATTACAGGGAAAACAGTTGAGTCATGATCTAGATACTGTGCTTAAGCAAGGACCCTAAACATTATGCTTGTTGCCTAGAGACTGCATTTATCCTGAAGCTAAACTCATACTGTCGTTAACCTGAGCCCATTATACATGACGTTTGACTGTGTGTGACTGTACTTACTGCAGGCATAGCAGTTACTAGAGCTTGGATTCAAACATGATGCATATTCAACCTGGACATGAACGCTCTATCTAGCCTACTGAACCTGTACTGTATACGTTTGTGCTTTAGAGAAACATTTGATTATCCAACTGTGATGTACCTTGTTATGCCTAAATCATGAGGTGTTGGTGGTTAGTTTACCATTAACAGTTTGACATTTTAGATGTATGGTCCAAGTCTTTTCTTTAGATTAAAGGTTTAGAATGAAATGATAATCGGTTTGACAGACTTGACAGTTAGAGGCTACCTGCCCGCGTAATCATACTGAAATATCCAACAAATGTTTACAACCAAACTCACAAAGTTGCATGTTTGAATTTTATAGGGAAGATTCATATTTATTGGTGTACAGTGATGTTAGCCTACAGTATGTTCTGCTCAGTTATGTTCAGTTCTATGTAGATGTGTGTGTCAGGAGAGTGAGGGGTTTGGGACGTATCCATCTGTGTCTTAGAAAGCAAGACGGCCTGACATGTGAAATTGTCATTGGCCATGTCCTCTTGTACCATCAAGCTTAATCACCCATCTTCACTGCAGTTATGTTTTAATGTTTCCTCCGAGGCACTGACTACACTACCGGTGACAGAGGCAAAGTGTAACGAATGTCGTCGGGAGAAGGAGAAGAGGACCAAGGTGCAGCGTGGTAAGTATTCATTCATTCATTCATTCATTCATTCATTCATTCATTCATTTAAATACGAACACTTGACCAAAAACAACAAACAAACAGTTCTGCAATGTACAAAACAGAAAACAACTACCCACAAACACAGGTGGGAACAGGCTACCTAAGTATGGTTCTCAATCAGAGACAACGATTGACAGCTGCCTCTGATTGGGAACCATACCAGGCCAAACACATAGAAATACAACAAACAGAACAAAACATAGAATGCCCACCCCAACTCACACCCTGACCAAACCAAAATAGAGACATAAAAAAGGAACTAAGGTCAGGACGTGACACAAAGAGACAACTGAAAAATGCTTTAACCACTGTGACATTACAATGTTTATCCTCACATTAGAATTACAGCTTATAAAGGTTAGGAGAAAACATCTCAAATGACAAAAATGTCTCCACAGCTGAAATAAATCCAAAATACTTCCAGTACACTTCCACTCAATAAAATGTATCAATGTTTATGAGCGTTATTTTTGAAGAAGGTTTTCAATTCAGTAATGAGCTGAACTGGCAGACTTGACAGCCTAGTGGCAAGACCCCCATTGGATCTACTTTGAGTTTACCACATCCACCTTTCTTTCCCTGCTTTCCCCCACTCATTCCTTTCAACCAGGATTTTTTTCTTTACTTTTCTTTTTTTTTGTGTCTTGCCACAGCGACTCTGAAAGCGGCCCCGCTTCAAATCACATGCCATTTGCTTATCCCTGAGCAAATATCACTTCCATGCAGCACGGTAATTACAATGCATTTCCATGTAAAGAGGCCGATCCCGGCAGCAGTGGGACTTGGCAGCGTGCGTCTGTGCACAGTGATAGGCACCCTCATCAAAAGGATAAATGTCACATTTATTGCAGAGCAGCAGAGCCAACTGATCCTGGCCAGTTTAGCCATCCATAGAGAGGAGCTGGAGTCTATACCTGAGGGCTAAAGGTGGGGGTGGTGTGTGTACTGTATGTGTGTGTATGCAGGGGGAAACGAAGGGGGTTCGGGGGTTATATGCCACCCCCAATTAATCAATTTATTAACATTTATAGCTGGCAGGAGAGGACAAGCCCCAATCCCCCAAAGAGCCCCAGCAACCTCCCTCCTCCCCCAGCCCCCTGTGGCAATGTTGAATTCATCCTATGAAATCTCAGTAAATACAGATTGAGTCTGATGGTGTACTGTATGCTGTGGGTTTGTTGAGCTCTAATGAAGTGCAGTTAACTACATTTCTTCTGCTGTTTTGGTGTTGGGGTGTTGTTGCCATTTGCCATGCAGTAGAAACAGGAGAGGCCGGTGGAGGGAGAAAGGGGAGAATGGAGCTCCCTTGTAAATTTGAGAAATTAGAAATAATTAAACACATTTTAATTACTCCCTATAACACTATAGAAGTAGAAGTGACTTTGGAGAAGTACTGTATGCACGTAATACATGGGCACCCCCAACTAACTCTTTGTTTACAACTCAGATGTTCTGATTGTTGTCAATGGAAGAATTTGCCTAATACTCAATTGTCATTGACAGTACTCAATCGTCAATGAAAGGACCAATGATCCTTGCAGGTTCTTAAACTGAATTGCTGCTGAACAGTAGCAGCCATTATTAATTGTGGCACAGAACACATACGCCTACTGTACATTAGGCTGAGTACCAAACTTCTCCCCGAATACATCTTCTTCAGTTGCGTTCAAATAATGAAGCTATCAAAATGGTTAATACCTAACCTCCTGAAAAGCTTATCAGGTTGAGCCTGAAGTATACGATGCCACAGATATACTCTGTTGAGGTACCGAACACTAAAATGGAACCCGACCAATTCCTGCTGCACACCTTGCTCGTGACTGCATCTAATTCAGATAGCCACGAAACATCAGTTGTGACATCCCATCCTTCCTCTCCTTCTGACCACTTCTCCTCCTCTCCTCCTCCCAGGGCCTGTAGGTTATTCTGAATTGGAACCACTGTCCCTCTCTTCCTCATATCCTCTTCTCTTCATCTTCTCCTTTCATCCAGGGCCTGTGCATGTTATTCTAACCCAGCCCTCCCTCCATTTCAGGTGTCTCTGTTATTTTCGATGTGTGTCTTAGTCAGGTGTGCATAATTGGCCCGGCATTCATCTCTAAGCTGATTTGGTAGCAGGGTGGTGGGATGGTGGCGGCGGCTAGTGGCTAAGCTGTGGGGTGTGGAGCAGAGAGGGAGAGATAAGGAAGCAGCCTGCTCTGATCCATCCCCTCCCAGGGTGCATCCCAAATGGCACCCCCTTCCCTTTTATAGTGCAATACTTTTGAACAGGGTTCATAGGGCTCTGGTAAAAAGTAGCGCACTATGTAGGGAATAGGGTGCCAATTGGAACACAGACACAGTCTACGGATGACTCATCCTGTTGGAAAATAAAATGTTCTGCTTGCGATGGGAGGCTGAGAGGGAGGAGAGAAAATGAACGCTAGCCATTAAAAGAGCAGCAATCCCTCCCTGACTGGATGTCTGTCTGGTGTGTGTTTAGTATTAGACATTGACTCTGCGCCAAATATGTGCCCAAGAGAAAGAAATGTGTATTACTGCTGCCTGTCATATTCATTGAAAGAGAGTGATAGGCTGACCTAAGACGGTCAGCCTAGGGACAGGGTATCTTTGATTTGATGTCTCTGGACGTAACCTCCTCTCCTATACGTTTGCCCAGGCAGAAGACATTAAGCACAAAACCACCAAATATCTCCCCGTTTGATAAACCGCCTCGTTGTCAATCATATGTTGCTATGGAGGGCATGACTGCTCATAATAGGAGGTCAAAGTCTCCCTGTGCCTCTCTGTATTAAATAATGGATAAGAGGTGGGGGCCCATGTGTGATGGCACAGCCAACCGCGTCTCAATAATGCATTAAGATCACCACATCCGTCCAATCCACTGGGACTGGATTAACATAGCGTCTATTTGATTTCATTGCTGTATGTGGCGACGATCAATGTTTACCTACAGCTGCATCGCTGATAGCTGTTAACCAGGGGTGTTTCTAGGATTTTAAGACATTCAGGGCTTAGCCAAAAGCCAGTATGGGGTCCGGGGGCATCCCCCCCTCGTAAAAAAAATAAGGAATTTCAACAACTAAGAGCAAGAATTTGGTGCACTTTGAGATGAACATTGAGAGATTAGAACATTGAGAAATTAGATATTTTTCAGGTACTGTCACGACTTCCGCCGAAGTCGGCTCCTCTCCTTGTTCGGGCGGCGTTCGGCGATCGACGTCACCGGCTTTCTAGCCATCGCCGCTCCATATGTCCATTTGTTTTGTCTTGTTCCATACACACCTGGTTTTCATTCCCCAATATATCTACGTGTCTTTAGTCCTCTGTTCCCCATCATGCCTTTGTGTGTAATTGTTCATTGTTTATGTTGTATGTTCACGCGCGATACTTTTGTAGTTTATGTTCCGTGTTTTGGGGCACTTATGTATTTTTTTTGTGCCTATTGTTGAATGGAATAAAAGTGTGCATGTTTACTCTACTCTGCTCTCCTGCACCTGATTTCGCCTCCCTTACACCGCCATAACAGAATTACATACCCAACGATGGAGTCAGCAGAAGCAGATACCCCGGTTAGAGGAGTCGAGGAGCGTGTCCAGGAACATTCAGCTATATTAAATCATCTTGGTGCCATGATGGATTGCGTTGTCCAGACTATGGACCGCCGGGAGAGACAGGAGGTCTCCCCAGTGCCTCGATCCAGCGCAACCGGGGTTCCCTCTACCCGTTCCGTCTGGAACCAGTGGGATACACTTCTCCATTCCCAGGGAGTATGATGGGATGGCAGCACAGTGCCAGGTATTTCTATTACAACTGAACCTCTACCTGGCCACTGTGCACCCAGCTCCCTCGGGAAGGGAGAGAGTTTCTGCCCCCGTCTCATGCCTCTCAGGAAGATTCAAAGGGGGTGACACTCTAGACCCAAACTGTTATAGACCTATATCCATCCTGCCCTGCCTTTCTTCGAAAGCCAAGTTAATAAACAGATCACTGACCATTTCGAATCCCACCGTACCTTCTCCGCTGTGTAATCGATTTCGAAGCTGAAGCTGGAGACTTATATTTCCTTCACTAACTTTAAACTGAGCTATCTGAGCAGCTAACCGATCGCTGCAGCTGTTCATAACCCATCTGTAAATAGCCCACCCAATCTACCTACCTCATCCCCATATTGTTTTTATTTACTTTTCTGCTTTTTTGCACACCAGTATTTCTACTTGCACATCACCATCTGCTCATCTACCACTCCAGTGTTAATTTGCTAAATTGTAATTACTTCGCTACTATGGCCTATTTATTGCCTTACCTCCTCACACCATTTGCACACACTGTATATAGACTTTCTTTTCCCCCCCTATTGTGTTATTGACTGGAAACTTGTTTATTCCTTATGTAACTCTGTTTTGTTGTTTGTGTCGCACTCCTTTGCTTTATCTTGGCCAGGTCGCAGTTGAAAATGAGAACTTGCTCTCAATTAGCTTACCTGGTTAAATAAAGGTGAAAAAAAGGAAAAAATAAGTTCATTAGAGTTGCCAGCCTCAGAAATTTCAGCCCAAATAAATGCTTCACAGAGTTCAAGTAACAGATACATCTCCAATCAAACTGTTCAGAGGAGACTGCATGAATCAGGCATTCATGGTCGAATTACTGCAAAGAAACCCCTACTAAAGGACACCAATAAGAAGAAGAGACTTGCTTGGGCCAGGAAACACAAGCAATGGACATTAGACCGGTGGAAATCTGAGATTTTTGGTTCCAACCGCTATGTCTTTGTGAGATGCACAGTAGGTGTGTGGTTCCCACCGTGAAGCATGGAGGAGGAGGAGGTGTGATGAATATAAACACTTTTCCTAATATCATGACTTATATCAACATCCTTAGCTTGCAGATTCACTAAAAAAAACTGTTAAATAACTCGCTTATTTATTCATTTTTATTTTTTATTAAGCCTTTATTTAACTAGGCAAGTCAGTTAAGAACAAATTCTTATTTACAAAGACGGCCTACACCGGCCAAACCTGGACGACACTGGGCCAATTCGACTCCCAATGCTGAGCGCCAATGTTAGCTTATTATCATTAGCCGACCCTTATGCTAAGGGAGATAAGCTGCTTAGCTACCACCAACACTGCACAAACCTGTGGCTAACTTTGCTTCCACTGCACTTTGACTATCTGGCTGTTCCTCTCCACCTCATTCACTGCTGCCTGCTCCTGCTCATACTGCTCGATTATTTTTGCCTCTCTTTCGGAAGAAGTTCTGAATATCCCTATTTTCTCTGTGTTATTCTGCATTTTGCTGAGTGATGACATTGACATCTAACCGGTGCTGTAGGGGTGGGGGACGGGTCAAGGGACCACTGCACTGTGAAATCTCGACCAATCACAGCACGCACGCATCACTCCAAGGATTCTTGCAGTGCCTGCTACTGCCTTGTGCAGTATATTGTATTGTTTATTTTTGTCCCAAAAAATTGTCAGTAAAACCTCTTTTTATACTGCATAGTGCAAGTGATGCATGATTACGGAAACCGAATTGCTGTCCTAGTGATGCCATGCTGTCCTAACCACCAGGCTCATCAACAGAGGACAATTCATACTGCCAATGGTCATGCAGAATGTCGATTAAATACTGTTCTTCTCACCTTGTATTTTACACTATTTCCACATATTACAGCAGAATTACAGTATACAAGTATACAACTATAGGCCCTACACTTTTTGGGAGCATCTACAAAGTGATCCACCCTCAACTTTGAATCCGGCACTGTTGAAAGCTTTAGCGGTGATAATGAATTATTCTGAAGCTAAACTGCGTTAATATATAATACAACAAAGAAGCCTAAGCGCCACCGTCCTCCTGTCATCTGCACCTAGTTTCCTTTGAAAACGGTATTATTTCAGGAAAGCGGAGAGAGGAGAGCCAATGTGTTGTCTACTGTCTGCAGCACATGGCATTTGAGTCCAAGTAACAGAGAGAGGAGAGACAGAGGGAAGCGTTTTTTCAACTCCTGTTTTTCAAAGTTCTCCCTCTCTGTCTGTGTGTCGTTGAATCCTCTGGCAGCCTCCCAATCTTTCATCCTGATTTCAGATGTCACATTCACGCAGCACTTTGAATCCAAGTGTGTCCCAGACTTCAGCACTTCACTGTTCTCATTCCAACACTTAATTGGGATGCCTTCGCAACAATGGGCCTGCCTCTCCTTCCTGTGCCTTTCTCCAAAGTGAATATCTTTGCCAACTTTTAAAAAACAAAGTGAACTCCAATCTCCATCTCCATCCATATGAAGGTGCTTCCAAACAATCGGAAATCTTTTTTTATTTTTTATGTTATAATCAAAAGTTGACTTCTCAAGAAGGCCATGAATATGGACAGAGTACATCAAAACAACAAGGCCCTTTTGTTCCACTACTGTAGAAGCTAAAATTAGTAAGTCACATCCAACTTACAGTATGTCAACTTCATCTTTAGTCATTCAAGAATGGTAGGAGACAACATTACTGTCACAAACCTCTGACATTTAAAAGCCTTTTTGGTGGAACTGCCTCAGGTTCAAAATACTGTAGCCACTACACCTGACCAGTGAAATATACAGGTGTTTCCTGTTTCCTTCATGTAATCAAAAAGCTATTATTATGGGAATATTTCACGTTGTCCATTATCTTTGTTAACTATATAATTTCAGTGTTTTAATCCTTGAACAACGTCAAAATACTGGTTTTGCAATGATTGTAAATAGACAAAGTGTTAAGTGTTATTCTTTTCTATATATTAAATGTAGTGTTAAATCGTACTAGGAGTGTATCCGATAACCACATTTTTATTTCAGTTTGTGTTTTATCTTAGAAAAAACAACTTTTCAGCGCAATTATCATCCCTGGCTCTATCACACGGTATACAATCCAATAAGAATGTCTCCTTTACCAACAGTAGCTACAACCCTGTGGAGATTTCAAAAAAGGGAGAAAAAAAGCAAAAAAGAATACTGCTTTATTAATTTATCCCTGAGAAACTTTGCCAATCCTCCCCTCTAATGAGTGAGCGGGGCCCAAATGACTGTGCCTCCCTGTAGCCCCTTTATCAGCCTAAATTTGACACCCTACAGCGTTCCATCTCCCGCTCCACACTCCCCGCTCATGGGACTGCATTATTCATGAGGTATCAAGGCAAGCAGACCTCAGTGCCACTGATGCTCGCTATCATTGAGCCTCGCGCCATGCACAAAATATAACCACCGCACAGGGGGAAAAAAATACTAGAAGAACAACAAAAAAACCTCGGTCTCCATCACATATCGTGCCAGCAAATTAAAACAGACTCCATGGCTGAGACAAAAGACAGAATAATGGTGCTCCCTCCCTCCACAAAGGGGCCTGAGAACAGCATGGGAAGGGAAACGATCAAATTACTCTCCATCAGAGAGCTGTGACACCGTGTGGTCACCGGAAAGCTTACTTTTGCCCATCAAAAACCAACAGTCCAAACGTGGCATCTGTTTATTACAATAACAACGTGAGTTATTTCAAATCAGGGAATTTGACCGAGAACTCTCCCATGAAGTCGACCCTGTCCTCGTCGTAATTCCTTGTGTGTTGCATTTGAGTTACGACCTTGCTCTGTCTTTGGAGTTGATGTGCCTGTTGTTTTAGCTTTAATATTCAGAGTGTGTGTGTGTGCACCGGTGTGCATTTGTGAGCGTGTGTGTGTGTATGTGTGTGTGTGTGTGTGTGTGTGTGTGTGTGTGCGCCGGTGTGCGTTCGTGAGCGTGTGTGTGCGCCGGGTGTGTGTGTGTGTGGAGACTACAAGCGCTAAGGGCTAACAGTAAAATAATAAGACAGGGGGGCGAGGAGGGAAGCGAGCATGTTTATTCGAAACCCTGCCTGAGGTAGAGTGCTGGTCACCTGCTGTGCTGCTAGGTCCTCTGCGAGGCCTCAAATCTCAGCCTGTTTAAAAAGGGAAAACCAAATAAACTACTGATGAGGGAAATGTGGCCTCGGAACCGTGCATTGGGAAGGGGGCGGGAGGCACAGTGTTCCATCAATCATGAACCATCTAAACCAAACAGAGTGTCTTTGATATGGAGAGCTATCGGTATCAGTGACCGGCAGTGTATGACAACATATTACATCATTGAGGTCCATTGGCATCTTCCCTCTCTATAACTACCAAGTACTGTGTTTCTGTTTCTCTCCCTCACATGCCAACATGACCCTCAAAGAGGTACAATACAGTAGATCTACCCCTCTCTCAGGGGAAAGTACAACTTTGATGCCTGATTAAATTACCCAATGTGTATGATACAAGAGAGGAAGCTTGGACCAAAGACAGCAAGTCACCATTCAAAGCAACAAACCTTTTGGTCATTAGTTACAATTGTAGGTGTATTAAAAATGCAGGCATAAGTTTCCCCCTGTGTATATTATCAGTGTATGTGTGAGGTGCATAGCTGTTTTTGAACGTGTGATCATGTATAATATCCATAATGAAGTGTGTGTGTGTGTGCCTGGTATATATACACCATATGAGTCACACTTATGAAACAGATGTGGGGCCTGTAAATTCTCCCACTGTCGCTTTCGCTCCCCTGTTGCCGTTGCCGTTGCCATGGTGTCACGGTTGGCTTTTCTCCCCAATTTGAGGAGTGTCTTCTGAAGCATCGCCGCGGCGACGACTGAAGCTCTGGACCGAGGATCAGTCAGCCAGAAACAGGAGAACAGACAGAATCAAGATGGCAGGGTTCCAGCGTCGAATTTTCTCTTCAAAAAACGCCCCTACCCTCTTCCCCTATCCCCGTCTGGCCCCTTCCCACCCTCCCTACCTCCCTTCCCTCCCTCCTATCCCCATCCCTCAAGCCAAACACAGAGAACAAGGGGGATTTGGAGAGGAATTGGGGCAGATAGATTGTGAAAACCCTGACAGCTGGAGCTAACCCTGGGTGGTTCCATGTTGTTAATCTATGCAGTGTCTTTCTCTTTTAATTATTCTCAATTTCCACCATATCAGCAAAAGGGATTGTTGAGATATTGAATGCAGGGAGAAAACCTGGAGCACTGTTATTGGACAAGCTCCCACTACAGACGTGGCCAATATCTACAACAACTTTTGTTTCCAGTATGGATGGATGAAGCCTGCTGTGTTCTGTTCTGCCTCGCTCCGTCCTAGACCTCAGTTTGGATACAGACCACTATAGAAACATTTGTATGATGAGTTGTTGTTCTTTATTTCCCCGTTGAATATAATGCAAATTATTCATAAAAATGATGGAGAAAAAGAAAAAGATAACGCCAAAAATGAGTAAATAGTATGATACTCCAGAACTATACTCTTAGTTAAAAAGGTGCTATCTAGAACCTAAAAGGGTTCTTCGGCTGTACTCATAGGAGAACCCTTTGAAGAATCCTTGTTAGTTCCAGGTAGAACCCTTCCAGGTAGAACCCCAAGTAGAACCGTTTATGGTTCCATGTAGAACCCTTTCCACAGAGGGTTCTGCATGGAACCCAAAGTGATTATAATTGGAATAAAAAAGGATTTTAACTGGGACCTTCTCCGAGGGGGACAGCTCAAGAACCCTTTTAGGTTTTAGATTGTACCATGGTGTGTCAGAGTTTTGGTTGATTAATTAATAACGCCAAATTATCCCCTCAACATTTATCAGTCAATTAATCAAAGGCTGTCATATTGCACACAAAACCCCCCAAAGTGTCATCAATGTGTGCGAGAGGAAATTAAGTATTTTTGCCAAGCTAAGGCAAATGACACAATTGATGGATGTTTCAAAAAACCTTATGCAACAACCATCCATTGATACCTAACAGAAGTGGCACACTCACATGACAAACGACAACATTATGTAGATGTGCAGAAGTTGTTGAGCTGAGTGGATTTGTGCTGGTGGTACTCCCCATTTTTCTACGCCCAATTGATTATTGGTTTATTTCAAACAGTTACCTGCCATGGACGTTTTGGAGAGGGCACAGTGGCTGTAAAGATACACAGTGGATTTCATGCATGTTGTATTACATCATTCAGCTGTAGCCTATTGATAGGTCGCTCTTACTCACCTCCATCAATGTCAAATGGGAGATCTGTGGGATAACTGCTGTATATCAATAATGACAGAATAGTTTCACAAACCCATTACTTTTGCTTCACTGGGTTGCCTTCTGCTGCTCAAAGTAGAACTGGAGCAACAGCGCTCCTCACTCTCACAGTGCAGTCATAAAATATAAGCTCACTAGCTGGCAAGCACCAAGATCACAATCATATAGTATCAATCAGTGTTTTGACTGTTTGCTACTGATCTATACACTATCTATAAACAAATAACTAAGAATATATACAATGTATTACTCTCGGAACCCATAACTGAATCTCGTGCAAGCTAGCTATGTGAATAGCTGTTATGAGAAACTATGCGTAAACCTTCTAGAAACCCTTTATGAACCCTTTATGAGGGGTATCTTAATGTAAATTGTTACCCATCTTCCTACTACAACTCTGAACCTGAATCACATGTCCATCCCCAGCCAATCAAACTCAGATCCAGTTCTAGACACAGGTCCAAAGTCAAAGCCAAGCAACCCCAGATCCAGTCCTAGACACAGGTCCAAAGTCAAAGCCAATCAAACCCAGATCCAGTTCTAGACACAGGTCCAAAGTCAAAGCCAAGCAACCCCAGATCCAGTCCTAGACACAGGTCCAAATTCAAAGCCAAGCTAACCCAGATCCAGTCAGAGACACAGGTCCAAAGTCAAAGCCAATCAAACCCAGATCCAGTCCTAGACACAGGTCCAAAGTCAAAGCCAATCAAACCCAGATCCAGATCCAGTCCTAGACCCAGGTCCAAAGTCATCATCAGGGCCAGAGGATCTCTGCAGAATCACAATAAATGATACCATCTCCCCATGTACAACAAAGGGTAGACACAGTAGATGAAGAGAGGAAGGTGAAATGAAAGAGTTCTTGAAGTGAAATTCTGTTAATCCACTCTCAGCTCGGGGTCCCTCTGACCCTAACATAGCTGAGGTGTCAGAAACGTGAGAGGTGACTGACCCCAGGCCTGTAAAAGCATCCCTCTCACCGACCTGACCCCCAGATTATGGAATTTGACGAAGGGGGCCCAGTGATGGTGAGAGTTTAAGTGAAGGTGGGGTGGGGTGGGGGGTGGGGGGGAGAAGGGGTGTGGAAGAGGGGTACATCCCCCATCTAATCTGCTCTGCCCCGCAGGCCTGGCCCCTACAGCCTTAAACCACTGTGGACGGGGGTTTGAGGGTGGAATGTTGGAGACCGGGTTGGGAAGTAGCGGGGAGTAGATGGCTGGGTGTAGGGGGTAGAAATCGAGGCCACTGCTCCATTACCGGGGCCCCAGACCCAGGGCAGATGTGACCCCAGCTCAGCAGAAGTGTCAGGGGTGAGAGAAGATTCCATTAACCTTGTGTTGCCACGTCCTTGGAGGAATGGCAGTGGACACAATGTCAACCTCACAGAGAGCTAGTTGTGTACAAAACACAACGATATATACACAGGCAACCCTGCTGCTGCAATCCTATTAGAGTATTATCACCACAAGATATACTGGTGACTGTGGTGACAGAGCACAGTACCCCTGCGATGTGGCATCTTGTTGACATGGGCTTATCTGACCACAGAGCCCTTTTCATGACTGCCTCCATCCCAATACCAACACTGTGTAAAATGAGACTGATATCCTTCCGGAATCTGAAATCTATCACCCCCAACTCAATTGCAGTAGCCTTATCTGATGTGCAATTTATTTGATCCAAAATCAAGGATATCATCTGCACTGTTCAAACTACCCCTTGTTTGGGACATGCCCCACTGCTTTATATTGAGCCTCCCAGCTGCAGTTTTAACAAATTATCATTGACAGCCCCAACATATGTCTCTGAAATTGTCAAAAATATGAAGTCAACTACTTGCCCCTTGAACCCTATTCCCTCTGTACTCATAAAATCAAGCCTCACTCTTCTCAGTCCAACTACAGTATAACCAAAATCCTAAATGACTTAATTCAGGCACTGTGCCTAATTCCTTGAAAACTGCCTCCCTTATACAAACTGAAAAAACCTGGAATGGGGGTTTCCCGAGTGGCGCAGCGCTCTAAGGCACGGCAGTGCTTGAGGCGTCACTACAGATCCTGGTTCGATCCTGGGCTGTGTCGCAACCGGGAGACCAATGAGGCAATGCACAATTGGCCCAGCGTCGTCTGGGTTAGGGGAGGGTTTGGTTGGCCGGGATGACCTTGTCCCATCGCGCTCTAGCGAGTCCTGTCGTGGGCGGGGAGCATGCACGCTGACACGGTCGCCAGTTGTACAGTGTTTCCTCTAACACATTGGTGCGGCTGGCTTCTGGGTTAAGCAAGCAGTGTGTCAAGAAGCAGTGCAGCTTGGCATGGTTGTGTTTCTGAGGATGCAGGAATCTCGACCTTCGCCTCTACCAAGTCCGTAGGGGAGTTGCAGTGATGGGACAGGACTGTAACTACTAATTGGATATCAGCAGATTTAAGAACTTGCTTAGATTTTCTAGCACAGCACTCCAGTGGATTAGCTCCTATCTGACTAACAGACAATAATTTGTGTCACTCTTGGCAATTATATATCCAACCCAACCACGGTCACTCAAGGGGTCCCACAGGGCTCTGTTCTGGGGCCCCTCCTGTTCTCTATATACAGTACACGTTGCTATAATGCCCGGGGTGTAGTGGAGTCAGGCGCAGGAGACAGAGAGTTCAGAGTAGCGCTACTTCTTTATTCACCAACCAGGTGAAAACAGACGCCACTCAAAACAAATGCCCCAAAACACAGGGGAACTAAACAGTCCCGAAAATAACTCACTTACACGAACAACCGTGACTTACAGGCGTGTACACGAGTACACATAAAACAATCCCGCACACCCAGCAGGCGGGCCGGCTGGCTAATAAAGCCCAACTAATAAACCTAATTAACAACAGGTGTAACTAATAAACAGACAAGGAGGGGGAGGAAAAGATCAGTGGCAGCTAGTAGGCCGGTGACGACGACCGCCGAGCGCCACCCGAACGGGAAGGGGAGCCACCTTCGGTAGGAGTCGTGACAGTTGCCACTTGGTATAGTAATCTGAAGATTTTAACTAAACTTTCATTTTGATGCTGATGACACATAAATATGCATGAGGACAAAAGGGGACACTGAGACTGTGACAACCAAACTAACAGACTGTCGAGATGTAATCAAGAGACGAATGCAGTTAAACATCCTCAAACGTCCAAAGCATTTCACCAAAACAGAGCTTGTGCTAAGAGTGCAAGATGATCACATTCTCCCTTTCTCTGGATGATGACACCACCACAACTTCCCCCACCACCAGAAGCCTCTGTGTAATGTTTTACTCTAGCTTCTCATTTTAAGCACACCTGCGTAATATCGCTCAAGTCAGGTCGTTCTCGTCCACTGCGGATGCTGAGAAGTTTGTGGGTGCTCTGGTAACAGCTCGGCATGACTACTGTAATATACTGCTGACAGGAATGCCTGTAAGTCTCATGTCCAACTCGAGATGATCCAGAACGCAGCTGCCAGGATGCTCTCACAAGCTACACAAAACACTCATATCACCCCTGTTTAATTAACCTCCCTTGGTTTCCTGTTCAATACAGGATACAATGTAAGATTATGCTGCTCACCTTTAAGGCCCTCAAGGGTGATGCACCTAAATACACATGCCAACTTCTAGAGAACTATTCCCCAGCACGCACACTACAATCATCATACTACAATCTAACAGCCTGGTCACACAAGCCACAAACCTGTGCAGCATGGGTGACAGGGCCTTCAGACATATGGCCCCTCAGCTCTGGAATGCTGTACCAGCAAGTCAAATCAAATCAAACTTTATTTGTTGCATGCACTGAATACAACAAGTGTAGACCTTACCATGAAAGTCTTACAATGTATAGTCCGGTGGCCATTTTATAAATTGTTCAGCAGTCTTATGGCTTGGGGGTACAAGGAACCTTTTGGTCCTAGACATGGAGCTCGGTACCGCTTGCCGTGTGGTAGCAGAGAAAACAGTCTATGACTTGGGTGACTAGAGTCTCTGACAATTTTATGGGCTTTCTCTGACACTGCCTATTATATATAGTGGGGAGAACAAGTATTTGAAACACTGCCGATTTTGCAGGTTTTCCTACTTACAAAGCATATAGAGGTCTGTAATTTTTTTATCATAGGTACACTTCAACTGTGAGAGACGGAATCTAAAACAAAAATCCGGAAAATCACATTGTATGATTTTTAAGTAATTAATTTGCATTTTATTGCATGACATAAGTATAAATATTTGGTACAGAATCCTTTGTTTGCAATTACAGAGAACATACGTTTCCTGTAGTTCTTGACCAGGTTTGCACACACTGCAGCAGGGATTTTGGCCCACTCCTCCATACAGACCTTCTCCAGATCCTTCATGTTTCGGGGCTGTCGCTGGGCAATACGGACTTTCAGCTCCCTCCAAAGAATTTCTATTGGGTTCAGGTCTGGAGACTGGCTAGGCCACTCCAGGACCTTGAGATGCTTCTTACGGAGCCACTCCTTAGTTGCCCTGGCTGTGTGTTTCGGGTTGTTGTCATGCTGGTAGACCCAGCCACGACCCATCTTCAATGCTCTTACTGAGGGAAGGAGGTTGTTGGCCAAGATCTCGCGATACATGGCCCCATCCATCCTCCCCTCAATACGGTGCAGTTGTCCTGTCCCCTTTGCAGAAAAGCATCCCCAAAGAATGATGTTTCCACCTCCATGCTTCACGGTTGGGATGGTGTTCTTGGGGTTGTACTCATCCTTCTTCTTCCTCCAAACACGGCGAGTCGAGTTTAGACCAAAAAGCTCTATTTTTGTCTCATCAGACCACATGACCTTCTCCCATTCCTCCTCTGGATCATCCAGATGGTCATTGGCAAACTTCAGATGGGCCTGGACATGCGCTGGCTTGAGCAGGGGGACCTTGCGTGCGCTGCAGGATTTTAATCCATAACGGCGTAGTGTGTTACTAATGGTTTTCTTTGAGACTGTGGTCCCAGCTCTCTTCAGGTCATTGACCAGGTCCCGCTGTGTAGTTCTGGGCTGATCCCTCACCTTCCTCATGATCATTGATGCCCCACGAGGTGAGATCTTGCATGGAGCCCCAGACCGAGGGTGATTGACCGTCATCTTGAACTTCCATTTTCTTATAATTGCGCCAACAGTTGTTGCCTTCTCACCAAGCCTCTTGCCTATTGTCCTGTAGCCCATCCCAGCCTTGTGCAGGTCTACCATTTTATCCCTTGTGTCCTTACACAGCTCTCTGGTCTTGGCCATTGTGGAGACGTTGGAGTCTGTTTGATTGAGTGTGTGGACAGGTGTGTTTTATACAGGTAACAAGTTCAAACAGGTGCAGTTAATACAGGCAATGAGTGGAGAACAGGAGGGCTTCTTAAAGAAAAACTAACAGGTCTGTGACAGCCGGAATTCTTACTGGTTGGTAGGTGTTCAAATACTTATGTCATGCAATACAATGCAAATTAATTACTTAAAAATCATACACTGTGATTTTCTGGATTTTTGTTTTAGATTCCGTCTCTCACGGTTGAAGTGTACCTATGATAAAAATGACAGACCTCTACATGCTTTGTAAGTTGGAAATCCTGAAAAATCAGCAGTGTATCAAATACTTCCCCACTGTATGTCCTGGTTTGCAGGAAACTTGGCCCCAGTGATGTACTGGGCCGTATTCAATAACCTCTGTAGTGCCTTACGGTCTGATGCCAAGCAGTTGTCATACCAGGCAGTGACGCAACCGGTCAGAATGCTCTCGGTGGTGCAGCTGTATAACTTTTTGTTGATCTGAGGACCCATGCCAAATATTTTCAGTCTCCTGAGGAGGAAAAGGTTTTGTTTTGCCCTCTTCACAACAGTCTTAGTGTGTTTGAACTATAATAGATCGTTGGTGATGTGGACACCAAGGAACTTGACCCGCTCCACTACAGCCCGTTGATAAGGATTGGTGTCCTGCTAGCAGGACAAGTTCCTGTGAAACTGGAGGGAGCACAATTCAAATAAATAATCATAAATATTATTATGAACATAATGCGCCCATAAGTGTCTTATATCAGCTGAAAGCTTAAATTCTTGTTAATTAATCTAACTGCACTGTCCGATTTACAGTAGCTATTACAGTGAAAACATACCATGCGATTGTTTGAGGACGGCGCCGCACATCAAAATATTTTTCACCGGCACAGATTTCATACATTCACATATAACTATTAAATATTCACTTACTTTTTGAAAATCTTCCTCTGATTTGCCATCCAAAGGGTCCCAGCTATAACATGTAGTGTCATTTTGTTAAATAAAATCCTTCTTTATATCCCAAAAAGTCAGTTTAGTTGGCGCCATCGATTTGAGTAATCCACTCGTTCAACTTGCAGAGAAAGGAATCCAAAACTCTACCCTTAAACTTTGTTTCAACAAGTCAAAATAAGTTTCTATTTCTATTTACTCCTCAGATACACTAAAATGTAATCAAATTATAATATTTATTTCGGAAAATAGTATGTTCAATAGGAAACCGATTTTAGCAGGTGCGTAATGTCTTCATGGTGCACGCAAACACGAATTTCCAAGACTGTGTCCTTCTACTAAAACTGATTTTTCTTATTCGTTTTTGAAGTTACAAGCCTGAAACCTTGAACATAGACTGCTGACACCCTGTGGAATCCAAAGGAATTGCATCCAGGGAGCTAATTCAAAATGACCTTTCTCTTGCATTTCTAAGAGTTTCTAAGCATTTCTAAGATGCTCTCTCAAAACAATATTTTGTGTTACATTCTCCTACATTATTTTAACATTTCTACAAACTTCGAAGTCTTTTCTTTCCAATGGTACCAATGATATGCACATCCTGGCTTCAGGGCCTGAGCTACAGGTAATTTACTTTGGGCACGTCATTCAAGCAGTAAGTGGAGAAAAAAGGGGCCTAGCCCTAAGAAGTTTTTATGGGGGCCTATTCGGACCGCTTTGTCCTGTAGTCCACGATCAGCTCCTTTGTATTGCTCACATTGAGGGGGAGGTTGTTGTCCTGGCACCACACTGCCAGTTCCCTGATTTTCACCCTATAGGCTGTCCCATCGTTGTCGGTGATCAGACCTTCCACTGCTGTGTCATCAGCAAACTTAATGATGGTGTTGGAGTTGTGTTTGGCCATGCAGTTGTGGGTGAACAGGGAGTACAGGAGGGGACTAAGTACACACCCCTAAGGGGCCCCAGTGTTGAGGATCAGTGTGGCAGACATGTTGTTGCCTACCCTTACCACCTGGGGGCGGCCCATCAGGAAGTCCAGGATCCAGTTGCAGAGGGAGGTGTTTAGTCCAAGAGTCATTAGCTTAGTGATGAGCTTCGTTGGCACTATGGTGTTGAACACTGAGCTGTAGTCAATGAACATTCTCACATAGGTGTTCCTTTTGTTCAGGTGGGAAAGGGCAGTCTGGAGTGCGATTAAGGCAGCATAAATTTCCTTGTTTAAAACATCTGAAGTCTTGCCTATTTAAGTTAGATTTTAATGTTTGATCGCTGTATTATTTTGTATTAGTAGGTATGGGGTATGAGGTATGAGGTATTGTAATTGTTTTTTCTACTTTTTGATGTATTTTTTCTGAATTTAGTTTGTATTTTGGTTTCATACTTTATGCGCATTGAGCGTGGGAAATGTGCTTTACAAATTAAATATGATTATTCTTATTTTTATAGTCTACAGTGGGAGACTGTGGGAGACAGTCACTACAAGAGAGGATAGACATAAATAACACACCGTCAACGTTGATCAGTGATCACGGAGCAGACAGACGTCTAGAGAGGTTTTAGGTCAGCTGGATTGGGAGCCAGATTAGGCTTTTAGCACTTATATTATTATATTCCGTGTCATGAAATACTGGTAAAAGCCTCATGGACATGCCATTCCTTTATGTTTTTTATTTACACTCTATACTAATTTGAAGAATTTTCGACTCACACCGAAGCTGTTACAAAAACAAATATGACTCCACAAACAAAAGCAATCTGTCATGAGAAAAAAAAAGTTGGAATGCTAATACAAACATAAAAGCATCCAACTTGAATCACAAAGGAATATTAATGGTTGTGTATTGCTTTTCAGCAGCCAAACTAAATAATATGTTTTGCTACTTCCGATTTAGACAACAGTGAAAGCCTTCCAGTGAATAAAAACGACTGGGTGTCATTGCTCTTTGAAAGACGATATTCTTAAGTTATTATATTTCTCTTACCTTAAATCATTTATGAAAATGCCATGAATGCTTTAGCTCAGGTTTAGAGTATCTACCTGCCACAAGAAAAAAGAAAAGAAAAAGAATAAGATTGTAAAGATTGCAAGATTGTAAAACTCGGTCTGCTGATGAAAAGGCTAATTCATGTTAATTAAAATTAAACTCATTTCTGAATCTTGAGGAAAGGCTGTGCTTTTCCTTTTGATAAAGATAATTATACATTTCATTTGACACTAGTGTGCAATATTCTGTATGGTAGAAATATGACTGACTCCTGCATAACAAAAACGAAAACTCCACCCAAGCCATCTCGGCAGACCATTCATTCTGATGTATTTTGTGTTTTCTTTTAATCATTGGATGGTGTGGTCCTGAGCTTCTTGACAATATGAATTATTAAAAACACAGAATAATGCGCCCATTTGCTGGTTAATAATTAATGTGTGCATAAAGTATTCTGTGTTTGATCAATTGTGATTTCATTTTGTCAGCCAACTGGGTTTCTATGAAGACAGTTTCATGGAGAGTCAATATGATGAAAGTTGTGGAGGGTAGCTTGTTTTAGATACTTTCTGTGAATATTTTGTTTCTAAATGGCTCTAATGAAGTTAGATTTTTATTGCGGTAAGAATATACACTGTACACTGTTCCAGAATATTTGATTACTAAACAGAAACCCCTTAATGTCAAATAAGTGTAATTTATAGGGGGAAAATATTATAGATTTTTTTTTTTACTTTCATTTTCGTAATTACATCACAAGCCTCTGTGGTCATAAACATCGATGTCTACAATTGCCTTACAAATACAGTATGATCTCTAATCTGGATTTACATCACAGGTATTATTGGTCTAAATTAAATGGCAGTGTTTGCCGGCTCCAAACAACTGTTAAGGTCAAACCCATGTTTAATTTGAACTCTAATGGGCCCTGGGCTTCCTGCTCTACACTTGTAGCATTGGGCGTCTGTGCACCATATGGAGCCATGTGCCAGGGGCCTTTCTATCTAGTGACATCTACTGTCCACTGCCTTGAACTACTCCTCAGACGGCTGGGGAACTGGCAGGAGAAGCTACAGAGGCCGATACAGAGGCCGATACAGAGGCCGATACAGAGGCCGATACAGAGGCCGATACAGAGGCCGATTCAGAGGCAGGCAGTACGCATGCGTGTTACGTCTAAGAGGTTCAAAGATACATGGTGGATACGCATGTTGTCTCTTTATAGGTCAAAAAAAGGTCAAGATTCCACAAACACGCTGAGAAGAGGTCAAAAAATACTTCTGAGATTCTGAGTGAGGTCAACGGGGGGGGGAAAGAGGCCTGCAAGAGATATGGTTGGGAAAAAGAGTGAAGCTATAGCCAGAAAGAGAAATTGAGAAAATGGAAAGAGAGAAAAAGAAAAGAAAGCCTGACTAATAGAGAGAAACACTCTAAAAACCTGCTGAGAAGAAGTCTGGAGAAAAGTCACATAGGCCCGTGTGTTATTTTATTTTTGCACCACTGTGGCCAGCTCATTATTTTAACCACAGGGGCATTACAGTAGCTCAGCCATCATCAGAAAAGGAAGTGGCGAGGCTCGAACCTAGCTAGAGTCCTCCTCTATCTTAGAGCCCCATGGGCTGTGGTGGTATTGTTGTCCCCAGGCACTGTGACAGCAGGATTAGAAACCACTTTGAATGGCTACTTTCCTCGGATCTCAGCCACTACCCACAACCCACCCGGCCACTGCCAAGGCCCCAGGAAGTTAAGCTGGAACATGGCTGTTCGAAGCTCTGTTTGTGTTGCCGTGAGAGATGCCTTGTGTTCATGTTTGATGATGCACTGTGTAAAATAAGTGGAACGCCTCTTCCACTGCTTTCCCTCTGACTGGCCTGTTGGTGAACTCACTTTACAGATACGCGGCCAACTTCAATGCAGTGAGAAGAATAACGATATCATGCTGAAGTAGGTTTATGAGCTTTCTTCCCTCTTGAAGGGATTAACCTCAAAGGAGCAATCATGGGTTTTGAGGACACTAGGTGGAATATGTTTCCTTTCAACTCTTACAGTAGGTGGAGTGATTACTCTCTGTGGACCTCCACCTTCTCTCTCTCCTTTCCTTCTATACCCTCTGCTTCAGTGGATATGTTATATAAGCAAAGACGTGGGCAGACATACAACATTTAGCAGGTGGTGAAACAGTACAGTGTTGACAACTATACGAATGAGATGTCAGTGGTTTCATAACACACAAGTGAACTCTCAATATTTATTTGAATTTAATTCATGAAAATGAAGCTATATGAATGTCATAGTGTGGCTTAATGAGTGCACTCAGACACCAACACAGCTGAGGTAGTATGTTAACAGACCGTATGTCTTCCTACTCACAGGCTGTGAGACCGACTTGGATCTGTTCTCAACTTCTCACTAGACAGTGAATAGCAAATGACTTGGGTTTGAGACGTTTAAAATGTACTTCAATTAAAGTTTGATTTGACAATCCTTAGTCATTGTATAAACAGCTCATTCAGAAGCTCCCAGAGACCCAAATGACACATCCAGGGCCAATCCAGCAATACTAGCAGGTTTTATTTATCTTTATTTTACTAGGCAAGTCAGTTCAGAACAAATTCTTATTTACAATGACGGCCTAGGAACAGTGGGTTAACTGCCTTGTTCAGGGGCAGAATGACAGATCTTTACCTTGTTAGCTCGGGGACTCGATCTAGCAATCTTTCAGTTACTGGCCCAACGCTCTAAGCACTAGGCTACCTGCCACCCCAGGTACTAGGTTAACATTACCTCTAACATTACAGGAACATTATCGGAACCAAAATCCTCCGCAGGGAATCACAATGCACATCCCTTGTTTTGTTGATGTTGTCATCAGGCCGTCATGACACCACCTCACACATCAGGTACCCGTGCCTCAACGGGTCCCCATGCTCCCTCTACATCCCTTCCTATCGACCTAAGAGAGTGGTTTCGTGTGTCCACTTTACGTTAAAGCAGCATTCGACCTCCTCTCTCCTTCCCCGTGAACCTGCACTCCTGCTCTCTGGCCCAGGGCTCCACATGAATAAATGGAGAAATGTCTCCATATCTCAGAGTGACAGCATGCCGACCCCCACTGCGAGGGAAGCCGAGCGTGACCCTCTAGCCCCAGCCCGGGCCCCAGCAGGGCGCCCATTATCAAACGCAGGCAGCAGGCCCTCACTACGGCTGCCCTAATCCTGCCTGACATTTTTAGAGACAAATGTTACACAACACAGCCAAGAGGAGAGGGGGGAAAACAACAAATTCATCTTTCAGAAGGACCCTATCGGGGGAAAAAACGAAACGTCATTATATCAATGTGGTTTTGGGTGACTTTTCTGAAGGACATAATGGTTGATTTGGAAAGGGCATCTATTTTTCTAGATTGGCAGGAAGGCTGTAGTATGTGGCACCAACAGATCATGGTGTGGTTATAGCATAGAAAGATACACTAGGCCAGGGTCCCCAACTGAGCAATTAAAAAAAAAAAAAAGATTATTATTTTGTTTCATTTGTTGGACATAATAGACTGTAAAATCAGTAGGAAATCAACGCCAAGTTATTTTAATTTAGGAAATCTGTTCCCAAGTATTTCCATGGGTAATAGAGAGATGTGATCATATACAAATGTAAGCAAGGTTTGAAATGATTGTGTTTTTGTCAAATATTACATCTGTTTGGGCTTCTTGCGGTCAATTTGCAGTCTACAAATGGTTGTATTTATGTTCCGACCCCATAACCACCCTCTCAAGAAGAAATTGGCCCGCGGCTGAATTTGGTTGATGATCCCCGCACTAGGGGTTTAATGCAAATTCTGGGCATTAGTTCCTGTCTGAATTTAAGCATCAACATGTAGTAGTACATTTGGATGCTTGTTCATTTACAGTAGCTGATTACAGTAACTACAACTTCACATAGCTGTTGATGTGTAAAAACAAATATTCCTCCTCTTCCTCAGATTTTCATTATCGCCACCACCACCACCACCACCACCACCACCACCACCACTTTAAATTGAATTCAACATGTAATGAAACAATGTAATATAGAGAAAGAAAAGAGAGACCAATTCCAGGAAAGTGGAGAGATTTGTGTAGGTGTGTACAGGTGTGTGGCTTTCAAGAAGAGCCTGTGTCTGCTCCGAGGCTCAATCGTTAACCTGGCTAAGTGTTTTAGCTCCGATCAAAGGAAGTGGAGGTGGGAGGTGTGAGGAGGTGGGCGGGGATGAATGTGTCAGACAGGGATTTCCCCTGAGAGAACACACCACTCGCTGCAGCCAGAGAAGCAGCCCTGTCGAACATAGCAGTGGATGAGTTGAGATGGGGGTGAATCTAGGGGGTTATGTGAAAGACACTGCGGCTCACCCCTTGCATCTCGAAAGCCCTGCCTGAATTGAATGGTGTTTTATCCGGATCAGAGCTGGATCAGAGTTGGTGTCTGGGCCTGTCTCCTGGTTAAGAAGAGTATAGTTGGATATTGAAAGCCCCATCGACTGAGGAGGGGTCACCATTATGTAGGAGGATGGAAATTATTCAACCATTATGTAGAAATTATATTGAATATAATAATAAACTCAATTTATCAAACTGACTCCAATATCCTGTGAATAAATGCAACAGAACCTGTACGCCTCTGGATGATCTAGTCAAGGTAGCGAGCCTTACATCACCTCTCAGTATGACAATAATGTTACGCAATTATTAAGAGACTACAAATAGCTAATCCTGACGACCAATGTTATAGCATTCATTTATTGAGGCAAGGAGATCAGAGATGTCAAGGTGGTACCCAGGCACTTTTATACCTTTATATAACAACTACCAATAGACCTACTAAATTATGAACACATAGTCCATCAAATAATTACTTTGTAAAACGAGGCATGCATTTACTCAATTCAACTAACACTCAAATAATTGCAGGGTACCTGATGCATTACAGAATAACACAGAGTAAATGACTATCACCAAATAGGCTAGGATTTAATGTGGTTGTATGTGTCTTCAGTTCAGAATCATCTCTAAGATAAAAAAAATATGTGTGTCTGATACACACAGGAGCTTGGAAGCCAGTATAACTATATTCACTGCCATGTTAACCACATTCAAGCAGGAACTCACCCTCAACCTGAATGAATATTTCCTTGCACTTTGCTATGAAATACTGACTTGCCTAGTTAAATAAAGGTTCAATGAATAAAATCTAAAAACAAAAGACAGGAACAACACACCCGGATCGTAATCTAATCAACTCAATTTAAATGAAAGGAGTGCACCCCTGTGTTGCTCCTCTTTGAACTATCTGCCGCCTGACGAACAAAATAACAGTTTCCCTGTAAACAATAAATCCATAGCACGTACAGTGCAATCAAATATTACAATTCGTATCTCTTTATGAACTCTTGAAACAATTCAAACATGACAATTTAATTCACACAGTAACATTAATTGTGTCGATTTCAAGTTCAGACCACTCCTGGCGTCAGTAACCCCAGGACATTTGTGGGAACATCGCTTCCTCGAAATTACAACAGATTAGGTCTGCTTGACCCTTGTGATTGCCCACAACTGGTCAGCCATCCAAACAATTTCATAAATCGTGATTTAGTCATAACGCTAGGCCTCGGTGTCTGCAAGTCACCAGTCACGAGTATCACCTTCTCACCTTTCACTACAAGAGTATGGCATGGTTACCATGCCAACGAGGTCATCTTGGTGTGCTGCTAGCTCCGCAAACCCAAGGACAGGGCAGGAAGAAGGTGCCAGGCCAGCCTACTGTAGCTTTGCCCAACCCATCCCAGCTGTGCCGCCCAGATGCCTGTGCCCTCCAGTCTGCTCCCTGTCTGTCTGTCTGTGTCATCCAGCGTACAGAGAGGGATTACCCTCAGGGTGTCCGACAGCAGTGCTAATCTGGAATAATCTGCAGACTAGGCCGGGCTGGACAACACACAGGGAATGAACGAGAGCTGAGGGACTTAGTGTTACACACCGCTGAGTGATACCATAACAGAGCATCAGGGCGTAATCAGCCCAGACAAATACCAATAAACTAAATCCCAATACAGTGCCTTGCAAAAGTATTCATCCCCCTTGGTGTTTTTCCTATTTTGATGCATTACAACCTGTAATTTAAATTGATTTTTATTTGGATTTCATGTAAAGGACATACAAAAAATAGTCCATATTGGTGAAGTTAAACATTTTTTTATTTTTACAAAATAAAAAACGGAGAAGTGGTGTGTGCATATGTATTCACCCTTTTGCTATGAAGCCCCTAAATAATATCTGGTGAAACCAATTACCTTCAGAAGTCACATAATTATTTAAATAAAGTACACCTGTGTGCAATTCAAGTGTCACATGATCTGTCACATGATCTCAGGAAATATACCCCTGTTATGAAAGGCCCTTGAGTCTGCAACACCACTAAGCAAGAGGCACCACCAAGCAAGTGGCACCATGAAGACCAAGGATCTCTCCAAACAGGTCATGGACAAAGTTGTGGAGAAATAAAGATCAGGGTTGGGTTATAAAAAAATATCAGAAACTTTGAACATCCCACAGAGCACCATTAAATACATGATTAAAAAATTGAAAGAATATGGCACCACAACAAACCTGCCAAGAGAGGGCCGCCCACCAAAACTCAAAGAGTGACCAGAAAAAAGACATTGCTTGAAGACAAAAATAAGCAAACGTGTTTGGTGTTCGCCAAAAGGCATGTGGGAGACTCCCCAAACATATGGAAGAACATACTCAGATGAGATGAGACAAAAATGTAGTTTTTTGGCCATCAAGGAAAACACTATGTCTGGCACAAACCCAACACTTCTCATTACCCAGAAAACACCATCCTCACAGTGAAGCATGGTGGTGGCAGCATTATGCTGTTGGGAAACTGGTCAGAATTGAAGGAATGATGGATGGAGCTAAATACAGGAAAATTCTCAAAGGAAACCTGTTTCAGTCTTCCAGAGATTTGAGACTGGGATGGAGGTTCACCTTCCAGCAGGACAATGACCCTAAGCATAATGCTAAAGCAACACTCGAGTGGTTTAAGGGGAAACATTCAAATGTCTTGGAATGGCCTAGTCAAATCTCAGACCTCAATCCAATTGAGAATCTGTGGTATGACTTAAAGTTTGCTGTACACCAGCGAAACCCATCCAACTTGAAGGAGCTGGAGCAGTTTTGCCTTGAATGGGCAAAAATCCCAGTGGCTAGATGTGCCAAGCTTATAGAGACATACCCCAAGAGACTTGCAGCTGTAATTGCTGCAAAAGGTGGCTCTACAAAGTATTGACTTTGGGGGGGTGAATAGTTAAGCACGCTCAAGTTTTCGTTTTTTTGTTTTATTTCTTGTTTGTTTCACAATAAAACATATTTTTCATCTTCAAAGCAGTAGGCATGTTGTGTAAATCAAATGATACAAACCCCCCAAAATCCATTTGAATTCCAGGTTGTAAAGGCAACAAAATAGGAAAAATGCCAAAGGGGGTGAAAACTTTCGCAAGCCACTGTATGTCCCTGTGGTGGCCGACCGTGAATACACCCTAGACTTAGTCTAGATTCGTGAGGATCTCAAGTCAGCACATCCCGGTTCAACTGATACATTTTAGTTTTATGTTGTTCGGTTAGGTTACTCTATGTGGAAACACTGCAAAGTGCAATATGGGTCACATATGGCTAGGGAACAGGAGCACAGTGCTTTTGATAGAGGAGGTAACCGATCTGTCTGAAAGCCTGTGCTTGCGTGTGTTTGTGTGTGTGAGTGTGTGTATGTGAGCGTCTGTGTGGACAGTTCATTTGTGTGTGTCAGTGTGTGTATGTGAGCGTGCGTGCATCTGTGTGTGTGTCAGCATCTGTGTGGACAGGACAGGACATACATACATAAGCATGTGCAAATGGGTTCTCCACCGTCATTCTCCCCTCTATTCATCTGGACCCCCAGTGGAGAGACTGGCAGGCAAGCTACCAATTAGTGCCAATTGTCATTCAGGCAGCTTGGTGAGGCTGCCTACTGACTAGGCCAACAACTGGCCTCCGACAGACTGGTGTGCCTTCTGTCTACTGCTCACCAAGCCAACTCCCTGGCCCTCCCTTCTACCTGGGTTGGAAGGTTGCGTCATTTCAGTCATTTGAATAGCATGTCCCTTTATAACAATGTTAGAACACTTTTCAACATTTTCAAAAACCCTGTCGATTCTTTTTGGTGTGCGTTCGGGGTCTTTCAAATGCAAGTCAGACCACTAATTGACAACATCCAACAAGATTTGTTGTTCATTCCAATTTCATGGACGTGTCATGAATGTTTGGACGGTGTGGACGCTGCCTGTGATAGTTAGTGATCTGGGCTCTTGAGTGGTGCAACGGTCTAAGGCACTGTATCTCAGAGCTTGAGGCATCACTACAGACACCCTGGTTTGAATCCAGACTGTATCATAACTGGCTGTGATTGGGAGTCCCACAGGGTGGCGCACATTTGGCCCAGCGTCGTGCTGGTGTAGGCTGTAATTTTAAATAAAAATTTGTTCTTAACTGACTTGCCTAGTTTAATAAAGGTTAAATTAAAAAATTTAAAATACAATCACTCCTCCATCCCCCATTTAAATATAAACTGTGCAGCCAGCAGGCACTGTTTCAATTCTATAAGTCACATGAACTGCAATAGTGAAAATCCATTTTTACATCCCGTATGGCGCTCGACTTCCTACCCTACATAGTCCACTATCTTTGACCAGAATCCTATGGGCCCTAAATAGAGAATAGGGTGCCATTTGGGATGAAGCCCATATGTGTGTTACTCTCCTCTCTCTTAGAATGTCCATAAATGCAGATCCGTCTTTTCTACACTGAAGATCTCCTGTCTCACACAGGGTGATTATTGCTGCACCATTCATATTAATGTGATTCATTTACATAAAAAGTGTGTGAACTCTGCTGGCTCCCACTCATTATACGGCACTTTCTCCACTAACCATCTCCTTGAATTACCTCGATCTGCTTAATTGTATGTGTGTGTGTGTGTGTGTGTGTGTGTGTGTGTGTGTGTGTGTGTGTGTGTGTGTGTGTGTGTGTGTGTGTGTGTGTGTGTGTGTGTGTGATATCAGGCAAGTACTGTATGCCATGTCCTCACTTCCTTCCTATGACAAATGCTATGTTTGCTGCTGGAATTTTCGATTTGTATTCAGAATTTCACTCTGACCATGCATTTCTAGTTAGTGTCATAATGTCACATGTATTTCCCAATATGGCAGTTTTAGGTCACTGGGGATTCTCAGAGGTGTAACCCCCCCTCCACCACAGGGCTTTTATCATTTTGGTTTCCCAAGTAATGGCTCCCGAGTGGAGCAGTGGTCTAAGGCACCACATCTCAGCGCATGAAACGTCACTACAAACACCCTGGTTCGAATCCAGGCTGTACCACAACCAGCCGGGATTGGGAGTCCCACAGGGCAGTGGACGTTTGGCTGGTGTAGGCCGTCATTGTAAATAAGAATTTGATCTTAACCTAGTTAAATTAAATATAAAAAAATAATCACTCCTCCATACCACAATTAAACGTTAACTATGCATCAGTGCAGCCAGTCAGTACTGTTGTAATTCTATAAGTCACATGAACTGCAATAGTGGAAATCCATTTTTACGTCCCAAATGGCACTCGACTCACCCTACTCAGCAAAAAAATAAAAGTCCATTTTTCAGGACCCTGTCTTTCAAAGATAATTCGTAAAAATCAAAATAACTTCACAGATCTGCATTGTAAAGGGTTTAAACACTGTTTTCCATGCTTGTTCAATGAACCATAAACTATTAATGAACATGCACCTGTGGAACTGTCATTAAAACACTAACAGCTTACAGACGATAGGCAATTAAGGTCACAGTTATGAAAATTTAGGACACTAAAAGAGGTCTTTCTACTGACTCTGAAAAACACCAAAAGAGAGATGCCCAGGGTCCCTGATCATCTGCGTGAACGTGCCTTAGGTATGCTGCAAGGAGGCAAGAGGACAACAGATGTGGCCAGGGTAATACATTTCAATGTCCGTACTGTGAAACGCCTAAGACAGCGCTACAGGGAGAGAGGACAGACAACTGATCGTCCTCGCAGTGGCAGACCACGTGTAACAACACCTGCACAGGATCGGTACATCCGAAAATCACACCTGCGGGACAGGTACAGGATGACAACAACAACTGCCCGAGTTACACCAGGAACGCACAATCCCTCCATCAGTGCTTAGACTGTCCGCAATAGGCTGAGAGAGGCTGGACTGAGGGCTTGTAGGCCTGTTGTAAGGCAGGTCCAAACCAGACATCACCGGCAACAACGTCACCTATGGGCACAAACCCACCATCGCTGGACCAGAAAGTGCTCTTCACCGAGGCCTGTACTCTGGAGCGGGATCGCTTTGGAGGTGGAGGGTCCATCATGGTTTGGGGCGGTGTTTCACAGCATCATCGGACTGAGTTTTGTTGTCAATGCAGGCAATCTCAATGCTGTGCGTTACATGGAAGACATCCTCCTCCCACATGTGGTACCCTTCCTGCAGGCTCATCCTGACATGACCCTCCAGCATGACAATATCACCAGCCAGCCATACTGCTTGTTCTGTGTGTAATTTCCTGCAAGACAGGAATGTCAGTGTTCTGCCATGGCCAGCGAAGAGCCCAGATCTCAATAGCATTGAGCACGTCTGGGACCTGTTGGATTTGAGGGTGAGGGCTAGGGCCATTCCCCCCAGAAATGTCTGGAAACTTGCAGGTGCCTTGGTGGAAGAGTGGGGTAACATTTCACAGCAAGAACTTGCAAAACTGGTGCAGCCCATGAGGAGGAGATGCACTGCAGTACTTAATGCAGCTGGTGGCCACACCAGATACTGACTGTTACTTTTGACCCCCCCTTTGTTCAGGGACACATTATTCCATTTCTGTTAGTCACATATCTGTGGAACTTGTTCAGTTTATGTCTCAGTTGTTGAGTCTTATTATGTTCATACAAATATATACACATGTTCAGTTTGCTGAAAATAAACGCAGTTGACAGTGAGAGGATGTTTCTTTTTTTGCTGAGTTTAGTTTGACCAGAATCCTATGGGCCCTAAATAGAGAAAAGGGTGCCATTTGGGATGAAGCCCATACGTGTGTTACTCTCCTCTCTCTTAGAATGTCCATAAATGCAGACCCCTCTTATCTACACTTAAGATCTCCTGTCTCACACAGGGTGATTATTGCTGCACCATTCATATTAATGTGATTCATTTACATAAAATGTGTGTGAACTCTGCCGGCCCCCACTCATTATATAGCACTTTCTCCACTAACCATCTCCTTGAATTTCCTCGATCTGCTTAATTGTATGTGTGAGTGTGTAAGTGTGTTTGTGTGATATCAGGCACGTACCGAATGCCATGTCCACACTTCCTTCCTATGCTATCTTGTCTGCTGGGATTGTCCAATTGTATTCAGAATTTCACCCTGACCATGCATTTCTAGTTAGTGTCATAATGTTACATACTGTATGTTTCCCAATATGGCAGTTTTAGGTCACTGGTGTTTCTCAGAGTAGTAACCCCCCTCCACCACAGGGTTTATATCATTATGAGTTCCCGAGTGGCGCAGCAGTCTAAGGCACTGCATCTGTGCTAGAGGTGTCACAACAGACCCTGTTTCAATCCTGGGCTGTATCACAAACGGCCGTGATTGGGAATCCCACAGGGCGGCACACATCTGCCCAAGCGTCGTCCGGGTTAGGGGAGGGTTTGTCCTTAACTGACCTAGTAAAATAAAGGTAAAATAAAAAACTGTGCCTTCTGTCTGTGGGATGGACCAATACAGAGATGAGGAGAGGGGTGGTTGGCCCTTGCTCTAGTCCCAGATGTCTGTCTTATGTTAACCCTGAGCCTGGCTGCCTGCCCTTCACAGTCAGTGGCAGTGTCTGTGCTTTACCTTGGCTGTCCTTGCCTCTCCGCATCCAGCCGTGTGGCCAGATCCACATGGCTGCTCTTCTTAGGGTCAGGTGGTTAAGACACAGACAGACACAGACAGACACAGACAGACACAGACAGACAATACTACAGAAAGACCCTCACACACCCTACAGAGCCAAGACTTGTTTGTGGGAACAACAAAATTCAGTAAGTCAATAAGATGATAACATCATAACATGAGCGAGAAGGATACAATAACAAATATATCATTCTTATGTATAAGTGGTAGTTACACGATATATACAAAGGTATGTGGACGCCCTTTCAAATGAGTGGATCCAGCTGTTTTCAGCCAAACCCGTTGTTTAAATTGAGCACACAGCCATGCAATCCAAACTGCTTCAGGAAGCAAAGTCTGCACAAGAACTGTTCATCGGGAGCTTAATGAGTAAGCTTTTACTTCCGGGTTGGAGCGAGCGGTCGCATCTGCACTCGGTCCGCAGGTAGTATTACATTTCATTACATTTCATTATAGTACAACGGTTTGATTTGTCTAATCTTAGCAATTTCTTCTTAGCTAGCTACATAGCCGTCTTTGTATCATAGATAATTGCGTAATTATCGTATTTCGTCGTCCTAACGCAGTCTACACTGCCCTGCAGCTAGCCAGCTAGCTAACGTCCACCGTTAGCTAGTCCACCGTCTACCGATTAGCAGCACAACTATTACACTCAACTGAACGACTTGATTAGTGTAGTGTTAGCTAGCTACATAGTTGTCTTTGCTGTCTTCGTATCCAAGATAATTGTGTAGTTTATAGTGTGTAGTTTTAGAGTGATTATCTTAATTTACCGAGGTTAGCTAGCCAGCTATTTGTCGTCCTTAACGTAGGAGACACTGCTAGCTAGCCAACAGCTAGCCAACGTCCACCGAACAGAACTTCCGCACTCAACAATCCGGTCGCATTTCGCTTCGCTCCACAGGTAGTATCACATTTTTCATTTCATTTCATTACAGTACAACGGCTTGATTTGTTTGATCGTAGCTAGCTACATAGCTAGCTACATAGCCGTCTTTGTATCAAAGATAATTGTGTAGTCTAGAGCGATTTCCTAGGTTAGCTAGCCAGCTATTGTCGTTCTTTTAACGCAACGTAACGTAATCAACACTGCTAGCTAGCCAGCTAGCCCCGAATAGCAGCACAGTAGAAACTATTACACTCAACGGAACGACTTGATTAGTGTAGTGTCAACAACGCAGCCACTGCCAGCTAGCCTACATAGTCAACAACGTAGCCTCTGCCAGCTAGCCTACTTCAGCAGTACTGTATCATTTTAATCATTTTAGTCAATAAGATTCTTGCTACGTAAGCTTAACTCTCTGAACACTCGAGACGTGTAGTCCACTTGTCATTCCAATCTCCTTTGCATTAGCGTAGCCTCTTGTGTAGCCTGTCAACTATGTGTCTGTCTATCCCTGTTCTCTCCTCTCTGCACAGACCATACAAACGCTCCACACCGCGTGGCCGCGGCCACCTAATCTGGTGGTCCCAGCGCGCACGACCCACGTGGAGTTCCAGGTCTCCGGTAGCCTCTGGAACTGCCGATCTGCGGCCAACAAGGCAGAGTTCATCTCAGCCTATGCCTCCCTCCAGTCCCTCGACTTCTTGGCACTGACGGAAACATGGATCACCACAGACAACACTGCTACTCCTACTGCTCTCTCTTCGTCTGCCCACGTGTTCTCGCACACCCCGAGAGCTTCTGGTCAGCGGGGTGGTGGCACCGGGATCCTCATCTCTCCCAAGTGGTCATTCTCTCTTTCTCCCTTACCCATCTGTCTATCGCCTCCTTTGAATTCCATGCTGTCACAGTTACCAGCCCTTTCAAGCTTAACATCCTTATCATTTATCGCCCTCCAGGTTCCCTCGGAGAGTTCATCAATGAGCTTGATGCCTTGATAAGCTCCTTTCCTGAGGACGGCTCACCTCTCACAGTTCTGGGCGACTTTAACCTCCCCACGTCTACCTTTGACTCATTCCTCTCTGCCTCCTTCTTTCCACTCCTCTCCTCTTTTGACCTCACCCTCTCACCTTCCCCCTACTCACAAGGCAGGAAATACGCTCGACCTCATCTTTACTAGATGCTGTTCTTCCACTAACCTCATTGCAACTCCCCTCCAAGTCTCCGACCACTACCTTGTATCCTTTTCCCTCTCGCTCTCATCCAACACTTCCCACACTGCCCCTACTCGGATGGTATCGCGCCGTCCCAACCTTCGCTCTCTCTCCCCCGCTACTCTCTCCTCTTCCATCCTATCATCTCTTCCCTCTGCTCAAACCTTCTCCAACCTATCTCCTGATTCTGCCTCCTCAACCCTCCTTTCCTCCCTTTCTGCATCCTTTGACTCTCTATGTCCCCTATCCTCCAGGCCGGCTCGGTCCTCCCCTCCCGCTCCGTGGCTCGACGACTCATTGCGAGCTCACAGAACAGGGCTCCGGGCAGCCGAGCGGAAATGGAGGAAAACTCGCCTCCCTGCGGACCTGACATCCTTTCACTCCCTCCTCTCTACATTTTCCTCTTCTCTCTCTGCTGCTAAAGCCACTTCCTACCACTCTAAATTCCAAGCATCTGCCTCTAACCCTAGGAAGCTCTTTGCCACCTTCTCCTCCCTCTTGAATCCTCCTCCCCCTCCCCCCTCCTCCCTCTCTGCAGATGACTTCGTCAACCATTTTGAAAAGAAGGTCGACGACATCCGATCCTCGTTTGCTAAGTCAAACGACACCGCTGGTTCTGCTCATACTGCCCTACCCTGTGCTCTGACCTCTTTCTCCCCTCTCTCTCCAGATGAAATCTCGCGTCTTGTGACGGCCAGCCGCCCAACAACCTGCCCGCTTGACCCTATCCCCTCCTCTCTTCTCCAGACCATTTCCGGAGACCTTCTCCCTTACCTCACCTCGCTCATCAACTCATCCCTGACCGCTGGCTACGTCCCTTCCGTTTTCAAGAGAGCGAGAGTTGCACCCCTTCTGAAAAAACCTACACTCGATCCCTCCGATGTCAACAACTACAGACCAGTATCCCTTCTTTCTTTTCTCTCCAAAACTCTTGAACGTGCCGTCCTTGGCCAGCTCTCCCGCTATCTCTCTCAGAATGACCTTCTTGATCCAAATCAGTCAGGTTTCAAGACTAGTCATTCAACTGAGACTGCTCTTCTCTGTATCACGGAGGCGCTCCGCACTGCTAAAGCTAACGCTCTCTCCTCTGCTCTCATCCTTCTAGACCTATCGGCTGCCTTCGATACTGTGAACCATCAGATCCTCCTCTCCACCCTCTCCGAGTTGGGCATCTCCGGCGCGGCCCACGCTTGGATTGCGTCCTACCTGACAGGTCGCTCCTACCAGGTGGCGTGGCGAGAATCTGTCTCCTCACCACGCGCTCTCACCACTGGCGTCCCCCAGGGCTCTGTTCTAGGCCCTCTCCTATTCTCGCTATACACCAAGTCACTTGGCTCTGTCATAACCTCACATGGTCTCTCCTATCATTGCTATGCAGACGACACACAATTAATCTTCTCCTTTCCCCCTTCTGATGACCAGGTGGCGAATCGCATCTCTGCATGTCTGGCAGACATATCAGTGTGGATGACGGATCACCACCTCAAGCTGAACCTCGGCAAGACGGAGCTGCTCTTCCTCCCGGGGAAGGACTGCCCGTTCCATGATCTCGCCATCACGGTTGACAACTCCATTGTGTCCTCCTCCCAGAGCGCTAAGAACCTTGGCGTGATCCTGGACAACACCCTGTCGTTCTCAACTAACATCAAGGCGGTGGTCCGTTCCTGTAGGTTCATGCTCTACAACATCCGCAGAGTACGACCCTGCCTCACACAGGAAGCGGCGCAGGTCCTAATCCAGGCACTTGTCATCTCCCGTCTGGATTACTGCAACTCGCTGTTGGCTGGGCTCCCTGCCTGTGCCATTAAACCCTACAACTCATCCAGAACGCCGCAGCCCGTCTGGTGTTCAACCTTCCCAAGTTCTCTCACGTCACCCCGCTCCTCCGCTCTCTCCACTGGCTTCCAGTTGAAGCTCGCATCGGCTACAAGACCATGGTGCTTGCCTACGGAGCTGTGAGGGGAACGGCACCTCAGTACCTCCAGGCTCTGATCAGGCCCTACACCCAAACAAGGGCACTGCGTTCATCCACCTCTGGCCTGCTCGCCTCCCTACCACTGAGGAAGTACAGTTCCCGCTCAGCCCAGTCAAAACTGTTCGCTGCTCTGGCCCCCCAATGGTGGAACAAACTCCCTCACGACGCCAGGACAGCGGAGTCAATCACCACCTTCCGGAGACACCTGAAACCCCACCTCTTTAAGGAATACCTAGGATAGGATAAAGTAATCCCTCTCACCCCCCCCCCTAAAAGATTTAGATGCACTACTGTTCCACTGGATGTCATAAGGTGAATGCACCAATTTGTAAGTCGCTCTGGATAAGAGCGTCTGCTAAATGACTTAAATGTAAATGTAAATGTAATGAAATGGGTTTCCATGGGGAGCAACCACACACAAGCCTAAGATTACCATGCACAACATAAAGCATCGGTTGGAGTGGTGTAAAGCTCACCGCCATTGGACTCTGGAGCAGTGGAAACGCGTTCTCTGGCAGTCCGATAAACTAATTTGGGTTTGGCGGATGCCAGAAAAATGGTGGGTGGGTGAAGGAATCAGACGCAGAGAGTTCCACTGGGGAAAAGTGCTCTTTACTTTGGCACACAAAATGATAAGCCCAACAATACAGGACGCGGACAACAACGTGACAACCCAAAAGAAAGTCCACCGATAAGTGTGTACACTGCCATTGTGGAACGGGGAGGGGCTGTAACTTCCCTCTAGGGAAGTGCCGAGGAGCCTTGCTCTGAGCGCGCACCGAGCAGGAGAGACATAAAATCTCACGTCCTTCGCCAACGTGGGCCACCAGTATCTCCCTCTAAGACTCCGCACTGTCCTCTCGATGCCAGGATGACCCGAGGAGAGGAGAGTATGAGCCCAACGGATTAGCTTATCCCGGACCCCCTCGGCCCGTACTGAGCCCCCGCTGGACAGTTAGGGGGGGCCGGCTCTAACCGTGAGGACCGCTATATCTCCGCGTCCAACTCCCATACTACCGGTGCCACGAGACATGAAGGTGAAATGATGGCAGTTGGCTCAACCGACCGCTCCTCGGTATCACAGAGGTGAGACAGCACGTCGGCTTTGGTGTTTTGGGAGCCTGACCGGTACGAGATGGTGAACCGAAACCGGGTGAAAAACATGGCCCATCTAGCTTGACACGGATTTAGTCTCCTCGCTGCCCGGATATACTCGAGTTTACGATGGTCAGTTCAGATGAGAAAAGGGTGTTTCGCCCCCTCAAGCCAATGTCTCCACACCTTCAGAGCCTTGACTACAGCTAACATCTCCCGGTCCCCCACGTCATAGTTCCGCTCCGCCGTACCGAGCTTCCTCGAAAAGAAGGCACAAGGGCAGCACGGCCCGACCCCCGCCTCGGACGCATCCACCTCCGCTATGAACGCTAAAGACGGGTGCATTGGTGAACAGCTCCTTCAGACAACTGAGAGCTCTGTTGACCAATGCAAGCGCACCGGTCCTCCCTTCAGCAGTGAGGTAATGGGAGCAGCCACCTGATCAAAACCCCGGATAAACCTCCGGTAGTAAACCCTAAACCGCTGCACCTCTTTCACCGTCGACTGCGAGCCAGATCTAATCACTCAACATCAGTGCCCTACCTCGCTAATGCTCTTGTGGCTTAATGGAAGCAAGTCCCCGCAGCAATGTTCCAACATCTAGTGGAAAGCCTTCCCAGAAGAGTGGAGGCTGTTATAGCAGCAAAGGAGGGACCAAGGGGGGTGTCCACATGCTTTTGGCCATAAACAGACTATGGCACCGACAGAGAGGGCTGCCTCGCTTCGAGTCCTTAGGAAACCTTGCACAACTTTGTTTTTGTAATGTTTTATTTCTTGCATTGTTAGCCCAGAAAATCTTAATAGATTTGTGTGTATTAGGCATTTGTTGTAGAATTGTTAGATATTACTTGATACTTGTTAGTTGCTTCACTTGGAACTAGAAGCGCAAGCATTTCGCTACACTCTTAATAACATCTACTAACCATGTGTATATGACCAATAACATTTTATATGATTTGATTTGATGTAGTGCATCATCACAGTACCACTTGTGTTAGCTTGGTTTTATCCTCAAGGCTACCAATAGAGGGTGCTCATAACATGACTTCCTCTGTTCGTCCAAAATGATTATTGTCCCAGAACAGGAATAGTCTGTTGCATGTTACTACACGATGATGACACATTATAATTTCATACACGGATTTTTGAGGTTAAACACTGGAAGCTAATGGAAACAGACAAGACAGACAGACAGTGTTGTAGGAGTCAGTCAGTCATACGCTGCTCAGCAGCACTTACAGCAACTCTCCAATTACCCCTCTGACCACATGACTACATTCACTCTCCCATACAGCCGGTATTGTTTGGCATGTGAAATACCTTACCAGTAGCCAGCTAAACTAGGCCTATCTGAAATGTAAAGGATCTATTAAATCTCCATGTATTGTTCTGGAAAAGATGAGTCAGCAGTAGATTGCTAAACTGTATTTTATATGGATGACAAATGCAGGCCTACTCTGTTTTTGCCAGGCAAAACTGGAGGAAATGAAACAACATATTTTTGGTCACTAATCTGGATATGCCCGCCCGCCTTTGCTCGGCGATGCTGTTGGTCAACAATGAAGACTCGTAACTTTTTGGTTCTGAAGCTAAATAAATTAACGACTTCCAAATGAAATCAAATTGTATTTGTCACATGTGCTGAATACAACAGGTGTAGACCTTACAGTGAAATGCTTACTTACAAGCCCATAACTAACAATGCAGTTTTAAGTGTTAAGAAAGTAAACTAAAATAAATTGAAGTAAAAAATAAATAAATACAAAAATTAAACATTTTGGAAGAATAGAAAAATAACAAATAATTAAGGTGCCTTGCGGTCGGAGGCCGAGCAGTTGCCATACCGGGTGATGATGCAACCAGTCAGGATGCTCTCGATGGTGCAAATGTAGAACTTTTTGAGGATCTGAGGACCCATGCCAAATCTTTTTCAATCACCTGAGGGGGAATAGGCATTGTCGTGTCCTCTTCATGACTGTCTTGGTGTGTTTGGACCATGATAGTTTGTTGGTGATGTGGCCACCAAGGAACTTGAAACTCTCAACCTGCTCCACTACAGGCCCATCGATGAGAATGGGGAAGTGCTCGGTCTTTCTTTTCCTGTAGTCCACAGTCAACTCCTTTGTCTTGATCACGTCAAGGGGCAAGTTGTTATCCTGGCACCACACTGCCAGGTCTCTGACCTCCCCCCTATAGGCTGTTTCATTGTTGTTGGTGATCAGGCCTACCACTGTTGTGTCGTCTGCAAACTTAATGATGGTGTTGGAGTCGTGTTTGGCCACGCAGTCGTGGTTGAACAGGGAGTACAGGAGGGGACTAAGTACACACCCCTGAGGGGCCCCAGTGTTGAGGATCAGCGTGGCAGACGTGTTGTTGCCTACCCTTAACACCTAGGGGCCAGGAAGTCCAGAATCCAGATGTAAAGGGCGGTGTTTAGAGCGAGGTCCTTAGCTTAGTGATGAGCTTTGGGGGCACAATGGTGTTGAAAGTTGAGCTGTAGTCAATGAATAGCATTCTCACGTAGGTGTTCTTTTTGTCCAGGTGAGGAAGGGCAGTGTGGGGTGCAATAGAGATTGCATCATCTGTGGATCTGTTGGGGCGGTATGCAAATTGGAGTAGGTCTAGGGTTTCTGGGATAATGGTGTTGATGTGAGCCATGACCAGCCTTTCAAAGTACTTCATGGCTACAGACGTGAGTGCTATGGGTCGGTAGTCATTTAGGCAGGTTATCTTCGTGGTCTTGGGCACAGGGACTATGGTGGTCTGCTTGAAACGTTGGTATTACAGACTCAGTCAGGGACAGGTTGAAAATGTCAGTGAAGACACTTGCCAGTTAGTTAGCGCATTCTCGGGGGACACATCCTGGTAATCCGTCTGGCCCTGCGGCCTTGTGAATGTTGACCTGTTTAAAAGTGACCAGCTCCTCCACACTGGTATCAGTCCCACATAGAAAACTATTAGAAAATATATTCTGACAGTCTGCCGGGAGTGAAGATTTCTTCTCCCGTTCCACTGGTTGATAGGGGCTTCTCTAATGAACACTTCACCGGTGATCTTGTATCATTTCAGGTACAGTCCTTGGTGCAAGGGATATTGCTACAGATTCAGACGATAGCTTCTCATAACCTGTAACGAAAGAAACAAAAAAGTGAAAGCAACATGCCCTGGTTTCAAGAGAAATTGATATTTCACGTAGACTTTCCTAAGTAAGTAAGCATGTCTCAATTTTCAAGAATAAATTGGACATTGCACCTAGATATCCCTGACTGCGGTGAACAACATAGAAGCTTATCAGATTCTTATAATCTTACTATGCTTCTTCACCCGAGATTGACCCCCGATTGATTGTCAAACAGTTCTTGCAATGAGTTACATGTACACTATCAATTGGGATTATCCCAGGACTTTTATGACTTTTAAAACTTGATAAGGACCTTATAAGGACCTTCCCATTTTGTCCCTCTTGTCTCTGTTACATACTTTTTTTACCATCACCCACTGTCCTGGTACTATGTCATGTCCCCACCTCGGGAGTTATTCCCCAGGCCTCTTTTACTTGTCTGTCTGCTTCCCCTACTGCATTAGAGAGTTGTATGCCATAGTTAAGCATTGTGTCACTCATAAAGTGAACGTCTGCTTTTCTCAAATCTAACGTGTCGGGTAGCGACATAAGTCGACCTGTGACGACCCCAAACAGACTCAACCCTGTGGTTTTGTTATGTATTGCCCATATACTACATAATACCATAGGCAATGCATCCGGCCATGCTATCCTTGATGCATCTTTGAAAGTCTCTCTTTCAAAACTCGATTTGTGCATTCTACCTGTCCACTCGATTGAGGCTGGGAAGGGCAGTGTAGTTGCCAGTCTATGTTCAGATGTCTCCAATGTGTTGCAATGGGGGTGCGTCACCTGAGTGGGTTGATTCACTGATGTGGTCATCCTGTCTGGGTTGGCGCCCCCCCTTGGGTTGTGCCATGGCGGAGATCTTTGTGGGCTATACTCAGCCTTGTCTCAGGATGGTAAGTTGGTGGTTGAAGATATCACTCTAGTGGTGTGGGGGCTGTGCTTTGGCAAAGTGGGTGGGGTTATATCCTTCCTGTTTGGCCCTGTCCGGGGGTGTCCTCGGATGGGGCCACAGTGTCTCCTGACCCCTCCTGTCTCAGCCTCCAGTATTTATGCTGCAGTAGTTTGTGTCGGGGGGCTAGGGTCAGTTTGTTATATCTGGAGTACTTCTCCTGTCCTATTCGGTGTCCTGTGTGAATATAAGTGTGCGTTCTCTAATTCTCTCCTTCTCTCTTTCTTTCTCTCTCTCGGAGGACCTGAGCCCTAGGACCATGCCCCAGGACTACCTGACATGATGACTCCTTGCTGTCCCCAGTCCACCTGGCCGTGCTGCTGCTCCAGTTTCAACTGTTCTGCCTTATTATTATTCGACCATGCTGGTCATTTATGAACATTTTAACATCTTGGCCATGTTCTGTTATAATCTCCACCCGGCACAGCCAGAAGAGGACTGGCCACCCCACATAGCCTGGTTCCTCTCTAGGTTTCTTCCTAGGTTTTGGCCTTTCTAGGGAGTTTTTCCTAGCCACCGTGCTTCTACACCTGCATTGCTTGCTGTTTGGGGTTTTAGGCTGGGTTTCTGTACAGCACTTTGAGATATCAGCTGATGTACGAAGGGCTATATAAATAAATCTGATTTGATTTGATGTATCCACGGTGCAACTCCTAATCAGTTTGGGTGACAGAGGCATTCTCTTGGCAGCCTCCTGGTCAGCCAGATCATTACCTTTACGCTCTTCTGTAAATATTTTTCCATGAGCTTTGATTTTCAAAATTGCAACTAGAGCCATCACCTCTGATCCATTCTTCACAGGAGCTCCCAGTGATGTCATGAATCCTCTGTTTTTCCATATTTTTCCAAAATCACCAGAAGCTTGAGTCTGTGTCATTATTAGTGGTTTTTCCTTCAGCCTGTTTGCATGTTTCTGTCAAAGCCACCACATCCGTACACCTGTGCTGATGTTCCTGCAGTTAACGTGCCTGTCACTATCACATTGTCCACTGTAGTTACTGCCCAGCCTGCCTTCCTCACACCCCCTCCACAATGCTTGAACCGTCTATGTATAAGATAAACTCAGGGTTTTCCAACGGATGACTCTTAATAAAACCATCAGAGAGCTGATCCAAAACCAACTCACAACAGTCGTGTTCAAGTTATGTGGTATCTGGAGGAAGGATCAGAGTAGCTGGATTACATGGTGTGTCACGTTGTATGATGATGTTAGGAGCCTCCAACACAGTTGACCACTTGTTTCAAAGCTGTGACCTGCGCAACTTGATCCATTGTTAAAAGAGTATGAACAACATGTGGACACTTGATAGTAAGATGTTGGTCGAGAACAAGCGATGCCACCATCGACACGTAAGTAGCCTGCATAGCTCTGAGACAGGGACCCCATCCCAACCCCACATCATCCAGTTTATTCAAATAGTTGCCTACAGCTTTCTAACAATCTTGTATCAGCACTGAGGTCATGTAGCCATCTTTTTCAGCCACAAAGAGGGTGAACGTTTGGCCTGAGTCCGGAATGCCCAAATCCGGCACTGATGACAGAGCAAGTTTAAACGCTCTACAACTAAGCTTTCTTATTGTCCAACAAGCTTTCTCTACCCTTAACCTTGTTCTGAACACCTCTAAAACAAAGGTCATGTGGTTTGGTAAGAAGAACGCAGGTGTAATCACAGGTGTGATTACTACCACTGAGGGTTTAGAGCTTGAAGTAGTCACCTCATACAAGTACTTGGGAGTATGGCTAGACGGTACACTGTCCTTCTCTCAGCACATATCAAAGCTGCAGGCTAAGGTTAAATATAGACTTGGTTTCCTCTATCGTACTCACACTTCTTTCACCCCAGCTGCCAAACTAACCCTGATTCAGATGACCATCCTACCCATGCTAGATCACGGAGATGTAATTTATAGATCGGCGGATATGGGTATGCTCTCGAGTAGCTAGATGTTCTTCACCATTCGGCCATCAGATTTGCCACCAACGCTCCTTATAGGACACATCACTGCGCTCTATACTCCTCTGTAAGCTTGTCATCTCTGTATACCAGTCGCAAGACCCACTGGTTGATGCTTATTTATAAAACCCTCTTAGGCCTCACTCCCCCCTATCTGAGACATCTACTGCAGCCCTTATCCTCCACATAAAACACCCGTTCTGCCAGTCACATTCTGTTAAAGGTCCCCAAAGCACACACATCCCTGAATCGCTCTTCTTTTCAGTTCGCTGCAGATAGCGACTGGAAGGAGCTGCAACAAATACTCAAACTGGACAGTTTTATCTCAATCTCTTCATTCAAAGACTCAATCATGGACACTCTTACTGACAGTCGTTGCTGCTTTGTGTATTGTTGTCTCCACCTTCTTGACCTTTGTGCTGTTGACTGTGTCCAATAATGTTTGTACCATGTTTTGTGTTGCTACCATGTTGTTGTCATGTTGTGTTGCTACCATGCTGTGTTGTCATGTGTTGCTGCCTTGTTATGTTGCTGTCTTAGATCTCTCTTTATGTAGTGTTGTGTTGTCTCTCTTGTTGTGATGTGTGTTTTGTCCTATATTTATATTATATGTTTTTTAAATTTTTTATCCCAGGCCCCCTGTCCCCGCAAGAGGACATTTGATATTTGGCAGGCCGTCATTGTAAATAAGAATTTCTTCTTAACTGACTTGCCTAGTAAACCTCTTAGGATAGAAAACACTCTAAAGTTTCCAAAACTGTCAAAATTTTGTGAGTTAAACAGAACTGATATTGCATGCTAAAACCCGAGGAAAATCCAATCAGGAAGTGCCCCTGTTTTTGAAACCTCTCTGTTGTTATGCATCCCTATTGCCCATTTAAAGGGATATCAACCAGATTCCTTTTTCTATGGCTTCCCTAAGGTGTCAACAGCCTTTAGACATAGTTTCAGGCTTTTATTTTGAAGAATGAGCGTGAACGACCACATTGCGTAAGTGGATAGGTGGGGGCTCTCAGAGTGAGTTGTGCGCAAAAGAGAAAGGCGGCCATTGTTACTCCCGGTCCTAGTGAAAAGCCAACTGTCCCGGTTGATAAATTATCGAATAGATATTTGAAAAACACCCTGAGGTTGGATTATAAAAAACATTTGACATTTTTCTGTGGACATTATGAATATAATTTTTAACTTTTTTCTGCATTGTCGTGACCGCTCTTTCCGGTGGATTCCTCGGCATAACGCACCAAAGTAACGGAGGTATTTGGATATAAAAAATATCTTTATGGAACAAAAGGAACATTTGTTGTCTAACTGGGAGTCTCGTGAGTGAAAACATCCGAAGATCATCAAAGGTAAACGATTGCTTTTCTGATTTTCGTGACCAAGTTACCTGATGCTAAGTGTATTTATTGTTTTGTCGAGCGGTCGATAAACTTACACAAACGCTTGTATTGCTTTTGCTGTAAAACATCATTTAAAAATCTGAGACGACAGGTGGATTAACAAAAGGTTCAACTGTGTTTTGCAATATTGCACTTGTGATTTCATGAATAAGAATATTTTCTAGTAATATTATTTGACTGTGGTGCTATGCTATTCAGCGTTGCTGATGACAATTATACCGGATCCGGGATGGGTGGTTCAGAGAGGTTAAAGGTCTTACTCCCATCGGCTACTGAGAGAGTGATCACACAGTCATCCGGAACAGCTGATGCTCTCATGCCTGCTTCAGTGTTGCTTGTCTCGAAGAGAGCATAGAAGTTATTTAGCTCATCTGGTAGGCTCATGTCACTGGGCAGCTCCCGGCTGTGCTTCCCTTTGTAGTCTGTAATGGTTTGCAAGCCCTGCAACATCTGACGAACGTCGGAGCCGGTCTTAGTCCTGTATCATCTGTCTCACAGCATATTTGAGCTTTTTGTTGTCATAGTTTTGACGCTTTGCCTGCTTGATGGTTCATCAGAGGGCATAGCGGGATTTCTTATAAGCGTCCAGGTTAGAGTCCTGCTCCTTGAAAGTGGCAGCTCTACCATTTAGCTCAGTGCGGACGTTGTCTGTAATCCATGGCTTCTGGTTGGGGTATGTACGTATGGTCACTGTGGGGACGACGTCATCGATGCACTTATGGATGAAGCCAATGACTGATGTGGTGTACTCCTCAATGCCATCAGAAGAATATCGATGCCATCTGAAAAATCCCAATGCCATCGGAAGAACCCCAATGCCATTGGAAACAGGCTTTGCCTGTTTGATGGTTCATCAGAGGGCATAGCGGGATTTATTATAAGTGTCCGGGTTAGAGTCCCGTTCCTTGAAAGCGGAAGCTCTACCATTTAGCTCAGTGCGGACGTTGTCTGTAATCCATGGCTTCTGGTTGGGGTATGTACGTACGGTCACTGTGGGGACGACGTCATCGATGCACTTATTGATGAAACCAGTGACTGATGTGGTGTACTCCTCAATGCCATCGGAAGAACCCCGGAACATGTTCCAGTCTGTGCTAGCAAAACAATCCTGTAGCTTAGCATCTGCGTCATCTGACCACTTCCTTGTCGAGTGAGTCACTGGTACTTCCTGCTTTAGTTTATGCTTGTAAGCAGGAATCGGGAGGATAGAATTATGATCAGATTTGCCAAATGGAGGGCGAGGGAGAGCTTTGTATGCGTCTCTGTGTGTGGAGTAAAGGTGGTCTAGATTTTTTTTCCTCTGGTTGCACATTTAACATGCTGGTAGAAATGAGGTAAAACAGATTAAAGTTTTCCTGCATTAAAGTCCCCGGCCACTAGGAGCGCCGACTAAGGATGAACATTTTCTTGTTTGCTTATGGCCTTATACAGCTCATTGAGTGCGGTCTTTGTGCCAGCAACGGTTTGTGGTGGTAAATAGACAGCTACAAAAGATATAGATGAAAACTCTCTTGGTAAACATTGTGGTCTACAGCTTATCATAAGATATTCTACCTCAGGAGAGCAAAACCTGCAGACCTCCTTAATATTAGATTTTGTGCACCAGCTGCTATTTACAAACAGACACAGACCACCACCCCTTGTTTTACCAGAGGCAGCTGTTCTGTCTTACCGATGGTACGAAACCCAGACTCTGTGAAACATAAGATATTACAATATTTAATGTCCCGTTGGTAGGATAGTCTTGATCCGAGCTCATCCATTTTGTTATCCAATTATTGCACGTTAGCTAATAGGACTGATGGTAGAGGGGGAATACTCACTCACTGTTGGATCCTCACTCACCGTCAGACAAGGCACTCTGATCTACATCCCCGATATCTCCATTTCTTCTGTATGAGAATCACAGGGATTTGGGTCAGGTGTCTGAAATAAATCCTTTGCGTCCAAAAAAATATTTTTCCAGTATGAGGTGAGTAATCGCTGTCCTGATATCCAGAAGCTCTTTCGGTCATAAGAGATGGTGGCAGAAACATTATGTACAAAATAAGTTACAAATAATTTGAAAAAACACACCCAATAGCACAATTGGTTAGAAGCCTGTAAAACGGCAGCCATCTTGTCCGTAGACATCATAACTGTGAGCAGTGGGTCTAGAACAAACACAACAAATAAATTATACAAAAAAAGCATTTGGGGGGAAATTATACCACCACTGAAAAGGGCATGTGCTCTTCAAAGGTAGAGCCCTATCTGTGCACGTGCCTGATCCTCTATCTGTGCACGTGCCTGATCACCTATCTGTGCACGTGCCTGATCTCCTATCTGTACACGTGCCTGTTCCCCTATCTGTGCACGTGCCTGTTCCCCTATCTGTGCAGGTGCCTGATCCTCTATATGTGCACATGCCTGATCCCCTATCTGTGCACATGCCTGATCCCCTATCTGCCTTGTAAAACTACTTGTCGACTTCCTCTTTTGTATTTCTTCCAATTGACATTTCAGATGGCATCACATGGCTAGACTGGTCAAATCACATTTTATTGGTCGCATACACATATTTAGCAGATGCTATCAGGCATGTGCTCAGATAGGGATCAGGCATGTGCACAAATTGTCAAAGACTCCAGTCACCCAAATTATAGACTGTTCTCTGTTCTCTTCTGCACGGCAAGCGGTACCAAGGGTGCCAAGTCTAGGTCCAAAAGGCTCCTTAACAGCTTCTACCCACAAGCCATAAGACTCCTGAACAATGAATCCCCCCCACCCCTTTGTTTTTACACTGCTGCTACTTGCTGTTTATTATGTTATGCATAGTCATTTTACCCCTACCTACATGTACAAATGACCTCGACTAACCTGTACCCCTACACATTGTCTCGGTAACGGTACCCCCTATATATAGCCTTGTTATTGTTATTTTTTACTTGAGTTTATTTAGTAAAGCTTTTCTTAACTCTTTCTTGAACTACATTTCACAGTGAGGTTGTATTCTGCACATGTTACAAATAAAATTATATTTTATTTGATTTATTGTGGGTGTAGCGAAATGCTTGTGTTCCTAGCTCCAACAGTGCAGTAGTATCTAAAAATTAACAACAATACACACAAATCTGATGAGTGAGTGAGTGGGTTGGTGGTCAGCAAACCACTGCCTCCCAGTGAGTGATCAGCAGCCCCAGTCACATGGGCCTCATATGCTGCAGATTACTCCCAAGCCAGAGACCAATGGAGAAAGGAAGACAGACCAGCTACCTTACCAGCTGCTGTTTCATAACCAGATTAGAGCTCCTCAAGTCCCAGGCATGCCCTGTTCATTAGAACCCTTGACTCGTTGCCTTTCCTTCACATGACCTTGGTTAAGGTTGACCCAGCCCGTGTTGAGTGTGTTTCTGCTCACACACTTACATTCACACACACACTTACATTCACACACACACACACACACACACACACACACACACACACACACACACACACACACACACACACACACACACACGGCCGTGTACAGTCTCCTGTGAGGACAAGGTCCTCCTTCCTGGTGACACTGTATATCACGCTGGACTGTTTAGTCTGAGAGAGAGAGAGAAAGAGCGAGAGAGAGAGAGGGAGAGAGAGAGAGAGAAGAAAGAGAAAGAGAAAGAGAAAGAGAGAACGAGCGAGAGTGAGAGGGCGCGAGAGAGAAAGAGCAAGAGAGAGAGAGAGAGCGATAGAGTATGTGTGTGTTCATGCATGCGAGTGTGTAAATAATGAGAAAGTTTTCCCAGCCTGTAATGTTTGGATTCAGAGTAGAGAGTTTCTCAAGGAAAGTTATCTCAGTAAATGGTGGAACTGATATGGTGTAGTAGATATGGTGTGGAGCACAGGAGGCTGCTGAGGGGTGGACGGATCATTATAATGTCTGGAACTAAGCAAATGGAGTGACATCAACCACATGGAAACCATGTGTTTGATGTATTTGCATGCTCTCTGTGGGTAAGGATTGAACTGGGATGTGGACATTAAGTTAGGGGTATGACCTTAAGGCTTAAGCTAAGGTTAGGGTTGTGGTTGAGGCTAGGTTAAGAGTTGAACCGGGATGAGGACATTAAGTTTCCCGAGTGGCGCAGCGGTCTAAGACACTGCATCGCAGTGCGTCACTACAGTCCCGGGTTCGATCCGGGCTGTATCACACTACAGTCTCATGAGCAGGAGTCCCATAGGGCGGGGCATAATTGGCCCAGCGTCGTCTGGGTTAGGGGAGGGTTTGGCCGAGGGGGATTTACAAGTAAGGCCTTCATTGTAAATAATAATTTGTTCTTAATTGATTTGCCTAGTTAAATAAATAAAGGGTTAAAAAAAAGAAACAGGGTTAGGATTGTGGTTGAGGTTTAGGGTTGAACCAGGATGAGGACATTAAGCTAGGGTTAGCAACCTATTTCCAAGTAATCTATTTTTGGTTCCAAGCATACTTTCATTTGTTTATGCAAGAGGATGAGAGTCGAGAACGTTGTCTCACTGTATCCGAGACACCTGTACGCAAAAAGCTCTTCTTCCCAAGGTCAATAAAATAGTTTTGGGTATCAGGTTGACTGCCCTCACAGACAGATTTAGATGAACTCTCTTGGACAATTCTGGTTCGGTTCTTCACGTGCATCACTCACCTCTTCTATTACCATTTGGGTGTGTGCCCGCTGCAAGGACAAACTGCAGCGCATCGTCCGGCCTGCGGAGAAGGCTGTCAGCTGTCACCTGCCCTCCATCAAGGACCTGCACAGATCCAGGACAAGGAAGCATGCAGGTAAGATCATTGCCGACCCTGCCCACCCCAGACACCCCACCCTGCCCACCCAGGACACCCCATATTTCAAAGACTCTGGCAGACAGTTTCTTCCCCTCTTCTGTGGCCCCCATCAACCGGCCATCAAGCTCATAGGGATTAAGTGACATTGAATTGAGCCAATTACTGCACTTTTTCATCAATGACCTCAAATACTAATCTGCACTATACTGCATTTTCACTATGTGCACTTCCTCACAATACTGTATGCACTGTATACATTCACTACGGTAGCATCCCTCCCTCTGCTTGAATGGATATGTCCACTCTGTAAATTGTATATTCCCACTGTATTCCGCCTATACTCCAGAGTTTTCTGTTTACGGTTCCAATAGTGCATATTCTGTATGATGTCTATGTGGATTTGTCTGTATTCTGTTTGTATATTGTCTATTGCTGGCAGCACCTTCTCAGTAAGGCAGGTCCTGGGGAAATGTACTTGGTGAATAAAGGTGATTCTGATTATGATATGGGGCCACCACTGATTTGGCCCCTGGAGCAGTTGTCACCCATCTTACAAAATGAAAGTTTGAATAAAATAAATTAACACTTCCAGGAAGGAGCAGCTTGGTATTAACCTTGATGCAGAATTGAACAGCACATGACTGACAGGTACGACTCCTCAGTCAATTTCCTGATATGCGGGGCCGAAAACAAGGGACAGAATATTGTTTTGGGCTCGCTTATCAGCAGCCATTTTGGAAGACGACCACACCATCTTCCAGAGAATAAATGCTATGGTCCAATATCTAAATATTTTTTTTGCCATTTATTAATGGATAAACAGCTGCCTCTGATTGAGAACCATATCAGGCCAAACACAGAAATAGAAAAAACCTAGAAACACAAACATAGACTGCCCACCCCAACTCACGCCCTGACCATACTAAATAAAGACAAAACAAAGGAAATAAAGGTCAGAACGTGACAAGTTTCAACCAAACAGAGATTACAAGCAAGCATTGGAACTTCCGCATTCACCATTTCACAAATGGAACTCACTCAATGTCACTCGAACCAATCTTGGGGGTCTGCTCCTGGCTGACCATCTGATATCTCACACAAGGCTACAGTTGTGCATCTAAAAGGGGAAAATGGACAGTAATTTTATGGATCTTGTGAGGTGCTCAAATTCAATTGCTGCGGTCCCATGCTTTAGATTTGGGGATGAGTCCAGCGTGTGGAGGAGTAATGGGCCTCACATGCTGACCTGCCTGGTCGTCCTCAGTGTCTGTCAGTACTCATCTGGACCTGGCCGGCTGACCTTGTCAACCCAGTGGCAGCATCAATTGGAGACCTCATGGTGCAGCGAAATGGGCTCTCTACTGACAGGCCAACGTCCGGCTCCAATTTACACTGGGATCAAAAGTTCTACATGACAGAAGCCCTTTGCCTATCCATGCACACTACATGACCAAAAGTATGTGGACACCTGCACATCAAACATCTCATTCCAAGGTCATAGACATTAATATGGAGTTGGTCCCCCCTTTGCTGCTATAACAGCCTCCACTCTTCTGGAAAGACTTTCCACTAGATGTTCGAACATTTCTGCGGGAACTTGCTTCAGCTGAGCCACAAGAGCATTAGTGAGGCCGGGGACTGATGTTTGGCAATTAGGCCTGGCTCGCAGTCTGTGTTCCAATTCATCCCAAAGGTGTTCGATGGGATTGAGGTCAGGGCTCTGTGCAGACCAGTCAAGTTCTTCTACACCGATCACAACAAACCATTTCTGTTTGGACCTTGCTTTGTGCACAGGGGCATTCTCATGCTGAAACAGGAATGGGCCTTCCCCAAACTGTTGCATAAAGATGGAAGCACAGAATCGTCTAGAATGTCATTGTATGCTATAGCGTTAAGATTTCCTTTCACTGGAACTACGGGGCATAGCCCGAACCATGAAAAACATCCCCAGACCATTATTCCTCCTCCACCAAACTTTAGTCGGCACCTTTCCACTTCAAAATAAGAGCACTTGCAGGTGACCAGGGCAGCTCTAACAGGGCAGAAATTTGAGGAACTGACTTGTTGGAAGGTGGCATCCTATGACGGTGCCACATTGAGTAAGGCCATTCTACTGCCAATGTTTGTCTATGGAGACTGCATGGCTGTGTGATCGATTAAAACACCTGTCCGCAACGGGTGTGGCTGAAATAACCGAATCCACGAATTTGAAGGGGTGTCCACATACTTTTGTATATATAGTGTAACTACCACTTATACATATGAATCATATATTTATTATTGTATAGTTTAATCTCATGTGATGATGTTATTATTATTATTGACTTAGAGTATGCTGTTGTGCCCATAAACAAGTATTGGCTCTATAGAGGGTTTGAGGGTCTTTCTGTAGTATTGTCTGTCTGTGTCTGTCTGCGTCTTAACCACCCGTCCCTAAGAGGAGCAGCCGTGTGCATCTGGCCACGTGGCTGGATGCAGAGAGGCAAGGACAGCAAAAGTAATGCACAGACACTGTCACCGTCAAGGGCAGGCAGCCAGGCTCAGAGCTAACATAGGACAGACATCTGGGACTAGAGCAAGGGCCAACCCCCCCACCCCCACCCCCATCTCTGTATTGGTCCATCCCACAGACAGAAGGCACAGGGGTTAATGATAAAAGCCCTGTGGTGGAGGAGGGGCTACTCCTCTGAGAATCCCCAGTGACCTAAAACTGCCATATTGGGAAAAATATGTAACATCTTGACACTAACTAGAAATTCACGGTCAGGGTGATATTCTGAATACACATGGAACATTCCTGCAGCAAACATAGCAATTGTCATAGAAAGGAAGTGAGGACAGGGCATACAGTATGTGCTTGATATCACACACGCACACGCACACACACACACACACACACACGCACGCACGCACGCACGCACGCACGCACGCACGCACGCACGCACGCACGCACGCACGCACACACACACACACACACACACACACACACACACACACACACACACACACACACACACTGGACATACAATTAAGCAGATTGAGGTAATTCAAGGAGATGGTTCGTGGAGAAAATGCTGTATAATGAGTGGGAGCCGGCAGAGTTCAGACACATTTTATGTAAATTAATGACATTAATATGAATGGTGCAGCAATAATCACCCTGTGTGAGACAGGAGATCTTCAGTGTAGATACGAGGGATCTGCATTTATGGACATTCTAAGAGAGAGGAGAGTAACACACATATGGGCTTCATCCCAAATGGCACCCTATTCTCTATTTAGGGCCCATAGGATTCTGGTCAAAGCTAGTGGACTATGTAGGGTAGGAAGTCGAGCGCCATTCGGGATGTAAAAATGGATTTCCACTATTGCAGTTCATATGACTTATAGAATTACAACAGTACTGACTAGCTGCACTGATGCATAGTTAACATTTAAATGGGGGGTGGACGGGTGTGGCTGAAATAGCCAAATCCAACTAATTTGAAGGGGCGTCCACATACTTTTGCATATCTAGTATATCTGCTCATCTCATCAATCCCGTCAAGTAGAGGTTTGGAGGTTTACATAATGTTATTAAGGTCCATTTACAGACGAATGTGCCGTCCCTAGACAAGGTCGAAGTGAAGTATGACAGAGTCATAATGCTGTTCTTGGTATTGCTCTGCCTTCTGATGTATAGTTTGATATTAAATAATGTGCTAGACTCTAGTGACCATTGGATGTGTGGTGGAGCAGCTATTGATGGTTTGGTTACTAAACCATCCCATTTGTAAGAACAATGATTGAAGAAATCCAGTCAGAATAACACCAACAAAATCAAGGTCATTTTCAATGGACCAAAGGTAATGTTGAAAATGGGCATAATACTGGCCAGATTCCCTCAGTCAACAAAAACTTGAGTGTATTGTCAAATATTAACAATGACGATGAATGACTATCGACTATGGAATGACAATGCAATCGTCTAAGTATGTAGGTTATGTATGCATGCAAGTTCCAGATTCTCACAGGGTATAGTGCTGCACACAGAGATCGTATACATTTTTTATATTATATATACAGTACTATATGTAATTATACGGTGCTGTGTTATGGATTGATTCTAACAGGGTAGAGTGCTGTGTTCTGTATTGATTCTAACAGGGTAGAGTGCTGTGTTCAGTATTGATTCCAACAGGGTAGAGTGCTGTGTTCAGTATTGATTCTAACAGGGTAGAGTGCTGTGTTCTGTATTGATTCCAACAGGGTAGAGTGCTGTGTTCTGTATTGATTCCAACAGGGTAGAGTGCTGTGTTCTGTATTGATTCTAACAGGGTAGAGTGCTGTGTTCTGTATTGATTCCAACAGGGTAGAGTGCTGTGTTCTGTATTGATTCCAACAGGGTAGAGTGCTGTGTTCAGTATTGATTCTAACAGGGTAGAGTGCTGTGTTCTGTATTGATTCTAAAAGGGTAGAGTGCTGTGTTCTGTATTGATTCTAACAGGGTAGAGTGCTGTGTTCTGTATTGATTCTAAAAGGGTAGAGTGCTGTGTTCTGTATTGATTCTAACAGGGTAGAGTGCTGTGATTTGTATTGATTCCAATAGGGTAGAGTGCTGTGTATTTTGTTAATTGACATGCTATCGTATTGACATTTTATTTTGACCGTCACAGAGTCACAGTCATCTGTCATGCCCCCTCGCTTACACACTGGAACATTGGAGTGCTTGGATTGTCTTGTCCAGAAAAATGCATTAAACAATGCCCACATTGATTTCTACTTGCGTTGTATAAATATCATATAATGAGCTATACAACATCTACTTAGCTGGGGCAGTTTTATGATGGGGGTGTACACCATCCTAGAATCTGTTATTAACTAACCTTGTCCAAAGGCTAATTGCTACACAGCCAACTGGAGGGCGAACAATACCTTCAAATATATTTCCCAACTTTGGTAGCCTGGCTGACACGACCCACGTGACTCACAGCGCAGGGAGTCTGTGAGAGTTAGGTATTAGCCAGACTATAACTTTAGCAGGTCCACTACAAAATCTGATTAGGAGGGGAACACAAAACGTGAACAGCATCACCATCTTAACTCAGAATTACACAGACAGGCTTGACACAAAACAGAGCCAAAGGAATTATACAGGAGCAAAGTGACTCAATGTGGAGCTTCAATATAATTTGGCCCTTACGCACACAACTCCCTGACACACCTCTCTACTAGAGAGCATTTTATTTGTTAATTCCATTGGCCATGGCAGGGTTATGACCAATCAGGGACCATGTGACTACTCTGGAACTGTCACAGAGTCTATTTAACTGCAGCCAAAGAGACTGTAACATTCACACAACACTGTGTCTATACAGCAGTGTCTATACGGCAGTGTCTATACCTAGTACTCTGTTATATCATCTAGGGGAAGATCCCACATCTTAACAAATATCACAGCATCAACATCGGGCTGTGTTTTAAGACCTACATCATTGGGCAAGACCTATTTCAACCACATAACCTTCAAAATGAAAGATCAGATCTGGTAAGTCATTGCTTTTCTCTTGACTTTTTCATTGCGTTTTCCGGTGTCCATATTCTTTTTTTTACAGGATTAAATCGATCTCTTATAAGTATATCTATCTCTTATGTGGTTATGGAGATCCTTACCGCTTAGGTTAGACAAATTAATACCTCTTCGGCAGTTTTATGGCAATATGAATTTCTGTAAGGCAACCCTTATGGTCTGACAGACAACAGAATATCTCACTCATACTGAAAGAAATGTATCTAAGTATATGATATACAATGACTGACTTCTCAATAAAGTGAAAAGGAGAAGCATTTTTTTAAGCTTTTACATTTTCTAATCATCAATTAAAATAAATTCCTGAATTGAATGACTTCAGTTCTAATTGACCCTCCCTAACCCTGTGTTATACGCCATTAATTTGTGTTAAGTAAAATCACATGTGGTCTGGATTGCAAGACATTCCAGTATGTGAACATTCACAATGCAACATACAATACTTTTTGACTTAAAATATACCCCTTTTTGTACTGGAACTAAATTGTCAGCGAGGGGACCGTTACAGGATAGTTATTTTACCCAGAGCTCCCTCTAAACAGGATAGTTATTTTTCCCAGAGCTCCCTCTAAACAGGATAGTTATTGTCCCCAGAGCTCCCTCTAAACAGGATAGTTATTGTCCCCAGAGCTCCCTCTAAACAGGATAGTTATTTTTCCCAAAGCTCCCTCTAAACATGATAGTTATTTTACCCAGAGCTCCCTCTAAACAGGATAGTTATTTTTCCCAGAGCTCCCTCTAAACATGATAGTTATTGTCCCCAGAGCTCCCTCTAAACAGGATAGTTATTTTTCCCAGAGCTCCCTCTAAACATGATAGTTATTTTACCCAGAGCTCCCTCTAAAGAGGATAGTTATTTTACCCAGAGCTCCCTCTAAACAGGATAGTTATTTTTTACAGAGCTCCCTCTAGACAGGATAGTTATTTTACTCAGAGCTCCCTCTTGACAGGATAGTTATTTTACCCAGAGCTCCCTCTAGACAGGATCGTTATTGTCCCCAGAGCTCCCTCTAGACAGGATAGTTATTGTCCCCAGTGCTCCCTCTAGACAGGATAGTTATTGTCCCCAGAGCTCCCTCTAGACAGGATAGTTGTTGTCCCCAGAGCTCCCTCTAAACAGGATAGTTATTTTTCCCAGAGCTCCCTCTAGACAGGATAGTTATTTTACTCAGAGCTCCCTCTAGACAGGATAGTTATTTTACCCAAAGCTCCCTCTAGACAGGATCGTTATTGTCCCCAGAGCTCCCTCTAGACAGGATAGTTATTTTACTCAGAGCTCCCTCTAGACAGGATAGTTATTTTACTCAGAGCTCCCTCTAGACAGGATAGTTATTTTACTCAGAGCTCCCTCTAGACAGGATAGTTATTTCACTCAGAGCTCCCTCTAGACAGGATAGTTATTTTACTCAGAGCTCCCTCTAGACAGGATAGTTATTTTACCCAAAGCTCCCTCTAGACAGGATAGTTATTGTCCCCAGTGCTCCCTCTAGACAGAATAGTTATTGTCCCCAGTGCTCCCTCTAGACAGAATAGTTATTGTCCCCAGAGCTCCCTCTAGACAGTGTGAGTCACAATGTTCTCCACTTCCTCCCTCAGTTATGATGACTATCAGAAGACAGCCAGCTGGCTCCTGTCTCAGACTCAGCACCGGCCAAAAGTGGCCATCATCTGTGGCTCCGGACTGGGCATGCTAGCTGACGCTCTCAAGTGCCAGGACTCCTTCCCCTACTCCGACATCCCTGGGTTCCCACAGAGCACAGGTGAGAGAAAGTGAAAGGTAAATAGATAGAGAGATGGTGAGATAGAGAGAGAAAGAAATGGAGAGATGTAGAAAGAGAGAGTTGAGGGCTGGGAATATTGACATTACCAGTGGCAGAAGTTTGTGTAACATACAGTAAATTGATTAGAAAGGGAATGCATTCACCCAAAATGTGTCTTCAGCATTTAACCCAACCCACTGAATCAGAGAGGTGCGTGGTGCTGCCTTAATCGACATCATTGGCGCACGGGGAACAGTTGTTGTTGGGGGTAAAGGGCAGAATGGTAGAATATTCCACCATGGTAGAATTTTCCACCTTTCTGTTACTGGCCCAACTCTCTTAACCACTAGGCTACCTGTTACAATAAGATTGTAGCATGCAGTATAATATTAACGATCAACACAATCAACCTAACACACCACAAATGGCTATGCTGACCACTTTGGCCATCCTGACAAATGGCCATCCTAACTTGGAACCTTTGTAATGTAAATAAACCAGCATTAAACTTTAAACATAGGGAACAAGTTTAACAGCGTTGTTAAAGGTGTGTTTTTGAACTGTAGTTTATGTAACAACTGACTTTGCTTGTGTGTGTGTGTGTGTGTGTGTGTGTGTGTGTGTGTGTGTGTGTGTGTGTGTGTGTGTGTGTGTGTGTGTGTGTGTGTGTGTGTGTGTGTGTGTGTGTGTGTGTGTGTGTGTGTGTGTGTGTGTGTGTGTGTGTGTGTGTGTGTGTGTGCGTGCGTGTGTGTGTGTGTGTGTGTGTGTGTGTGTGTGTGTGTGTGTGTGCGTGTGCGTGTGCATGGCTTCACAGTGCAAGGACACGCTGGGAGACTGGTGTTTGGGGAGCTGAAAGGGAAGACGTGTGTTTGCATGCAGGGACGTTTCCACATGTATGAGGGACACTCACTCTGTAAGGTCAGTACCAGATCACAGTGGTAAGTATTGAGAAACCAGTGTTAATGCACATCCCACATCCCCTAAACAGACTGTATTAGTACCAAGAAACACACCATTCTAATATCCTGCTCTCATTTGACCCAGGGTAAATACCATTAAAGGACACGATTCTAGAGAAACACTAGAGAAAGAACTAATACTATAATAGTTATTTCTTGCAGACATGTGTATTATTATTTTAAAATGAAAAGCATTAGTCCCGCCAGGTCTTCATCAGGACCTTTGAAGGCTATGAGAAACAGTGGGACTCAACAGCTCTGTATTTGTTTAGATGATTTTGACATGCTGTGTTGCATTTCAACATAATTTAGGATCCAAAGTGACGGAAAGGCTATGAGTCAAGGGTTCCAATGAACAGGGCATGCCTGGGACTTGAGGAACTCTAATCTGGTTATGAAACAGCAGCTGGTAGGGTAGCTGATCTGTCTTCCTTTCTCCATTGGGCTCTGGCTTGGGAGTAATCTGCAGCATATGAGGCCCATGTGACTGGGGCTGCTGATCACTCACTGGGAGGCAGTGGTTGGCTGACCTCCAACCCACTCACTCACTAACTCACTCACTCACCAGATTTGTGTGTATTGTTGTGAATTCTTAGATATTAGTGTACTGTTGGAACTGTTAGCACGAGAGAGTCTATGACTGTGCCCCAAATACACTACTATTGACCAGAGGCCATATGGTAGTGCACTATAAGCACCATTTGAGATGCACCCAATGAGTCACAGCATCTGACCTCGGGTGATCACGTTGACCTGCATCACATGGCTAATTCACTTGCACGCTAATTCAACATTACGCCATTCAATGCAGCTATTGTCTTTCTTACATAACTCCAGGTTTTATGAAGTCGGCTCTGTGCTCAGGCAGTTACTCAAGGGGAAATGTAGACCCACTTTAGGCTTACTGAAGCTGTGCTGTATTGCACCTTGTTTTGAGTTTAACTCTCTACCTTTATTCATCACATCATCTCTCTCTCTATCTCTCAATTCAATTCAGTTCAGTTCAAAGGGCTTTATTGGCTCCAGTATGTGGACACCTGCTTGTCAAACATCTCATTCCAAAATCATGGGCATTAATATGGAGTTGGTCCCCCCTTTGCTGCTATAACAACTTCCACTCTTCTGGGAAGGCTTTCCACTAGATGTTGAAACATTGCTGCGAGGAATTGCTTCCACTTGGTCCTTTCCCAAACTGTTGTCACAAAGTATGAAGCATAGAATCATTTAGAATGTCATTGTAACCTGTAGCATTCACTGGAACTAAGGGGCCTAGCCGAACCATGAAAAACACCTCCTCCACCAAACTTTACATTTGGCACTATGCATTCAGGCAGGTAGCGTTCTCCTGGCATCCGCCAAACCCAGATTTGTATGTCGGACTGCCAGATGGTGAAGCGTGATTCATCACTCCAGAAAACACGTTTCCACTGCTCCAGAGTCCAATGGCAGCAAGCGTTACTCCACTTCAGCCGACGCTTGGCATTGCACATGGTGATCTTAGGCTTGTGTGTGGCTTCTCGGCCATGGAAACTTATTTCATGAAGCTCCCGATGAACACTTCTTGTGCTGACGTTGCTTCCAGAATTTGAAACTCGGTAATGTGTGTTGCAACCGAGGACAGATTACTTTTATGCGCTGTGCTCTTCAGTACAAGGTGGTCACGTTCTGTGAGCTTGTGTAGCCTACCACTTCGCGGCTGAGCCGTTGTTGCTCCTAGAGGTTTCCACTTCACAATAACAGTACTTACAGTTGACCGGGACAGCTCTAGCAGGGCAGAAATTTGATGAAATGACTTGTTGGAAAGGTGGCATTCTATGACGGTGCCACGTTGAATGTCACTGAGTTCTTCAGTACGAGGCCATTCTACTGCCAATGTTTGACTATGGAGATTGCATGGCTGTGAACTCGATGTTATACACCTGTTTGCAACGGGTGTGTCTGAAATAGCCGAATCCACTCATTTGAAGACTTGTCTGTGCAATCATGTAGTGCTTACATTGCCAAAGCAAGTATAATAGATAATACAAAAAAGTGAAATAAACAAAAAAATGAACAGTAAGCATTTCACTGACAAAACTTTCAAAGGAATAGAGACATTTCAAATGTCATATTATGGTGTTATAACGATGTGCAAACATCTCTCTCTCTGTCTCTCTCCCACTGTCACACAGACTACCTTTCCCGTGCGGGTATTTAAGCTCTTGGGGGTGGAGACCCTGATAGTAACCAATGCAGCAGGCTCGCTGGCAGACAGCTACCAGGTTGGGGACATCATGATCATCAAAGATCATATCAACTTCCCTGGTCTGGCTGGGCTCAATCCCCTCAACGGACCCAATGATGACAAGTGAGTGAGATCCTCAGTGGTGTCAGTGGTTCTCACTAGGTCCTACTTACTAAATACCACAAACAACTCCGAAATACCAGAAACGACTCCAACGAGCCTTTGGTGCTTTGTGACCCTTCAGTGCTGTGGTTCAGTAGCCTACATGCTGCAATAGAGCCCATCATTGATTGGTGTTCTTTATTCCGCTTCATAGATGGACATTCACAGTCATATTCATCACAATTCTTGAATTTGAACATTGTTGTCTTGTGTTGACCAGGTTTGGTCCCCGGTTCCCTCCCATGTCTGGTGTGTATGACAAGGACCTGCGGAAGATAGCCTTTGACCTCTGTAAAAGCATGGGCGTCTCTCAGTTCGTCCAGGAAGGGGTTTACTGTATGGTGGGAGGTCCCAATTTCGAGAGCATCGCAGAGGCCAGACTCCTTCACAGACTAGGGGTGGACGCCGTGGGTGAGAGAACTAGAGCTTGTTCGCTCCCAGATAGATTCTAGCCTGGTCCCAGATCGTTTTTTGCTCTCTTGCCAATAATGCATTCTAGATCGATCTGTTTATTAAAGTGGTTGGTGATTGGTGCCATGATAAGATATAATTTTGGGGCAAAATCTGCTCAGACATCTGAGGTGTGCTTTGTACATAATAATATTGTCCGTTCATAAAAATCTAGGTGTCCATTCTAATGCATTATAATATTATGTGAGTAGCAGCAGGTGTTCATCTTCCTTCTCTCCGTTTCTCTCCTCCTCATAGGAATGAGCACAGCACCAGAAGTGGTGGTAGCCACCCACTGTGGCATGAGGGTGTTCGGCCTCTCTCTCATCACCAACAAGGTGGTGAAGAGCTACAATGACACAGAGTCTGTCAACCACGAAGCTGTACTGGAGGTCAGCAAGCTGCGCTCACAAACGCTGCAGATGCTGGTCACAGAGCTGGTCAGCCGGATGGACATCAACAACAACACGACTTGAACTGAAGAGAGCAGCAAGATGCAAAGCTACACCGAAACCTTTTCGAATTCGCTCATCATGATGAAAACATTCAACAGCGACCTGGCCAATGGCACCCTATTCCCTAGTGCACTACTTTCGACCAGAGCCCATTGCACCCTATTCCCTATAAGTAGTGCACCATAGGGTGCCCTTTTCGGATGCATAACAAGAATCCAATAACCGAAAGGCTGCTAGATCGAATCCCCGAGCTGACAAGGTAATAATCTTTCGTTCTGCCCCTGAACAAGGCACTGTTCCTAGGCCGTCATTGTAAATAAGAATTTATTCTTAACTGACTTGCCTAGTAAACAAAAAGGTTAAATAAAAATACTCTCATTTATATTTTGTGATATCACTACTGAGGTTTAACTGTGGTATATTTGTATTTGGTGCGAAAAACCGGCACTCTCAAATTGACAACTTAACTTATTATTTTTCAGCTGTATTAACTAATCTTTCTATCCACAATTGTGTGCTTATACTTGTTCACAGATAATAAAAGTGAAATATTATAATGCAGCCCTATTCATGATTAATCTTATTATGTATTACAAATCAATATGTCACATATTCAGATAATTACATAGATTCATATAATTGTGCACATTTATATTTATGTATTTATATGGTGGTTTCATTCATGTAAAGTACAATCTATTTCAATTGTATATTGTTAGTCAACGTTTGTCTGATATTGGGTACAGATTGCACAGACAAAATGTTTTATCAAATAAAAAAGCATTGAATTCTGAAAGAATTGTGTTATGTAATTTTGCTGTAGCCGAATACATAATTTACACAAGATTCAAGGTATGTTGCCTGTAAAGTCAAAGTATATACATCACAGAAGACTGAAATATAACTAAACTGTTTGACATAGAAACACAGGAGATAGAAACACATTTTCTGCGGGGAAAAAAAAGGTTATTAATTATTAATATTAATAGCATTACACCCATGAGGCCACTACTTCATTTGACTGGAGGAAAGGGCAACAAAGATAAGACACACTTAAATCCTTTACGACCAGTGTGGTACACCTCAGTACTATCTTAGATGTGTTCTAAGATAATCCCCGTCTAGGGGCCTGTCTGCTCCTCACTGTTCTCAAAGGGGAGTTTAGAACTAGATTTGATTTATGCTCTGGCGGCCTCGTACGTTGTTGTCCGTAGTCTCGACCCCCTCAACGGCCTCGATAAGGCTCATCATGGGTCTGGGCTACTATTCCCGCCCTTTATGTCTCGGGACCCCCCCACCAGCGGGTGGTGTTGGTATCCGAGGCACAAACTAAAAGTTCGGACCCTATGTACGAGTTGTCAGTGTCCGCATTATTATGAGAGTGGCTGTAACCTTTCAACCAAATCTCCTAGTGTTTGTGCTTCAACACCCTCAGTGGCTGTCGAGGTCTGTCAGTCACCACCGCGTCCGCGTGTGGCACCATCATCAGTACCTGCGAACTGAGACGAGGATATCGGTCTGTGATATCGCAAAGTTTTTCACCAGTGGGAGTCATCGGGTCAGTTGCTGGACTGACGTCATTAGTGTTATTGTAAGGATTGACAGTCCCCCACAAAGCGGAAGGTGTATCATCGGAAGCAGAGTATACTCTGTGCATCAATGTTTTCCTTGCTGAGACGGCCGCAGTGCTTGCGGAAGTGTCCGAAGGGCAAGAGAAGTTCATCTCAACTACCGTATTGCACGAATGCAAGAAGGAGGGAAGTTGCTCATTCACAGAGACAGCTGGCTCGAAATCATGACAAGAATTGTCAATCAGATTGGCTGATGGAATGTGTCGAGATATCGTAATATCTCCTTGGATCGGATTCTGCACCAAGAGGTTTCTAAACGTCTTTTTCCCAAGGGGTGCTTTTGACAGATACCCCTTGTGAATGATTGCGTTGCAGCTAGCGTTAGGGAAAGACAGTGTGGTCGGTGGAGAAGGCACTGTGGCCTGTGTCCATACCTGGTTGGTTTTCCAATTCATCAATGGGAGTAACCGATCCATCAAGTCTGCTCCAAGTAGCAGGGGTACAGTTTCGAGACTGGTAACATACACAGGGTGGACAAGCGATACGTCCTGGAAGTGTAGTCTCAGCATGACTCTCAATGTGAGAGGCGAGGTAGTCTGAGTAACCCCTCGAAGCGTAGTGTCGCATCGTTCCACTTTTAACCAGCGTTTAGTTGGCTTCAAAGCCATTTTTAGATCATCAAACAATGTTTGAGAGATGAGTGATATTGTCGCACCCGAATCAATTAGTGCATGACATGTTAAGCAGTCCTCCAGGGCTGTTTCCAGGTATGGGTGTTTCAATTCGTGTTTAGTGGACATATTCCCCACAAAGTGGAGTGGTCGTTCGCAACAACGTGATCTGTCAATTCTGTTCATGGTGGAACTAGATCGACTTTTCCAATTTTTTGAGTGGGCTTGGCTTTAACAAAGCGTTTGACCTTTTTCTTCGCAACCTTTGTATCAGAGTCTATAGACAAAGCCTGTGGGCTTGTTTCTTGATCAAGCGGGCCCTGGATAGGGTCTTGAGTGAGAGCGGGAGAGATTTGAATTTTAAATTCCTTGCTATGGGTGTTAATTCCTGCGGACCTGGTGTCCGGTAATTCCCCATTTAGTCCTTGTGACTTATCTTTGACCCTTTTCTCAAATGTTTCTCGCC